>NC_143423.1:12507045-13154772 GCF_059467195.1 Physcomitrium patens | reverse complement strand
TGTGTGATCATGTGCAGTTGCTTGAATTCGAAGTGGAATTTTGGGGCTACAGAGAAGTATATTCGGTCTTTGTTTGTACCTCCCCCCCAACAGTCATGTTTGCATCGGTTTCGTCTAAAGTAAGCCCTAATCTCAGGAGCAACTTCAGGCAAAATATGCTGTTATATTTGGCCGACTTGGTTTCCTCCCAGCAAGCAACAAAACAGAAAGGTTTTCACAGTGCCGTCTCTGTGTATTGGGATTAATCTTGGGATTTTAAATTCATTGATATAACAATACAAAACAAAACAAAATAGCCTTACCCATATTATTGTTTTTTTCTCAACTCTGTTGGAAAATTATACAGTTCCTCTCTCCTGAAGAATACGACAAAAGCTCATGACATTTCTCAAGAGAATTTGTGGTCAAACTCGCATTTTTCAACTGGGTGGATAGTCAACAGAAACGAAGTTCAAGAAAACTCATAAAATAAGATGGGTCAGAAGGGCATGGTGTTTATGTTAATCATTTTTATATTGGTGATACAGCCTAACTGAAGTTAAATAACAATTATCAAATATTTGTTAAATACAGCATCAGTGTCATGCCCATCTCTATGTCACTGGACTAGACTGGACCCCTACTTCTCCTGCTTCTTTTCATTGCAGTGGACTGGATCTTCTCAACATGGTGACACAAAGTCCAGCTACTTCAAGTGGCAAAATTGTTAATTTTTGAAGGGATCCAACACAATACATTGTCACAAACAAGCAGTTGAATAGCTACTGCAAGGCAAAGCCAAAGACTGAGTTTGATGAACACTGTTACAGACAAAAATAAATAGTTCAAAAGTCAACACAGGGAGATTCATTGCTCATACAATTGTCTCAAAACAACAGCCCCATTGTGAGACTATTGTTAAATTGTGGTGGACAAGTAAGACGAGCATGCAGTGAACCTAATATGGACTTCACAAGCTGCTGATGTGTTCAACATCCTGCCAATTGGCATCCCTTGATCTATGCTTTTCAAAATGCTCCACTCACCAACACCACCTTCATGTTTGATAGTCTAAGGGGGGGGGATTAGGGTTACATAGACTGAACCCACAAGATGTTGAAAGAAGTAGTAGAAAAAAGAGGAAAGGAAAGGGGTTGAAGCAATTGGGGCATTGATGAGCTTCACAGACTGTCAAGGAGGAGATGGCAGGAGGAACAGAACCAGTCAAGCTCTCTCATTTATTAGAAAACCTGCTTGGCAAAGGTCAAATTGTGGGCCGTTGTTCTGGGCCTGTTCCAAGGAACCTTTCCCTATGCAGGATTTTTATTTATATTTTTATTTTTTAAAATTAAAAAACTCCACTGGGTAGTATTTGTAATGAGACCAGCGTCTACCATGTCCAGTCATGGATTTATATCCTCTAGCTTTGCTTCTGGAATTTGACCAGCACTTTAAGAGAGATTTGAACATTGCAAGACCCTTCCTGGCACAATTCTCAAAAAGAAAGGCAGCTGTTGCAGTCTCTGACGATCATTTGCATGATTCCAGGAAATTATGCTCCGAAATTCCCCTAGAAAAGATTGACAGCATGCTCGAATTCCAAGGACAATTCAAACTTTGGCATTTCTTATCAAAGAAGGATGTTTTAACATGTGGAAGAAAACAAAATGTGAACATGAAACTGGCGTCCAGTGTTCTAGGAATATATTCAAGCAATTTATCAAAGCCATTGCATGATTCCTGTAAGAAAGATGATCTAATTTTATATGGAGACTTCATGTTCTTTGACCAAAATTTGAAGATAAGTCGGGCAAGAGGTTTGCTGGTAGACTTTATTCTCAAGTGATGATGGACATGAACAACAAAGACTAAGGTGGCATGGTTGTAGGATCCTTCAAAGAGAAACCAAGTGTTATATGCTTTCCTGATAATGGATTAGAATTGGAGTGTGAGGAGATTTTTATTTGATTTTTTTATTTATTACTTTAATATTTTATTCACCAAGTAATATAAAAATACATGTGTGTGTAAGTCAACCCACAGACACACTCTACATGTTAGATACAGCTTTGATATATATATATATATATATATACAAATATCTTCTCATAAACATGCATGCATGCAAATGAAGTTCAATATCATGTCTCAAAATTATGTACTGTGAGAATGAATTTCAAGACATCCAGCAATGCACAACTTAAATTGAGAACAATCATTGATGCATGCTCGTATATATGTGTGTAAGTGTGTATATATATATATATATATATATGAATGTATTTGCAGGAAAAGAAGGTATCAATTCAAACATATACAAATATACTGATAATATACTTTGGATGTGCAGCCTGCAGATACTTTTTTATGAATTTGTGAGATGTGTCTGTGAATGATGTTGGTTAACATCTATGCTTATAGAATTTTCTGAGCAATAAATCACACCCAAAAACCATCTTGAGATTCAACCTATAAGATCATTTTTCATTCAATCTTTCACCAAAATTAATATTCTAAGAAACAAACTACTGCATCGCTTGGTTAGATGATTTAGTTTGATTTCCTCTATTTTTATTTTGAGTGTACGTGCTTAAAAAAAATAAAAAACAAAAAAATGATATCCTGCAATCTCTTTTGTCCTTACAATAAAACAAAGCAGTATGTTGTTTAGGGTTCATTAATCATCGGTTTGTCAATCAACCCAATTCTTATTTTATTTCCAAATTTTAATTAAGCAACAAGCTTGCTTTTGGTGGATGAATTTAGAAAGGCTTTACAAAACAAAAATGGAATGAAGAATGAATACCATATATTGAAAATATGTTACTGGATTCGTGTAGGATTCCTAAGTGTAATTCGCAATTGCACCAACATATAAAAAGAAATCAGATGAGGAAACGTGTAAGAGAACACACCAAATATACATATTTCTCACCGTCGCTGAAAGAGAGAATATTCCCAGAAAATTACGAGAATAAGTTCCTTCCTCTTTTGTCCTCTAACCTCATGTTAGTTAGTATCGAGTGTCATGTGCTGGTGTTCCTGCCACACCGGCGCCCAGTAGACAGCCAGGTTTAGCGTGGACGCTAAGTTTAGAAACGCTGTAGGGGAGGAGGAGGGGGGAGAGGGGGGGAAGAGAGGCACAAGCTGGGGTGACGTTGCTAAATGCCGCTTGAGAATGCATGGATTCGAAGTGCCCCCGTCGCCTGCCCCGCCACGCTACAGTCCCCGCAGCTCTGCGATTGCAAATCGTGCGACAAAAGAGCAAAAGGATCGCGGAAGGAATACCACAAGAATGCGAGACAAAGCCACACCGGGAGAAGGCCATCCCTGGAGGACCCAGGAATGGTACGCCGTGGCATCCCTCTCGGAGCCCAGGTCGACGGAGATTGGACCCTCTCTCTCGCACGCCGTGATACGAATGGTCCCCCATCTAGGCATTCCAGTTGCACAAACTTTGCCGCCCTCGAATCCTTTCCGATGGAAAAGAAAATTCAAAAAGTCAGCAAAACTAACGAGCGTGCCACAGAACCCATTCGCGCTTTTAGTTCGACAACGTTCCTCTTCGTGGGGATGGGGGGGATGCCGCCCTCCGTCATCATAAATGTAGTGCGTGCACACACTACTCTACTGTTCCGTGAGTAGAAACTTGTCGAAGATCCCACAGTAATTATATGAAAAAATGACACTGGCCCGCTGTAATCCACGGTTGTTTGACCCTTTTAATCCTGGAGCCACACTACTGCCGTATATCGGCTCTAGTCTAGTTGTGCGGTTGGGCTTCGTTTCGTGTTTTTTTTTAATTAGTAATTGATGCTGTAACTTCTCGGATGAACTGAGAGGAAAGGTCGGTTCTTCCCAGATACTAGAGGTTAACTTGGTTTCATTAGTCAGCAGACAACCCGCACGAAGGCCTCAGTTCGGTGACGCACGAGCCCTGCGATCAGGAAGCCCCAAGTCTGAGCGCCTTAGATATAATCATCACAATTTTCCCACGGAATCTGTTCATTTTTCAACGTCCAGACTGAGAGGGTCCGTTTTTGGCAACGCATCAGCTCTGGTCGCAGCAGGGTCGACGGCCAACGTGACCCTCCGAAAAGCAATGCTAAATCCAGAGCATAGACTCACGGAGAGCTCTATGTGGGCTAGTGTTGGCTCGCGGGAAACTAGTTTTCGAGAGAGTGCCCAGCGTTCCAATGTTAACCCTGCCTCGCTGCCACACGAGGACCTACATCGGAGATATCTCCGTCTATAGCTAGAGGGCTTCGAAGTCCCCGACGCATCAGTGTGAAGATTCTGATGCTCGATCGACACCCCCACTATTTGTGACCTCGCCAGGCTAGAGATGAAATCGTGTGCTGAAATTTCAGCAAGCTCATTTTATCGTTGTACCACGCCGGTAAGCTTGACGTGCTTCAGTCTTGGCAGATTGGAAGCCACGCCCCTCCCTGCCGTAGCTTTCTGGGAGGTACCCAGGAATACAAAAACGCACATCTCCTTGCCATTTTATCCAGATCTTTGGAGGAGATTCGTGGATTTCCGTGAGGCTGACTTTTTTTTCTTGAGAGATTGGCTAATTCTGCCAGTTTGAATCTATTTTAAGTGTTGCCGAGGCTTTGTTACTTTACTCCGGCGGCGTGCAAGAGCTTTTTGGTTTGTTACTTTTTCGGAACTGTTACCCTGGCCTGTGAAATCGGCACATTTGAATCGGATATTGGTGACGGTCGTCTAGGCTTTGTTTTCCATCACGTCGACGATGAGCGATTGTGAAAAGACGGGCATGACGGGAAACTCGCTCAATTGTGTCCTGCGAAGATTGGAAAATGAAGGTCCAACAGATTACAATCAGTTACCCATTCCTAAAGTTATGTTGCATTAACCAAAAAAAGACCAATTGACCACGTCCCCTGCGTGCAAATTCAATGCGAATTATTCAATTTTTCAGTTGCAGTAATGTCGGCTGTTGTTTTCCATGAAGAATTGAATCAAAACAATGCACTGTAGCAGCAGCCTGCCCGATCGATCGCTGCATCAAATCGACCGACCTTTCCAAGGAATTGTTTTGTAAAAGTAGGCTCTGACCTCGTGTGCATATCAATATCACACAAGATTCATTCTGTTCCTTTGAGAAGAAATAAATATAAGTTTTTCCAACTTCTTGCACCTTTGTCACACAACATTGGTGTCCATGACCTACACTGGCAACATTAAATGACATACATGCCTCTATGGATTAAAACAGATAATTCACGTCGCACGAGATTCATCATGTAACTCATAACAGGAAACCACCTACAATACACGAGTCTCATAATGGAAAACTCAACATGTTTTAAGATCAGCACTGATTCCATTATCTACTAAAGTGGCCATGGCAGGTAAGAACATCGGGCAAATAGAGCTCCTCGTCTGAACTTTCCACCTCTCTCCATGATCTCCTTGTAATCCTAATCTCATACACGTTCATAATTACAAATGCGATCAGGGATTAAGATTAGCAACTAAACCTCTAGAATTCCTTTCTCTGCTGCAACTTTGAATGGAAACGGCCACATTTATTCCAAATTCCTAACCTCCCAGCTACTTAGCGTGAAAATTGATCAGGTTGTCAGTGTTTCAGAACCGAGACCATGCAATATTTAGCGGTGAAAGCTTTTGCGAGCGGCTATAAACATGAGATGAATTAATTTCCTGTGTGCTGCGGCCCGAATCAGGACTCGCCCTTTGGGTTCCTTAAGGAAGCCCAAGGATCCTGCCACGATGGCCAAGCCTCTGCCATATTACCTTTTTCTCAGACCCAAAATTGGACCAGCTATGGGAAAAGTGAATTTACAACCTGCCAAGTGGGTCGGAGGACGTGCATTAGCGGGCTTCAGCTTCGCATTAATGGAATTGGCGGAGGGGTTCGGAATTCCTCCCCCGGGCATCGAACATTTGACCCAAGGGTCGGATATGGTGTCGTCAATTTTCACTTCTTTAGGCAGAGTGATCAGATGCCGCTCCTTCACGAGTTTACGTGGCGGGCTAGCATGAATGCACTGGCCCCCAAGGGGAAACCACAGCAAACTTGGCGAGGGCCTAAACTTGGTTTGCTCTGCCGGAATGACGCTAGGGTGCTCCACTTGGAAACTATAATTGACGTAGTAGTAATCACTGTGTACCCCTAGCTCCTCCAACTTTAGCTTCTTCCATGTCCTCTACAGTTAAAAAGTAATTCGTGGGCTTGGATCGTATGCGTTTCTGTGCGTTTTCTGCACTCTCTGCTTCAGTGATTTTCTTCCGTTTCTCCAGCGGAACTTCGAGGTACAGTTGAATACTTGCCCAGGAACCTGGAAACTCCCGCACTTAAAAATCATGTTCTACTGCACAGGTACTTGCGGCACCGTCGAGGCTTTTACCGGCTGTGAGCAGTGTTCCAAGTTTTAAAAGCTTGCATCAGTGTATTTCTTCGTGTCAGGGGGATCACTCCCAGTGAACATAACTTACTTTCCCATCCTTTTAAGACCCCCTTCAGGTGCAATCTTATGAAAATTCGGTGAGAATGACAGGGGGTGGACCCGGAAAATGCTGTTCTGTTACACAAGTGAAGAACATGGAGCACAATGCTCACATAACAATGCGTACTGAATCAATGGGGAGGTTCGAGAAGAGTTATCACAATCACGTGATCGGTCATGGATCATATGTGATGTTGCGATTTCGGGCCAACTTGGTGTGTTCCAGCTCATCGAGCAAGGAATGTGAGAATTTGTGCGCGGGGTGGGTCAACAAGCACGTCATCATCCATTATGTCACTGTATATTTATTCCTTTCCTTCTAGATAACCATTAGTTTCAGAAATGATAGCTATGAAAGATGGATATTTGGTTTACCTCCACGGCTCTCTCCAGATTTTACGATCATGCAGTTCGGCAGGTTGATTGAAACCGGAGAATCATTGAGCTGTGACCACAGATTCAACGCACGTTTGAGGAGGAGCCTGACAAGCACTAATGGGGCGGATGTCTTTACACGGGATGTGGTTTCCAGGAACCCAAATCCCTTGTGACGGTCTTTGCCGCTATGGTCTCAGCCTCTCGACGTCACTGCTCTCACGATATAGATGAGCAGCAAGCAAAGCCCCACCACTACCCACAACACAAAATAAGCTTAGATAACTGAAATAAATTAGTGCAAGATTGAGGAAGCGGATCATATGAACCCAGCAGCATTTCACAACCGGAAGCCTATGGTTTGCAATAACCGAGTTAACTAAATACATCGGTGAACTTGTGAGCTAATGGAGTAATCAACAATCAAAAGTAAGTGATTGGTGGGTAAAGTTGCAGTGGGAATAGTGTGGTATGTATCCACGCGTGTGAATACGGTTTGGTGTATATAGCATATCAGCAAAAGAAATGTTGCGTGTTCTTCATTTTCATCTCTTCATTATCTTCATATTTATTCCTATTTATGCTTTTTATGAGTACGATTTTTTTTTTGTGCATATCATTTTTTGTTCAAGGAGAAAAAAAAAGAAAAAAGAAGAAAAGGGTACTCCGTATTACCTAACAGATTATTCAAAATAACTCAAAACAAAAAAGTATATATATATATATATATATACACATATGTTTTTTTCTTCTATGGATAGATTGAAAATCATAACACTCCCAAGAACATCCTAACATTTTTACTCAGGTCCCATGCTCATAAACTCCAACTCATCAATTAAATTATAAATTATTATTTTGTTAGAATTCATTGCTCATGATTTCCGTGTAATGAATGCTAGGCTGGACACTACAAGCAAACCCCTTATTACAGTTGACTTAGAACCCATATTTCCATCCGTTTCTGTGGCATGGTGTATGCGAAGGACAACAAAATGTCACATTGCACAGATCAAACCAGCAGAGAACGCTTCAATAAATTGACTCCTATTAACTACCGCGCAACTAAATTAAAGAAAGTTGCCAAGTCGAGGGGACCTGGCAACTCAAGGAAAGATGCCATGACTCCTCACAAGGAGGTCCAAATCAAACTCTCACTCCGTCGTGTTAAATTGGTGTTAGTTTTTTCTATGCATTGTAAGCACGAAGGGTTCCCGCTGGTAGATGAGCCCGCCTGGTAAAGCCACGCAGAGGGAGTTCATCCGGAGAATTGACTGCCGCCATGGTGCGGGAGAAATAGCGACCAGTTCCCTCGGGGCACCCACACTGCAAGAGAACTCTATGAGTCCAGTGTTGAGCTGAAGCCCCCCCCCCCCCAACCAAGCCTACGTCCACAGTTCCAAGAGCCTAGACACAAGTCTAGGCGCCGCTCTAGGCTAAGTGTAGCTTGAGTAGGAGGAGGGAGGAGTCGAGGGGAGTGGAGGGGTCGCGGAGTGACATGCGTGCATAAAGAACGACATTATCAACCGACTGCGAATCCACTTTCTCCATCCACGACGTTCTCCTAGTTGTCTGATTCCCGAGACAGATCCCAGACTCATCCCTCACGTTGATGCAGTCTCACCGTTCGGCAGACTGAAACTCGATGCACGGGAGAAAGAGTTTGAGAGAGCGAGAAGGGTAGAAAAGATTCGGCGGCCGTAGTATGATCGCCGTGACTTGTTCAAGGATCGAGATCAGTGTGACTAGTCTAGTGGAGGTAGAGAGAGGCAATCGTGGCGTGTAGAGGAAGTTGAAGTGCAAGTTTGGGATTGAGTGCTAGTGTTGTGTGCTTGGTGCCCAGTACTGTTGCATTAGTCCCTGGTGTTAGTTTCGGGTAGCTCTGAAGTGAGGGATTGGAGAGAGAGGTGGAAGTGGAAGTTTGGTTTCAAGTTGAGAACAGGTATTAGGAGGCTGCGAGTGGCAGGTGAATTTATTGGTGATCACCTGGGGTGATATGGGTATCATGCTGCGGGAGAGAGCTCAAGAGGCGCCCCTGATGGTACAAAAGTGGGGGGGCTATGTCTGCGGGGATCTCCAGCCGGAGCCGCAACTGCCCAGCGGTTGGGAGAAGTGCCTTGATTTGAAGGTGTGCACCAAAGACTTATATCTTGTGGAATTTGTTTCTGGTGACTGAGAGTGAAAGTAGATGGTGGTGTGAAATTTTCCTTGAATCATCGAGTTTTGTGATGATGAGGGTGGCATTGATGTTAGACTACTTCTTCGGGTGATTTGAATATGCAGTTTGGGGCCGATTGGGTGAATAATATGGTGGAGCCGTTTTTTGATTGTGTGTGTTTTTTTCGTGTATCGATCGCAGTCTGGTCTCATCTACTTCAAGGATTGGAACTCGGGAATTCTGACCTACAGAGATCCACGCCAAGCGGTTCCCTCTACTGCGCAGCGCATCGGGTTGTTGTCTATCTCTCTCTCATCTGAAAACGAGAAGGCCGTGAAGTCGTCCAGCAATGCCGGTGAAGAGGTGGGCAAGAAGTTTAAGCGGACTGCAAATACTGCTCAGGAAGAGCAGCCAGCGGGGCGCGCGTGGGCACTAACTACGGCACAGATAGTGAGCGACTCCGATTCTTCAGACCGCGAGACCACTTCCATGAGCATGGACGAAACAAACGACCAGTCTCTGGAATTGACGCTCAACCTGCCAGGAACAGCTATCAGGCCCTCGTCCTCCAACCAGGAGGACAGCGTATGCACCATGGAGAAGGTCCGCAGTGCTCTTGAGAGATCTCAGTGGCTTAAACCCCCGCAACATCAGAAGAAGAGAGCCGCTTGCAGCTCTGGAAACAACATCTCCGAAACTCTCTTCACGGCACTTTCGCTCCTGTCTCCACGGCCCTCATCCTCTCTAGAATCCAATTCACTCGGGCTACAATACTCCACATGCTCCAAATCTGCGTCCCCATCCACATCCCATTGCTCCTCCGAGGGCTTCACGTCGCCCTCCGTCATGAGCCATCAAGGTACCGTCAGTTCACAAGCTCTAAGACTTCTCGTTTCGCGAATCTTGACGGGTTTGTGCATCGTTTGTGGAATTGTTGGAGTTAATTCTGGAAGTCTCACGATTTTGTTTGCATTTCAGGTGACGAGGAGGAGGTGCAACAGCCACGCACTTGCGGAGACGTAGGTGTCAAGAGTCAGGTTGTACCTGAGAAGTCTGAAACCCTCGCGCATGCAGAAGTGATGGTGACTGTGGGATGCAAGAGCTGCTTCATGTATGTGATGCTGTCCAAGTCGCACCCTAGCTGCCCCAAGTGCGGAAACGCCGACGTGCTCCTTGAGCTCCCGTCTACCATATACCCCTCATTGCCCAAGAAGCAACGAATAACGCTTGACAGTCCTACTTGGAACTGGTGCTCTGCTTGAGTTCACACCTTTCGCTTCAAAGCAGTCATAACCATTCTACTCTGATCCCTGATTTCATGAAACTACCAGTTGGTGAATACCTATCGAATTCGAGAGCGGATTCCAGCATCCACAGCCAGATTATGCTGAGAGAGTTAATCAGTTCCTGGAGTATAGAGCACAACGGATAAAAACTGAATTCCTCCTTGACATGGATATCTCTTTGCAGTTGCTGCCTCTCTGCGGACTCTTTGGGGGTTGTAGTGTTTACTGATCACTGCAGGTCGAGCTTGCACGGAAGTCTATGCAGTTGGCCCTCAATATGTCACATGCAGACTTGAGGCTACTCTTGTGGGAGCTTGACAGCGTGAAACTATGCCAGTTTCCGATATTTGTACATTAGTACTCATTATAGGAGATGATGTTTGCGTTCCTATCTTAGACTAGACAGGACCGACCAAATTGGTCGATACAGGAGTTTTAGATACTTTCAGGTTCTCAGCTTGAGTGATGAAAAGTTCGAGGAATTTAAATGTAGGCATATTCTTTTAGGCTGGACGATTGAAGCCAGACAATACAATTGAACACAACTCTGTTCAAACTTTTCTTTATCTCCCAGCTTTCACACATCTAGCATGCTTCTCTTTCGCCGTGATTCTTCATTTTGGCTTTCTGGATGATAGAAGATTTAATTGCGATGCTATGTTTGCATCCTTGTCACCCTGTAAACAAAATGCCCTTGAACCGCGAGTTCACGCTGCATGCGTACTTATCAAGCATGATTATCAATAACTGGCAAGGGAACAGCGATGCAATACGTATGATTCTGTAATCGTCTCTTTCTTTGTATGATTGCTTGCTGTATGCCAATGGCATTGGATGGCTGCACTCTCGAAGGTAGTGGCAGATGTGAAGAGCATAATCACTCTTCACAGAAACTAGTAATCTGGGGAGTGTGAGATATGAGGACATGGCATGTGCAGGCAACAAACCTCTGAACAGAAAATGTACGTTGAAATATTTGCTGGACGTGACCCTGTTAAGCTCTAGCTGTGTCCCATGTCCACCGCGGCGTTACTATCGTGTACCTGGGGAGGGCGACACTCGAATCATTGATAGTGATGGGTTTGACATATTCCTTCACGCTCAGTCAATGACTGCTGAGGCTGAACCTTGTAATCCATCGCCTCTTCGTGGAACATGGAAGTCATCTCAGCGTCATGGCTGAAGTGGCTGCAATCTCCTTGCCTCGCAGTTCCTTTTCAGTTAAACATCTTCATTCCTTGTAAATGTACTTCTCGAAGGTTTTGCATCAGCCTTTCAAGTATCGCACCTTGCGACGTGTACGCTCGACGTTTCGTATTTTATTGATTGTAGAATAGTTCGAGTGGTGATACTGCAAGGTTTACAAACAAATTAACAAGTTGATGGCCGGAATTAGTCATCAGTGTTGGCTTTTGTTAAGTGTTGAAGCTTTCATTGCGATTTCACTCCTGATTGTGGCTTTTTCTTTTAAGAAGAGTGGAGTGAAGGAGATTGGAACAGGATTCATTGCTATGATTCTGCGTTGTTAACAATGGGTTGTGTTGTCGTTACAAATCCAGATTTGGTACAACATGCTTCAACATCGTCAGAGTGCATAACGAGATGCTTCTCAAGGGTGTGCTTCTCTGTGATAACGAGTAAGATACAAATTCTCTGCAAGCGATCTCTACCGACAACTCTTCAGGGAGAAGCTTTATTTGCTTAATCCAGCTATTTGATGTTCTGCATGATTCATACCGGGAGTTGGCTTCTGTGGAGGTACGTGTACATTTACCTTTTATGAACTAAAAATTATGTGGATCTCGGTGAATCCCACTGAAACAAGGTCGAGAACCTCTTCATATACAAAACTAAGTCGGTGTTCCATCGCATTCAACTCAGGCATGAGTTCCTGACCAGTGCACATCACCACATGGATGCCCATGGCCGTGTTGGTTCGCTCTTTAATCAACTCGTGATCATCACTTCCGTCCTTTCATGAAAGTAGTTGACTGATCAGAGCAACCTGTGGCCGGCCATGGCCGAATAATGGCATGGATTCACTCACCCAGATTTCCTCTTCCATATCAGAGTGGGTAGCAATTACTCCCTATTGTAACACTTTCTACTCTCGCAAGTATCCATCACTTTAAAATTCCAAGTTTTGTTCGAATTCCAATCCAGCTTGACAGTCCTTGGCCGGAGAAGTCGCCCAAATTTGGTGCGGAATAATGCTCGTTATCATCTACCCCTCGCATTTTTATTAGCAACATCTCCTTCAATCATGGGCTAATCTGATTTTCGGCCAGTTGATGGAACCCACCCGATCGTCAAGGTAAGACTTGATTCCACGCCCTGGCTGTGAACCCTTACCCCCCCCCCCCAAAACCCTAGGACATCTTTATCAATCGAAGGTTTCGTGATTATGTCGGAGTTCAGCGTCACGATAGGAGGAGGGTCTTCAATGAACTCCAACGTCGCCATAAGGGAGCAATTCATGGCGATTAAATAGAACTCCTCGACAGTAATTCCACGATGTGATCGACCATCTGAGACTTCCGCTATTCAGGAAACAGGGAAAGCTTGCAATTCACCACCCAAGCCATCACCGAGTCGTAACCCCTTACTACGTGGTACCGCGGTTTAATTCACAACAAGAAGCGATTGATCTCATCAAGTCTTGGAAGTGAATATATTCAGCCCCGAATTCCCAGCAGACTCTCATTCATTCAACGTCCCCCTCGGAGCGTAAATGGCAACAGGAGGGTAGTGGCAGCTATCCCATCGGCTCTTGAAGATGGACTCAGGCAAGATGCACGGCCGCTGCCTAAATTACACCAACGAACATCAGCCTTCACTAGATTAGTAACACCGCTTTGAATTACCCCTTTATTGCGTGACTTTGCTTCACGATAATAATGTTCTCCCACAATCACCACCAGGTCCCCCCCCCCCGTCCACCTTCATTACAGAGTTGGTGAACTTGTCATTTCAAACCGTTTCCTGCGTAATTGCTGATTGCTTGCTGTTCGTTGAGATCGGTGTTGCTCTGTATCGCAACAGGAAAGGGGCGCAAACGAGGAGCAGCAGCAGCAGCTACTGACCCGTATCACATTTTGGTGATGACCCAGCTTCAATCTTATGAATGCTTGAGAGGCTTATCTCCCTCTCTCCCACAGTATGCCATCTCCACATCGACTAAACATTCTGCCGAAGGGCGACGACACTGCTGCATCATCGTGATCATGCCCGCGACTGATTATCAAAGTGGTGGCAACTTAATGCTCTCCCCCCACCCCCTCTTATTGCTTGACCACAACCTCTGATTGCTCACCGTAATGCTCCATCCCAATTGATTCATCTCCACACCACCGCTCCGCCCCCTCATTAATATGCCTCAACAGCCGTGATCAGCAGCTCAGACATGCAAGAGATTCCTTTGCACCCAGTAACTGAAACAACCCACACAAAGAGCCCCTCAATGAATGTCCTCCTGCCTGCCCTGCATGCCTCCTCCTCCACTGCCATACCCTTGTGCCACCTGCAGTAATGCATCTCATTAATCCGCGACAACGACGCTGTTGCGGTAAATGATGCAACCATGGCATCAAATTATGAGCAAAACGCAGCGTAATCCACAGACGATGATGCATGTGACGCCTTGCTACTGCTACTGCTGGCTTTCCTTCTTCTTTACCAAGAGGATTTGTGCATTGATAGATAACCACCACCAGCGTTGGCTTCTTCCGGATTTATCATTTGGCTTGTCATAGATCGCACGTCATGATAATGAGCACGGTAATTATGGGCTAACTGAACTGGGGCCAGTGGATTAAGCAGTGATTAGTGTGAGATTGCGTGCCACTGCGTCTTAAATGTGTGTGTGCTTATGGCCCCCCTTCTTCCCTCTCTGCTGCTGCCCCCCCTTATTGTGCACTTTTGCTGTATAATCTGTGTTGATTACGACATGAAGTTGAGCTATGGATTAATCGGTCCCCACCAGGTTGCTTGACCGTGAGATTGGATTCAGCTTTTGAGGCTTCATTTATGGGCTCCATGTTCGTGTAACTTCCTTTGTTGCATGCAGTTTTCAAGGTTTGTGAAGTGCATTTTGGGGCCATTATGGTGATGATTTTTTAGGAAGATGGTGATAGAAAACAGTTCCTTTGGGGGGTAGCACTGTGATTGTGTATGTGGACTGTGGATGTGGATTGAAATTGTGTTTATGGAGGTTATTTCAATCTAAAAAAAAGGTCAAGGTTTGGAAGATGGGTTTGAAATTAGTTTAATAGTAGAAAGCAACTTGGCCTCATCAACTCATGCTTACTTTCCCAATCTTTGTATCTTTGTAATAGTGCAACCCTAGATTTATTACTTTTTCTTGGTATTTCTATAACAACATGTGAAAAGAAATTTGATAATAAAACTAGTTTTGTATTAAAGAAAGGAACCATCTATCCTTGAATAGTTCAAAGAAATTGTTAACAATCTAATAACATTAGACAAGAATATCATGTAAATATATATATATATATATATATTCAAGCTGTTTATTATTGGTGAATTATTTTACAGAATTTAGAAGCAATGCAATGTGAAGATCTTAAAAGAAAAAAATAAAATTTTCACAAAAATAAAAATGGAATTAAAAAATATACAGAATCGTCTCATGGATTAAAATAGGAATTATTAAAAAGTCAAAAAAATCCATTACTCTTTCAATTTCCAAATCTAATTTTATTCTAAATCTATAAAATTAAATTCATTTAAAAAAATTTAAATTTTAAAGATATAAATATTATAATTTCATTTATGACTAATAAAAGAAAAAATTATTATTATTATTATTATTATTGTAAAAGCTAATAAATGAATGAAATAAGAATATTATTTTTTTATTTTTTTACTTCATGTTAAAAATTGTAGCTATTTACTTTTAAGTCTAGTTTTTAAATTTTATTTGATATACATATATGTATATATATTAATAACTTCTTTTTACTATATATATATATATAATCATGTTGATGTTTCACAAATTTTGGTGTTAAAACTTGATGTCATGTCTAAATTGTGCCAAAAAAAATATATAATTAATTAGAAAAGACAAAAACTCAGTGAATTTGATAGGTTCTTATTTTTCAGTGTATAAATTAGTATATTTTTAAATTAAATTTGTAAATATTTATTTCATTAGAAAAATCGTCAAATTGATTTTACTACTTTTATTTATTTATTACTTTCAATCAAATAAACTTGTAATTGTTTCTAATATGTGTAGACATTATGCACATGTCTTAAAAATATAGAAATGTATACAAGATATACATATTCATTTTAAAATTGGATCTATGATTATTATTATTATTATTGTTATTGTGTATGTATACAATTCAAAACAATGCCATTTCAAATACTTGGGTTTTCAATGAATAATTTATGCTTTGTATTTGAAGTTTTTTCAAAAGCACTTAGTAAACTGAATTTGTTAGAAAGTGTGTTCAATTCTTTGTTGCTCAATTATATGTTTACAGTCAAAAAATGAAACAGATTTTTTGAATGTATTTATGCTTTGTTAAGGAATGATTTATGCAAGACGTTTGGAATTAACCTGAACTCATCACTAAAGTAGGTCCTATCACGTAATATAATGATCCACACTAAAGTAAAATTGTTAAAATCATAAATTGTGAACCAGGCTACAGTTTTATTACCATTCCTGTCGACAGCAAAGATTATGGATGATGTTTAGTAGATGATAACAGACGCCTCCACATCCATTCATCCTTCAAACAGAATGAAGGCTGGGTGGGTCTCGTTCTGGATCCTGGAAATGTTTATGAATACCAAAGATGCCATTCAGATGAACGGAATTGCTTCCAATGTATTTTTTTAACCATTTTGATGCTGCACTGTATGTATCATGGAGCTCATTGAAGGAACTGCACCCACAATTCCAAACCCTCATAATATGGTCAAATCCTACCATTTGACCATATACCCCCTAATCCCCTTCATCATATATATATATATATATGCATACTCACACACACATACAATCAATTCTTCCACACATCACACTTACTTGTTATATCCATCATTATTTCAGATATATTCATATAAGTGTGAGATATATGTGTGTAACCTCTCTCTCTCTCTGTGTATATATATATATATATATATATATATATGTGCAAATATTTTATTTACTTGTCTTTCATGTTTAATACATCATACAAACCTATAAACATATAAGTGTGTGATATATGAGAGTGTATTGATATATATAAAATACTCAAAAGTTGCAAAGAAGAGGAAGGGTTATGACTAAGATCTAGTGTGTCACAAAATCTGGGTGGTAGCAATGCAATGTGGAACAGCACCAAGTACAAATGTCCCCCACTACCCCCAAAAGGAATTGAATAAGGGGGTGTAACCAAGTGGAATTGATATAGATGCTCACTCTCTATGCAAGCTTGCCGGCGCCCCTTCCTTGGCTCTCTGGATCAAATAATGCCATTAATTAATCTTGCAAATTTGTATACATTCAAAATTAGCTGAAGTGAAGAAGACTATGTGAGGAGGAAGAGGGGAACATGAAGGACCATTCCCCTACAAAATCAATCTTTGTAGACTCAATCAATCTTTGTGGATGCAAGTACACACAAAGCAAGAGGTGAGGGTGGCATCAATGAAGCAAGGAGAGATTTCAAACAAACCAACCTTTTGGGCATTGTCAAAGGTACATGTTATATTGTGGTGGATGGAGTATGTTCCCCACTACTTGTATGCTTAAATGCTTCCCATTGAATGTGTCATTAGGGCTAAAAAAAATATGAAAATAAAATAAAATAAATGAATAATGGGATTGAAAAATGTTTCTTACAAAAGAGCTAATGTAGTTCATCATCTTTTTGTGTGTTTTGGAAGTTAAAAGTTTGTTCAATGGTTTTGTGTGGCAAAATGGATTAAAGTTTACTGTGGAGGTATAGCTCCTGGAGTGCTAGATCTTGTAATCAGAACCCAAATGACCATTCTGTGCATGGACAAAATACTTGGTGTTGCAAGGCTTTTTGTGTGGATGTGTTGGGAACCCTAGAAATGTGTACATTGTTTTTTAGGCTCAACAAACCCTAAAAAGTATGAATAACAAGGGATGGGTTGTGAGCTCTTTTGCAAGTTGTGGGTTGAGGTGTTGAATGATGGCTGACATGGCAACCTAATTAGCCAATACTTTAATTAATTCTGCAAAAACACAATGTGGTAAGTTCCTGACACAGTCGAGTGTACTTATTATTCTATAATTAACTTTCCTTTGGCAAATCATGCATTGGTCCAGAAAAATGCTCTTTATTCCACTGATGGGGAATGAGAGTAGCTCTTGGGTTGGAAAAAATTGATTTGGGTGGCACCGGCCTTTGGCTTTGCATTGAAAATGGGGTTGGAAGTATTTGAAGAAAGTGCATTTGCTGTTTAAGACAGATATGCACATTCCGGAGGACACGCTATTTTAGAAAATAGTGTAGGCGAACAGTTTTTCTTTTTCTTTTCCGTTTTTTTCTTCTTCCTTTCTCTATTGCTCTTTTTTCCTGTTTGAGGAAAAACCTGCTCTGTCTTTTTAAAACAACCCTTTGAAAGACCCCTATACCCCTCCAATCACACTCTAGAAAAATTTGGATTTTTAACCAAAATTGAAAGGGGAGAAAAGAGGAAGAAGAATGAGCAAAGAAAACAGTACAAATAAATGTTTAATATATAACGCATGTTGCATATCTATATATATATATATATATGTATATCACATCCATTAGTTTTTTTTTTGAATTGATTTTTAATTTCTGATTTTTTTTTTTCATTGAATGGAAATGGGTACACCTTGGCAAGGGTTAATGTGCCATGTTCACATGACTTGAAAGTTCAACTGTAGCTTGAGGAAATGGCATGGACAGTAACTATTTCTCCCTAGCAAAGTTAAGCTCTTCGGATGAACTTAAGGGGACGAAGTTAGAGAGTATGACGCTGTGGTATTCTCATTATTAATTTACTGTTATTGTTATGGGCCATGCTTTAAGAGGGGGCTTCAAAATGGGTGGAGTGGGGCATGGGGGTGGCAACCATAAAGACTCCTGCACTGAATTTGGACACCATGCTATAAGAAGAACCAACATGCAGAAGTATAGAAGAGGAGCCCAGGCCCAGCCCCACTTAAAAGCACTAACTCAACCAGCCTATCCTGGTTCCAAAGCAATGTGGATTGCAGTGGAAAAGAGTGTTCATTCCAGGGTGCCAGGCTCCCCCCTTTCAAGGGAATGAGTCATTAACTAAGGCCCAATTCAGGGATAACCATGGTTAATAGCAGGAATCTGTGGGGGGCTTGATTCCACAGGCCATGTTGCTTGCCCAGAATGGGCACAGAGACTGCAAGTATACAGTGACACTCAATATGCCCTTCCCCGGCTCCATGCTAAGTGGGGGACTTCATAATAGATGGGGTTGAGGTGGCAAGGGGGGGGAGGGGAGGCAACAACTCACATGAATATTGCAATGGGGGGCGGCACTGCACAACACAACCCTTGTCTCGCTGACCCCCCATCCAAGACTGTTTTTTTTCTTCTTCTTCCCTTGTTTGAAAAATCCCAGCATTCTGAGCATATTTGTAGGAAGCTTCTTCATGAGATTTTGGGGGGTTTGACCTGTGCATTAAGGGGATAGATATCCGTTTAGAAAGCAGGCAGACAAAGCAGAAAATGCAGCAAGAGCGAGGTGGCCTGGCTGGCAGTGCTTTTGGGATTTGGCCCCAGTTGCAAAAACAAACTATACAGGGCAACAAGAGGCAGCTCCTCATAATCCTCTCCATTAACTTAATAAAACCCCACAATAATAAACCCCCTCCTCCTCCTCCTCCCCCACCCCCCACTAAACACTGTGCTCATTATTGCATTGGCACACACACACACACACATATACACACAATGATAATAATATTATTAATACTGCTCCTTTCTTCCCTAAAAAGTTTCAAGCCCCTTCAAGACTACCCATCCAAAATGGTGCCCCCTCTCTTCAAACCCTTCATCTAATGATAGATCATAACCCAGCAACTTGTGCTGTCAGCTGCCAGAAGAACACTCACCCCTCACTAATGTCCAAGTAAGCAATCCCATATGGTTGTGGGCATTGACATGCGCCATGCTTTGCAAATGTGAAGCATAAAATGAGCTTGGATTTTGGTGAAGTTTGGATTTATGTGAGCTGGGTTTTCTTCTTTTTCTTCTTTTCACAGGTGATAATTTTTATTTTTTTGTAAAAGTTGTGTTTCTTGTTTACTTATTTGGTTAGTAGATTGGATGATGGTGAATGGACTGGTTAAATTTGTTGATGAAAATGAATTACATGGTGTAGAGTGGGGAGAAGGGGATAGAGTGAGAGGCTGTAGCTGGCAAAGGTCTGCCATGACATTCAAAAGGAAGGGTGCCTTCAATTGAATGAGAACATGGAGCTCATATCTGTGGACATGATGGGAGGCAATATATACTGAGAGCTACATGATGCTTGCACAAATATGAATATTGAATTTTGAGAGATAGAGGGAGATCATGGCATTTCAACTAATTACATCAATGGTGGGTGTTGAACCCTGGGTTGCGATTTTTAAAGAACATGCATGGAAATTATAACACAGAAAAGGAACAGCATAAATAAAAAGAGGTTTGTACTTTGCACCCCCCCCCCTCCTGTGACCATCATGCCATGGATGATTTTTTATATTTTTTTGTATTTTTTTAAAGCATATGGATATGTATTGGAGGAAAATCTGGAAGAAAAAGATGACAAAGAAAATAATATTGATGATAAACTGCCATCCTTTCTTAAAAATATAACGTGTATGAAAATGAGCACAACTTCTATTATTCCCTTTTCTTAGTATTTACTTATTTACATGCACACTCACTCACTCACTCACTCACTCACTTCTATTTATTTTCATTTTCATTTTTTTACCATAATCTCAAAATTTAAGCTCTTGTATAATTTGTGTTTATTACTGCAAAGTTACCACAAAGCTTGTTTTTAGTTGTTTTGTTTTGTTTTCTTTCTCCATCATGGCATTAGTAGGAAACAGTGAGAAATTTATTGGAAGAGCACCACACATAAAAGGTGGTGTAAGAATGTTCTTATAAACTGAAGGCCTCATTCTGATAATTGTCATCATGGAAACTGTCTCTGCACAGAGTTATGTGATTTCAATAAATGGCAGAGGCAAGGGTTAAAAAGAAATTGTCCATCCTTATGATCACATCACTTGTGTTGCAGCTCCCATTTTGAAGGCTGCATGGGGACTATGACTCAGTGCTTGGGTTTAATCAAAAATATAAAAGACACAAATAGAAGAAAATGGGGCCAACTCTGCCATGTTGTGTGATCAGGAGGATCATGAATGCACAGGGAATCAATGCTGGTTATGCTTCCTACTGTGACCCATTTGATAATTGCTTGTGGAATGGTCCTGCCATTGTGAATGATAAGGTCTCTCCTCTTTACTAGATAAG
Source organism: Physcomitrium patens (assembly GCF_059467195.1). NCBI lineage: Eukaryota > Viridiplantae > Streptophyta > Bryopsida > Funariales > Funariaceae > Physcomitrium > Physcomitrium patens. The sequence goes on along the minus strand of NC_143423.1, from coordinate 13,133,948 downwards.
GTTCAAGTTTGGACAACACTAGTGTTATAAAAATTTTAAAAAGAAAAAAGGGGAAAAGAAAAAAGAGAAAAGAATATATATATATATATATATATATATATGCATGTAAAGAAACTACCAGTGGGCAGCTGTGGTTGCAAACACTTATCTGTAAAATATATGTATGTCAATAAATGTTTGTATGGCCACCTTGGACCATTGGTTTGTGTAAGCACGACACTTCATAATGTTTAATATATATATATTCACAATAAATTGAACTGTTGGAGTAACAAATGTTCTAAACTACCTTTGAAGGCCACAATAAATACAGAGAATATAAAGAGAGGTGTGGGCCACCCCTTTTTCAGGGGAAGTGGAAAACTGTGATTCAAAGTACATGTTTTTCACAACACAGTATCAAGCTAAGCAAATCTTACCCTCCTCTATTTTGTTTTTATTCTAGATATTGTGGTCCTGGTCTGTGGAGAGAGTTCTAATGGCAGCTCGGGGCCTTTAACCAGCACATCAAGCAAATGGATTCGAGGCCTGTTCATGTTATCTAGCACGTTAATTCAAGGGGTTTATTATCCTCAAGCAGTCACAATCCGCAATGAGATCAGAATTTAGGGGGAGAGGAGGACAATTAAGTTAGAGCCAAGGGTGGGGGGACAGCAACAACCTCTCCCCTCATCTGATCTATATCTCCATCTCTTCTCATCGCATCCGCTGCTTCCGTTGCCCAATGGTAGGTACCTAGTAGGTGAAAGAAGAAAGGAAGAATTTACGGCAAATGTTAAAGGGAAAAGAGAAGTAATAGCGAAGGCAACTCAAGTGAGGCTGCCATCAATGCGAACATCAAGCCTTTTGGTACCCGACTTCCTTCGCATGAAGCCAGAGCACTTCCAATACGGGGAGGGGGGAGAGTCCATTAGGTTGCGAAGGAGTCGCAGGGCAGTGCTCATCAGCGGGGCCTGGCAAGTGAAGTTTTGCATTGAACGAACGTAACGTAGGCTGTTGGATCCTTTCCGCTGCAGGAAGGAGACCAGCAAGCCAGAGGGCGCATTCAAACCACCCACAGCGATCGCCAAGCTGCTGCATCAGAGAACCGGTATTAATAGCATCAGGGCTCCGCCAGGCATTAGTATCTTCTGCTGGACAATTGATGGTTATTTTTCCTCTCGGGGCAGCGCTCCGGGTAGGGGCAGGGCCTGGGCGGGCCTACGAGGCGAGCTACGAAAGGAGTAACTTTAGTGCCATAAATGTTACCATGGTGACAAGCCGGAGTAGAAATCTGCCGTTTCGGTGGGATCACTTGTGAAGGCAGCCCGGTTTACATTCAAACCTGTAAAGGAGCTTGGCTCTAGGACGTGAGGCGGCTCGGCTGGCTCGGAGCCTGACCAGGATAGTAAACCGATCATTCAGCAGTAAACTGGCAGATGGTAATGAATGTGCGAGTAGGTTCAAAGCTCAAAACCCAGAGACTTGCCCTTGGTTTCTGTTGTATCCCGCAGAGGCAGCAGCTCGCCAATTCTAGTGCGCAGTGCTAGCTCCATCTCGGCCAGCTCTTTAGCCTCGTACTTATGGTATTAGAGGATATCTCAGTTCGGCCGCTGTGCTGGCTTCCTGACTGCAAATTGCGTCGTAGTCTCAATCTTTTCTTTTGAACCTGGGGACTTTGATTGAGTCTGGTTGGTTAGAATTTCGAGTCAGGTTCATTGGTTTGAGCCCAAGTAGTTGGGAGTTTTCAGGAAGTTGTGTGGCGAGGTTTTAGTGTTTGGAAAGGGAAGGTTAAACAGGATCGCTGCGGGATGGCGGTAGCGATGGAGGTATCGTGGAGAGGGTCAGAGCTGGGTAGTCCAGTGTTGGAAGTAAAGAAAAAGCGTGCATGGGGAGCAGATGCTCAGAAACTGATGCAACTGATGATGGGACAGCTCCCGTCCGAGGGTGCGAAACAAGCAGCCGAGCCAAGCGTTACACTGGATTTGCTTGGCAAAGCCGATCCGCCCTCTTCTGGTGAAGTGAAATTGGAGTCGTCCTGCCTTGCTCCCACCTCGCCGGAGTTTCTGGAACTTGACCCCAGCGAAGAACCTCTTCCTTCCGTCTGGGAAAAATGCCTAGACCTCAAGGTAGATCCTCTCTCCGTCGTGAATTGTTCTCACAACTTGGAAGTGATGATGTGAGTTTCGTTTGCACAGGGGCTTGTGCGTGCATCTTAAGTCTGCTGGCAATTATTTGGATTGTTTACTTGTCTAGCGGTTGTAGCTCGCAAGAATGATTGAGTCTCTGGTTCTTATGGTAATTCCGTTCTGTGCGTGCAGACTGGCAAGCTATATTACGTTAACAAGTGCTCCGGCGTAAGCAGTTACGATGACCCCCGGATGCGGAGCAGCACAGAATTACCACTTGCCCATGAGTTTTTAGGTAGTAAGCAGTCCGAGACCCTCAGGCAAGAGTGTTTTAAAGCCTCGTCGTCTTCTTCTTCAGGAAGTCCCCGTAACAGTAGCCGACACCAGCGAGGTTCTCAGCTCTTGCCATTCTCTGCCCGCAAGCAGCAGTGGAACTTGCAGCTAGACGATCGCCGGGTTACCTTGAGCAACCGGAACTCTCCAGAATTAGCTGATGAACCTGAATCCCACTTGGAGTTGGATCTAAACTTGGCCGCTGGTGGTGCTTCCTCCGCCTCACGCCGTTACCAACAACAAACTGTGTGCACCATGGAGATGATCCAGAATGCATTGCAGAGAACAGAGTCCATAACCAATCTCGTCAAGAGGGAGTTTCTCTCGACTCAGCAGCATAAACGCTCCTCTTCCTTCTCATCCCTTAACTCCTCCCGGTCTGAGGCTTTGGGCGCCTCTCCTTCTACTAGCAGCTCCTCATCCACCTCCTCACGAACCGCTCACAGAGCAGGACCTGTGGACGAGTCACGACAATCCTTCAAGCTCTCTACAACAGGGTAAGCTTCTTATCACGTCACCCTCTCCCTAAACTCTACGCGCAACGACCAAAATCCCTCAGTTTTTGAGTTTCTGACGATGTTTTCCGATTGATACGTTTCAGGGTATGCGAAGCTGAGAGTGTCAAAGCTGAGAACATTGTCGCAGTCTCCTCGGCGCTTGTGATGGGAGCTTGCACACGGTGTCTCATGTACGTGATGCTTAGCAGAGATGACCCAAGATGTCCCAGATGCGAAGCTGAGGTGCCAGTAGACTTTGGCAATGCTCCGGTTTCTAAGAGACAAAGGGTAGGACCTCACTTTGGCTCGGATAGAAGATAGTGGTGGACGATTAGGACTCCACGAGTAGTTTAGGTTTTCGGACTCAATTTTGGGTTCGTTTCACAGGAACTGTCTTGGTTTCGTGTAGGAATCATATCTTTGCGGAGTTCTCAACCGGCTTGATCTTGCGGATTCAGAGGTCGAACTAGGGAGGTGTTTTGGCTAGAACTTGCCCAGAATGGGCTAAACGCATACTCCTCTTTTTGTACATTGTACATGTAGAAGTTTTACGTCTTGCGGCCTGCTCGTAAGTAGCAGCAGCAACAACTTGTACCATGGTTTCGTCACCAGTGCATCAACAATGATCACTCGTATCCTTCTCTACATCATTCTTGCGACCGTATTTTAACTACTAGCACGGTACATTTTCTTAATCTGGTGATGGTGGGGGTCAGGTAGTCTTGTAGTTTCTCGTCATGGTCAAAGAGCAATATAAACATGAGTCTCTCTACTCTCCATAAAACTGATGGATTGTGCCAACCTAAACCGTTTGCAGATACTGTTTTCAGCTTCTCCTTTAAACAGTTCTAATGTGCTGCTCATTTCTACCTCTTATCTTTTACTTGTCTCTGAAAGGGATGGGACTTGCAACTGCTTAAAACAAGCTAGATACTGATTTGTTTACTGCTATACACTAGGGTCACTGTAGGGAATCAACGCCACTGAATAATCTAGCTTTCATGTAATGCCCTTGTAAGCAATCAAGGTTTTCCGAAAGTTGAGTCTTTCGTCGTTACATCGAGTCATACACGTCAATTCATGTAATCAGTAGTTCTACCTTTCAAACTTACATACACTACCTCTATGTCAGTTCAACATCGCCTTCCAGATTCTCGAAACCTAATTTCATTTCTACTGGCATTATTATCTTTTTGTTGCGAAAAAAATCATCGCTTGTTACTTACTACCGAACATATGAGAACAGACAAGTCGGAATCATCACATGGGGATGTATAGCTAGGCAAGCAACACCAAGCCAATGATTTCAAGCTGGAAGGAAAGTGATAAGCTTGTGGACCCAGGCCATCAGTTCACGTTAGCACAAATTGTCGCTCCCATGTTTGCCACGGACCCAGCCTGAAAGCTCCCTAATATTGAACTGAACACCGACTATCAGGGTGGCGAAGTCGATATGTCAAAGGGGAGAACGAAGTTGCCATGCTATGTGCCTTTGGAAGTTACAATGAAGTTGCACTCATTTTACTAGATGATGTAGTGGTCAAAGAGGTGCACGAATGGGGCTGACAACGAAATTCTTTGATCGGAAAGAATGCGCTACAGTCAAGGGTGGAACAGCCACCACTGACTGTCCAGCTACCATCGACGGTAGTTAAGCAGCCATGTAAGCTCTAAAACTCTGCGACAATCGAGGAGGTCTATCGAGTGAGTCGCATTTTCTTTTCTTGATTTGTTTTTTTACATTTTCCACGTAAATATATGGCGAACCAAGTTAGTTGGGGCATTACCTCGAATTTTTCGTTAAGAAAAAGCAAGTCCAACTTTACTCCTGCACTGGGACGTGGGAGTTCTACTTCTACCAGCCCGTCACATCTTGGAGCCAATCCCATATTGAGCTTTTCATACTAGTTTGATGTCAACCACTGTGGAATTAGCTGGAATCTAGAAAATTCTCACTCGTCATGCCGCCCTTTAAAGAGACAGAAAAGCGTGCAAGAGCGCGATTGAAGAAAAGCTTTGCATGGCCACTCCCGCATGGTAATACCTGCTTTGGCAATGAGTAACGTGGGACGGAGCAGGGTGTGCACGACAGGGGAGTTCACAAAAAAGCTAATACAACCCATTAGAGAGACAAATGGAGGGCACTCATTCGTACAGAACTTTGTCCAGCTTGCCTCGAATGGCTCAATGTGAGCGTGTAAAACACATTACACGCTCCTATGTCATTGTGAAAGAAGCGAAAATACAGAAAATCCCACCTTGACCTAGCCCTACCAGTGTTAGCCACGGAAGTTACAAAACAAAAGTGACTGGCTGGAACTTGAAAACATGATCCAGGCTTCGCAAATGCTCGAGACTTTGCCCCGCTCACATCCAAGTTCTGGTGATGGGAAAGGATTCTACAGTCATTTTAAACGACGTATTTCCTGTGAGAAAAAAGACAAAAAAATAAAAATAAAAATAAAAATGACGCGGAGAAGGTACCACCCCAAGTTGGGAGAGGTTCGAAAGCGATGACCACATCTTCGTCGTAGAGTAGTAAGGATGGGTTTCGGATCAGACACAAGTTGCAATAACTCAGGGAGCCTGGGAGCCATAAAGGAAAAGGGTCCTAGGGAGGCGCAAAGTCCGACGACGAAGCAGGGCTCATGAAGGAGGTTAGATGAAACCTCATTAAACAAGCTCACCTCGAATCGCTGCACGTCAGATATCAGTAGTCTTAATTCAAGACACTCCAGTAAATCAACGCCCCTGTTGGTACACCCCAGTCTGCTGTTAGCTCAGTTTGTCCCTCCGCTCCCCCTTTACTTGCTTCTTCTAATCATCACAGGCTCTGGGGAGGCCGTTGGACGACCCCTTGAGCCCTCTTTATGAGCTTCCTTGTGTCAAAATGCCTGTGTACTTCCCCCTCGCAGCTCTCTACTATCATCCATCAAGACAGCCCGAGGGGGGGGGGGGCACCCAACTCTGCAACTTACTGGAAGAAAAGGAAATGAAAGCTGACGAAGTTATATTGCTGCTCAGGCGTCAATGAATTCAGGCTCTGTGATCTGTTATCCGCCTGCACAGGTAGGAAGAAGAGTGGGTTGGAATTACAGTCAAACCAAGGGGGACGACCGCTACTCACCCGGCCTTACGTTACACAGCCAAGGAATGTTCAACAGTCCTGATGCGCCGTGAATGCAGCCCCCTGAGCGCCCCTTGTCCATCTAAAGTTTCCAACCTGCTCTGTAATATTAGCAGCAGCATCAACTCTTCTTCTTCTTCTTCTTCTTCTTCTTCTTCCTCCTCCTCCTCCTCCTCCTTCTCCACTTCACCACCTCATTTATTACTTCATGTGGGATCTATAGTTACCATGGTGTGTGTGTGTGTCCCGCTAACTGGCCCCGATTGATTACTGCCATTGCTTCCGATCCGATCCGATCCCGTCCTCCTCCTCCTCCTTCGCCTCCGGCATCAGCAATATCGATATCTCGCTAGAATGGCCTTCGTCGCTGGCTCTTGCTTTGCTTTGTCTCCCCGTTTTGGACACGGAGGAGGCGGCGTAAACCCCTCCCTCGCGGTGTGAATAGAGCCGGCGAAAAAGCCTCTAGTTGACAATGTGAAAAGTGGTTAAAAATAACCTGAAATTTCACGAGGGCGAGTAATCGTTTGGCTGAATTGGTCGGGATTTCGAATCTCTCTAACGACAATTTTTCTGTATGTGACGGGCAGAAGCATATGGAGTTCTCTTGCAACCTCAATGCACCAGTGTGTGAGTACATTCGATGTAACTAGCTTAACACATGAAAACCAACCATGGTTAACACTTCAGTTGAATATATTTATATATATATATATATATATATAGATGTTATTTTTGTGTTGCATCGACTGAAATTAGTTGTATTTTTAATGATGTCACTATTGCCTACAATAATGTTAGAGATTATCAACATGAAAGCCCTTCGATGAAGTAGGTTGGAGTCACAGAATATGTTATTTAAAACCTACAGTTATTGTACTCAAAGGTGATATCAAGGGTTTTGTTTATTTATTTATTGATTTTTAATGTGTTTTCCTACTTTTAGAAGTGAAGGTATAATCTATTAAATAAATACATTTATATTAACTATTCTTTTGTTCTTTATCATCTAAACTTTTATCAAATCTTGATGCTTTAGATGTCGCATTTATTCTACAAATTTCTTCAAATAGTCAATGGTTGAGCTATGAAAACCAAGCTATGGTGGAGCTCGCAATTAATAAATTGGACTTTTAAGGTTGTCAATATCAATTAAATACATTATCTATTCAATACATGTATATGTTTGCAACATCTAATGCATACAAGGCTTTATCAAGATTTTTTCATCAAACATGTCATGGTTGCAATTTTTATTATGAAACATTGGTTCAATAATGTAATAAAGATGAAGAGATAGGATTAATATTAGAAAATATATATATACATTGTTGAGGTTAGGAAGTTGAGGTGCACAATATATATTATTCTATGTTTCTTTGGATATAATAAAATATTGAAAAAAATACACGTATACAGTTATAAGCATGCATTTTTATTATAATTTTACCTGCTCTGCATGTGTGGGCGCTAAAATTCCATCGTAAATTCGGTTAAACCTTGATTTACATTATTGTGTTTTGGATCCTTTCTTTCCACATTTATCTTTCGCTTCCACTTTCTTTTTCAATTTATATAATTATATTAAAGGGCTCTGATTTCTACACTGATAAATAAATAAATAAATAAATAAGAAATTATGATGAAGGTTTTCTTATGCATGGCTGGGCAATAAAGATCCCCCTCCTGGGAGTGCCCTGAGAACATAATGACTGCACGAAATTATGTTCCTCTTCTTGTCCCAGGCTTTGAAAATTAAATAATAGTATTGAATGAAGTTTATAATCCCACGGAAAAGGTACAAAACAACATTTAAAGTGCGTCCATGAATTTCATATAATATTTCACAAATTATATTTAATTATTTGTCGCTGCTTTCCAAAGGAGGGGGGGGGTTATGGAATCATGGCCACCAAGTCAGGGTTCTACCAAGGCCCCCGAAAAACAAAAAATACAAAATACAAAAGAAATTCTTATTTTACATTATTTGTTTATTTGTTTTGTTTGCCAGTTAAGATCATGGCTTCTATAATTGGCCGTGTAGAGAGGGCTCCATCCATTTTGAATTTTGTGCCAAGTCTCCCCCGAGCATATTCGAATTCTTCCATGCAAATCCTGCCTTTTACCTTTTTCTCAAAAAGTAAAAGGTCCTTTTGGCCGCTGAATTAGGGCATGGCCAGCCTTCGAGTAAAAGTGCCTCTCGAGTCCAGCTGTGCAAGGGAGGGTGAGTTGGCATGCATGCAAGCTTGTCCAGCTCGGATTATTCTGCCCCACGTGGACTTGTTAGATGATAGGATGGGTCGGACCAGTCTGCAATGAAAACTCCAACACATGCTGTAAACTATGACTTTTTATTTATTTATTTATTTTTCTAGAAAATGCTCGTACATATATACGTTGCTGCTATTGAAGAATAAAATTAATATATATATATATATATATATATATATATATGTATGCTTTAAACAGTTGGATGTTGAGCCTAGAAATTTTTGTTTCTAAAGTAAGAAATGTCAACAAAATTTTAATGAAGTGCACAAATTGGCAACTGGCTTGCATGGAAGACTCCAACAGTTCTCATGTGAAAAATGGGGAAGACATCATTATATTTTATCTTTTTAATCTTTTAAATTTTTTATGTGTTCCATCCCATATATGAGAGAATCATAACATAATTGGGGCTAGTTTGTTTTCATTTTCATATAGTCTCAAGAGTGGCAAATCATTCGGTAATTCAGAATATTCCTTTCTATCATTTCTGTGAAGTCATTGAACACAAAAAGACACTGAATCACACAAACAAACAAGTTGATACACACTAACTCAGAGAGAACCAAGGCTGCCCACACATGAAAATTTATTTGTTTTAACTCGGTCAATTATGTTTTATACTTAAAAACCTCCATTAAACCACATGGCATTTATGATGCCACCTACCTTCATCCCAATATTTAACACCCTATTTTATCCTCCCCTGCACAAACACACCAACATACACCCCATTCTTTTAGTTTGTTAAAAAAAACGTTCAAAGACAAAATATAGTCTATGGTTATTGTTTAACATAATTACTCATAATTAGTGTACTTGTTTACAAGCAAATGCTTCAAAGTGATTTCATGTTCGTTAAATCACAAACGTTTTCACTCACGATAATTTAAATATATATTTTTAATAATAATTTTGAATGGAATGAAAATTATTCCTCATGTCAATTACCTTTATTCTATAAAAAGTATTTACACATTTTCATTAAATATCTTCACTGTATTTGAAATCACTAAATTTATCAAGTAATATTTTATTCAACTATTATAATATTTTTTTTGGTATGTAAAAATAAATAAATAAATGTTTATTTATTTATTTACATAACTGTATTAAGCTCACTCCCAAAAATTATTTTCTTTCAGCTAACTTATTTATACTTTAGATTGTACTAACCCTAATTTTTTAATGCAAACGACATTCTATATTTAAATAATCAGAATATATATATTTGTATTTATATTTATATATTTATAGTGCATTATTTTACTAGATACTAAATTAAATGCGGAATACAGGAAAACCCAACACAGTTTAAATGAACAAGCACGTCAAATCCTTCAACATCAATAAAAGTCATTCATCCGTTCCATGAAACATATCGATATCACGTTCATCAAACGACCCATAAAAGAATACCAGGCGACTTTAACTTTTATGGTGTGGTTGCCTTTCCACCCCCTCCGTTCCGGTGCTTTACATCGGCCTCACCACCTTTTACCTTTTACCTTTTTCGGGAGGCAGGCCGTAACTCCGACGGAATGAAGCGCTGCTGCTGCGGCATTCATGTCGATGGAATCCCCATTCAAAGCCCTTCCATTTATGGCCGCGCCATGGAATCCCCTCCGCAGATCCGAGAACTGTGACGGAGTTTATCACGCCCCACAGAACTTCCAAACTACAACCCACAACTCACAATGGCCGATTCCTTCGCCAAGATGCGCCTCCGACCGGCAAGGACAAAGGTATTACGGCTCATTTATGTGTGCGCGCAATTGCATGGGATTTACACCGGGGTGCTCGTTGATATTGAGCGTAGATCGGCGTCATCGCGAGCTCTCAGTTATATATGTACACATTCACTCACTCACGCACGCACGCACGCACACACCTTTTCGTCGTCGTTCGCTTCACGGAGAGAACCAGAGACTGGACGCCGAACTGGATGAGAGACCAATGGGAAAAGAGTCGGAGATCATGGATTGGAGATTATCTGTCTTGCAGATAGCTCGAAGGCGTCGAAGGAGCCTACGAAAGGCACCACCACCGAGACATGAAGTATTTGCTAGCGAATCAACGCGGCGAGTAGGCTGCAGTTGTTGTTGCAGCTTCTGCACCTGAGAGGGGATCGCGGGTTCCAGCTCTTCTGAAATGGTTTATGTCGATCCATCACTCCCTTCGATCACAGATAATCTTCACATCGTTTTCCGCTTCACCCAGATTTTTTGGTAGTATACACAATCGGAATGTGCTGGTAAGACTAATGACGGCGCTCATGTTCTGGATTATTTTACTTGAATGCTGTCGGTGATTTAACGCACATTCTCACAAATCGTCATTTTCAAACGAAGTCCACAAACACAGTATTGCAATGTGGAATACTTTGCCTTGACACACACAGCGCTGTTGGGCACTCGTGCCTATTGGCATCATTTTTTATTTTTTTTTAGAAGGAAGCTGATAGAATGGCCGATAGATTAAAGCTGTTTCATGCATTGGACATCCATTTAAATTAAATTTATTGTCAAAACTTAGATGTGTGCTTCACAAAGTTGATGTAAAATATTTGCTAACATGTTGAAAGGAGTATGAAATTGCCTACATGTCATAAAATATACCTGGCATGTGTGAAGTGTATTTTGTTTGTTATATTGTACAGAGTAATTGGTCTTTTTCATTGTAAAATCACATCCTGGGTTTACTAGGTGAGATGTTCTTATGTCACATGCACATACCAATATAGAAGTACTTCTCATGATCCAAATGTGCGTCGATTAGAAAAGACAAATTATTATGGTCATTCAAAAGTGTAAGTTTATACATTGTTATTGTTCAGAATTCTATGATAATAATAGAAAGCCTTGTTGAGCATAGAACATTGATATGAATTCATACAACAAAATATGACTAACAAAATTCAAATGTTGATTTTGTAATTGGTTTTCTACTTCTCAATGAATGGTTGTTTTATTTTAAATGACCATTTAATTGAAGTGTTTTAAGTATTTCAGAATGCAATTGCGCTTCTTGCAGTTGTTGTCGTGTTCAAATTTTTTGTTGACAAATGTCAAAAGCCATTAGTCTTGTAGACTCATTAGTTGCAACTTTTACATCAATTTTTGGAATTTTTCAAATAAACACTCAACCATATCACTTGAGATTACTAGTAAGTGTGTATATACTCATGTATACACATACATGCCTACTCATAATCAATAAGGAATTTTACTTTTATTTCTGCCCACATTATACAGCCTAAGCAAACAATATTTATTTTAAGCATATATATAAATATATCACATGTATTCCAAGTCAATAGGTTTTTTTGCTTGTTACAATGGCAACATGACTTTGTTGCATTTCTTGAAGACACTCTTAAAAGAGTATATGTTAATTCAATGATCATGGGCATCTAAACTTAAACTACACATCCATGAATTGAGGCAGGACATAAAGTATGTCCACCAACAACAAATGTGTCCTACTACATCTTTGTAACCATCTTTCCCTACCTTTCCCAACTTAGACAAAATAATTTTGCATTGAAGCTCTAAGTCAGCTTTAAAATGAAATAGCGGTCATTTCAAATGTGCCTCAGGTTCGAAAGGCACTACTTTTAGTGCAGAAGAAACGTCAACTGCAGGGTTCGAACCTGCGCGGGGGAACCCCAACAGATTTCAAGTCTGTCGCCTTAACCACTCGGCCAAATTGACGATTGATAGCAGTTTCGAAGTAAATAATTTTATTGAACGATTCTTAATCTTAGAAGTTTTGTTCTTCGGTCACATCATGCAGCAGCTACGCTTCCCAGTGCTTCATGAGGCATCAGCTGTACATAATACCTGTCAGGCTTTGAGTTCAGAAATGCAGTATAAACAGGAGGAAATAACACTACTAAACCTGATCATCTTGGACAAGTCTTCATCAAAGTAATTAAGCAATTGTTGTATCTGTAAGAGCTTTTCCAAAAATTTTAAGCTCTATTTCTTGGGCTATTAAACAGTTGTGAGCAATTTTTGTAGGACTCCTTTCCTTAATATATGTGATGAGTTAAACCCGTAGAGACTCAAACGGAAGCCATCCCTCCACTGCTACATACAAAAACATGGATCAAATGAATGAACAAAAAGACATGTTAAGTACATATATACAGAAATGGAGGAAAGAAATAAAGAGAAAAGAACCGCGACGCGTTTCAGAAGTATTTGCTGCCTGTCCAAAAAAAAAGATAATAAGGAAACATGTTACAATATCGTAATGTTCACAAGGAGTGATATTATGTTTTCTCCTAACAACTATCGGATCTTAAAATTAGGGTCTGGGTACTAACTGTGGAGATCGGTTTAGATTCCATCATCAATGGGTACTGCAGCGTTCAATTCCTAGGAATTAAGACCAGCCTGAATATATCAAACCCTCCTTGCGTACCAGGTAAGAAAAAAGGTCGGGGCTAATCTCCCAAAACAATTGGATGAAGCAATTAGTCGATGAAGTCGGTGTCGAAGAGAAGTGCAAATGCTACAACCGTCAAACTTTACTATTACTCCTAATAAACCCTGACTTCGGATAAGGGCATTCTGGCCACGAACCTGGATAGTCGACTGATAATCCTACCCTCTACATACGACCTTGCGCCTCCTCGTATTTACAGCAACTGGACTGCAGCGATCATGGGGATTTTCTCCCTCAACTTTTGAGTGACGGCGACCCGAACTGTCATCACTGACGCAGCTGGCCCCCCAAGCCTCACCTTCACCACTGGCCCATCAATTTTAACTAATTCAAGCTCGCCTCCTCCAGTACCTACCAGATAGGGTCTTATCTCTCCAAGAACCGCTTCAACATTCTCTTCTGTAAGTGCAAGGCCCGTCTCTTCGTCCATGATCTGTTCAACAGCAACGATTTCTGGTATCCTCTCAATTAGACGGCGTTCAATCCCCATCCTCATGGTCATCGTCGAGCTAGGGCAAGACCCGCATGCACCTTGCAACTTCAATTTTACAACCAAACCGTCGATTTCGTGAAGAGCAACGTTCCCTCCATCCGATATCAGATACGGTCGCACCTCATCCAAAACCAATTCCACGTTCTCTTCCGTCAATTCCAGACCCTCCGTCAGTACGTCTTCTGTGGCAACTGCTTTCACTATGTTCTTACCATTCCCTTGGCGTGACTCAGAGCTAGGCGCTCGCAACTCAAAAGCCGCGGAGACACTCGCCTTCTGTACGCTCAACCTGTTCGCTCTCAAATTCACAGACTCCAAAGCACGAACAACACGCTTCCCTGTGAGCGGAGGCGAATCCTGATGTGAGTTCCATGTTGCACCATGCGTCAGCCTGGTCCCTAACACTGCCACAGTGTGAGCTTGCGCCAAGACTGCTGGTGTCATATTTGCAAACCTCACCCCCTGTATTAAACCAAAAACACCTTCAGAACCAAAATCCTCTCTCATTCCTCACACGCACGCCGCACGATAATAACCCAAGAGGAAAACACGCTCAAAACACTCAAAGTTCCGCAGAAGACAACTACAAATTACCGACACCACCTAAAATCTCCGTTACACAAGCTCTCTGATCTGTACCAACAACCACTGATCCCTGCCTCAAAACCACTCCATCTCAAACAACATCAAATCCCTGCCTCTTTTCCCACTTCCTCCTCCACACACACACACACACCGCCGTCCTGTAAAATCAATAAAACCCTAACCCAAGCAGGGGACAAGCATGCGCAGAAAAACGACTCACCTCCTTTCGAAGCGGCGATGGAGCGGCAATTGGAAGAGGTCCTACGCAGAGACGAATCGAAAAACACAGCGCCGAATTGGCAATGCAAGGAAGCAAGGAAGAGTGAGTGAGAGAAAGCAGCGGTGGTGCTGGTGGCGTAGATTGCTTGGCAGAGGAAGGCAACGATGATGCAAAGGAGAAGAAAGGTGCGACGAGAGCGGGAGACTTGATTGAGTCAGTAGTGTTTGGGTTCTGGTTGTGGTGGCTTCCAGAGCCACGGAAACCACGACCGATGAAATATCGGGTGACGGGGAGAAAGGGCTGCGGATGGGCACTTCCCCATGGGATCCCCTTTTAGCTTCCCAGGCCTGGGCTGGACTGGGCCAGGCCAGGATTGCCTTTTTCGCTACGGTGCTTACGTGGCTGGAGGTGCAACCCCGCGCGGATCTTCCCTTCGCTCCCTCTTGGCGGGACGCTACGAAACCCCATCTGCTCTCTCCCCCCCCTCCCCCCCCCTCCCCCCCCCGCCGAGTCGCATCGTGAACGCGGTATGTCATGTCAGCACTCCACGTCAAACCGACTCTCTTGGATGGGGATGGATGGATGAATAAAGTTTTGGAGGTTTCAGCGGTGGCAGTTTTTTCGTCTGTCTTGTAATATTATCTCTTTTCTGAATATTAAAAAGTATTTGTGTTCTTGAAGTTGGAGTCTCAACTTCACCGGATTTTTGTGCATTAAACGTTGCAGTGGGGCAATTGAATTTTGTGAAGTAGGAGTGTGAATTTTATTTTATTTTATTTTGGAAATGGCGTAAAAATTTAGAGGGACTTGGAAGTGAGTTACATGTATATTTTAAAAATATGTCAAATTTAACGTATGTCAAGTAATACGGATAAAATGTCAACTTTTTAGTTGCCAACTCACTTGGAAATCACAAAGAACTAGTATTAGTGACAGAAACATTGTTTGACAAAACTTTCTTTTTTCGTTGCTTATTAAGTTATATAGAACAAGACAGGGCCATTTTATTATCAAGCTTTTAGTTTATATATATTTTTAATTATGCTTATGTGCTTTCAAATTAGAATTTATCCCTCATTTTTTCACATTCAAGTCAATAAGCTAATTCTGAGTGAGTAAAACTATTCTTTCATTCTCAACATCATTTCATCCATTAAGAGTAAACTAGGCATTTTATCTCGTGTTTCACATTTCTCAATCCAGTTCATTTTTCTGCTCTCACCAATTGCAACCACTCCCTCTCTTGTTATCTATCAATGAGTATAAGAAATTAGAAATTGATCACACTCTCATGAAATTGGACCTTTTGTTGACCTTGATTAAGTCCAATTTCAGCATTTAACCTTTTGTTGACCTTGATTAAGGTCAACAAAAAGTTAAATGCTGAATCAAGGTCAACAAAAGGTTAAATGCTGATAGTGATCTTCGCTTGACGAAACTTCACTTATCTCAAACATTTTCTTTGACAGAGTCTGATCTGTTCACCAATAGTAACACGATTTACACAACATGTTCAACTGAAAAGCACCGGACGTTAGATAACACATTGTTATTTAGTCATGAAGCTCACAACATAAGCAACTTTGCTGTGGGACATTAAAACTATGCTAAGTCTAATGTGGACGTGCAAAAACCGAGGGTTTGGGCCATATCCAACATTTGTGGTTATCCTTACCTATTCATCGGATTTCCTGTGCTCTATCAGGATAATCTTCCCTCAAATCTGCAACAATTTTTCATTTGAATCTTCTTCACGTGTATAAGATCATAGCATTTGGAAAGCAGGATCCCATGTGTATTCAAGCAACCACTCCCTCACTACACCGTGATGTAATGTAGGATTGTCAGTGACAAATGGTTTTAAGAGCATTCCAGAAATAAAACAAACGACTGCTACAGTGACTATCGGTAACTCGTTAGAAAATATCAAAGATTCTTAATGTGTAGGCAGGGAAAATGGTGCCTTATCTTGTTCAATGGAGAAGGTCCACAGCACAGCATTGTCTAACTTAATAGGTACACCTTGTAACGAAGTGTAAATACAAGGTGAACGGCAGTTTCTTGATTGAAAGAACAAGGAGGTACATGATAATCGATAACACAGAAAATACTTAAATGCTACCAGTTGGAAAAATGGACGTCATATATTGCGAAGCCCTTCACAGTCTCACTCAGCACATGGTGCTCAAACTGCAATGTTCAGTATGCCAGTCCTACTATTCATAGAACTAAGCCGCAGTGACGGCGATGCGCCCTGCTACCTGATCCAAATCCCGCTGTCCATCAGAAGTAATGCGCCTTCCTCTGCACACAACCAATCAAAATGCTTAGAAAACTAATACCCTGTGGCAGGAAAGAGGTAAACTAACCCTACTAACTTGGATTCATGGAAGAATATACTGAAGACCGACTATTGGAAAACCTCGCCACAGCATGCAGTTGTATCTAAAAATAAACAATGACAAATCGAAGGTTATACGGACTACTGTTATTCAAGAGACTTACAGACATCAATCTAAATCTAAATAACGCTACATAATTTCAAACAAATATTCATCCACTTAGAAGTAAATTATTTCTAGAAAAAGCACTGAACTGCACCCCTTGAAAGTTATGCGGTCATTAAACCCTGAAGAACACTGCTAACGTTTGATACTGATAGAGGAGAGCCAGCAATGCACATCGCTAGAATCCACAAGTTCTAATCAAGTAGTGAATAAAACGCCAAACTAACCCCTTGGGATCCTTCTCGACGATGTTAAGTTGCTCGAGCTGCTTCAGGCAGTGCCTGGCAATTGACCCACTGCTCTTAGCAAAGTGGGATGGCCTAACTCCATTACTCTTGCGGCCACCATAAATCTTCTTGAAGGCACCCACTCCAATTCCACCTCTCAGGTAAATCTTCCTTGCCATGGAGGCTACAATACCAATAAATACATTAACGTAGTGAGCTTCAATGGTACTCTGAAGTACATCAATGATGTACAACCGCATTCAGCAGGACGCATACAGGCAATGCTACCTTGAAAATTTTCGTTAAGCACCTAAGAGAACTGCAAAACCCTGATAGATACGCCAATGAAGTACCATAATGCAGAAAGAGAAATAACTGAACAATCCTTCGATATTCAAAATGAACCACAGGGTCACTGAAAAACCAAGTCACTCAAGTACATACCAGCTCTGACGTAGTACCAGTCAGCATCATAGGGAGCTAATTCCTTGAATGTAGCAGTCTTCACAAGGTCAGCCCAGGCAGGAACTTCAATCTGCAAAAAATAAAAATAAATAAAAACACATACACGCCCCAAGACTCTTAATTCTTGCTTTACCCACAGCTACTGGTCCTACCCCAATGCAAAAACACCAACTGCACGCCCCTGGTCCCAAAACCCTAAACGCGCCTCTCACATTCTCATACACCATCGACGATGGTGAGCCTCAAAAATAAGTGGAGAACCCTGCTCCCCACATTCCATTGCACTGAAACAACAGCGAATAGCCTCCTCATTTCCCGTGGGGGCACAATGCCATGCAAGATCACCAAGGTCCACGCCCAAAAAACGCACAAACGAATTTGCGTCATCGAGACGACTCCTCTACAGCACGAGCTCCTACCTTGCCAGAGCGCTTCAAGTGAGCAGCATAGTTGCGCACGAACTCGTGCGAAGGTACATCTTTAACCGTCTTGGCCATGGTGAGATTCTCTGCGACGATGGGCGCCCTGCAAGCAATCTGGCTCGTAAGGGCAGAGGAACTCGCAGACGGAAAGGGTTGAGCTCCGAGGCCACCTCGTGCCTTTCACCCACACCTCCTCCAAACCCTAATTATCAACGGCCCGATCTTGCCCCAATACTCGCATCCAACGGCGGAGCGCGGCCCTATGTCTTCTTCGTCGTCGTCGTCGTCGCCATGGACCAGAGCTCGCTCTGCTTTGAAGTTGTCTCTCAAGGGATTCGAATTTGGGGCCATACTTAGTCAATTAATTGTAAATAATGTGATTAGTCTAAAATTCATTGAATCATTGTGTGATTTCATGGTATTTGTAACACACCCCCTTGGACACAAAGCACATTTGTGGGTGGACCAAAAATGAGACTTGGAACTCCACTTGGAAGAAAAAAAAAGCTTTGTGCTATTTTTTTATTAATTTTTAATTTTTATTTTGTTCCCTAGAGAATTGTGGGTTCAAAATATCCATGTGGTGTGGGCTTGAGAAATAAATATTGGGTTGTCTTTGATCTTGGGAATGGCATGTTAGACAATTCTAAAAGCTTGTGAGTGTGTAATTGGGAACTGGATAAACTATTACTTTTCAACCGGTGTTGTTTTTGTTTTTCTAAAAGAATTGTTGATTGTAGATAAATTTCTGTGTGTGTGTGTGTGTTTTTTTTTCTTTTTTTTTTTTTTTTTTTAAATGTAAAAATTTAAGTTAGTTGACAATGATTTACTGGTTCCCCAAAATTATGCACACACATGGAAAAGATATACATAAACATAATAGTGAGTGTCTTATGGCCCTTATTTTGTGACAAAGAAAAACTAAAGGTTGGGATTTGTGCAATAGAGAGTGAAGCATCACCTTTATTGAATGATGTCAAAGAAATATCTTTTTCTTAAAATTTATGAATATTTCTTTAAAAAAAAAGAGAGTCTTTTGGTGTTGTATTGCATTTTTTGGACAATGAAACATTTCATAAGAACAAGAATTTATTGCATTTTTCTTTTCTTCTTTTCATGTACATTTAATTGTATTAGATTGATTGTAATTTTTTAAAATAATATGCATAATATAAAATAAGATATTTCTATAGTATAATTATTGTGGTAGAATTTCTTTAGATTAAAATCTATACATCCACATGGCCTATTATTCAAAAACAAACTTATTATTGTAATACTACTAGTGAAAGCCATTAAAAATATAATTACACTAAATATTGATGTTGAGAATGTAATCTATTGTAATAAATTCACTTAATTGAGATTAAATGTATTATTGAAGAAGAAACAATCATTTATGCAGTATGAGTGTCTTGCTTAAAGAAGCAAAACATTATTGAATATATACTTATCCAACAACTTAGTAGTACAACTATTTCTATAATTCAAATGAGATTCACACCTATACACTCTAGGATCATACATAAGATCTCTAAACTACTTACTTGTCTAACCATCATATGGAGACATATAAGTGTTCCATATTTTAAAAAAATTAATAGTACATATAATTTAGTAACATAAAAACAAAAATAAAATTATTTAATGCATATTCTAAAATATTCTTTATATGTAAATTTTAGCTTATATTAACAAGATATAAAAATTCAATTTCCACAACATTTGAATAAAGAAATTATATTGTCTATTAAATAAAAAAATCAAAGATTGAACTTATTTGGCCTTAAATATGAATTTTAATTGCTTTCAATTGTTTTACCATATAACAAAGGACGTAAAATTTTAAAACCACTTAAATAAAGACAACTTAAAAAATTAATTTTAAGTGTTATTGTCTTTGTATTTAAGTATAATATCTAAAGAATAATAAAAACAATATAATATTTTTGTAATGGAAAATTATCTGGGAAGAATCTTCAAAATCAACTTTAAAAAATAAAATAAAATACAATCTTTTACTCACTTGCATTCAGCAAAAGATTAATATATATAATTATACGAAAGTTTGTTCCTGTTTATTTTATTTTATTTTATTTTAAATCCAAGTCATTGTGTACTAACAAAGATTTTACAAAAAATGTTTCTTAAATATTATATACAATACTTATTCTAATAAATTATTTGTTTGTAGCAATAAAATATGTTTTAGTTACTAATAAAATAAATAAAACTTTATTTATTTATTTATTTATTATTATTATTAAAGAACAAACTTGAGTAATTGCAGATATTGTCATAGTACCTCTCAAACATAAAGATTGTTTTGATATCTAATATTGCAAAATCATCATTATTCTATTAGTAACAAAATATGAAGTTTATAGCATATATTTATAACTATGAGTGAAAATATGAGTAAAAATATGAGACATACATATTTAAATTAAAGATGTATGTATGTATGTATATATGTATATGTATATATATATATATATATATATATATAAAGATGTCATTAAAGCAAAAAAAAAAATATTATATTATATATTATGTTTAATAAAATTGAAAAAAATAAAATAAAAAATATATATTATAAATTAAGATTGAATTAAAATTTTATTGAAAAATTATATGTAATTTAGAATACTCAAAAAGAAATTGATACACAAAAGCATGTTAGCAAAACAGATGGGATTTTATTTTGTTCACATTATTTGCTGTTAGAAAAAACTAAAAATAATCCTATACAACCTTTTAAAACTTAGTACCTTAGGACAAAATAATCATATCTATTGCTGAAAAGTATAATTATATGCTACTTAATTTTTTTAGATAAAATTTATCTAATTTATGCATATATTAAATAACAACTTTATAACTTCTTATAATTTCTAAGTCATGAATTTAAATACAATATAACTAAAAGTTAAAAATAAAATCTATAAATTTTTAAAGTTATACATTAGGTTAATTACTTTATATCTTACCCATTTTAATAATCATATATATTTTAATTTTTCTAAATTATTAATGCTAATTTTAAGCCAAATTTTGAAATTTATATTCCAAATCTTATATTACCATTTTATAACTTATTTTTTGAAAAACTCCAATATGTTCTATGTTATTACTTAAACTTTTGAATATTAATAAGAAAATCATGTATGAAAAGTATCTTTTGAAATCCTTTTGAATCATTGTGGTTAATTAATTTAAATTATATCATGATATTTTTATAATATATAAGACAAATATTTTACAACCAAGTCTCAACTCCAAACTATAAAGTTTATGTTAATACATTGAATTACAACTCTAAAATACTCATATATATACTCATATACTTATTATTTTTATGCATAATTTTTCTTGGTTTCATTTTAATATGTAACCTTCATTTCTTTTAGAATTTAAAATTTAAATAATTTTTAATGCAAGTTATCATTTTCACTAGTTTTTATCAAGACATGTTTTCAAAGTGAAATATGTACTTCTAATTTTATGTCTAATTTATAAATTAAGTAAATCATATATTAAAAATATCTAATATAATATGAAATATTTAGTTAATGGTGTAGTATAGCTTCAAAACACTAAACATGTAATTTTTATATTTATTATATAAATATATTTTTAAAAATATATTTATTTTAAATAAAAGCTATATTTTTTTATTATTTATTGAAATATATGTATATATATATATATATTCACAATGTTCTTTTGTTTAAAATTACATAGAAGAAGTTATTTTTAATTAATTTATTTTAATATAAATAATATTATATTATAGTTTATTATTTATAATACCAAAAAATATGATATATTTTTTATAAAAAATTATGTAATAAAATCTAATGATAATCATAAAAAACATCATCTATTTTTAAAATTAACAAGATTTGCATAAGTGTTGTCTTTGCTTTCATATTGTGAATTTAATTTAACTAAAAAGAATAATTTAAATCCTTTAAAAGTTATACATGTATATTTTCTACTATACCTACATTGCAAAATATTTTTTGTGATTTAAACATGCTTAAGTTAAATGTTGAAAGTTCAAATATAGGATTTTATAAATACATTTTAAATACATAAATAAATATATTAAATCATTAGTATTTTAAAACTTAATAAGGACTAATAAGTGACCTTAAATAATCATATCTATTTCAATGGAAAGAACCATGTGTTATGGATATACTAAATAGGAAGCCAAACAAGAAGTTGAATTCAAGAGTTTAGATAAGAAAGTTAATAAAATCTTGATTAAACTAGATGAATACGAGATCAACACTAAGAAAGGTAAGCTAAAACTCCAAGAGACATGTTGTTGAAATTGAAGATTCCCTCAACCTCGACTCCAATATATACTACATATTAGGAAGTTTTTTAAAAAGTTTCCATGCTACTTGAAGATGAAGCAACCTTAGGAAGCTTCTCAAACAACTTTCTTAATCATCCTAGTACTTTCTAGAATCTGCAAAAATATTCAAAGAACCTTCTAAAATATTATAAGAATATTTATAGAATCCTTTGAAACCTTCCAAAATATTCTTAGAATATTCTTGGTGGATGTTTGTAATACTATGAAAATTTACATATTTTATTTAACTAACTTTATAATTATAATATATGAACTTTTAGTTTCTAAATGTACATTTTTTGGCTTATATATTTAATTAAGTCTTTTGAAATCTTTGGTTAAAATAATAATAAACTTAAGATAATAAGTTTATTATTAATATTTTACTTATTGATAACATATGTTTTATACATTATGTATGTAACTCATTATTATTATTCTTTTTAATGTAAAAAATACAAGAAAAAACACCATTCTCAACAAACTTGTCTATGTTGTTTGCACACTTGAGAGCAAGATCTCAAGTTAGGCAAATGAGAGAAGAAAACAACAAAGGGAACTAGCATGGGAATAGAGCCACATGGTGAAGAGAAGAGGCAACCAAGCCACATTTAATGCAAGTTTCATTTTTCACCAAACAATGAGTTACATACATAATGTATAAAACAAAACACTTCCAAAGGACATTCCCCTAAATTGGGACATTTAGGGTAAGATATTCACCCATCCATCCACGACATAGTGGAATTCACCCAACTCGCTGCCTTGCACAAGCAGATGGGCAACAAGTTGAGCAAAGCCTAAGTTCATATGAATAAAATGTGAGATCACAAACTAAAAGTTACCCAAAATGGGGAAGACTAAGGCAAGTGATGAGGAGATTCCAATTGTATTACAATTATTCAGGATTCAACTTCGATGCAATGGAATGAAAGCATAGGAATGCTAATCACCGTGCCACGGTGATAGGAGGAGACGGTCGAGGAAGGAAGGAAGGCAGGAAGGAAGTGTGGGGATTAGGAAGAATGAGGATTGGAAGCAGAAGAACTTGGGTGGCAGAATCAGCAGCAATTGGAGCAGCAATTCATGGTGAATATGCCATCGACATGTTCATCTAAGCTGCTGTTCAGTTGTCAGAAGTAAGTAAGAATAAGAAGAAGTAAGAAGAAGAAAGAATAAGCTGGTTGCTGCTGGTGCTGCAGCAACGCATCGTTTCCAAAGGTGATGACGACAAAGCCACTGCGAAGAAGAAGGCCGAAGAAGTAAGGAAGGAAGGTAGCAGCCGCTGAAGCAGCAGCCAAAAAGGAGGAGGAGGGTGCAGGAGCAGCATTCCTACCTACATACAGGGTTGTTGTTGTTGTTGATGTGGGTTCGTGGGTATCGGCACTGCCGGTAAAGCCCGTGTTTGCTTCAGCTTCGCGTGACTACGACTGCTGCTGATGACGTATGATCCAGTGTGAGTGTGTTTGTGGGTTGTCTTCATTCAACGAATGGGCTTCTACTTCTTCTTCTTCTTCTTCTTCTGCTTCTGTTGCTGTTATTGAAGGAGCTTGGCCCCAGGAGGCTTGTCAGTGCGAGGTGGGTGGGGTCGGGTGTAAGAGGAGAGGGCCAAGGGGGAAGTGGGGAAATGAGACGATTATCAGGGTTGTAGGTCGTGACGTGATTCGCGTGAAAGCGATTTCTGGGCTCCATCGCCGTTGTATGGTTTTGCAGGTGGGTACAGTTGCTGAAATGATGGAAGAGGTTGCGAGATCATGGTGGCAGCTGTGTGTTTGTGTGTGTGTGTGTGTTAAGCGTTTTGGAATTTTGATATGGCGATTTAGGTTTTCTGCAGTGGCGATGCTGTGTGCGATGTGTCAATTGTGAGGAGTTTGGATACGGAATTTGAGGAGTTGACAATTGAAGTGGATGCTGTGATGGCTTGAGGATAGTTTCAGTGATGTGGGTTTGGTGTGGTGGTGGTGGTGGCGGTGGTTACAGGCGAGGTTAGGCGGAGGAAAGATGAAAGATTTAAATATGGGATTGGAGAGTCGAGGGGACCTGATGAGGAAGCTGGATGATGATACCGCTATGCACTTACTCCAGTATTTGGACACGACGAAGGATATTGCCAGCGCTAGCAGCGTCTGCCGTTCTTGGCGTTCGTTTGGTCTGTGGTGTTGATCTCTCTTGGTCTTAGATTGTATGCGTGCTCTCGTGTCACTGACCATGCTGATGCTTATGAGGTCCATGACTTGATCAGTTTCAGGACTGGCATCGATTTCCTAATTGTGAAAGGGATCTTCCTGATTTGTTCGATATTGGCGAACTTTCACTTCAGTTCCTGTTCTCGTGATCCGCAGTCTTTGTTACGGTTGCGTAGATGCGGTTGTGATTGTCCGATTCGATGAACTAAACGAGCTGTTGTGTCGAGCGACTATAAAGTTAGTATCATAAAAGTTGAGTTTCGATGGATGAATTGGCTGCTCGTTCTGCTCGAGGGTAAATCGAAGTTTGTGGATGCGTCAAGGCTGGAGTGATTGGGATACCTTCTTTGGAGACTATTAGAAGCTAAAATTTGATTCCGCAGGGTATACATGTTGGATCTGGTGTTAACACGGTTTCTTCTGTGAGGACGCTGTTCTGCTTTCTTTATCAGATATAGCTTACTTCTTAAGAGTTCCTTTATACACTGGTCTTTTAAGCAATTGTTTTATAGACAGGTACTACAGTCATTTTGGGCTTGTGGGGATCTTTATTTTTTATTTGTTGTTGTCCCTCTCTCGACATTAAAAATGGACACACGATAATGATAACTCCCGCTAAGGTGTTATCGTGACGGACATTCACGCCCTTCTTACTCGTGTTTATCTTGGATATTGAAGATGAAAGTGCAAAGCACGTAGGAAAGCGACCATTTAGTTCCTGTCATTCACGCAAGTTTCCCGTTAAGCAAAATGAACACTTAATCAACTATGTTAAAGTAGACTATGATTACCATGTTGAGGTATTGGGACAGTGGTCTGGAAAACAAGGGATTTATGGCTCAATGGGTTTTGTTACATGGTTTTGAAAGTTTCAATGTGAGTAAGTAGTCAGTCCATCACAGGATGTGTTATGGTGATTCTAATAGTGTAGCAACGTGCAGTACGAGAAGGTCAGCTGTGGAAAGGACTATGTTTGAAGGAGTTTCCTGAAGTGAGGACATTCGAGGAAGACATCGAGGAAGATCAATCGAAGGATCTGCCTCCAGCTGGCTCTTGTGGTTCATCTGTTAAGCCAAATCTGGAGAGGAAAGAGCGCATCTATCGAGATCTCTTTCGAGAACTTAGAAATAAACCAATGGATAATAAAAGTTGTATTCGTGAGGCTGTTAGTGCTTCTAGTACAGACAATTACCCCGAGGAGAGTATTGTTCAGACCTTACATCCTAGGCCTCGGTACCATGATGAGCAAACGCCATCTTATTGGTCGAGTACCGGTCAGCGAGATGTCAATCACCCTGAAACCCTTACCTACAATCTGGTGTCACAGCTATGTGTGGTCCATGAAGTACGTATTCGGCCTTTTAAAGGTATCGTGAAATCTGTGTATCTGTTTCTCGCAAAGTGTATTGTACGCAATTCACTTTCATTGCTATTTATCTTGATGTTTTTAATGTTGAAGTTGGTTGCTAGAATTTTACTCACGTGTCGCCTACATCAATTGAGGTATACTGAAAGCGTATTTTACTTTCATCTATGTTAAAGCGTTTTTCCAATTCGGGCAGCCCATATACTCAGCGAAGAACGTGCGGATTCGTCTTGGCCATGTAGTCAAGTCAGCTAAGACTGACTGTGATTCTGGAAGTACAAAAGATTATGTGTGGACTTATGAATCTCCAATATTCAACATGGAACAGGTTATTGATTGCATCCGGTTGAAGTTTTGTTGACACACACGTATACTAGGTTTTAAATGGTGTTTTAAGATGGGTGTCATGATAATTGGTATAGTGTGCCTTTGATTGTTCCATGTTAGTAGAACGAGCGGTCATTTGAGCTCAGTTTGATTATCTTGTTCGATGTTTGAAGGTGGACTCTATGCAAGTATTCAAGTTGCCACGACCTGTCCTGTGTGTTGGAGGTATTCTTCAAGTGGAGCTTTTGGGTCGTGTACAGACCCAAGAGATGGATCAGCTTTATTACATTTGGTATTTGTGCATTCAGTTTTTCTTTTTCTTTTTCACAAAGCATTGCCCAGTAATTTGTATAGTGCCCTTGAGGTCTCTACTCTGTGCTAATTACACATGTGCTCTATTACCCGCTCTTGGTACTGGCTGCTGATTAACTCAATCTTTGCCTGCAGCATATGTCATGTGAGTGTGGTGGGATGGCCACTTTCTGATTTTAGAGCTCGTCTCACCGGAGAGCCGCCTAAATTTTGTCTAGAGTACCGAGGAAGATACAAGGAGAGCCAGACTGGCGTTCATGGAGTCAAGCAAAATCTTGTGCGTGGAGAGACTGCCCCGGAAATTTGGATGTCGTTCGCGATTAGCCGAGTACTACGTCGGAACCGGATATTTCTGAATTCATTATAACACTTACTAGCTATTTCCTGGCTCAGAAAGATCCCAAGGTCTCGTTCAGTGATGAAGAAATTGAAGCAGTTGTTGACGAGGAGGCAGATGCGACTTGTTTGTAGTGGAAGTCTGGTTTGTGTAGGTGTTCACAGCCTACATGACTAGAGTTTGGTTTGATTATCCCATTACGCTAGGAAGTCATCATGCTATTCTTTTCCTCAGATTAGTGGATGTCTAGCATGAGCGCTATCTTCTCTGGTGTCGGTCAAAATTCCTTGGTGCCACCTCAAGAGTTTTGTTGGTGCACTATGTTAAGTCAGTGACATGGGAGCTGTTACACTCTTTCCTGTGAATTTAGCCTCAAATGGTAGAAAGGAATGTATAAACGTGGAGTTTTGTGCACAGAAAAAGTTGTAGATCGTATATTTGCCTTTGCTTCCTCGACAGTAATTGTAAACTAAATTCGATTCTTTTTATTACGTAGTTTTTTTAGCAGGCTTGCAATATAGCTTGGAACGCTGTTTTCATGTATGAATTGTCTCTAATTTTTTACACTGAAAGTGAAGTCCAAATCTTGGACTTGAAGGACTCCTCGTGCTAGAGCTGGGTCGTGACATCTGCGCATACTGCGCATACTGCGACAAGACTCTAAACATCGTCCTCTTCCCATCTAACTCTATTTAGCCAGTGCATCCTTGTGGATTAGATTCTGACCACGGAAATATCAACTGGTTCTAGAGTTGACGTGCTCCACTTTGCGGACAGAAGAATTTTTGGAATGTTTTAGCCAGATAAATGTTTGTGTTCGAGGTTATTTGACTAATGTTATCCAGGAAATTGAGACGTTAAGTTTTGATTGTTTCGAAGGCATTGAACCTCCGTATATCCATGATATTTGCATGAATATAATTACACATTCGTAACTTTCAGCAACTACGATCGTTATGTTGATCTTGCACGGTCTGGAATAGCAAGAAGCTGCTGAAGGAAGTTGGGGTTGTTTACAACAGTTGTGATGAATGTGAGGTTGCGACCAACGCACTGGTCGATTTTAAAGCAAACGAATGATAATTGTCAATTAAGTCAGCACCTTGATTGAAAGACAAATGTCAGGCAAGAGTTGATTCTGCTTACGATTTGGGCACATTTTTCTGTAACAGATCAGAAGGATTTCTCTCAGCAACTGGGTTTACGGTATATTGGGAGGTTCTTGAGTATGCACTTAGTTTGTTGGCCAACGGGAGGTTGTTCAGAGAAGGGAGGCGGAAGATGGGAAATAGAAATAGAGACGTCAGCTGTTGGAAGGACTACTTTGATTGAGGTCGCCAATGTTTGTGGAGTGGGAAAAACTAAGTGTCACTGTTGAAGAACCATGTTTTGGCTGTTTCTCTAGCTTTTTGTCCTTTTTAGAGCTAAAAATCTTGAGGGACCCTCGATGTGAAGTTGGCGGAGGTTAGCGAAAGGCTCTCCGGTAGGTCGCCGCTTGAATTCCAGCAGGTGGAGTAGCTCATGCATACAATCTGGCTGCACAACCAAGATAATGTCAAGAAAGGTGTCAAGACTGTGGGCTGTGTTGTTATTCCTCGTCATGGCATGGTCCACCTGGAATGCGACTGATTACTTTCCTAGAAATCTCCACCCAACGGTCAATACTCCTGAAATTTCATTTCTGGCATCACTCCATGGCTTTCTGATGAAGCATGCAGAAATCTCCTGGAAAGTATCTGTGGATTCACCAGGTATTGCAGTTCATGGAGAGGGGATTGATAGGTCTCCGGGGAGCATACCGACGTCGCCACCAACGTTGAACATTTATGTGTATGAAATGCCAGCCAAGTTTACAACCGATTTATTGTGGTTGTTTCACAACTCTCTGGATCAGACTGTAAATTTAACGTCCAATGGCAGCCCTGTGCATCGGCTTATACAACAGGTTTATCTCCGTTTACTGTTGCACAATTAATCCTCTCACAAATAGAGGCAACATTGGTCTTGCTCAAATCAGTGTCATTTGGACTACATTACATTCGGAAAGTCCATCTGTCAAGAAACTTTATGGGGTGTTCGTGGGCCGAAATTGCAGCATTCAGTGGACTTTTGGCTCTTTTCGGACTTGATGACACGAGAGGATAAGCGGCTTCTGAAAACATTCAGACGAGTGAGCCATCAGGAGCAGGCAGATGTGTATTATGTCCCATTCTTCACAACGATCCCCTTCTTTCTCTTGAGTAGGGTGCAAAGCAGAACGCTTTACAGGGTATGCTTATCTCACCTTATTGGAAGGAATGTGTTTGTCTTGGTAGTATTGCATGGCTTTCTCAAGATCGAAGAGAGATGGAATGCTTCCAGAGAACTTGATATAGCTTCATGCGGGTATGGTAAAGAGGGCAGAAAAGGATGATTAGCACCACAGATGCTTCTTATTCTGCTGAGGAGTAGATCGCTTGGCATAATAAGAGCTGAACAGGTTTACCTATTTCTTGAAACAATGGTCATCTCTACTGTTCTTAATGCCCTCAATGTCCTTCAGATAGTTATGTTGTGCTGATAGAGCCACAGAAATGTTCATTGAGAACAGGAGGCCGTCAAGTGGATAACAAGGCAAGCGGCGTGGCAGAGGTCAGGTGGACGAGATCATGTGCTCGCAGTGCATCATCCTTGGTCTATGAAATCTCATCGCAGATTCCTAAAATCTGCGATCTGGTTGCTCTCTGATCTTGACTCCTCCGGAAATTGGTATCACTCATTCTTTAGTGGAGAGTTTTTTGTCGAATACAACGTGACAATGTAGGAAAACCCACGCTCTCAAGCCAGTGTCTATTGGGAAAATTATTTGCAAGACAACATGTAAAATTTAATCGAACACCTTTTTAAATGCTTACGATGTACTTCCTTTAGAAATCTGAGTATTCCTGCCACTTATCCTATGCATGCATCACAAATTAAGCAGACGCTCCTGATCTGATGTAATATTTGTGTGACATTTATGGTCTGGTCACAGGTATAAAGAAGGAGAAGTTTCACTCGAAAAGGATGTGATTATGCCTTATGTTGCGAATGTCGATGCTTGTGATGATAATTGTCTTGCAACTTCTAAACCATCACGCAAGACGCTGCTCTTTTTTCAGGGCAGGATTGTCCGTGGTTCGGTAAAGCAGTGTTGCATGTCTTTGTTGTAAATATTGGTTCAAAGCTTTGCTAAGGAAACACAATCAAAGTATTGCACTGTCGTGATGAAAATAGTGCACGTATTCAAAATATAGCATCTTTTCATGACTCGAGTCAAACTTGAAAATTCTCATTCTAAGTGGAAGTGCTGGAAATGGAGCAAAAGCCTGCAATTAATGACCTCCAAAGAGATCTTTGTCAGGCTGGAAAGGTTCGCTCAAGGTTGGCAGCTGTGTTGCGGGATGAGAAAGAGAGAATTGTGTTCCAGGAGGGGTTCAGTGGTGCAGAGGGTAAAGCTACCGCGCAGCATGGAATGCGGAGGTATTTTATGATTTACTAATTCATATAAGTGTTCACTTTGTTTATATTGCTAATTTGGAACGTAGCTCATTGTCAATATTGTAACATGAATACTCGATTCCTGATGAGAGAGGAATGGCAGTTCTGTGTTTTGTCTCAGTCCGGCTGGAGATACGCCATCATCGGCTCGTCTATTCGATGCAATTGTGAGCGGTTGCATTCCTGTCGTGGTCAGTGATGAACTGGAGCTACCTTTTGAGGGGATACTAGATTACCGACAGGTTGAGTCCTTGGCAGCATTCTTCATTGTTGTCGATTCCCTTCATTGGTGTTTGGGTATTATATCGTACATGAACGAAACAACTGAAACCTCCGATGATTTTCCTAGATTCAAGATAACTGCCTAAATTTTGGTGAGTCTGTGAGCAACAACACTTACAGAATTAGAGCTGGCGGTGTTTCCTTAATTACTTTCCCTTAATCAAGGAAACATGACAAACTTCCAGGTAGCCCTGTTTGTGCCAGCAGCACGGGCTGCTCAGAAAGGATGGCTTGTAGCTCATCTACGAAATAAAACACCCCAGGATGTTGCAGCTATGCAGCAAAGACTTGCCCAAGTGAGTTGCGATCGTGCCAATGAAATGCTCAAACCTCCTCGCAACTAAGTCCCATGATACGAAGCTAGAAGAATAATCCTGTCTGCCCGATTACAAGTACCTTGCTATGTTCAGTAGAATACAGATGTCAAAATATTATCTAGATTTGATTCTAAAAGTTCTGCAGATATTGTTGATTGATATTAACCATTCAGCATGAGTTGTGAGATCTGCGCAGTATGGAAGACACTTCCGCTATGGAACTCCTGCACAGCCGTTGGGTCCCGAGGACTTGACGTGGCGCATGGTAAGGGCACATTCAGGACATTGAGGGCTCGGCATTTTGCTCTCTGTCACTATTTGTGCACATCTCTACAACACTTGCTATATGATTAATTTTAGGAAATGAAATTTGAATGTACGATACGTAACGTATAATATGTTTGAAATTTGTTCAGAACTAACTGTCCTATTTCGAGTCAATTACCCTTTCCCAGGTTGCAGGGAAGCTACAAAGTGTGAGACTGCACATACGCCGGTCGCAAAGGCTAGTCGAAGGTGCTTTGGGCACATGTAACTGCCAGTGCACTCGAGCCAATTCGACAGCAACTCGACTGTAGAGAACCCTCACTGCCAAGAGGGTAGAAACGAGACACACGTATTGAGGAAGCTGTGATAGGATTCATGACGTTCACAAATGAAGACGTTATTTGATGCTGACTGCAAAGCATGCAATTGATAACTTAATTATTAGTGAAGTGAATCGTCCTAATTGTGTAAGAAAAAGACAGTTGTCGGTCAGTATTGTAACTGTTATGTGAAGTGTTATTCAAGATAATTCAACACATCTGAGCAAATAGTTAAATTTCGCTAAAAACATCAGTAATGATCTAAGTGCCAAGAGTGGACAAATCTAGCAAAATTGCAAATCCACCCACGCCAGTCATTGAACAGTATGTGACACCAATCTCTCGAAGAAAGTGAATAGATCCTCAATTCATAAAAATGCCAGAATATGCCGTGTAGGCTGAGTGGAGCTTTCTGTGAACATGTTCATGTATGGAGCTACATTTTCCGGTATGAGGCCAGCCAAAACTTGAGAAACTCAAGCTGTGAAGACCAATGGTACATATTACCACTATTGAACTTCCGATACTGCATCATTGAATTGCCATTGCAGACTGTTCCTTACCGCAACCTTCTTGCTTCACGCTCAGACTCGAGGAGAGTCAGAATGTCACCTGCAAAGTCATAGAGAATAAAGTTAACAAAGACAATTTGATTGAGCACATTCAAGTTCTAAGCATGAACTCCTAAAACATTGAAAATATTCCCCATGTCCATGAAAAAATAGCTAATACGGAAGACATATAACAAAACGAATTCCTGGGCTGTCGGTAAGAGAACTACGAACTACAATTTCGTACTGCAGCGACAATTAGTTCAAGTGTGTAAACGCAAGCAACATTACCATAAAACCCTCGTCATCACATACATCGGATGTCTCCCACCATAGATATCACAATCGCACGAAGTAAAGATGAAACATAAGGAGGAAAAATTCAGTTGACAAGATGTAGTTCTGCACTGATTTATGTAGTTTCAGACTCAGGACGCTTCATCACAGAATTGAGCGAGAGAGAAAACATGTGGTGACACACGAAGATCCGAACTATGTAAATTCACACACATTCGAAATGCACACGACTGAGGTGATAAGTAACCCCATAGATATCTAATATGACAACATCATGTAGGTCCTCATTCCTCCAAAATTCTATCTTTCTTAGTAGAAAATCTTACAAAAATCGAACTTGATAAGGTAGTTTACCTTCACGCACGGGTCCCTTGACGTTGCGCATGATGAGACGGTTCTGGTCATCCAAGAACTTAACGCGCACCTGGGTCACCTGACCTCGGGACCCAGTACGCCCGATCACCTTCATCACAATAGCCAACTTCACGGCGGTATCCTGCACCATCGAATATCGTAACTCAGTATCTTGTCAAAATCCCAGAACCCTAGACGCGTAAAGATAAATAATTAAAAAAACAATCCAAGAAAAATAAAACCTAAGCAAGTTAGGCGAACGACACAGCATGAGACACTAAAAGCAACAATTCATACTCAACAAACAAACATCAACACCCCAAAGAAAACCTAAGCCTCGAGCTTAAACAAACACGAAATTAGACACA
The DNA here is from genome assembly GCF_059467195.1 of Physcomitrium patens. Classification (NCBI taxonomy): domain Eukaryota; kingdom Viridiplantae; phylum Streptophyta; class Bryopsida; order Funariales; family Funariaceae; genus Physcomitrium; species Physcomitrium patens. The sequence continues at coordinate 13,101,075 of NC_143423.1, read as the reverse complement.
ACCTAAAATGACAACGCAGTTACATATATATATATATTCAAAAAAATAATAATAATAATAAATGAGCCCTTGAGAACTTGAAGAGCTCTCGCACCTCTTCACATTCAACCTCAGTTTAACCCCCAGCTTAGCATCATTCAAATGATACATAAAAATATACATATCAGTAGTAATCGATCCCGTAGTGAAGAGACAACACCGTGCTCATAACCTAGAAACCCTGAACCTTAAACCTACACTCAGCGCTACAAAAGATGCCCACTCACTGACCCAGCAAGAGAGGTCAAACGAAAGAGGGGATTGGAGTGTACCATAATGTAGTCGAGCGAGAGAGCGAGTTGACAAACAAAGGGGCCGAGGCGCGAAGCCGCAGACTCACGAAAGATGGCGAAAGAGATCTGGCCACAACAGAGCTTCTCTTTCTTCTAGCTCTAGGGCTTGGCTTGGCTTGGCCGGGCTTGGCCTGTGGCTTCAGGCCACTCTGACTGGCAAATAAGCAAGCAGTCAGGCAGCGTTGGACACACCCTCTTCGTTCATCCAGTTCTACATCCCAAATTCATCTATCATTCGTTGAGTTCGCTCACTTCGAAGCTTAGTTGAATGTGGCAGAGTTCGTGGCACTCGTTTGCACTTCTTTTTTTTGTTGCAATTATGAAATTACACGTATGTTTCAAAATTCCTATATATAGATAGAAAGATAGATAGAACTGTTAAATTTACCCAAGTATTTACTAAAATCAACCCACCCACTCTACCTATTATCAAAAAGTTCTCCACTATGAGAGCCATATTGGTCAAAATCAAATAAAAAATGAATGAATCCTTAACCAATAATAACGATGATGGGTGGATTGATTTAGTAAATACTTGGGCTGCTTTCAAAATTCCCTATATATATTGATAAAGATGTTTTTATAATGATTTAATGTATCTTGGTTGGAAATGTACTAATGAAAAAGGTACTTGAAGTTTTTGTTTTGAAAGTAGATATAGAATTCCAAGTGAGTGTCCATAAGGCATGTTTTTATAGTCTTGGTTTATATTCTATTATGTTGTTGTTCTTCATTTGTGTTCTTTGATGGTAAACTTAAAGCAATGTTTATTTTCCTATTTTTTCTTTATTTACACATCACAAACATTATATGTGATTATTTTAGTATTTTACACTATGACCACCATTTGCATCATGTTATAGGTTGTTAATTATACAATAAATTTTATTCCAAAGATTATTTATACTTTTCTTCCAAGTCAATATTTCTTATTTAAATGAAATCTTTCATTTTATCTCTCTTTTTATATAAATATATATATATATATATATATATTAGTGGAAACTCATGCCATTGACCACAAAAAAGCTATAAAAGTGTAAATTGTGATTGCTAAGTCAAAAATTGACCTCTCCTAAAGAACTATATATATATAGAACACCAACTTACAAAAGTAAATGGACATGTTCCATTATTGCTTTCATACTAACTTTGAATTACTTCAAGCATTTTATACTCTTAAATATAATAAGCTTGTCTTATATACAAAAGTACAAATGCATCTATCATGTCTTTGATATCATTCCATTGCTACAATATCTCTAAAATAATAATAATAATAAACTAATTGGAACCAACTACCTTGTGTTCATTGTTCTTTGTACAAAGAAGCAAGCCTTTTTCAAACTCTAAAAAAAAATTGTTAAAATCTAAAAAAAAATTGTTAAAAAACAGCAGAGAAATTTTAATGAGAAAGAAATTAAATTTTGTTACAGATCTTGTAATTTCCCATAAAGAAATCCAAATATTTTTAATTAGGTAATATAGCAATTCAAATTGTAGCAATTAATGCTTATGAAATTCAAACTTTGTTTTGATTTTATAAATGTATATTTTTTGTATATTATTGTTAGCATTTTAAAAATATTGTTGAGAAATTTAAAGTTTTACATGCCTTACAAAATTAAACACAAATTTTATCTGGTTTACTATGTAAAAAAATCATATCTCTTATTTTTCAAAAACTGATTGTAGATCTGAATTTTTTCATAGCAATATAACAATAAAACAATGAGGATATTTTTTTTTGTAATTTTTTGATCCTAAATTTATCCATTTTAAGTAATATAATTGAAAGAAATATTTCAATTGAGTTTTGAAAATTAATAAGTTACTCAAAATCTTAGTCAAATTATTCTTTTTTGAATCAAGTTTGCACTAAAAATAATGGTTTAAAATTATTTATGTATTGAATTTGGAAAAAAAAAACAAAAAAAAAAAAAAAAAAACAAAAAATCAAAACAAAACAATATAAACAAGATATTATTATGTAAACATTGAAGAAATATATGAGGAATAGAAACAAAAATGCTTTGCAAATCATACAAGAAAATAAAAATAAAAATAAAACACAAAGATTTTATTATTATTAAGATATAGTCATACTCAATTGAATTAATACAACATAATATAAATAGGGGAATATTAAATAGACCCAAGTTATTACTAAATCAATCTACCCACAATAAAGAATATGGTAATCATGATGAATGCAATTGGTTGTCATTGATTTCTGATCTAGTAGTGGAGAAATGAATCTAAAGTTTCTTTTTTTCTTTTCTTTTTTCATGATGGTTAGGATGGGTGGGTCAATTTAGTACAAACCTGGGTCTATTTAACATTTCCTCTAAAGAAGCATCTCTGTGAGAGATTGCGTGTTGGAGCACATGAACGAACCGGCCAACAAACGAGCAAACGAACGAACAAACGAAAGAACGAAAGAACAAACGAAAGAACAAACGAAAGAACGAAAGAACAAACGAAAGAACAAACGAAAGAACGAAAGAACAAACGAAAGAACGAAAGAACAAACGAAAGAACGAAAGAACAAATGAAAGAACGAACGAAAGAACAAATGAAAGAACGAACGAAAGAACATACGAACAAACGAAAGAACAAATGAAAGAACGAACGAACAAACGAACGAAAGTAGAAACGAATGAAAGTGCAGACGTGGGGTTTTGGCAGGGGCTCCTCCTCCTTAGCAGCGGCCCTCGTCTGTCTCCCCTCATCTCCCGCTAACATCCAATTTGCGGGAAGGAAGTGTAAGATTCAATCTGTCTGTCTGCCGCACAGATTTGGCTGCGCTGCCGTGGAAAATCTGTCACCTGGGCAGTGATTATGATGCGATGGCAAACCGCGCGATCCTTTCAACCGTTGTGGTAAGTGTCCTCTTGTTCCTTTTATTTAGACCTATCCATGTGTTTTAGATTTAGTTAGTTATTCAGGGGGAGACTCGCGGCGAAGCTCTGGTGTAGGGTCACATGGCGGCTGCTGGAAAAGAGAAATTCAGTGCGATCTTCTTTAGCAGGTTTAGAGTGAGTTGCAGGACATTAGGTGCGTGGATTTGTTTTGGACACTGTTGTGCACGGGGTCACAATGCCAGTTTTTGGGTCTTTTCGATGTTGAGGTGGGTCTTGGGTGTGTGTGTTTCGTCGGTCCGTTTTATTGTCGCTTTTTTGTGCGGTTTAGCGTCCAGGGCCCCAGTGTGCGCATATTTCAGTTGTGTGCAACTTGGGTCCCTGCAATTGTGTCGGTACTGAATAGTTTCTGGTCGGTATGATTGAAGCTTATCAAAGCAGCCACGTTCAGTTCTTTGTCTCTAGAGTCTCCTACAAAAGATGAGTCATTTCTCTGTTTCCTTGCGTTTAGAATCTTTTCGCAAGTGAAAGAATTGTCTGCCTGCCCGCTCTATGAGTGCGATGAAATTGTTAAACATGTTTATTAATCTTGTGACTCTTGGAACTCGTGGTCGTGGAGTATGTTTCGTAGCCTAAGTTTTGAAAGCTTACGGTTGGACATAATATGCCTTGCAGTGTTTGCAGATACAATGGTCTGGACTTTACGTTCTCGATTAGTATTAGAAATTCTAGTTTTGTAGTCGACTTTAAAATGATTCTATGTGGGATTGGGATCTCAAACCCCAGGTTTTAAACGGTGAGAGATGATTTTTAGAAGGAGAGACCACACATGGACAACTCTCGGTAGTTTGACCTACGACGGTGTTTTTCCATGATGTTTTGAATGGTACCCAAGTTTTTTCATACAAGGGTATGTGAGCGCATAAATAAAAAATGAAAATTTTGCATTGTGGATATTTTCTCTTTCGATTGTACCAGAAAGTATTGTTTCGCTAACTATTCTGAGCTTGTGCTCTTCAGAACTTGGAAGATGATGACGACGACGATATTAAGCTTCCCAGTAAGTCTGGGGACGCACTTGCTCCCCAGCCACCGGGAACTATTTCCGACAGCAGGTCTCCCTCCTATGTGAGTGACCTGGAACAAGATGATACCGATGACGAATTCAAGCCTCTCTTTGATTATACTGAAACCGTTCCATCTCCAACCTATTTTAGCGGTTAGTGATTTCCATGCAGTTCTGGGGCATGTGTCAACGCTTTCAACTTGCAACTTGAATTACCATTTGATACTGAGCTTGGCGAGATAAATTCCTTAGTAGAAACAATCTGCATGGTGAATGATTCCCCCTCTATCTTTTATTGCTGGTTTGGGTACAGATGACGATGAGGACGATTTCAAATTCTCATCAGCTCCTAAACGCAGGTGCGTTAGGGCGCAAGCTAAGGTATGCCCTTAGATTTTCATCTTAACGAATCGGGGTGGCTCTGAATAGATTCACTTAATCATTTTTTGACCATGTTTTGTAATACATTGTAGTGGCGTTGATGTCCGATCCCTTTCTTCTTTTATGAGTAGCCCGTGGCAAAATCACTTTACGATTCAGGCGATTCATATATACATGAACCAAGTTGTTCACTTTCACTATCAATTCATATAAGGAATGAAGCTGTGGCTCTTAAACATGAGCGTTAAGGATGCAAGATCCTTGGTCAGCCTGGATTTAATTCTGATCATAGGATTGGCTATGATTAGGAACCATCAACACCAAGTCCTCAGGAGGAGATAGTCACTGTGGGTGATGATGATGACGATGAAAGCTGGTTGTTACCCTCGCCCCCAAAGTCCTCGCCTCTCAAGTTTCCGAATAGGGCTACGTCTGCATTGCTTTCTGCAAATTATGCATTACACCAATTAAGGTTCAAAACTCACTTTGATTTCAACACCTGTGCTGATCGAAATTGATCTAATCTAGACTTGCAGTACATAATAATTAGGTTCGGAAGGTGCGTAATCTCTAGCACCTATGAGATAATAGGTTTGGTACAAGATACCTTTGAAATGTGGCTTCAGAACATTCATGATATGTTAGTATCTACAGGCAGAGTCAGACTGAGCTGATGGGGCTACAATTTGCGGCATCACCAGAGGGAATAAAAAGAGTTGAGGAGCAAGCAAAGCTGCAATTACAACATCGTCCAGACCCGGAGTCTCCTTTGGCCGCGAATACTTCCAAGGATTTGAACTTTCACGAAGAGATACTAGAGAGTAAATCCGTTACTCCGGAGAAAAGAGAGAAAGTTTTGCTTAAAGTGCAAAACAAAACTGGAAGTTATCAATCTATCCGGATATTCATGGTGAGAGAATGCAACCGTCTCTTGTAAGGAATTACTGGTGATATGGTTCATATTGTTAAGCAGATCATAGTTTTCACCAGACTGTTAAGGCTCCATTGTGGCTTTTACATATTCTCATTAGTTATTTTCAGAGTAAGTGAAGTTGTTTCAGTAATTTGTTTTTCTTTTTTCTGGTTTCTTTTTAAATTCTTCATCCGTATAATAAGGACTGATTGGTAATTTTGTGTATGCCGATTTGATAGACCGACAAATTTGAGAAGCTATTTAGCGTATACGCGGAAATGGTGGATGCTCCGCTTGCAAATCTGAGTTTTTGTTTTGATGGGGATCAACTCTCTTCTTGCGGCACACCTAAGGAGCATGACATGGAAGATGGTGACGTCATTGAAGTGTACAGTAAAATTTGACTGGATTTTCAATCTGTATTTATATGAAGATGTTGAGGTGTAGAAGTTTTACATCTGCCTTGGGAAGACATAGATTGGGAGTGAGCTTCTCTTGCAAGTCAGGAAGTAGTCGGATGATCGAAGTTTAGTTTTCAATGACTTGCTAAGCTGGGGGATTTTCAGAGTTGCGAGTGCCCCTCGAAGCGTTTGTAAATGGCTTGAAACTTTTAAAGATACATTCTTTGATATTTCATGTGATTACCCAGTTTTATGGGGTTGTGTTTAGAACATAGTTTGGGAGAACCGTTTTTTCTTGTAGCAGTAGGTAGAATCTTTTGACAATTTCCAGTAGATAATAAGTTGTCCACATAGAGAGAACCAAGAGTAGTATTTTTTCAATCTAAAATTTGTAATCACCTTCTCCTTATGGAAAACACTGGTTGCTTAAGAAAGATTCAATTTTATCATACCAGGGTCTAGGTGCTTGTTTCAATCCGCAAAGAGCTTTGTGAAGTTTGCATAGAAGATGTTAATGTCTTGTTCTCACAAAACCTTGTGGTTGGGTGATGTGTATTTCCTCCTCCAAATCACTATGGAGAAATGTGGACTTTATTTCCATATGGTAAAGTTTCCAATTCCTTTGCACTGCTAAAGCTATCATCATATTTCTTCACAATCAATTCCATGTTGTTGCTCAAAGCCACAAACTATCTTTTCTTTTGCAAGGCACCAAGGTTGAGCTTGGCTTTGAAGACCCACTTGGTAGAAATAGGTTGTTTGCCAAGTGGCAAGGATGTGAGTGTCTGTTATTATCATGTATAGATTGCATTTTGTTTTCCATTGAAAATCTCCTGTCAGCATCCTTAATGGCTTTGTGATAGGAGGTTGGTTCCATTATAGGTAGAGTAAGAAATCCACAAAAGTAATCTTGTATCTATTTTGGTGGTTTGACGACTTGTTTATTGGAGCAAAACATTGGGGGTGATGTTATAGAGGTAGCTGGTAAGTGTTTTATTCCTTGTGGACTTGTGGTTGGAACTTCAAGCGTGTCTAGTTTTGTAGAAGAGTTGTCATTGAGATTGCCAGTAGGCCAAGTGTTAATATCATCAAAATTTGTGTGATAGGATATAAAGTTTGATATGGGAGTTGATGTAGAGATTCCTTCAAAGATAGATGAAGTGTCTTGAGTTGATGTAGATTGAGTTGGTGAGATTGATGTTGAGGTCAACATTGAGGAGTTTGTGGTATGTAGATTATGAGGAAATAGTATAGTGTTTGTAGAGGTAGGTGTAGTCTCGATGTCTTCCTCATCATTGTTGTTGTCATTGGAAATACCTTTCTCTGAATAGAGAGACTAAAGATCTTCAGTGATGAGTGTTGTCATGGTGGAATCTAAGTTGAAGAAGCATGTTTCATCAAAAGAGACATCCTAAGTGATTTGAATTTTGCGGCAAGCAAGAAGGTATACTCTGTAACTCCTAGACTCATCATCAATTCTTATATAGATGCCAAATTTTGATCTTAATTCAAGCTCATGGCATTGTGTGTTGTCTTTTCCTATGTAGCAAAAACATCCAAATGCTTTGATAGAACTATCTGGTTTTGTGCCATAAAAGAAATAATCGGGTGACATACCTTGGTTTGCACAAGCGAGAGTGCAATTAATAAGTTGTACAACAGTATGGACTGCCTCAATCTAAAGAAATAAAGATACTCTTCCACTTACAAGCATACTTCTAACTTTGTCCAAAATTGTTTTATTTTTTTGTTCCAAAACACTATTCTTTTAATGTGTTTGAGCAATAGAAAGTTGTTAAGTGATCCCATGTTCCTGTAGGTACTACAAAAAATCTTGTGAGATGAATTTGCCTCCTCTATAGGAAAGGTGGGTGAGAAAATCTACAATCTTGCTAGAGGTTTTTAATCTTAGGAAAGGTGGGTGAAAAAATCTACAATTTTGCTAGAAGTTTTTAATCTTAGGAAAGGTGGGTGAGAAAATCTACAATCTTGCTAGAGGTTTTTAATCTTAGGAAAGGTGGGTGAGAAACTCTACAATCTTGCTAGAGGTTTTTAATCTTAGGAAAGGTGGGTGAGAAACTCTACAATCTTGCTAGAGGTTTTTAATCTTAGGAAAGGTGGGTGAAAAAATCTACAATTCTGCTAGAAGTTTTTAATCTTAGGAAAGGTAGGTGAGAAAATCTACAATCGTGCTAGAGGTTTTTAATCTTAGGAAAGGTGGGTGAGAAAATCTACAATCTTGCTAGAGGTTTTTAATCTTAGGAAAGGTGGGTGAGAAACTCTACAATCTTGCTAGAGGTTTTTAATCTTAGGAAAGGTGGGTGAAAAAATCTACAATTTTGCTAGAAGTTTTTAATCTTAGGAAAGGTGGGTGAAAAAATCTACAATCTTGCTAGAGGTTTTTAATCTTAGGAAAGGTGGGTGAGAAACTCTACAATCTTGCTAGAGGTTTTTAATCTTAGGAAAGGTGGGTGAAAAAATCTACAATTTTGCTAGAAGTTTTTAATCTTAGGAAAGGTGGGTGAGAAAATCTACAATCTTGCTAGAGGTTTTTAATCTTAGGAAAGGTGGGTGAGAAACTCTACAATCTTGCTAGAGGTTTTTAATCTTAGGAAAGGTGGGTGAGAAACTCTACAATCTTGCTAGAGGTTTTTAATCTTAGGAAAGGTGGGTGAAAAAATCTACAATTCTGCTAGAAGTTTTTAATCTTAGGAAAGGTAGGTGAGAAAATCTACAATCGTGCTAGAGGTTTTTAATCTTAGGAAAGGTGGGTGAGAAAATCTACAATCTTGCTAGAGGTTTTTAATCTTAGGAAAGGTGGGTGAGAAACTCTACAATCTTGCTAGAGGTTTTTAATCTTAGGAAAGGTGGGTGAAAAAATCTACAATTTTGCTAGAAGTTTTTAATCTTAGGAAAGGTGGGTGAAAAAATCTACAATCTTGCTAGAGGTTTTTAATCTTAGGAAAGGTGGGTGAGAAACTCTACAATCTTGCTAGAGGTTTTTAATCTTAGGAAAGGTGGGTGAAAAAATCTACAATTTTGCTAGAAGTTTTTAATCTTAGGAAAGGTGGGTGAGAAACTCTACAATCTTGCTAGAGGTTTTTAATCTTAGGAAAGGTGGGTGAAAAAATCTACAATTTTGCTAGAAGTTTTTAATCTTAGGAAAGGTGGGTGAGAAAATCTACAATCTTGCTAGAGGTTTTTAATCTTAGGAAAGGTGGGTGAGAAACTCTACAATCTTGCTAGAGGTTTTTAATCTTAGGAAAGGTGGGTGAAAAAATCTACAATTTTGCTAGAAGTTTTTAATCTTAGGAAAGGTGGGTGAGAAACTCTACAATCTTGCTAGAGGTTTTTAATCTTAGGAAAGGTGGGTGAGAAACTCTACAATCTTGCTAGAGGTTTTTAATCTTAGGAAAGGTGGGTGAGAAATTCTACAATCTTGCTAGAGGTTTTTAATCTTAGGAAAGGTGGGTGAGAAACTCTACAATCTTGCTAGAGGTTTTTAATCTTAGGAAAGGTGGGTGAGAAACTCTACAATCTTGCTAGAGGTTTTTAATCTTAGGAAAGGTGGGTGAAAAAATCTACAATTTTGCTAGAAGTTTTTAATCTTAGGAAAGGTGGGTGAGAAAATCTACAATCTTGCTAGAGGTTTTTAATCTTAGGAAAGGTGGGTGAGAAACTCTACAATCTTGCTAGAGGTTTTTAATCTTAGGAAAGGTGGGTGAAAAAATCTACAATTTTGCTAGAAGTTTTTAATCTTAGGAAAGGTGGGTGAGAAAATCTACAATCTTGCTAGAGGTTTTTAATCTTAGGAAAGGTGGGTGAGAAAATCTACAATCTTGCTAGAGGTTTTTAATCTTAGGAAAGGTGGGTGAGAAACTCTACAATCTTGCTAGAGGTTTTTAATCTTAGGAAAGGTGGGTGAAAAAATCTACAATTTTGCTAGAAGTTTTTAATCTTAGGAAAGGTGGGTGAGAAACTCTACAATCTTGCTAGAGGTTTTTAATCTTAGGAAAGGTGGGTGAGAAACTCTACAATCTTGCTAGAGGTTTTTAATCTTAGGAAAGGTGGGTGAGAAATTCTACAATCTTGCTAGAGGTTTTTAATCTTAGGAAAGGTGGGTGAGAAACTCTACAATCTTGCTAGAGGTTTTTAATCTTAGGAAAGGTGGGTGAGAAACTCTACAATCTTGCTAGAGGTTTTTAATCTTAGGAAAGGTGGGTGAAAAAATCTACAATTTTGCTAGAAGTTTTTAATCTTAGGAAAGGTGGGTGAGAAAATCTACAATCTTGCTAGAGGTTTTTAATCTTAGGAGTTGTATATCTTTTGTAGGTAGTACTATAGGATTGTTGTTAATATCAAAGTTGTGAGTAAATAGGTGTTCTAATTTATAAAGTCCATTGTCAGGGTCTCTTTGACAGTTGTCTACAATGCTTAAATAGTAGATATAATAACACATTCTTAAGGTCCAAAAATGTAGAAGTTGATAACATCTATGATTTATTCAATAGATAAAATATTCCTCCTTAGGCCAAGAACATAATAAACTCTTTTGAGAGTTTTTATTTCTCTAGTAGGCATGGACAGATTAATTGATCATTCGCCTGCAATTACATGGACATTATTTCTAGCTAATGTAATTGTACTGCTATGGGAGTGGTTTATTTTGTCAAAGGTAAAGTAGTTGCCAGTGAAGTGCTTTGAAGCACCAAAATCTAAGGTCCATTCACTAAGTTCAAATGTCTCTAGAATAGCTTCATCACTTAGTAAATCAATATGATATAGATCTTCATAAGTCACTTTAAGTACCACACCAAAGCTTTTCTTCAACTCTCACTTATTCTTGACTTGTATCATATCATTGATGATATCCAAGATCCACAAATTGCTTGGAATTAACTTAAGAAGATGTTTCTTACGAATGGTATATTTGACACCATGGTCATCAATTGTTGGAGACACTTGCAAATAAATAAACATTAAGATGTTAATTTTTTTATGCAACATGTAAATGATGTCATAAGAAATTTCAAAGTTGTCAATTTAAAACTTCTAGAAGTTATAATCCATCATATCTTGAATTGTTTACCAAAACATTTTGAAAATCTTATAATCCACATACAAAATAAAAAAGACTTACCATCTTTAGAGGAATTGTGGAGTTGACTTTACATAGAAGAAACTAATGCAATGCTTAAGGAAATTGAAGAATCAGCTCATGAGGTTCTTTTCATGAAGATTTGTAACATCTATCACAATTCTCTTTATAGGGTGACTTCACACCATCAAGGTTGGAATTGTAGTCTAGCATATGGTCTTCAAGGCCCTCATCACCATCATCGAGTTCTCTCATAAGGACCCTTCATTTGTAGATGATGCAGGAAAAAAAAAAGACATACTTTGCATGTATGTTGAACCCTTGCTAACATGATTTTTGTATCAAGGCTACACCAATTCTTGTCCAAGTGTTGAAAGCTTAAGTGGTTTCTCATCTACACCACTAATACACAACCATGGAGTTAATTTTGCTAAAGTGACTTATGAAGATCCTAAAATCTTGATTTAATGACAAAAAAACTTGAAGTTTTCAAGAACCACAAATTTGAAACTTCACGATCTCAACAACTTCTGACATTGATTTTTTTTTTTTTTTTTTTTTTTTTAATTTTTTTTTTTCATTCATTTTACTCAAAACTCTACTTCCCTGAAATCCATCATTGCACCTCCTTGTCCACAATCCATCACTTCCATCTCACAAAACTGCAAATCCTAACTATTTAGCTTTCCAAAGACTTCATCTGTAGCAAAATTTCTAATACACTTAAAATTTGAACTCTAATTACTTGGTTCTTTGCCAATCACATGACCTTGTAATTCATTCTCTAGAAATATTAGTTGCAATTCCTCATATTCATGACTAGCTATATGAGCAATAGATTCTGACCTCCAATTGTACAAATACCATATTTTGTGATATCCCATAATATTATATTTTTGCAACAATCCCATTCATCATGTCACTATGTATGACAACGCAATAATAATAAAAACCCAATATATATAATATAAAAAATTAAAAATATAATTATTTTATTTATCTGTATTTGAAAGTTTTTAATGAATATTTTAAAATGCAATTAATATGCTTTGTATCCCAATTAAATCTACAGGGGTATAAAAACTGCTAAAATAAATTAACAAATAAATTAATAATTAATAATATTATAATATGAGAATTAACTTAAAGACTTCATTGATGTTGGTTCAATGATGATAGTCTTTAAATATGACTTTGGACTTGCTCAAAAACATAAAATTACATGTATTTAAAATTATAAAATATATCATGTTCAAAATAATGATTAAAAAGATTTTGTGGTTTGACCTTGAACATGAGCAAATGAAAGCTTATAAATGGATACATAAATAAATATACTTACTTATTAACTGAATAGGTAACATGATTATTTGTTTATATGTAGTATAACCTAGCTTTAAAACCATAATTTCAGACAAGATTGAACAAAGAATACAATAAATTACACAAGAATATCATAATTAAAATTTGATGAATTCTTTAATTAACAAAAATTCTTCAAAATGATTATGATATCAATAATCTATAATATTTTTAGTAAAATTCCATTAGATGAATTGGTTGATTATATACATTATATTATTTCTAAATTTATTACTTATTTTTTAAAAAATAATTAAAATTAACTAATGACTTAAGAAACTTTTATATATATATATATATATATATATATACATGTATGTAGAAGTTCTATATATATATATATATATATATATGAACAAATATAAGAAAATGATGTGGCATATTTTATATAAATTTTGTATATTAAGAATATGAAAAAATATTAGAAAATATGCCACATCATTTTATGAAATTTAAAAGGTTGATTTTTTTTGAATTACCATAATTCAATTTTTTTAAAAATAAACCATGTCCTTTCCCTTATATTAAATTAAATGACACTTTTTTTCTTTTTGAATTATGGCAAGTGAAGTTTTGAACTACTTCAAGTTTAACTCACTCTAAATTTAAGTTTTATGGTTCACCATATTTATGTATATATATATATATATATATATATATATATACCTGTCATAACCAACTGTAAAGGATTCACTTTAATAGAATTTCAATTTCAGGTAAATATTATTTTACGCTTGGAGATTAATATTATTTTCCAAGCGTAAATTTGGCACTTGACTGAATAAATGTATCTGCAGAAATTCAAAATTAAATATGTTTATTTTTGTTGATGTGTATACATCTATGTAATAAGTTATATAATTTAAAATCTGTATTTTGATGTGTATTTTTATGTATGATATATTTAAGTATATATGTATATATGTATATCATTATTTTATTTTATTTTAATGTATTATAATGAAATATTACGAAATATTTTAAATATTTTAAATCATAGCATAGGAAAAATCATAGCAAAAAACTTGGCTTGTTTACAACACATAGAAATACATTGATCTGTCAAAAATAAAATATTTCTTCAGGATAAAACTTATCATTGTACACCTTGAATTTATTTTATCAAATCTTAATAAAACATATCTAGTAATGATAGAAAATATGGTTTGAATTTTTTTGAAATTTAAGCAAGAAAAAGTAATGAAATAAATTATAAAAGATACTAAAATCATTCAATGATATACTTTATAAGTTAAAAGGCATTATCTTGGCATCATTTAAAATATATATATATATATATATATATATATATAATTTAATTCTAATTTGCTATGTAAATGAAGAACATGAATATGACAATATCCTGTTCAAATGATCTTTCGAAAATCGAAAACACCCAACACGAAAATACTCAACAATCTCAAAACTTGTGAATACAATCAGTGCATGTAGAACAATGATAAAATACGTTTTGACATCATAACTACATCCAACATGTATATTAATTTATATAATTAAATTATTAATATAGATTGTAAAGATCATAGATTATACTTCAATATATTTAAATAGATAAAATTCAAATTGATAAATAATAAAAAAAAAACTGCTCACTCATTTTTATTTTTATCTTCTACAACTTTACATTTTTTGATTTTGTTTTTATGTTTTTTTGTTTTTCACAAAGAAAAAAAATCTTTATCTAAGAGGAATTGAGTTTTTTTTTATTTAAGAGTGTTTTCTATTAGAGATTATGTGAATGGTTAACAATTTGCACCCATGTATTTTAAAAGATATTCAACACATAGTTGCATAGTCTACCAAGCCATAATATGACCTATAGAGGTGTCATGTGGCCTACCAAATGGTCATGCCCACATGTCTATAGTTAGTTATTTTTACACACAAAAGTCAAAGTTGTAGGTGTTGTTAGAGCATGGATTTGAACTATGCAAGAGAGTGAGGACAAAAAAAAAAAAAAAAAAAAAAAAAAAACTTGAAATAATTGTCTTAACTTATTAATCAACAATGACATCAAGTTGATGGTTTGAAATTGCATTGTTACTAGGAGAATATTCTGTTTGTTGAAGAATGTGTTAACTACCACTTACATGTTTCTGTTTTGAATTTTGAAAGCAGCAGGATTGTCAACCATCACTAATACAGAAGTTGTCTAAGTTCTCATGCTCTACTTCATATTGTGACAGAGTTGAATATGCTAAATAACATTCTTTACAAATAAAAAATCATTAATTGCACAACTTGATAACTGTATTCATGGATTTGAAATAAAACATATACATACACACACACACACATACATTTATGCATATATATATATATTTATATATATATACATATATATGCACATATATATCACTAAAAGGAAAGAAAAAACAAGCAAACGTACACATCAACATGTACAATTTTATTTTTATTTTTATTTTTCAAAAAGTACTTATTTTGTTGTGTAAGTGACACAGCAATCAGAGGACACCAAGCGCGGTCTGAAAAATGGATGAAAAAGTGCAATCTATATGGATGTGGGTCATATTCCCCATTGGACATGCTTTCATCCATTTTCAAGCAGAACTTCACAGTGGAGAGTCCAACACTGAAATGCAACATAGAACCCCACTCACACTGATGATCAGAATCGTGACTCAGCACATTGTGTCCAACTGGATGCATGGAAGGACCCAGTTTGTGGGCAACACACTCTGGCACAAAGTCCACGTGAGATTCCACGTGGCAATCACCATGTGAATCGGTCCACAAATATCCCATATAGAATAAGAATAAGAAGAAGAATGCATGCTTTTTTAGACCCACAATCAAAGATTTGAATTTTTTTGGTAAAAATTTGAGAAAATTTGATGGTTTTGATGGGTTTTTTATTATATGTTTTTAAAAAAAATTGATTTTTTTTTTCTATCTTTTATTACGATTTGGGTTCTTTAATTAGTATTTTGAATTCATTTGGTTTAAGTTCTTGATTAAGAAATTAAGAAAAAGAAAAAGAAAAAGTAATTCAGAATGATAATCTAAATTAAATGTTATGAGATCATACAATGTTTGAGTTTGGATCTTTGTTTTTTTTTGTGGATGAGAGTTGAACTCAAATGCCAATAGATTAATTCATAGCCATAGATCAATGACCCCTTTCACATGCTACAACCTCCACTGAATGGGTTAGGGCAGTAATGTGGTGTACATGTGACTTGCATCATTAATTGCAATTTTGTTACATATAAATATATGAGATAAATATTAGCAACCAAATCTGTTGAGGGGTTTCTTTCTATTATTCAACAATACAGAATTCTCTCATACATAAAACTGTGACTATATCTTGTCTCAATCTACTCCATCCACTTCATTATAAAATTTTAAAAGAAAAAGAAAAGAAATAAAAAATCGTGCTTAATACAACAAAACAAAAGAAAGATACGATAGTCAATGACTACAAGCCTGTAAGATTACTGCCATGTTGTTTAATAAAACAAATATAATGCAGTAGTCATATTTGCAACAAACAAAATAAGCCTACCTCCTTCAAGTCACATAAAAACAAATCTATAATATTACCATTACCTTTTTCCATTGCATGGAATACTCTCTTAATTGTATTTATGTACATGTATATAAATACGTTCACATACAACAAAAGACGACCCCTTGTTTATACACCTTTACATATACACCTGTATTAAATTCATTTAAGTCATCAAAAATGAAAATTGAGGCACCAAATAAAAAACTTAAAAATATATAATAAATTCTATCAGAAAAAAACATATTACTATATGATAATATTACACAAATATATATTAGTTATTGCTAGTCACAAAAGACCATAAAAATTGTTAGGCTTTTGTGACTCAAAGTAGTTGTTTGATCAATATAAATGGTCTTGTATTTATCTTCATTTATGCTAGTTATCAAAGAAGCTTCATGAAGAGCTTCTAAGTGATTTGGAATTTTTCTGTGAAGTTTCTTAAAAATATTTGTAGAGTATATTTTTATGTCCAACAATTTCATATATCAAGTATAGTCTTATTTATATATTTAATTAAATATTATCATTACTATAAATACAACAAAAAGTTATGATCCAACCATACACTTGCCAGCAAAGAAGAAGATTTAAATTTCTGCACCACAAATTGTTTAAACATTTTATTTTATTTTATTATTTGTGTGTAACAGTTCACAAAATCTTGTATTCCAGATATAAATGAAGAACTATTTAAAAAAATCAAATATCTCTACATATACTATTCTATTCTCCTATTTTTATTTAAAAATTGCAACTATTAATACTTCCTTAGTAATATACAAATAAAGTCACTCTGACAACATTAGAAGAATTTTCTCTCAATCTTAAATATATGTGGAGTTTCCACCCTTGATTCTTGTTCATTTCAACGTACTTTGTTGATATCCTAACCTCCATGCTTCTCAAACACTAATCCCGAACATAAATATTTTCATTATATTTTTTTCTTTTTTTAATTATTATTTATGTTGAAAACTTTATACCATGCCTTGCACTAAGCTGATTGTTAAAATATTCCAGCACTCAGGCGAAGAAAACCCCAAACCCATATCTCATACTGAAAACAAAAAAAAGAAGAAGCAAATTTACACGTGTGAAGTTCACTTCAAAATTTTAGCTTATGTACATTAGATATTGTTTCAGTTATAATCGTATTGTATTGCTTACTTTGGACTATTCTAGGAGGTTTTACAATTTAAATTGCACCGCTTTAAAGTCGTGGGGCGGGCATGGGTGGTAATTCTGCCCAACTCATTAATCCAGTGCGACGAAGATACTTCACAGCGTGCATCTTTGGCCGCACTCCACTCGCTTCCACAGCTCCGAGGGGACTGGTCATAGGGTGGGGCAGAACCTGACACCGAAAGCCGTGAACCCCTCCTTCCATCTGTCCAAGCTCCAGTTCATTCGTTGACATATCATTCATCCATTAAACACTGCCCGCAGCCATCCATCCTGGTTCGATCGTTGTGAACCAGCACCGATCTCCCCAAGCCCGCCCCGCACGACACACGGAAGCTCCCATAGCCGTGCCTAGGCATCTATTCAAATGCAAACAGGGAAGCTATTCAAAACCTTCAACCTTTTCAGTCATTCAGTCTGTCACCCAGTAATCCTGGCGAGTGAGTGAGAGAGTGTCCTGAGCTCCCCCAGTTTCGGAGTCAGATAGATAGAATGCAGAGTTCAGTCATTACGGCGAAGCGTTAAGTGACGTGGAGCGTCATTTTGAGGCAGGCTTTGACTGGATGGGACCAACCGAGAGTAGCAGAATGAGTGCATGAGAGCGAGAGAGAGAAAGAGAAAGAGAAAGAACGAGACGGGGCCACGGAGACGAGGAGGGAAGAAGAGGGCGTGGAGATGGGGGAGCGGTGAAATGCCTCGTGACAGTAGATCTGAGCGGTTGTTGGTGACGGGAACGGGGGTAAGTTGAGTTGGTTTGTGGAAGACGGGAGAGGGAGGGAGGGGGCATCGAGAGTTACGACAGAAGAGGGATCTTGATTGCGATGGTGATAGTTTGGGAGTGTGGACTCATGGACATATTGATTACTCGTTTGCTTGTGATGGGATGGTGATGAAGGTAGACATTATTGTGGGTAGCTTGTGCTGGTGCTGATGCAATGCTGGTAGGTTTGGAGATTTTCTTGATTCAATTCGAGGGGGAGGTTTGTGAGGGAGGGGGCGAGGAATAGTAGTGGAAAGTGGAGCTGACAGGGAAGGTTTTGTTAATCCTTTCGTTGGTTTTTGTCCTTGGTTTGGTTTGGTTTGATTATCTAGTGGTGGCTGCGGTCCCTGGTGAGAGAGATAGGAAGAGATCGGGCTGAGCAGGTGAAGTGGCGAAAGGGGGTTAGCAACCTGTCGCGCGGCGCGTGGGATTGGTAGTTTCTCCATTACCTTTCTTTTTGGCGAAAGACGCGTGCAGTGACTGTCGCGAGGTGCGGATCTTGGTGGAGAGTGGCGGCGCTTGTTTGATGTTTCGATTTGTGGTAGATTACCGAAGCAATGGCGTTTTCAGGAGAGGCAATGCGTCGACAGGAAAGTGTCGCCCCTCCGAAGTTGCATGGAGCGAGGGCTCTGGCTGGACTCCGTGTGTAGGCTGGATGTTGGTTAACCTCAGCACAGCTAGAGAAAGAATTTCAGGACAGATATGTGCTAGGACTCGGTGGAAATCTGTTAGTCGCTGGCGGATGTTCTTTACTGCTAGTCGGTCACATCAAGAAATGATCTGTTGCTGTGCGAAATAGTCCTTTGATCTTAGCTTGGGAGCGAAATGGGAATGAGGATTCGAGAAACAGTGGTTTGAAAATACTTCACGACAATTACTCAAAGAATTTCAAGAGCTCGAAATCGCTTCTTCATCGAATGTGGACGCGTAGCTGCAAATCGTGGATATTGGGGAAACGACTGAGAGTTGCCGCATTCACCTGTCTACCGATAGACTAGATCACGGAGGGTAGAGTGAGGTTACAGACGCAAGATCGGAAGGGAACTATCTCGACAGGTTCCTTTTAATTACTTGCGTTGATGCTGTCGCGAAGACATTCTAGAATTTCACGTTGAGCAGAGGGAAGTAAAAATGCACGGACGGTTAATAATCTAGTTTGCAGTGAGGTAGAAAGGCGATGTCAGCTTCATATCATATTCAGGACCGTAGTTATGGCTTCGAGGGGTACGTCGTCCGCATCCCGCGGTTGTGTTGAGCTTGCTTTACGCCTGCACCATAGAATTCCGGCTGACATATGCCGATAGTCGCGTCTGAACGCTGAAGTTATGGATGTGGCAAGAATGGGGTATGATAATGGTTCATCTGCAGTTTTATCTTCTGTAGAGGGAACAATGCCTCATGGTCTGGGATTGCCCGTTAACTCTTGGCATGGAGGGAATGAGACATATTATGCTTCTGAGAAGAGGATTCTCGATATCGAGAGGCCGAAGGGGCAGGTTTGTGAACACATGAATCAGGAGCAGATGGATCACACGACAGCTTCTATTGTTAACGCAACAGTCTCTTCGGCAGGAGTACGGTTGAGCGATACACATTTGGCATCCAGAAAAGCAGAGGAAGCAGGTTCTGATCTTAGTCTATTCTCTTTTTGACGGCTGTGGCGTCAGACCACTCAATGACTTTAACACCATACATCCCGTAGTTCATTGTGTAGGTCAGGATAATACTCTTGCCATGATGGACAATATTGGCATAATCAGAAGATGTACTCATCAATTGTTGCGCGTGGAGCGAAACTTTCTTGTGATTGCTGATAACCGTCTCTTTCCGGGATCATTCTTCTGAGATTTCGAATCAAAAATTGTTGTACTGCTTGTCGAGTGTGCATTGAGTGCAAACGTAATGTGCGTAGCTCTTAATCTTTGCACGATCTTGAACCTCTGAGTGCTCCTAAAATAGTGACTACATAATGATTAGTGCCTTCACAACCTAGAGCAGGGAGAGTGGAATTTAAACGAGCTTGGGATTTGGTATCGAGTTAACGATTAAAATGTAGTGCTCGGGTTAAATGTCCTGGGTGCTTGTCATGTCAATTTGAAATATCTCTGTCGTGTACATGACTAACTGGTGATTTAGTTCTCCTTAGATGGCTATTTAGGGTTATCGTTGAACTGATTACATGCGTAGTGAGGTTGTTTAAACTAATCGGAAGCTCAGTTCACAGTACACGGGTCGACAGAATAGATTGCCTGCGTTATACTTCTTTTAACTCTTTCTTTTTCTTATTGATTTATTTTGTCAAACGCTGAAAATTCAGCTACAAGAAGGCAGCATGCGATTATGTGGTTGCAAGAGATTGTTGGAAACGTGGGTCTCTCAAGTGATTCTACAGAGGAAGACTTGAGACTTTGCTTGAGAAATGGAATCGTTCTTTGCAAGCTTATCAACAAAGTACAACCTGGCGCTGTACACAAGGTTAGA
Source organism: Physcomitrium patens (assembly GCF_059467195.1). Classification (NCBI taxonomy): domain Eukaryota; kingdom Viridiplantae; phylum Streptophyta; class Bryopsida; order Funariales; family Funariaceae; genus Physcomitrium; species Physcomitrium patens. The sequence goes on along the minus strand of NC_143423.1, from coordinate 13,080,679 downwards.
ACACCTACTCATATCTATATCTCGTTCTTGTGCTGTAGAATAATTTTCAATACCAGTCGTATCTTTGCAAACCAAGCAATTGGTACCCATTTAAAGGCCTTGAAAACAGCAGTAGGATCAGTATTTAGACAAGTGATTGTGACTTCCATTGAGGATGTAATCATTACTTCATAATGTAACAGTTTTTAGGAAGGCCTCCTACTCGTTCTTCGTATTTGTTTTTTATTTTTCTTTTTTTCGTGATTTTTTTTGTATTTTGTTTTAAACGTGCTGTTTTTCTAGGTGGTGGCAAATCCAATTCTTTCAAACCACCCTGATGGAGCGCAGTCCGCATTTCAGTACTTTGAGAATGTTAGGAACTTTCTAGTGGCGGTGGAAGAGATGAGCTTGCCCTCATTTGAAGTTTCTGACTTGGAGCAGGTATGAGGTTGCTGGAGTAACATGCCGCTATTAACATTTTCCATCTTCAATTTTGTCATGTTTCCCCTTCAGGGAAATTTGAAAACCATTATATATTACTGTTTCGTAGTTGTATCCTATCGCTAGTTTAATTCTCGCCATCTTGGTGGAACTGTTATATATGCTAGTCGATTTGAGACATTCTTTTTCTTCCGTAGTTGCCATTGTGTGCATTAACAAGAAAATCCTTGTAGTAAAGGATGGTAGCCTTCTTCATCCGTGTTGCTTATGCATTGCGGCTGCTTTTTCAGTTGCATTTTTACAGGGACTAGAATATTTCTAATAAATGTATTTCCATCTCAACAGGGTTCCATGTCCTCAAGTTCATCTGCAAAGCTGGTAGACTGTATATTGGCGTTGAAATCCTATCATGACTGGAAACAGGGTGGTGCTCTGGGTTTCTGGAGATTAAAGTCCCCTAGTCATCCTACGGGGAATATGAGTAAATCCATTTCAAAATTTAGTGCCTCTAAGAATGTTAACAAGAGTGGAAACGCTCGAAAACAATGGGCGAATCCTGATCAAGAGTCTCACGATGACACTATATTGGCAAGTGCATCCAATCATTCAAAGGGTTTTGAACCCGGAGAGTCCGTTTCAGGTCATGAATCCTTGACTAATGATCTATCTGGGGAAAATTGTAGCTCGGTCGGAGACGGCGAGGAGGTGGTTTTTATTAATAACTCGGCAGGTATTGCTACGCTTGTTCTTTACTTCTTACTTTTGTAATCTTAATTTAAATTTAAATTTTAGCATAGCGGTTGATTAGATAGTGCAGAAATGTATCTTGCATACAAGTCAGCTGAGTTTCACATTATTGGCTTTCTGTGCATTTTGCAGGGTCTAAATCTACCTGGCTTGAACACCTTGGTGACAAATTTCATGAGGTTCTGCAAGTAAGTGCGAAGAGCATGCAACGAGTCTCTGATTCTGCACCATTTACTACCGATGGTTATGCTGGAGGACCGACCACTGCACTCGATGTACGTGTGCATGCATCATTTTAAACCTGTGTCTTTGTTATACTTGCCGCAACTTAAATAAATAATACCAACGTGTCTGATTTTATTTTCCTCATTTTGACCATGTTCAAAATTTATAACATTGGAAACTTGACTGACTATCGTACCTAAAGCTATTGAATCCTTACGTGCATCAGGGCTTGTGGGTTCCTTTATAGCAATACATATTAGTGTTGTTATAATAAATTAGTTCAATCCATTTATGGTTGCTGTCTTCTTTTTGGATGTTCATACCTTGATCCTCAATTTCCTGCAGATCTAACTCGTTTTTTCTTTTCTCAAGTATTATTATTTGTGTGCACTTGTGTATGATATATCTTATTTTATTTATGCGTGCATGTCTTCCAGAATGTGCCATCCCAGTCACTTCTAAGACTCATCAATGCCATCTTATGCGATAAAAGTGTTGAAGAGGTGTCCATGGTAAGACATCATCGATAAGACTAGTATTATTTTTTTCGAATTCTTCTTCTTGCCCTTGTTCCTTTTTCTAATAGTGCAGAGGTAGATAACTGGGATTGGGCATTCTTGATTGTGGATTCAAGGTCTTATTCTTTTGTAGGACTAGTCTATTCTTACCCTTGAAAGGATCCTGCAGGCTGTGGAGTTTATGTTACGGAAGGTGATGGAGGAATTCCAGCGCCATCTCGTTACTCAGAGAAAACAAGTCACGAAAGTACGAATACGTCTGGCATATTTGTTATCCTTCTGTAGTTTGTGACGTAATATCTGTTGCTTTCTTAATAAAACTTTGAGTTTCTCTCAGCCTTTCAGAAGCGTAACAGTGTGAACTTGTTTTCTCTTTCTGCAGATGAGAACTTCCATGAAAGAGATCTTGTCTCGCGAGGACAAACTTGCTTTACAAAATTCAGTGCTAGTAGCATTGGCAGGTGGTACGCAAGAGGAAATAAAAGTACGTGATACTACTCTATTCCACGATCTACTTCAACAAGCTTGTTTTTGGTTCTTGGTTTTTCAATGCTGCAGCAAGGGTCTTTGTGAATGATGTGTAGCAGTTTTTGGACTTTGGTAAAGTCATGACATGCGGAACATAATGTTTCTGTGTGCACAAAAGTTTAGTGTTGCTACTCTGCTATAATACCAATTTTTACTTGGATGTATGATGGCTTACTCTTCTTTTCTGACATGTGGGATTACAGTTATATGCTCAGATGCTGCATAAGCTCGAGGTCACTGTCATTCCCTTCCCCTGAATTTTTTCACTTTTAAAGTCCTGTGTCTCCCCATATTTTATGGTAAATGGCATGACAAGTAATGAGCCTTTCTCGTCTATCATTAGTTGAGCAGTTACAGTCGCTTTGAATTAACTTAAACAGTTCCTTCACGTGTTCAGGTAGAGATGAATAAATTGAAAGAGGAGAAGAGAGTGAAAGAGGAGGAAGTATGCAGATTGCTCCAAGAGAACAAAGAGCAACAATTAGCTGTGCAAGTGCTGAGGAATGAACTGGATCACATCAAGCGCGCTGACAAAGAGATGCTGCAACTCCTTGAAAGTCAGAATAAAGAATTCGAGCAGGAGTGTAAAGAAACTATTCAGTCCTTGGAGTTGCAGCTTCAAGATTCGTATGACAAGTTGAAGGAATTGAAAATTAATGCAGACAAGGAAATGAGTAGTCTGAAACTAAAGGACAATCAATATCAAACATTCCTTTCAAGTCAGCTACTTGAGTGTAGGGTATGTTTATTTGTCTACTTTACTCCTTAACCAACGATTTAGGAAATGAGTATATCAATTTTTACTTGTCAAATTATCTAATACTAATGCTTGACGAGTTGCTGAGGAGAGGCAAATTTATTGTTGTCTTCAACCGTTCATTATTGAGTTTTCTGGGACATTTTATTCTCTGCAGGATCTTAGGTTGGCCCAAGTTAATACCAAAGATGAGTTTATGAGGATGCAGACCGAGTGGAACAACCAGTTCAGCATGCTAGGTAGAGTTAGTTTCTGTTTCGTTTTGTGAAACTAATCCTGAACTTTGACCAAATTGTGATATTTAATTTTAATTTTGGTTTTTAATATTAAAAAATAACGTCCTTATGAGTGGACTTGGTCTGGATTCTACTGATCCCTCTTTCCTGGGGGTGCAGAGGAACAGCTTCAGAGCATGGCTCGAGCTGCATCTGGATATCATAAAGTGCTGGCCGAGAATCGAATGCTTTACAATGAAGTGCAAGACTTGAAAGGTTCATTCCCAGTCCAAGCATTTGCATGCTAAGCCCAAAGTACGAAGTCAGTAGCAGAGTCGCTTTTGAAGAACGTCAATATCATAATCCACTATGCTTTTTTGATCCTGTTTTCGATAAGGATGTTTTAGGTAGGGTTGAGTTTTTCAGTCTTTCTAATGTAGGTTTTTGAGCTTTTAGCGGTACGACTTTTTGGTTTTCTTTGAGTTACAGGCAGGGGGTACTAGTGTTCTTTGATTCTTCCCAAACTTCCTTTCATGCTTTTCGTTAAGTGGTAATTTGTCGTATCTACTATAAATCTTCCGTTTGACTCCTTTGTATTCTGTTTTTAGGAAACATTCGGGTCTATTGCAGGGTGAGACCTTTTCTCACAGAAGAAGCTGGAAGATTAACTACTCTTGATTATATTGGAGAAAATGGACAGTTAATGTTAGTAAACCCTCTCAAGCCTGGTGCTAAAGATTCTCGAAAATCTTTCACATTCAATAAGTGTTTTGCCCCCAATGCTTCACAAGGTATGATTGTGTGCAATTTTCCAAGGAATATAGCGAGTTTTTAGTAAAGGATGCTGCGTTCAATTTTAGTAGTCAAGGGTGCCAATTATGTTCTTTTGTGATAGTGTTATTCCTGTGTTAGTTAAGATCTGTAGGGTTCTCCTCTGGTTCGACCTCAATGTCATTGTAACCTAACGGTTATAATATAGTATTTTTGTCGTTCATGCTCTCAAGAAATCGAGCCTCTTGGCTTTTAACTCGTATTTTCTGATGATAGATTTAATGTTGGTTTGTTCAGAGGAGGTTTTTCTAGACACACAGCCATTGATACGGTCTGTATTGGATGGATTTAATGTATGTATCTTTGCTTATGGCCAAACGGGGTCTGGAAAGACCTATACCATGGTAATGTCCACTTTACTTCATTTTATTTAGTTCAGCCAGATAGCAATCTAAATTATATGATTCCCTACCATTGCCATATTTTTGCCATGCTTAAGTTGTCTAGCCTGCATCCACGGTGGAAGAATTATTCATGCAACAAATTTGTTACTTTAGAACTCTTGTGTTTACTCAATGGTGATGGAGTTTTGATTCAAGCTTATAATATTAAGTAGAGAAATTACAGAGTGATTTTTTTTTGTATACTGTACTTACTCTGGCTTGCATTTGTTTTATTGTATAAACTTAACATCCTTGTTCAGTACTTTGGGTTATCTGTGAACTTTTCTATTCGTTTAGGATCTGATGCCTTGTTTGGATAACAGAGTGGTCCAAATAATATGGCACCAGTGGATTGGGGAGTAAATTACAGAGCTCTCCATGATTTGTTCTCTACAACTCAAAGCAGACTCGATGTTTTCCGCTACGAGATCGGAGTCCAGATGCTTGAAATTTACAATGAACAAGTCCGGGATCTTCTGGCTGCGGACGGTGTTCAGAAGAAATATCCTTTTGATACATCTTTATTCTTGAGGCTTGAGACTTGCTTGATTTCATTTACTTTTATGTTGCTCTTCTGGTTTAGGTTCTATAGTTTTATTGATGATGTCTATGAACCACAGTGGTTTCTACCTTAACCCTGACCACGCTTGAGATCCGGAATAATTCTCAATTGAATGGTCTGAATGTTCCTGATGCCAGTATGATGTCAGTGCGGTCAACAGAGGATGTGCTTGATCTGATGAAGGTCGGTCAGAAGAACAGAGCAGTCGGCGCCACAGCTCTTAACGAGCGCAGTAGCAGATCTCATAGGTAATATTTCTTCTTCTTTGTTTGTTTTTATTTTCATCTCTTTAATACTGTTTTAAAAACAGTGTTGAAGTATGTTCATTTTTTGTATTTAAATTTTTTTGGTCATTTTCTGCTTGTTCCTTGGCACCTTGACAAATTAATTAGTTTTTCTCCTGACGAAACTTGTTCACTGGACTAACTGTGTTGGACGATGCTTCAAATGTTTGGCAGGTTTTTGTTTTCGGATATTTGATAACTTGAAATATGAGTTGATTTTACATATATCTTAGTGCAGTCAACGTGTAAATTTATGCAGTTTGAAGGTGGATATCTGGACCTAACTTTGTTGTCTTTACAGTGTGCTGACAGTGCACGTTCAAGGCACTGATCTGGAATCAGGAGCTATTCTTAGAGGATCTCTTCACCTGGTTGATCTTGCTGGAAGTGAACGAGTAGACCGGTCTGAAGCCACGGGTGACAGGTTGAAGGAAGCTCAGCATATCAACAAATCTCTCTCAGCCCTTGGCGATGTTATAGCTGCATTGGCCCAAAAGAATGGGCATGTGCCTTACAGGAATAGCAAACTCACACAGCTCTTGCAGGATTCACTAGGTATGGGCATATGGGAAAGTTATTCAGTACTCTGCATGTTGACTATAGCTACCTTGTTATTTGCAGTGAAGAGTACCAGTAGTTTTAGTTCCTTGTTGTGTTACTTGTCATTTTGTAATAAGCATCTTGTGGATATTTGCTTGCATATGGATCTTGTGCAGGTGGCCAAGCAAAGACTTTGATGTTCGTACACATAAGCCCAGATGTGGAGTCCTTTGGAGAGACTATAAGCACATTGAAGTTTGCTGAAAGAGTGTCAACAGTGGAACTTGGAGCTGCTCGAAGTAACAAGGAAAGCGGAGAAATTCAAAATCTTAAAGAACAGGTAGATTTGGTGATGTTCGTCTTAGGAAATAAATGTTAAGCACATTTATTTCTTCTTTGAAAGGCGTTTTTTATTTGTTGATAATGTTGCGTGTACTATTATATTTTTTCTATCAGTGTCTTTTTCTTTTTCTGCGTGTTAAAGAGCTTTTCTGTTGTGGAAGAGTGCAAATCTGTACTTAATTGTGTAGTTTTTGTGAGCCGTTTGCATCTTCTTTTTTCCTTTTTTATAATCTTCAACATTGTCGAACCTTCACGAAAGTAGTGCTGTGTTTCAAGTTGACCAACTGAAAATACCAGCCTTCTAAACCTTTCAAGTCCCATTTGATCGTTTTTAAGGTTGCTCTGCTGAAAGAGGCTGCTGCGAAGAAAGATGCTGAAATTGCACATCTTCAAACATTCAAAGAACGACACGATAGAGGCGAGAGCGGTGTTGGCGTGGAGAAGTATAAGTCCAGGATCTTGAAGCCATCTGCACGTGTCCGTGCGAGCCCTGATGTCTCTCCTGCTCCGAAACTTCGGATGGTACAAAATGAGAGTGGGAGTGAAACTACGGAGGTATATTATGTACTATGCGAAGAAATTCATCATCAGGGAATAGAGTGTTGAAGGAAAAGATTTAATTGTATGGCATTACTAGATACCAAAATTATGTAATGGGTCCAAACTACAAACCTTCTAGTTCAAGATTGTGGAAGCAAGGTCTTCACGTTTCTCTTGCTGTGGTCTAGCAGTTCAAGAAAAGCGTTCGGATTTTCATTCGTGACATAGTTAATCACTTTTCCACATCTTGTAGAACTGTACATAGTTATTCAAGTTCGTGACACGCAGTACCAGTACCAGGTTTTCGAATCATTTCCCTGTTGCTGCAATTCTAAATTCTTTTACCACTCACTGGCAGACTCGGGCCATCACGCGCAAGTTACCTGGTCAACCGAAGTCTCCTATTCGCGTAGCTGTTGGATCAAGCCATGAGTCTGAAGATCCTGCGGAGCATTTATTGTCCTCTTCAGCATGCTCTCCTGCGGGTTCCTCTACAGAGCAAGGCTTGGGTTCATTTGATGTAATGGAAGATGGGGCGAACAATGTAGACGAGAAGCTTAAACGTTCGTCCTCGAAACATCAGCGAAATGGATCTGGAACTGGCTTTAGTAGTTGGACTTCTCAGATTCACAATTCAAAAGATTCTGATGGTGGACAGATGAAAGCTACAGAAGGTAGTCGGCAGCACGAAGCAGTTCTTGCAAACCATGTGGAATCAGCTTCATCTGATATTAAACAGGAAGTGACGACTAGGGAGTTGCCAGAGAGGTCTCAAATTGTTAGAGAAGATATCGATAACTTCTTTCTAGAAACGGAAAAGCAGGCAATCTATTCAAATAGTGGCTACCTTCATGAATCAAATGCCGATTTTGAATCTTTACGTTCTGCATGTTCCAGCCAGCGTTCACTACCGGGTAAATTTCACTGAACGAGACTCCTTTAAAGTGAATTAAAATAAATAACTCTGTGGACTTCCAGTGCTAAATACAACTGTCACAGATCAGCACCGAACCCAATACCTGTTGAATTAAAAGGTTCTATCTGGGTTGAATGATGTAGGTCTGGAAGAGCAGTTTGAAAGTGATGGACTTTTCGACCTTCGGGATGGACATGATGATAGTTCAAGCTTGTTCTCAGAAAGTGGTCTGTCTGTGGTAGCGGACCTATCCTTATCCAGTCAGTTGGACTATACCAAGAAAGTCCAGTCAAGTCCTGCCCAGGTTCGCAATGAGAGGAGGTATGGTTCCTGATATATTTTAGCAATCGCTATCTCGTTGCAAAGGAGGGTCGTACCATTACAGGGTTTATTTCTTTCTGTTACCGTCTAAACTTACGTCGATTAGGGCTTCTCTTTTACAAATTATTGCTTTAGAGTTGTTCATGCAGTCTCTTTGCTATCATGGTCATGACTAGTACCCATAATGCTATTTTCGTGATGCAGATTGGATGTGTCAATGTCTGGATCAGTTTACGGTCATTTTCATTCTGTGCATCATTCTATCGTGTTTCTACTTTGCAGAGCTCTACTACAGACCCAAGTTCCTCGTCCTCCGATTAGTGCTATACGGAAAAGCTCATCAGTTATGAATCGTAAGTCTGTTGGAGCACCATTACATTCACGACCTCGCAGATACTCAAATATAGGGATCTCATCATCCACTGAGAAACTTTTATCCAAGCGGAACGCTTCTCTTGGAGCAGTTGCTAGTCCGGATTTTGAATGTAGTGGTATGCTGTTCTTACCTGTCGTGTTTTTATGACGGAAATTCTGCTATTCTTAAACCTTGTTCATTTTCAGATCATGTCCTGTTTTGTTGAATGTTAATTTGACCTTAGGGATTTTCTTTGAGAAAATATATTTTGCTGTAGACATATAAGCCGCTTGTCGTGTTGTTATCACAGGCAACAGAAGGGTAGCAATTGGTGCTGGGTCCTCAACCTCTTGGAGGTAATAGAGGGTAAGTCCTCAGCATGATATGTGTTCACAAACAGCATGGATTGTTGGAATCCGTTTATTTTTGTTATTATTATCTTTTTTCAAATGTAGACGATCCACAGCTTATTGTTTTGGCGGAAGGAGTCTAATATATTCACATTTATCAATAGATTAGATAATATTTTGTGCACTCAGATTCTTGTGTACTCCAACCATTTCTAAAATGGATCGGAATTGATAGATTAGACAACTGCAAACGTTTGAACTTGGTGCGAGACCCAAGGATAGTTTGTCGAAAGCCTCGCACTACGCAAGAGTTGAGGCGTAGTGTTTGACTGCAATGGGAATACAGAGAAGTAAAAGTAATGATTACTTGATTTTTCATTATAGTTGTGCAACATCGGTTTCTGATACTTGTTAAACGTGTGTATGTTTGGGACCAGAGTTGGGTTTGACCATTATATATGCCAGGTGGAATGAGCAGTACGGCTTATTCGTCCATCTTTGGGTGGACCTTTATGTAGTGTTCAAATCGTCACATGTAATCTGTAATTTGTTTGTTTGTTTGTTTTGTTTTGTTTTGTTTTTTTTCTATATTTTTTTACAGTAATCTTGCATTGTGAGGTTGATTTCAATAGGATATTATTAATCAGAGTGACAGCTTATCTGGTGACTGACGAAGAGCACATATGACGCAGCCTTTAATTTTTCCGTGTCGGGCATCACATCAGGCCGAACGTCTTCCAAGCGATGGATTTGGACACCCGTGCTCTAATCGCTCTCAAAGCAGTTGGTAGCTACTTGGATGGAGCGTCATTTTAGGGCATGCAGTACTCTGTATCATAGTTAGTAAGCGTCTTTAGAAGTCTGTAGATATCATAATGAATCAATCGATACTTTATCATTTTACTTACCACGAAGTTTGGTAACTGGCTTACAACCGTAGGAAGCCAATTTTTTGCAGTGCTTTAAAGAGTGATCCTAGTTCCTTTTACCTGGTACAGCTCAGGAAGCAGTCGCTCATATTTGCTGCTTAATTGTATTGATGATTCGATCAAAGACCTACTTTGTTTACGAAACGAAATGACTGTTTTGATGTACCAGCCTCTCACTTTCCTATTTCTGCATTCACCTAATCAATTGGTGTGCATATCAGTTTTTCAAAAACTGCAGTGATTTGAGCTTTTAATGAAGTTATTGCAGCTCCTTCAATGGTAAAGGTTAGGATTGTGCATTGCTACCTATGAAATCTCAGTGTTGTGGAAGCACAAGCGTAACCTTGTAAGTCATGAGTAGGTCCAAGTTTTGTGAAAATCGAGCATGTATGACATTACTATTCGAAACGGTTCAGACTAGATCTTATTGCTTGTCGTGTTCGTCAATTTCTCGAAAATCAATTAAATTTTGGCTTTTCAACAAGAAGTGATTTTCTTTTTAGCACTTGAATTAAATTTTAGTATAAGGAATGCAATCTATAGAACACAAATGAGAATATTGCTTACACTTGAAATCTTGTCTGTGTAAGAAAGAGACACGTCAAAGCGAACCTGCGATACGGAAGGTGGAAGTATACTTTGAGGTAGAATGATATGAACTCACCCCAGTTTTATTTACCGATTGCTTTTCTCGGATGCAGTATATGGTACACAAGGCAAATAAATTCCTTTGCTCATATCCAGGTGACATGCAGTATATCAGATGATATAAAATGTTTGCATTCACCTGGACAACTAACATCAAGTAATATTCCATATGCTTTTCTCAAAGAGATCTCACGAATGTAGGAAACAATTCGGTGCTCATGACCCTATACAAATTTCTGTATTGTTTGGGTGCATGAAAGCCCTAAATGTATGATTATTTCAATGAAGACATACCTTGAAAGTACTATGTCAAGCACTATTTTATAATTTGATTGCTATCCACCTTTTACAACACAGAAAGTGAGATTCGTTTCATCCTTTTTTTACTTACATACTTCAAATGACCTAAAATAACGCAGACTCCAATTACGCAATTACATTCCAATTATTTTAAAATGCTCCATTCAAAACCTGAAGTTCAATTGTGCCCTAAACTTCAATAGTGGAAACATACAAAAAAAACTAAAAAAAAACTTTGTAACTAAAAAATACACCAAAATACTGCAAAATTCGTTCCACAAATTTTACATAAACTTGATGGAGCTCTTATCCAGGTGAAGGGAGAGAATGAAATGCATCCAACATGAAGGCTGGAGGTGATTGATGAGGTGAGATTGATTCATCCTGCGCTGCCCCTTTCTCTTGAGGATTGCGAACGGCCCTTCCCTGGACACGACGAATCCCCTTGGCTCCGTTTCTGAGCTCGCAATCCTCTCTCTCAGCCGATTTGCGCAGCCCTGGAGCTGCGAGAACGCGAGGAGGGGGAATTTGAGTGATGAGCGCCAGTTTGCAATCACCCAGGAAGAGCGATGATGCATCGCCATGGAGCAGCGTTGCTACCCTGCCCAGAACCCTCCTCGATTTCATGGCTGGGAGGGAGACGAATTAGCGAGCAATTCATGGGAGGAGGAAGAGCAGCAGCAGCAGCATGCTGTCCAGTTTCGGTGCAAGGGCTGACAGTGTATGCGGCGCGGAAAAACCAGTCTGGGTCCCGGTACCAGCAGACGAAGCGGTGGAAGGTGGACGAGTCCGTGAAGAAAATTGGCCATGCCGGGATTGAGAAGTTTCGAAGCTCCTTGGAGGATAAGGACAGCGCATCGGGGGAAGGGCTGGTGCTGCGGGAGGATCAGGCCGTCGGGCAGGTGATTGCCGCGCAGGCGAATTTCATGCGCGTGTTTATTGAGAGGACGGGGAACGATGATCTGGTGGAGGGGAGATTTTATGGTCCCGTGAGTGAGGGTGATGGGGACGTGAGTGGGGGTGAGAGGCAAGAGGGTGGGATGAACAATGCGATGCCGGCGAGTGTGGGTGTCGCGAGTACGAATGCGTGGGAGTTGAATTGTGGTGCAAAAGCGGGGACGGAGCTTTTGTGTGTGGTGAGAGCGGTGTTGAAGAAGATTAAGCGACGGGTGCTTGTGGGTGACAAGGTTTTAGTTTCGGCCATTGATTGGATGGACCGGCGTGGAATGGTGGAGGATGTTTTAGACCGTAGGTCTGAGATTGCAGAGCCACCGATTGCGAATGTGGAGCATTTGCTCGTTTTGTTCGCGTTTGATCGGCCGAAATTGGAGCCTATTGCACTGAGTCGTTTTCTTGTCGAGGCTGAGTCCACTGGCATTCCTTTCACATTGATTCTTAATAAGGCGGATTTAGTTCCACAACAGGTACGTTTTTTTTTTTTTTTTTTTTTTTTTTTTTCTCTTCTTTCTATTTTTTTTTTTTTTTGAATTGTATATCAGCTGACCTTAACATGTGCATACGATTTTCCCCCATCTTACCTAATTTCGAAATGCCAGACGCACGCTAGAGCGAATCTCGAAGACTAGATTTGTCTGTGTCTTTTGAGTTCGTATCAAAAAATAGGATCGAATTGTAATTTCGTTTGTAGCGATTTGAAGAAAATCAGATTCCTAATCTAGTTGGAGTTTGGACTCAAAATTTGACCCACAAATATACTGGCATTCCATCAGAATTATATCTTAGCAGTGATGGAGATTGATAAACTGTGGTACACATGAGTCGCATTCTCATCACGTACAAACTTTTGGTTGTCTTGGATTATACATATTTGAAGATTGCGTCCTCGAGGATACATGTGCCTGAATAGTCCTTATAGGTACTTATTGTTGAAGAGATTGAAGCGCTTATTGAGCTGCTCTGGGATTTGGCGATGAGATCTCAGCGTAGGATGCAAATTTGCTAGGACAATTACCGATGATTTCTTGAATTGATATGTTCAGGAACTTCTTGATTGGAAAGAAAAAATTGCAGGGTGGGGCTACAAACCAGTAATATGCAGTGTTCGCTCGAGGTCCGGAGTTGCTCCTGTCATGGAGATATTGAGACAAAAAACAGCAGTAGTTGTAGGGCCAAGTGGAGTTGGAAAGTCGAGTTTGATTAATGCATTACGTGATGTATCTGGTATTGAAATGTGGCGTGAAAAGGAAGCAATGCAAAGATTAGAAACTGTGGCGTCTGAAGAAGGTGACGATCTTATCATACCACAGGTTTGTCCTATCTGTATTTAGAAGTACCTGAACTCAATTATGTGATAATATCCAGTCGTCTTCTCAAGTTCAATGTTTCACCGATAGGTTGTTGATTGTACAGGACGATCGTTATCCTGGATGTGTGTACTTCAACCAACATATTGATTATCTTCCTTGCTTAACATCGCTTCTATTCACGGTTGTTTTTCATCTTTTATTGTAGAATCTTAGTCCAGATCTAGGAGGCTTATGAAAGTTCTGGAAGCAGTTCGTACTTTTCAGCCACATGGCGTGGTTAACTTTTTTATCCTGCGTTTGACTAGGTCCGTGATGAGCACGAAACATTTGAAAAGCTCCAGGTCAGTGAAGTTTCCTTGAGATCCGGCAAAGGTCGACATACCACACGTCATGTGTCACTCTTGCGGCTCCCTGGAGACGGAGGATTACTTGCTGACACACCAGGTTTTAGTCAACCTAGCCTGAACCTTGTTACTAGTGGAGAGCTTGGAGATCTTTTTCCAGAGGTATGAAGCCATATACGAGATTGGACCATTCCCTTTGTTTCTAAAAATTATTTCATGCAAATCTCTATTCCGAAACTTGGAGTCATTTTGTTCGTGTGTACAGGCACTAAGTTCAAATGTCTCAATGATCGCTACGTTATGCTTATCACGCATTTCTTTTAGATCCTTGCGAACGAATGCTTATCTCATTCACTTTGGTCGCAGGTAAGGGAAAAGATTGCTTCAAGCCCAGAAGGCGGTTGTCTCTTCGCAAACTGCTTGCATGCAGGAGAGCCTTCTTGTGCTGTGGGTAAAGACTGGGACAGATATTCCCATTACCTGGGACTTCTTGAGGAGGTCAGGAAAAGAGAAGAAGTGGAAAAACGAGTACTTGGAACCAAAAGAGAAAGTGATGTGAGGTAAGTTTCTATTTTCTGTTGTTACTCGAACTTTCTAGAATATGGTTTCGTTTGTTTAATATACCAGGTTTTCGCAAATCGTAATGCCACCAAGTTACCGGTCATTGAATGATGAAAACCCTCTGCAGGTAAGTGTATCAGGTGTTACTAATGTGTTGGGTAGTTGGAAAGAAAGAGGATTTTCCTGCCTGAATGAGAACTCTTCGTGCAGGTACAAAGTAGGAGCTTCAGGTGTGAAGCAAGCCGAGCCCAGGCTGCAAACAAAGCGACATCGACGTCAATCACGTAAAACAGTGCGACAGTCACTCGACGAAAAGTTGTGGGAGAAGATGGAAGAGCAAGCCGAAGTTGAGGATGTTTTGAGGGAAAATTAAAGACTTGTATAGACTTTTCTCTGTGTTGCTTATTAATGCACACGAAACTTTAACATGCTGAGATTCTTGGTATAGGAGTAGGATCTCAATCCTCGAGCAAGGTTGAAACTTCTTTCTCACAAGAAGTGTACCATATATCTTTTCAGTGACTAAAACTTCACATGCTTACACAAGGACGTCGGTCTGGTTTTAACTTAACTGAGTTGAAGCCCTACTCACACTGTGCTACAACATCGCTTTTCAATATCGTCCATTTACATGAAGTTTCACCTTGGAGGCGATCGCTAAGTTAGTTTCTTGTGTCATTCTCATAACTAGATTTGTCGCTGATATTGACGCAGCTGTACATATCCTCAATTTGGAAGAGCACATGAACAGTGGATGCTAATATCGGTAAATTGAATTTTGTGCCAGGCAAGTGAGACAAATACTCATTGTTTGAAATTCAGGAGTTGATACTCCAGTTAAACCATTATTAAATCCTAAAACCAGTTAATTAGATAACGGAGGAGTCTACAGGAATGCAAGAAGCAAGAAATTGTTGTACTTGCATCAGAAAAAAATATAAATATATATATAGCTATTAATGTATATTTATTCAAGTATGATGCTTTAAGGTTTTGTCTTCATACTTTCTTAACATTTTAGTTGAAATTACATTTTTAAAATATATTTATCATCAATATAAAAGAAACATTAAATAGGATATATTTTTTCAAAATCACTTTAAAAAATAATATTCAAAAAATAAAAATCCTAAATTCACTTCACCATATTATTGGGTGGCTTTATTTGATTAGCTAAAAAATGATTTAATTATATCATTGTGTATTCAAAACAATTCATATTATATGTATTTTATGATTTTATGTGCTTATAATTTAAAAATTAAAGTGTGCTTTAGATGTTTTATTTTAAGAAAGAAGTTAGACTTGATATGCAACTTTAAACAACTTCAAGTCTTATTGAAAATAATTTTAAACATCTACTTCTTTAAGAGAAAAAATTAGTTATATTCTTTTGTTAATTTATTTTTCTTTCTTTCTTTTTATATGTGCAAACATAAACACACAAGTGCACTATACAAGTACTAGAATATTTCAAGAAATGTTAAGTTTTAAGCCATAAAAATTACACGTATATAAGTAAATTCTATAAAAGTTATCAAACAGTTCAAACTTAGTTTTTAAGTTACAATCGTACTAAAAGAAAAAAAAAAAAAAAAGATTTTTTTTTGATGAATATATACTATTATTCTAAATAGAATATTAATTTTTTACTAAAATATATAAATATATCATTTATGTATTTAATTTTTTTCTTCTATTGATGGTTATTTTATTGTATTGTTGTTAAAGCCAATTTTCACAAGTTGTATTATTTAAAGATATGTAATTACAAATTTTCTTTTAATAATATGTTTTTTTTAACTAAATGTATCAATTAATAGATTAGATACAAGAAACTTGTTTAAACTACTATTATAAAAAAATATAACCAATAAATATATTATATTACATTGTTTGCACCATTCAAATTTGGATAGTAAATAATCCTATTTTTAGTTATGATTTTAAAATGTTTTGTTATCTGATTTGTATTAAAAATATATATTTCTTAAAATTTATTTCTCAATTTATGAAGTTTTAAGAACATATCTCTAAATTATTTTATTTTGAAATATTTTTTATGTTAGTATATAAATACACACACACATATATATATATATATATTCATATACATATATATATATTCATATACATATATATATTCATATACATATATAATAATTCTTTTATTTCATGATTATTAAAAAAATAATCTTTTAGCTATCATACAAATAACATAAAGATTAATTTTTTTTATTATAATATTCTTTCAATTACTAAATACTTTAAATTTTTTATTATTAAGTTATTTAAATATATATTTCTTTATTCTACACTTTTTATATATATATTTTATAAAATAATATCTCTATTTCACAAAAAAAAAATCAAAAACTATGTAATGCAATTCTTATACCATAATATTTTTTACATTATTTCTTATGAATTATATCATTTAAATCTTCTATTGCATATTTAGTTGCTTAAAAGAATATTATGGAGCAATTAATAGATTAAAAAAATCTAACAAATCATAATAAACTCTTATAAATTTTATGAAAATATATCCAATATATATATATATATATATATATATATATATATATATATATATATATATATATATAAACACATACATATAATATTATCTATCACAATTTATTTGATTTCTTAGGATGAATTTTAGATAGTCTTTAATATCATAGAAAATAAATAAAGCAATAAAATTAGATAGAATATTAAAATTCTTATTGTGACATGTTTATTTATTATAAACTTGATACTTGAATTTTTTATTTAATTAAATAGGTATAAATTTTATTTTGCATCTTTTTTTATTGTAAGAGTAGGTTGTGTGGACTTTAAAAGCATCTACACACTTATCTATCTATCAATCTATGTAGCAAATGTTTCTATCCATATTAATAAATAATAATAGAAAAAAACTTCCATAGGTCATTCATTCAACTTATTGATTTTCAAATCCACCATCAATATCAAATAAAACTCATCAATACTCTTTTTTACTTAAAAGACATTATAGACAATTTTTAGAAGATGTAAAGCTAGATAATGGAACAACAAAAGGTTTTTAGATCATATAGGATTAGCATAACTATGTCTTTGCAATAATTATCTTGATTGCAAAAGCTTATTGATTGAAGTGAAGAGCTTAAACATATCTTTAAAACTTAAAATACAAAGATTATTAGTAAGTATTTAGTGCTTATTTGTGAATAGAAGTAGTTTATAATTTGTTACAAATATAAATTATTACAAAGAACAAAAGAGTATCGAGCTGAAATTATGAATTTACCTTTGCTTTTAAATGTGTAATTTTATGCAAACATGACCCTTACAAGTTATAATTCAAATAAAAAAATTCTAAGAACATGAATAAAAAGAAGAGATTTATACAAGAACAAAGATAATTAGAATAGTTATATAGATGAAGAAATTTTATGAGTTTGAAAGATTAAATAAACTAAGAGGTCTATATTACACTAAATTATTCTTAGCAAATCTCTACCAAAGGATGTTTTGTAAAGTTTTGTGAAAG
Organism: Physcomitrium patens; assembly: GCF_059467195.1. Classification (NCBI taxonomy): domain Eukaryota; kingdom Viridiplantae; phylum Streptophyta; class Bryopsida; order Funariales; family Funariaceae; genus Physcomitrium; species Physcomitrium patens. Next base: position 13,063,255 of record NC_143423.1, on the reverse strand, counting down.
TTCTAGTAAGAACTATTCTACAACTGATAGTAGTTAAAAATGAGGTTGTTAAAGTAGAAATAGAATCTATAGCTATCCATGTAGTTATTAATTTTTTTTTATGAAAAAAAATCTTATTTGAATAAATTATATTCTTTCCTCCATCAACTAGTTTATAAAATACAAGATACATTTACAAAGTCTAAAATTATTAGTGAAGGAAATTTTTATTTTAAAAAATATTTAAAGAGATTTTTTTTTAAATAGTAGATTTATGATATTTCAAGTGTAGTATCATAATTTTGACCTTCAAAAAAATTGGAAAATAATAAAACAAAAGATTTTAGAGCAATAAAACCTCTTAAATGGATTACTTTGAGAGATCTTTTGAATAAGTTTAATAAAATAGTTCTACAAGTTGTTGCTACTAAAAGACAAATTTATAAAAGAAAGAAAGACAATAGTCAATATAATAAGCCTAGATGTTTCTTAGCATCATGTTTGAGTGAAAGATAGAAATTGGAGGTATAAGTCACTAATCTAGTGACTAAAAAACATAAAGCAAAAAAATAAATAAATAGACAATTGTTGATTATAGTGACTTGCATAAACTATGTTAAGGATTTTAATAGCTTGGCTATTATAAAAAGAAAATGGAAATATCTACAAACCTATTTTTTCATAATAAATGGACAAATTTGTAATTATTCACCAATATTTGGTAGAATAAGTAGGATTTAATAGTATTGAGGGATGAAGTAGGATTCTAGTAAGTAGAATAAAATACTACAAAAAATTAATATGTTAATTTTTTAACAATTATTTGCATACAAAGAAGTTAAGTAGGAAGGTATATATTTAATAAAATAGTGATAAAAATACTACAAAATAAAATCATACAACTTTTATTGCATCATTAAATCTAATTTATTTTAAATAGTTAAAATAATAAAATAATAGAATAGTGATGCAAGTATCTATAAATATATTTCTATAAATATAACCACAAGTATATTATTAAAAAAGAATAGAGAAAAAAAAATTTCATTCTTTGCAAACCAAGTAAGTAAATTCTTCTAGCACCACCTAAAGTTATTAGAACTATCCACTACAAATATTAACAATTTTATTTCAAACTAAATACATAAGAAGAGATAAAATTATACCATTTAATAATATATATATTTTTTTATCAAATTAAAAAAATCTAAAAGTAATTAAGAGCCAACATAGAATATATTAAAAATTGGTAATAACTAAAAAAATAGGTGAAAGAAAGAAACTTGACTGATTGTGTTCTATCAAACTAAAGGTGGCTGAAAAAACTTTATTTATAAATTATATAATAAATACCTAAATTTTTTATATCTATCTAAAGTAACTATTTAACAGATATTAAATAAAACCAAATCAATGATCTAAAACATTCAATTAGATTAAATTCAATATTAATATAATTAATTTTTTTTAGAATTTATGGTATAATATGTATACATTAAAAATTGTAGACACAAAAGAAGGTATAATTATATTATTGTTATGCTAGATTAAAATTTTAGTGTAACTAAAAAATTTCTAATATCCAAAACTTTATTAATTGTAGATTTATATTAGTTAAATCAAGAGAAAAATCTTTACTAGCTAATGTTTTTGGATATTAAATTATTATCATAATTAGCATCTTGAGTCCAAAAATTAGAATAGAATAGATAGAGCAGTAAAAATAAAAAATAAAAAAAACTCTATATTCAAAATTTAATAATATAAGTTCTTTAATATCTATAATAGACAAATATGATGAAAATCTAAAATAAACATAAATAGCTTTTTAATTTTCAGTTAATATATCAAAAAATTATTTAGAAATTATATTTAAAGAATTAAAAGAATTGTTAATATATAGAAATATATACTTGTGATCCTAAAAGAGACAAGTACAACATCTAATCTAATTCTATAAGATAAGAACTTATAAAACTATGTAGTTTTTTTTTTTTTTTTTTTTTTTTTTTTTTTTTATTGTAGTAACTAATTAAAAATATTATGTAAAGAATTTTTTTTTCTAAAATTAAAGAATTAAATTGGATTATACTATAACATAATGAATTATTCTATTTTAATTTTTGTTTTCTAACTTCTAAAATATTTGCTATTAATCTAAAAAAGAATTCATATAATATATGCCAATATAATATAGCCATAGTTCATGTAAAAAAGAATTAAATGCTATATCTAATTAAAGAACAATTTGAAAAAATAAAATTTAAAAAAGTATTCTAAGTATAACAATACATTTTCCTACATAAGATTTTGGATAACAAAAGTTGGTAATATTGTTGAGAATAAAATGATGTCTTTACAAATCTAAAGCTTTACTTTATATAATAGAAATTTTTTATGTAATTTTTGAATGTAAAATGATAATTTATTAATGTACATAATAAACCTTACTAGGATTTTAGAAGATCCTTACATCAACCATAGGATTTAGCAACATTAAATCAAAGTGATATTTTATACCTAAGTTTTATATTTGATTAGAAATTTATTTGATTCAAAGGTAGTATTTCTAGATAAATAGTATTTATATGGTTACTTTAGCATAAAGTGGCAATAAACAGACAAAAACCAAATATTAACAATATCATATCAAAATATATGTCACTTCTACTTATCTTCAGTACTTAAATTAATTGTATAGAAATTTTAGAAATACTTTTAACCAAAAAGAATATGTTATTAGACTATAGTACTTAATAAAATAATAATTAATATGCAAAGATTGCTACTCTAAAAACTATCTTAAAGAAAAAAATTATTTAAAAAACATTATCCTATTAATATTGAAAGAAATTAGAATTACATGGTTACTATTTAAAGTATTTACATGTATACAACATGGATTCAAAAAATAAATGCAAAAGTCTTCAAAGAAGAAACTTATAACAATAATTGTATAAGACAACTAACTAGTACAAATCTTTATGAATATATGCAAATTTTCTATATGAATTTTTTAAAAAAAAAAAAAAAAAAAAAAAAAAAACTAATCTAAAAAATCAAAATCAAATCAAACATTTAAAAAAACGAAAAACCAAACTAGGAAGCTACTTTTACAAAGAACTAGAACTGTTTATTGATGACAAAAAACATCATAGAAAAAAGAGTTAGATATCTTATTAGATGACCAAATACAGACCCACATATTATCACACATACACCAAATAGGAATCAATTAAATACGTAAGATTACTTGTGCCATATTCTCTAAACCTGGTCATTTTATTCCTACTGTAAAAAATGAATATCAAGATATAAAATGGGTTGTTATCACTCAACAACTTAAATCTATGAGATGGGTCTACTCAGTATGTGTCTATAGATATATATATATATATATAACTGTTGCTCACATGAAACTCTGCCTTAAGATCCTTTTCACAGATACCGAAATCATACAGCTCCAATCTAACTTTTTTGTATTACTGGGTCTGTGCATGGAAGCCTAACAGCTTCTCAGCGGCCGACAGTGCACAATAACGAACTCCTGGGGTGTCAGAATCAGGTGCATTGCAATTGTTCACGAACACACAACTTTCCAGTCTCCATCGCCATCTTGCGTTTCTTTCAGCGTCGTTAGCTTCATGTCTGCTTCCAGAGTGTGCACAGTGTTGGGCCACCTTTCAGCTATGACAGGTTGTTTTGATCAGAGATTTGTGACTTCAGAGCTCGTGTTCAGGTTTTGCAGTTCATCTAGACAAAGAGCTGTTTCAATCCTTCAGTTTTTCACAACATTTGTTGGTTACATGGGCCAGGTGCGTTCATAGCAAAAGTGATAGATCCTACCGACACATACAGAACGGTGCACATGGTCCAGGTTCTCTCACACTCGGTTGCTGGCCCTGGCATTGTTACGACTTTGCCATGTATCGATGACTACGTCTTACAACATCTCTCCAGCGGTCGTCAGTGTCGAGGTGGATGTGAGTATGCTTGGCTCGAGTGTTGTGAGCTTAGACCAGATAAGTAGGCAAATGGCATTGGTAGCGAGAGCAGGGGGGAAGAGTTTTTGGCAAGAAGAATGAATTAGTGGATGAGTACAAATCGCTCACATCCTTCAGAAAGGAGCTAATAGTGGACTGCGATATTGCTTAGCATTGATTCTGTGTGTAATTGAAACTCTACTATTAACGAGTGTGAGGATGGTGAAGAATAAAGGGGAGAATTACATGGCTAGCAACTGGGCCACATTCATGGGGCTGATTGCGTCAAGGCCGCCGTGGAGGAACTGATCGTTGCAGATCTTGTTCACCTTCTCCGTGGGATGGAAGGCATCCCAGAAAACGGACTTGGTTCTGTCTGGACAGAGATGGCCGATGGTGCGGCACGATCCGTCGATGCCGTTGTATTGCCCCGCGCCGCAGCAGGCCGTGGTCACGGGTTCCGTGAATCCATACTTCAAGGGGTCGGCAATGATGCCCCTCACAATGTCGAAAGCGTTCGCGTAGATGAAGATGGAGCCCGGAAGCTCCGCTTGCAGGCTCTGCAACATGGGTTTCAAGGCAGCGTTGAACCCCAGGGCGTAATTGTTCACCTCCTGGACGCACTCCCCCGCTTGGCTCTTCGACGAAAGCACGGACGGGGCGCATCCGATGGGGCCCATGTTAGAGACGATGAACTTCCTCATTCCCAGACCATACGCCGTCTGAATCAAGCAAGCGGTCATATAAGTTTATTAAAAACACGCACCGTAAACTCCTGGTCAGATATGATGAACATGTTCTCGATCGAAAGGAGTAAGAGGTAGCTGAATATACCTTGAGCTGGCCATGAAAGTTGTTGATTAGGAGATCTTGATACTGCGAGGGTGTATATTTTCGGCTGGTGCTCGTGGTGACCGCCATATAGTTATTGACGAAGTCGTTCCCCCCGACTGTGAAAGAGTAGATAGCGTTGTGGATCAGCTCGTCAGCCGCCGGTTGACCGATGATCAGCTCAATCTGCTGTTTCGTTTTCTGGAAGTAGCCAAATTGCTGTGATATTGTTACACGCCCAATCTGCACATGTGGTAATTCGCGCAGTCAGCAAACGAAACGGCTCAGACGCCACATCTCAACAATTCCTGCGCCATTTAATTGTTTCTTACTACGTACAAAGATTGAGCCCGTGTCTTCCAGGATGCCAGCACCAGCCGAGGCGTAGTTGACTCCGTGAAGAAGGTTAGCTCCCGTCGCTTCGGGGGCTAGCACTGGCAGAGGATATGGAGTACCCAGATAATCATCTGCACATCAAATCTTGTCACTCGTCTTTCAATGTCACGGAACCAAATGCACACTGCAAACGGAATCGACATTCGTCAGTAATAGGTTGATTTGCTAATCAGAAATGAGAATTGTGAATTGTGAGAGGAGAGAAGTGAGGACACTTACTGACGAGATCTGGGATGATTTTCCCGTTGCAGAATCTGCCAGTGGGAACCTTGTCGGCCCTGTCAATCCCGTAGGGCTTGTGATCTGCGACGGCCAAGGTGAAGATGTAGTTGTTGTTGCCGACGTCCACGAGTGAGTCTCCAAAGATAAAGGTCGCGGGAGTCTTCTTTCCCTGCGCCTCCACACCTGTGGCGCTCAATGTTATTGCCATGACTACACCAATGACCAAGATCACTAGCCATTGCTGATTTTCTAAACTTGCCATTTTGTCTCTCCGCGGTCGCCGTAGTCACACCAAGGTCGCAGAGCCTTGCAGCTTCTCTGAAATTGAAGCTGTAGTAATCTGAGGACAAACATCAATTAATCGCGTAAGAAAAATCTCTAAAACACGGATTAAATAAGCACCTGCACCCTCTAAGATAGTTATTTTAGTGAGCGTCGATTAAACCTGCTGAAGGGTTTCCGAAATAGCTTCAACTTCAAATTAAGTCAGAACTTCTACAAAGTGATATTGACTGGGAAGCTCTCTGTAAACCTGAGCATAGGTGACAACCTCAAATTAACACTACTGCGCAAACGAAACCAGGAGCGACAACATTGGCAGGGGCGAGTTACGATACCAGAAGAGTCCAAACATTGCACTGGAGCACGCGCCTCTCACTTCCAATCCTTCAAACCAACAAGCCAAGTATTTTTCATTAGCTATGAAGGCAACTGGGGATCTGCGCCATTTGGAGTTCACCATCGACAATCACAACATAGTCTGCAACATGCTCGACATGGCCAAGTGATCACATACTTCACGCATAGCAGCGAACTATCAGGGGGAAATCCATGACGAAGAATCCAGTAAGACAGTCGAGTCATGTCACGCGGAGTTTCGCAACTTCATCAAAAATATTCAGCGGCAATCCCCTGAGCTGAGATGCTAATACACAGTCCACTTCCCCCGACCAACCTTGACTGCCACTCAGCAGCAGAAGATCGGCGGCAAGCATGAACATGAAACTCTCTTCGAAAAATGAACATGAATCCACAAAAACTGGAGAGAACTCACCGAGAAACGTCGCAGAAAATTGCGGTAGCGATCCCGGCAAGTAGCAGCTGCTGAAGCCACAGCTGAATGTGAGCTGCTGCGGCAACCGAGGAAGCTGAAAATGCCACCTGAAAGAGTCAAGGCGAGATTGATGAGCACCATGAGGTCGCAAGCAGGTGGAAGGCGGTTGATGAGGAAGATGGAGATCATTAATGGATAATGCCAGCAGGGGCAACACACTCAGCTGCTCTATTGTCCTCTGCGACACCCATTAACTGGCTCCTTGTACCCATCTCCCATCAATGACTGCATTCCTCAGCTTTTGCATTCGCAGCTATTGCAGCAACACTGTTTCTGCCAGCTTGTAAACAAAATTTGCCACCATAAAAGCCACCGGTTGAAACCCTGCAGGAATTCTTGAAACCCTTTTTGCTGTGTCGCAATACAGGAACAGGTGAAGTCGGTCAAAACAGTGTATGTAGCACATAATTTAATGTCACGTGATTTTGATACACTTCGTCATAAATGGTTCAGATACGTTGCAGATCTCGCTTAAGTGCGCTACTAAATATGAAATGCTGGTCTGAAGTGAACATTTTGAACTGGACCAGGTGTACAAGCCTGAAAGAGAATCTCTTACTGCAGTTTCAGACTGTTCTGCTGGGGTAAATCTTAACGTAATGGCTGAGCAAGGATTGAAGTAGCACTATTAAGTCTATATATGTAGAGAGAATGTTTACACAGTGTTTGATACAATGATAATACTGGAATTATACAAGAAACCTGATCCTTGCGTTGGTTATCATGTTATTTTTAATTAGTAATAATGATGGTGATAATAATAATTGTAGCTATGGTTTTGAACCAATTACACAAGCGTTATAGCAATGTAGAACGAGTTAATCCACCAACATTTGTTGTTGTTAATAACTTTTCAAAACATGTGTTAAAATGAAAGAATAGCATCGACACACACACACATACAGTTGTTAAATCCCTTTTGGAAAAACACTTGAATCAAGTATCTGTTATTCTACAAATAGCAAGTGGGAGGAGAGGTATCAATCCAAGACCAAAATAATTTTCATATAAACATAAACCATAAACGATGTGAACGTTTGAAGATTTAGCCGAGGTAAGACTGTTGGTACAATGCTATTTGGTGAACAATTAGACCAACATCACTATTCCACACACAAAGGCGTATTTATGTGTCTTCATGTTAACAACAAAACACACTTTTGGGGTTCTGTTCATTTTCTGGGCCACGAAATCATTCTCAAATCAGTAATTTCGACATCTTGTCAAGCTGATTTTACACCAAGTGCCACTCCCACACAGTCATTGACCTTGGGTTTGCAGGCGCAAAAGATTAATCCGACACGATATATGCAAAAATCAGCAATAGATAGCTACAGAAGTGGGTTCCATGGGCATCAATGCAGGCATTAATGAGAGTTCTCAAGTCCACACGGGAAGGTCAGTCAGTGGGAGCACCGCATCAGAGGATTTGTCAGCCCTGAACCCCCACTCATTCTCTCTGGCCGAACCATGATCCCTCTTCGCAGGCCTTACCCAGATCTATGCTACCCAAAGAAAAAACGTCTCGCTACAGCGCCTTCACCAGTAATCCCATTCTCACTTTCCAGGGGCTGAAACCATGACTTGAAAACCTCCACCTACTTGCAAACTCGCCGCATCGATGATCTAGCCGCTGCTTACATGGACACGTAGAAGAGAAGAAGAAGACTAAGACACTGCAAGTTGAATCCAGTGCAGGATATCTATGCCAAGTATTTGCAACTTCCAAGTTGATGGACGTCGATGTTCCGCTGCCAGGTGCTCTGCAGATTCGACCCCCGAAGCCGATTCTCCCACACTGAGAAAACCATGCTCAGTGCTCAGGGCTCACACTGAGTTGATTCATTAGTTTGGATGCCTAGTCTGGACTATCGTGATCAGAAGCTGTCAAAGTTGTAAGCATTTCGAGTTTATTTTCTGTTTAGGCTTCCAATGTTTTATGTGTTGCTTGCTCATCACCGAAGCTGGTTCTGTGTTGTGTCTTAGCTGTGTGGGAAAGGTGTGCCGTTTCATTGGTTTCTTCAGTTTTTTGACTGGAGTGGAAAGTAGGGATTAGCTTCATAATGGTTTAAGGCCGAGGCATGTGTGGTGAAAATGAGGGTGAAACTTATCTTGTTTTTAATCCAAGCATGTTTCAAGGTCCTGTACAAATTATTGAGTAAAGGCCTTAATACCATCTTGCTTAATGAGCCAAGGGATGTCATAGACCTTTCTAAGAAAACTTCAACTTAGAAGTAAAGCTTTGTTTTTGAAGCCTAGTAAGAAGTGAAAGAATATCATAATAATGTTTATAATTAGATAAATGCAATTGATTCAAATATACATGTATGTATGTATGTATATATATATATATATATATATAAATTAAATCAATATATATAAAACAACCTTTAAAAAAAATGTCATCCATATAAGCTCAATTTATTTTATTTTGTTATAAAAAAATCTATTATAAAAAAACATTCATTTGGTGTTGCAAACACAAATGCACTAGAAGAAGGAATGATAGCACTTTATTAAACTTTGATTATGTATTGGACAAGTCCTAGCTTATACTACAATTCTTATAATATTGTTTAACACTCATTATTTGAAAGTGACACTTGATTCTTTATTAAAACAAAGTCTAACATATCTTTGAAAGCTAGAAACTTGTTTCTAAGAAGAGGTTTTATTAAGATATCTATTGCCATCTATCCCATGAAATAATACTCCAACTCAATTTGTCTTTTTTCCATGCATTATATGATGAAATGATAATTTGTGTGCCAATGTTTTGTACAATTATGGTGTACAAGATTCTTAGCAACAACAATAGCATTTTGGTTATCCTCATGAATGAGGATCTCTTCTAGCATAGGAATGTTATGATTTCTTAGAACTTTACAAAGCCACAAAGTTTTATTTTGTTCTAGTGGCCAAAAAGACATATTTTTTTTGACAAAGACAAAATAAATAAATAAATAAATAAATAAATAACTACTAATTATTTCTTGCTCAATTAAGTGATAATTGTGCCACTTAATATGAATGCATAGCCATTCATAGAATGATGCATTTCTACACAATCCGCTCCATTTGTATTACTATAGGCTATAAGTTACAAATTTACTTATTTTCCTCTATACTACAACACCAAAACTTTTGTTTTCTTGCAAGTAATAAAAAATTTGTTTGATCCATTGGCAATACAAAACACATGGATGTGCCATGTATCAAATAATTTCTTCAAATAATAATATTGCTATTTTTCTAAGGCATGCAATGCATCTTGTTGCCACTTAAGATTTTACTAAATGAATTCTACCTATGTAAGAACATCATAGTAGTAGAACTTGAATGATTGTCTTTACTCCTAGCTAATAGAATTCTACTACTTTTGATAATATGAAGTTTGCCTTATTTCCAACCATTTTTCTATCAGATCCATCATGTATATGTGATTCCAAAGCTTAAGATCCAAGTGTTTTTTTTTTTTTTTTTTTTTTTTTTTTTTAGATATCAAAGACTAAGTAAATCAAATTAATTTCTATGATCTCTATCTCTTCTAATTTTTTCTTGAGGAGTTGATGGCTTATCAAACAACTCATCCTTGTCAAAAGAAAAACTATATATCTACTAAGAATCATCTTTTTTTTTTAGATAGAAAAATCTTGTACCGTTTTTCCACATTTACAAATAATGCTATAATAAATGAAGTATTTGCAACTATAAAAATTTTGGTATTATAGTTGCAAATACTATAATAGGTCATTTATTGTAGCTTTATTAATTATTTGGTACCGCCAAAATTGAATGTTTTAAAAATAATTAAGATCAAAGAATATTATATCTAGAATGCCATTGGCATACTTATGCTTGTGTAAAAAAAACTACTTATGGGTCTTACTAACTATGTACAATCCATATGTAAGTATCTTATTCTTCTCATTATTGAACTTCAATCCTTTGACATAATTTAGTTGCTTTGTCTCTTATATCATATATATCAAAGAATGTATTAATACTCAATGCAATTAAATGAATATACACTTAAAAGTAGATGAAATTGCAACTATAAAAATTTTATCAATTTCACAAGGCATAAGATAAGCTTAACTATTGAGCATGCCTTGTATAAAGAAGTTATCTAAAGATAGGATCCAATCATCTCCATTTTTATTCAAATTCAACTTATAACTTTTTTTGCACAAGATTATAGCAAATAAGAGTATCTTACATATTCAAGGAATTTAATGTATGCCCTTGACAACCATTGGAATGGATTTTTTTTAGGATTCAAAACTATGGTGTGAATCTCATTTAAGCCTTGTAATTTGCTAACACCACTAATATAGTTTTGGAATTGGATGGTTTTATTCTCATCAAAATTGAGAAGCTTAACTTATCTCTTTGGATATATACATCTACTAAATTGTTAATGCAAACACAATGACATGATTTAGACAAAAATGTACTTGTTGCTTATGACTCACATAATGCCTCTAAAACTAAGAAAATAACTAGTGCTTGTTGGATCACCACCATTTATTTTAGAATACTCTATATTGCCATGCTAATGTTTCTTTTATCTCCAAACCCTACAAATGCTTTTGGACTTATCAATCTTTATTTTTTGCTTTTACAATAGATGTTGCTTCTTTAATCATTGTTAAAGCAAAAAATGAAGTGCTATTCTTTTCATTTTTTTTGCATCTCCCCTTCAAAGACCATAGACTTCATAACTTCTTTTATAATCTTATCTTATCTTATCTTATTTATTTATTTATTTATTTATTTTTAATTTAATTTGATTGAAAGTACAAATCTTATGATTTTGACTTATATATCTATCTATCTATATATATATATATATATATATCTATCTATCTATATATATATATATATATATATTTTTTTTTTTCTTTTTTATGTATTTTGCCATCAAACTCAATATATTGATTTCTAAGATTAAAGATTTTGCCAAAAAAATTCTTTATAGGTTTCCAATCAACATATCAAAGATTGTATAATTTCTATATTAAAAAGATCTTCATAATAACCTTCAATGGTTTATGATCTTAGATAAAATATTTCACATCTCTTTTGTTGATTTACATTTATATATGTGTATGAATTATAAAGGCTTGATATTGAGGGCAATCAACACATGTGCTTCTACCTTGCTTGACTTCCATTTTAATTTCTTGTCTATGCCTATAATACATTGCAATGTCCCATCTACATATAGAATTTATGTATGTGTATCAATTGCTTCATGATAAATACCCATGTGTCATAGTTCTCATCCAACTTATCAATGCAATAGTCAGTTGAGAATGCCATTACTAAGATGATAGATGCAATGGTAGTAAATAACAAATTTTTTTAAGATTGATAAAGCTTGAAGCAATAATAACAGAATAATCAACAAATGTTGTATTAACAACAATTGCAAAAGACAACAATACCAAGTTATAATAGAGGAGAAATCTTGACCATAATTATTCTTAGTAACAATAATAATAACAACCTTTTTGTGAATGTTTTTATTTCAATAACATAATTTCAAACAACTCTCCAAATGTAGTTATATTTTATATAGTGTTATTTTTTAAATTAAAAAATCTAAAAATTAATAAATAAAACATGTTAATAGATATTTTTTATTGAATTTAAGTAATTTAGTATATTTCTCATTATTAAAAAGTATATGCAATCTTCTTATTTTCTTTAAAATCACATACATTTAAAAGTATCTTTGTATCTAGAAGTCTTCTTATTAAGGCTTCTCCATTTCAATCAAGATTTAAAAGTTATGATGACTCACCTTATCTCCTAAGTATATAATCTTTTCAATATAATATAACATAAAAAATAATTCTTCTAAATTCATCTTAAACCTAATATATCCATTTGTTCTAAACACATCCTATAGAAACTCTAACCAACATTCTTCAATTTAAAATATTTTTTTATTTATGGAAGAAAAAAGCAACAACAAAAAAAAGATTTCCAAATGATATAAATGACATAAAGTTCTATCCTTTTAAGACTTGCTTATGCACTCAATTGGTTAAACCTCTCACCCACACAAATTCCTTCATTCCTTAATTTTTTGTACACACGCATGTATGTATGTATATATATATATATATATATGTGTGTGTGTGTATGTATATATATATATATATATATATATATTCACAACACCATCTCTAACTGTTGCAAAGGTTGGAAGCACATGGATTGAAGCACAAGGTTGCAAACAATATTCAATTCTCCTCACGAAACTTCCACCATTGTTGGGTATTCAAACGAGGAGAAAAGCGGCGGAGAGGGAGTCAGAGCGAGATTGAGAGATACATTGAGAACAAGCAATTGTGTTAAAAAAACATGAAAAATATATCTGCAATTGGAGCAGCATCCGAGGCCGTGCATACTCCTCCTTCTCTTTCCCTTCCGCATTCTGATTCAAATCCATTCACGCCATAGCTCGCTGTGGGGGAGGACCGAGCGGCTGCACACGCCGGGTCTCGCACTCGCCTGGCATCCAGGCACATGGCCAGTCGCGTTCCACAGCACATAGCTCGCTATTATCATCATCATCAACAGCAACCGCAGCTCCGAACAGCTGGTCACGCGCGTCAGACGTGGGCTCTGGAGGAAAAGCACACAGCAAGCCAGGACTCTGGAGACATTCACTCCCACGCCATGAGCATCATGCATGCTCATTCCAATTAATGCACCACATGAGTGTGCCTGCTACTTGTAGGTAGCCCTCGTCGACGACCTCTGCCAGGGCGAGAAAGGATCGCAGATCAGCCGCGACGTCGTCGATGGGTTGTTTGTGGAGGAAACCACCGAAGATAAGCTCGTGGTGAGGGATAAGGTTGCTAGAGTTCCCGATCTCGTCATCAATGCTGCCAGACACAACGCTGAGATCAACGTGTGGTGGGAGGTTTGCATGGTTTGTTTACGAGCTTTGATGTGCAGGGAGTAGCAGGGGCGGGAGTGAGAGAATCCTTGTAGGATCCACCTCAAAGCTTTAGGGTTCAGTATTCGCATTCTATTCTCTGATAATGTTCATGCTGGTGTCAGCACTCCTCGACATCACGGCATTGCGGATTTCTAGAGGCCCTGGCAAATGCGACATAATGGACTCTAATCCTGCTCACGGAACTGCTGGCACCGCGCTATTTTCGACGCTGGAGGATTGTCTTTTCTATGCTCACTCATTGTGCACAACGCCATTGCTCCCTGATCCCTCTCCGAAACGTAGTTCAATTTCTCGGTGACGGTGCTCGAAAAACTGCTGTAGCTATTCTGTCGAGACAAGAATTATCAAGCGGGTTGCCGGTCTTGTCATAATGTGAGATATCTTATGGAAGGAAGTCAAAACGTTTTTTCGGAATCACATCAAACTCTCTGGTAGCGATAAATACACCAATCAACACACCACGGCGGACGATCTGATCTATGTCGCTCCCGAATTTAAGTCTCAGCCATCAGTCGAGACCCTCATCAAATCCGAGTAAGCTCAATTGCAACACCCCCACTTCCCAAAATCTTATTGATCACAAATGCCGCCACACAAAACCATAAACTTTACCCATTCAATCAACATGAGCGAATGAAGCGCAGAGATCATAGAACAAGCAAACCGAACAAATCTAGGATAGTCCCGACACAGGAATTTCTCCCTCCATGCATCAGATGCAACAACAACGCCATCGACCAGCTCGTGTTCCCACTTCCTCGTTCTTCCTGTTTCCCAACTCAACACCATCCGCCTTTGGTGTTGACAAGTGTTGTACTCAACTCTCCCTACGCTTGTCCAAAACATGACTTCGACATCCGCAAAAAACATCTGAAAAATGCGAAAAGAGGACTTTGAACGCATTCTCGAAGCCCGACGATGCTCTGGAAGCTGAGTTCACTGTGCAACCAACCTCAAGCTCCAGGACCTACCATGAAAATGAACAAGTCAGAAAGTTCTTCTCACGCACTGATAGCGTGCAAGGATGATCCGAATACACATTAAAATAAACTCAAATATGACCATGAACATGCAGGAATTTCATGATGTAGTTGAGAAGCTGCAAATGCAAAGAACTTATGCATTTCTCCTGCCGAGGTTCCATCTCCTGCACACAACTTCGCCGACCAGTAACTTACCTGCTTGTGAAGTTTGTGAAGCAAATAGTCATGGCCTGTTTAATTTGTTTTAAAAGGAGTTGGAAAATTCCTATGAGACGACTTGATGAAGGTTGATGGAGTGAAAAAGCCAATGAAACCATGTCCTCGTGAATTCTTCTTTTCCTTGTAAAAGTTAGTTTGTGGAATGTTTCTAATTTATGATTCAATAGCAAGACACTTTCATGAAGAATGGATTCAGTTTCAAAATATGAGATTGTTCTAGATGAATATCAGGAAACAAATATTGCATTAATTGTTAGACAATTGAAAGATTGTTGAGAACTTTTCTTAGACTTTTTATTTTAAAGAAATTAATATCTATATATCAAGAATACTCAATTTATCTTCTCTATTTTTATGGTGATCATGGTGTTCTATAGGGCGTTTTACAATTAATCAAGGCATTTTATAAGACATTGTTGTATTATGTGAAGTCTTGCTTGAAATGCACCAACCACCTAGTTGTGGAAGATAAAAAAAATTTGCAACAATAAGTCCTAACAACTCTAATAGAATCATATGTGAATTGCAATTAAAGCTTAACAAACATAATCAAATATTGATTAAGTTCAATTAAAATTTTAAATAAATTATTAAAAAAACTTAAAAAATCCTACATTAATCTTAATTGAATCCTAATCAAATCTTACACAAATCCTAAACAAACCTTAGACAAATTCTAGACAAATCATCGACAAAATCTAAACAAATCCTAATCTAATTTTAGACAAATTCTAAAAAAATCCTAATCAATTCTAAAAAAAACTTAATAAAATTCTAAACAAATTCTAGACGAATTCTAATCAAATCTTAAATAAACCTTAATCAAATCCTAGAAAAATCCTAATCAAATCTTAAACAAATTCTAAATAAATCTTAATCAAATCCTAGATAAATCCTAGACAAATTCCAATCAAATCTTAGAAAAATCTTAGACAAATTCTAAACAAATCCTAATAAAATCTTTAGATCCTAAATCAATCTTAAATCTTAAAAAAATTCTTAAAAAATCTTATGGAAGTTTAAAACTTCTATAACTAATAATCAAACTATTGATTTTAATTCAAATTTTGTACACTTTTTAACAATTAAGTCAGCATTAAGAACAAATATTTTTAAGAAGATTAAACTTACCAAATAGAAGATAAATCCTAAATCCGCTCAAGTATTGGTTGGCCTCCTTATCCAATCTTGATGCCAATCTTCTTCAGTCAAAACCATTTAATTCTACCATTAAATACTTTTTAAAATTTATAAATATATTAGAAATCAATTCTACTACCTATACACATAAATTTCACCTCAATCCAACTAGTAGATTCCTAAAGATCTTAGAAATCCTCACTAATCCTCAAAACACCATTTTTAAGACTCCAATCTACTTAAACTTTAATAACCTTCAATTTAACCATTTGATCATGTTTATATTTATAGCATGCAATTAAAACAAATATAATCCCAAATTCACAAATTTTCATCTATAGATCTATTGCCAAACTTGCAATATTCTCTTAAATAAAAATTCTTTTTTTATTTTATAAAATTAGACTCATAAAAACAACCTTAACTTTGCAAAGCTTTTATAAAGTCATTACAAACTCAAATTACTAAAAATACATGCTCAAAAAAATCTTATGAATTCTTCTCTCAAATTTCACTCTTCAATTTGTAAAAAAATCCTTGATTTACCATAGGTGCATGATTTTGTGCCTTTGGGTCTGATTTTCACCTTGGTTGATAACTAATCCTTTTTAGGTATCAATTCTTGTTTTCTTGAGGTAATTTTTGCAAAATAAAATTTTAACTTCCTTACATATATATATATATATATATGTCTATATCCTTTATTTTTCTAATATATCTTACTTTGCCTTATTTATGGCCTTACAAAATAAGTAGAAGCCCACTTTGTAAAAAGACACCATTTCTACTTTTAATTTAACTACTTTTTGACTAATATATATATTTCTAAGATAATTTTTTACAATATCTTAAAATAAGATATTCTATAATATAATATTTTTTTCACTCTTTCACCTATTAGTTGTGTTACATTACAATAGTATTCTATATTGTTGGTGATAGCATTGAAGGAGCATGAAGGAAATTAAACAAGACAAAAATAGCATAACATTCATAATTTTGATGTGAGTGACTTTATTTTGATTGGATTTATGATACATTTTTATAGTTCTAGTTGTATTTGAAGCCACATTGAATTTTTATTTTTATTGGGATCTAAAAGCTCATTCAAGAATATTGTCCATAAAGGATTTTAATTAGAAAAGTTTTTAGATGTATATATAGTTCTGTTGAACTTTTATAGCATTCAATATTATTTTTCTATTGTTGGTATGTTCTTTCTTATTCCTTTTGATTCCTTTCATGGGTGAAGTTTCTACTATAGAATCAAACTCTATTCTTTTATGATCTTCTCAAGTCTGTTCAATGGAGTTTATTTGTGTATGAGCTATATATTATGGCACTACAATGAAGTTTTAGGTGTTTATGTGATTTGTAAAAAAGTTCATCTTCTAAGAGATTAAAAAAATAAAATAAAATAAAATAAATCAAGCAAGCAACCAACTAATGTATTAATGCAATTGATTATATCATTCTTATGGAATTAATTGCAAGTGTTAAACGGAGCATGTTAGAGCACTATAAAGAGATTCTATTGTAACTCATCCAAGTGAGTGTAGCTGGTGTACAAACTCTTTTTCTTCCTTTTTGCCTTTTTTTTTTTTTTTTTTTTTTTTGGATATTATGTGTTTTATGTAACAGAGAAGCAACTCACTACTCTCTTCATCTAGCAATTGGCAATGTAAATGCCTATTTGAAACAATGTAAACTCCTTTCTTGTGAGTGAAATTTATGATCAAGTGAGTGCAATTGCGGACGCAAAATGATTCAAAAAATAATACTGAGAGCTCTTATATATATATATATATATATATACACTAGCATCTAAAAGAAATAAGAATGCAGGTGAATAAAAAGCTAGTGATAGCACCTATGAATCTAAATTCTGTGGTATTATTGTGTGCTGCATTCACTTCAACAAGGTGTTTCTGCAAAAGAAATTTATATATAAATTATTCCATAGTTTATTAAAAATTGATGACAATCACAATATCAAGTTTGTAATTATTTTTTAAGTACAATAAATAAAAATATATATAAGAATTATTGATTGTGTGAATGTATTTTTGAATCGTGTTGAATTTAAGTTTCTTTTTTTCATTGTATTTCTAATATAGGATTAGCTTAATTATTATTATATACTATAATTTTTAAATTCTTTTTTACAGATGTGTTATTTAAAAAAATTAATTTGAATAAAATTTATAAAATAAATTGATGTTTATTTTTAAAAAAAATTAAGATAAATTATTTTAATTACAATAGGTGATTGACTTAAAATTTAAGGAAAAAATCAAGTAAATATTTTCTACTGTATTCTGTTATAATATCAAAGGGTACAATGTTATAAATGAAATCAAAATCAATACACATTTTTATAAAGAACTATATATATGTATATACATATGTGATTATTTATTCAATTTCCAGCCACCTATTATATTTTAAAAAAAATTCTTTAAATCATATTTTAAATTATTATAATATCACCATTATAAATTTTCTTATCATATTATTAAAATAATTAGTATTTTATTGTTTGATTGATTTATCTAAGTTTTTTCCATTTGTAAAGCTTGCATTTGCTACACCATGACTTGATTTTTCATTCACCTAAATATTTTAAATACAATTTGGCTATTTTCACTTATTGTCTCTACTTAAAACAACAATAACATCCAATTTAACATTATGTCAAAAGTTGGATATAATTTTATTAACTAATATTTTTTAGATCATCAATAATAATATGTTATTTATTGATAATATATAAAAATAAAGCAATTTAAATTATTTTATATGTGCAATTAATTGTATGGTAAGCCCATAATTTATAAAAGATAAATTATCTTCTATAATATTTCCTCAGTCTACTATTTTTTTTTTTTTTTTTGTTTCTAGATTTTATTGTTATATTAATGTAGAATTAGTTTTGAAGAACTTGAATGCAAAATTTTCTATTAAATTGTAAGGTGAAATGCTTAAGAAGCTAAGATCTTAATATCAACAAACTAAACTTTTTGAAAATATGTGTCAAAAATCTATGACAATGACATGGATTCAATTAGTCTTTATTCTAATTAAAATTGAGAAAAAAATGATCTAGAAATGATATTAATGTAGAAAATTTAGGATTTGGATTTTGAATTTAGGATTTAGGATATAGAATTCAATTCTTAGGATTTGGATTTTTAAATTTAGAATTTTAGGAGATGTATTTGGTCTTTTTGTTAAAGAATGAAGTTAAAAGTAAATATAAAAAAATAAATAGTCTTTACTATAATAAGTTGTTAGTATTCAAAAATTAGGTAAATATAAAATATTATAGGTGATGTGACAACTTGGATTATAAAATAGATAGGAATGTTGACTTTTGAATTATGTATAAAAGAATATCTTATTGTAGTAAGCAGATTTGTAATGTGAAGTAAAGACAAAAGAAGATCTTATTATAGTAGGTAGAATTAATAGCTTTTGAAATTCATAGGTCCATTCAAGAACAATCAATGGTTGGTAAAGAATATCTTATGTGGACCAATCACAAGATGATAGATTTATCAAGATGAGATTTTATGAAGATCAACTATAATGCACTTCAAGTTGTATCCCCTACCTACAAGTAATAAGTTGCAAAAGTAAGAGACACCTTAGTCTAAATAATCTTTTGTATATCCATTCTTATATTTTTTTGTAAAATTTATATTTTTGACCTATATGTTCTTCAATAGTTTATAGGCTCTTATTTAATTAGGCAAGTAAAATATAACTTTCAAATTTTATTAATGTTTTTTATGTTAAAATAGATAAAATTCTTTTTTTGCTGGTTTTAGAGTTTTAAAGTATTAATTTTGTCTTTTAGATGCATTAAAAATTGCACCTTATTATAGAATATTATGCTCAAATTGGATAATTAAAATAATCACTTAAAAGACTATTATTCATTATATTTTTTATTTTTTGAGTAAAAAGTTTCTATTCTATTTAATTTGAAGTCATATCAAGTATTTATTTATTTACTTATTTATTTTAAAGAAATACAAGTTTAGAATAAATTGATAGACTACTATAAGAAGCATAATAAATTAAAAAATATTTTGAAAAGCAAAATGAAGTAAAAGAATATTGTGAGAAGTATAGTGAGTTGAAAGAATGTTTTGAGAAGCATAAAGAGTTGAATGAGTATTGGAAAGGCTTATAGACCTTAAGTTGTTAAATACTGATTTTGAGGATCTGAAAGTAAAAAGAGAGCATGCTATCTTCTATATATCTACTAAATTCTAACTTTTTTAGCTTCTTTTTTTATCTCTTCTTTGCTTCAGTATGAATGATTGTTAAGGCTCAATATGGTTTCTAATGAAGTAAAAGATCTAAAAGTGATTCAAAAGTTTTGTTGAGAGACTTTCTAGCATTATAAGGTTATAATAAAGTTGTTAATAATTTTAGACCTTTAGATATTTTTGATGATTGTAAAGATTGTTGTTATAAGATATCAATGCCAAAGTTGTAAAAAAATATAATATACATGTGAAGAAAGCAATTAGCACAATTGCTCCTAATTTAGATAATGCCAGCTTAGCACATATTATTTCTTGCAAAAGACTATCAGAAGTATAAAAGATACTTAAAAAAAAAAAAAAAAAAAAAAAAAAAAAAACCTTCATATACAAGATAGAAGAAAGTAAAGTCTTGATTTTACTCATCAATAAGATAAAAGTTCTTATAAACCAACTTGCTATTGCTAATAAATCTTTAAAAGAGTGTGATGTGACTATGATAATGTTGATGAAATTGCCACATTCATACAATAGTCTTTTTATGGCTTTGGAGTCTATTCAAATCAAAGATTTTACACTTAATTACATAACATCAAGATTGAGCCATGAACTTACCAAATGCAAGAAAAAAGAGCCTCAAGATGAAGATTTTTTACTCTATCTAAATCAAGGGAAGCTAAACACTTCTAACTAATGTCTTATGCTTAGAATTTATTATATTTGTAGCAAAATAAGCCATATTACCTGAAATTGCTTTAAAGCCAAAACAGTAAATAACAAGATTGCTAACAATATGAGACATATAGATACAAGTTATAATTATGCATTCACAACAAGTAAAAAAATCTCTATGGCTATTATGTCCAAGTGGATTATAAATTTAGATTGTATCAAAGACATCACATTATTCAAATATTCATTTGGCATTTATTATTATATTTAATTTATAAATATATTCATCAAAAATAATAGCTTAGTGGAAGCTATTATAATACATATAATTATTGTAGACATAGTTGTAAAGAATGAAAAGAAGATGATAAGTTTTAAAGACATCTTCTATGTGCCTAAAATATTATTAAACTTCTTATTACTAAATAAATTCTTGATGGATGGACTTAAAATAAAATTTATTATTAATGTATATTTTTTGAGGTATTAAATGAAGATATAGTATGAATAGTTCAAAAAGAAGGCAAATTAAAGAAATCTTTGTATAGGCCCAAACAATCTTATTATTTTAGTATTGTAATTTTTAAAAATTATACCTAATATAGCATTTTAATAAATTAATGCAAGTATATTGAAGAAATGTTGAAATAATTCAATGTAGAAGAGTATAAGCCTATTGGTACTCTACTTGAAGTCTATTTGAAATTAATAAAGATATTAAAGGAAAAAAATTCAAGTTGAAGGTGATATAAAATATATTCTATATAAAGCTATAGTTAGTTCATTTGTGTATGTAATGGTAGCCACAAGAATAGATCTTGCATATGTAGTGAATACTATGGTCAATACATATCTAAGATTGATTTTATATTTTAGATAATAGTAAAGAGAACCAAGAAGTACTTACAGTGCATATCAGAACTAAAATTGTACATCACTAATAAAAACATTGATTTATAAGGTTATAAATTATAAAATCAAGAAAAAAATAATCTTAATTTTTAATAATATGTAAAATTAAAATTATAATTTTAAACTAATTTTGATATAATTGAATGCTTAAGCTTGAGATAATTTATTTTTAAATAAATTAGATAATTTTATATTTGATAATAATTTTAATATAATAAATTATTATATCAATGATATAAATCTTGAAGAATTGAAATATCAAGATACTCTTGTGTCACTTAAAAAGACAAAATAATCACTCAAAGATGATATAATATTAAATTAAAATGACTATTGCTAAAGACAAGAAGACTAAAAAGTCTTATAATAAGACTAAAGACTAGAAAAAAATTGGCAATAGTGAAGAAGGCTTTACTCTTACATCCATATATATTATATAATTAGAAGCTATATAGCAATGTTCTATAGGACCTCCAACACATGTTGACTTTATAAGAATTGTATCTTAATTTGTAAGGCAAGTTTTTAATATGTGTATTACATAGTTAACTTATTCTATAATCTATCAACATAAGTGGCACATGGTTAACTTGTTGATGAAGTTTCTAACTTATACTCAACTACAAATATATGTAAAGTCAAAATTATATCTATGAAGCTTCTAAAAAGCTTCTTTAGAAGATATTATGAAATTAATTTATATTGATTTACTTCTATCTAATCATATAGGTAATTATTAAAATAAATATGTATGTTTGTAACATTATCTTTCTTCTAGAGACAAATTTTATGAAAAAAATCATCATCTTTTATGGATCTTGCTATTCTTCATCTTAGTTTAAATAGATATTATTGATAAAAAGCCTCAATTTTCTTTGCTATATTTATAAGATTCTTTTTTGGATCTTATATGCATTCATTAATATCAAATCTATACCAATGAACAAGATATTCAAATCTATTTTGATACCGCCTTGAATCTAAGACTTCTTCCATCTCAAATTTTTGATTATTATCCATTTCTATAGAAGGAGGTGGCATTTATTTTCTTTTAAAGATATTCACTATCTTATATGGTTTAAGAAGAGACACATAGAATATAAAATGAATCTTCATAAATTTTGGTAGTTATAATCAATAAGCAACAAGATTGACTTGTTCATAAATAAAAAAAGATTTAAGCCTACAATAGTCCAACTTGTCGTAAGGACAAATAGTCTTAATATTACAACAAAGTAATCATACCTTGTCACCTTTGTTGAATTATAGTTTTTTGTTACAATAGGCATTTGCATTGATCTTTTATTGTTCTTGAGCTCTCTTTAACTGTGCCTTTATTGTTGCATGTAGCTTTGACTAATGATTTGCCAAATGTTCAATCTTAGGATTATCAACTTTTAAAAAGTCAAAAATATCAAGTTGTAGATAATAATCATAATTGATAAATAAAGATATTTTTTTGAATAGGAGAATATATCAACTTATTGTATGCAAACTTTGCCAATGGAAAAAGAGTTATATAATCATCTTGATAATAGTTGATGGTACATCTCTTGTATTGCTTCAAAATTTAATTCACTTATTTCATATGCCCATCAATTTGAGGATGAAAATCCAAAGAATTTTATATCCACCTTTAAAATCTTGAAAATAGTTCTCTAAAATCTTGATACAAATTGAGTTCTCCTATCCAATATAATATCCTTAGGAAATCCATAATAATGATAGATATTATTTAAAAAAGGTTTACTTAGTTATTTCTAAATCTATGATATATTTTATATATGGTATAAAATATATCATCTTTATAAAATGATTTACTATCACAAATATAAAATCATACAAATCTAAAACTATAAGATCTATAATAAAATCTATAAAAATAAAAGATAATAGTTGTTTTGGAATAGATAAGAGTTGAAAAAGTTTATAAGGCTGATGACAAGGAGTTTTGGATCTTAAACAAATATCACGTAATTGTATAAAGTCTTTGACTCTCTTCCAAATTTAAGGCCACTAAAAATCTTTAGATACCAATTCTAAAATCTTGTTGAATCCAAAATTTTTGGGTGTTGAAAAGTCATGAAAAGCTTGAAGAATATATAATCATGCTTTATTTTTTAGAATGTATAATCATCTCTCAAAATAGAATAGATTATTTTTAAATTTAAATTTAAAAATATCATGAGACTTCAAAGAATTATCCTTAATATTATGAACAAGAAGATAACAGGACATACTTAATTGAACTTACTTAAAAAAGGTTGAATCAATAGTTAATATTGATTTTATTACTTGAAGGTGAAATACTTTGACTTCAAGAAAATCATTTTTTGTTAATCAAAAGATGCATCTCCTTCTTTTGGTATGAAATAAGAATGTTTAAAAAGAGAATCTAATAAACCTTAGTATTTTTTAGATTGATAAATAATCTTGAAATCAAATCTTATTAAAGACATACTCCAATGAGCTTCACAATAATCAAAAATACATGTTGATATGAAGTACTCAAGGTTCTTGTAATTCATATATATAGTGATTAGAATCAAGGCACTTTCTTGATAATGATACTATTTTTGAAATAAATCCATGATTATAAAAAATTCTTTGTTATGGACCTTGTAGTTAATCTTGACTATTGAAAATTTCTTGGAATAAAAACATATGAGATAGAGCTTGTTATCTGCTCCTATTTGTGATAAAATGGAATCCATAGCAAAATTTGATGTGTTTCTTTCCATGAAGAATTTCTTAAAAAAATTGGTACAAAAATAAATGCTCTCTCTAAGGCTTCAAAAGATGCTTCAACTTCATTACTCCACTCAAATTTGTCTTTACATGTCAAGCATGTAAAAAGAATTGTAAATTGAAAAAAATTCTTGATGAAGATCTTATAATAATTGGCAAATCTCAGAAAATATTGTACTTCTTTGACTGATTTTCGAATCTTCTAATCTATGATAATCCTAACTTCTTTTGGATTCATCATAAGACCATTGTTTGAAATGATGTATCTTAGAAAGTCAACTTAAATAGTATGAAATACATATGTTTTTATTTTATTTTATTTTATTTATTTTGGCATATAATCTTGCATCTCTTAATTTTTGTAACACATAATAAACAAAAAATTCATATTCATATGTATTCTTTGAATAGATAAAAATATCATTTAAATAATAAATAATAAAATCATCAAGAATTCATATAAAATATCATTCATTAGATGTTAAAAAGTAGTTAATATATTTGTAAGTCCAAAAGGCATGACATTATATTCAAAATATCTATATTTAGTTTAAAATCTAATTTTTTATTCATTTCTTTCTTTAATGCATATCAAATTATATATACCTTGTAGATCTATTTTTGTATAGATCTTTGTTTGATTTAGTTGATCAAAAAGTCTTAAAAAAAATAAAGTATATTTATTCTTAATGGAAATCTTGTTGAATCCTCAATAGTTTCTACACATCTATTGAGATTTGTCTTTTTTCTTCACAAATAAGATTAGAGTCTCAATTGGAGATTTAGAATGGCATATGAAGTTTTTACCCAAATTCACATCAATGTGTTCATTGACTTTAGCTAACTCGTTCTATAATAGGCCATAGATTGGTCCAAATGGTAGTTGAGTTCTTATTTGAAGATCAATGGAATAATCATAAAGACAATACTTTGAAAGAATATTTGCATTCTTTTTAAAAAAAATATCTTAATAGTCTTAGTATTAGCTTATAATGTCACTTGAAATCTTTTTTTTTTTTTATTAATAATAAGTGTGTCTTGTATAATAAAGGTTGATCTTTTTTTTACAGCATACATAAAAGCTCTTGTATCTACCAATAATAATTTGGATATACTGATCTTATGGATATCTACTACCTTAGTAGAATCTTAAGCTAAATTATGGAAAAAATAAAAGTTACAAGAAATATAGTCTATTTGAAGGTTATAACTTTTTAGTCACAATAATACTAAAATAATTCATTTAGAAGGAGTTATAATCACATTAAATATTATTAAACTATTATGATCAATAATTGTTGTATCTAAATGAATAATTTATTTCATGTATAATATGTTTTGAAGACACAAAATGATCATCTAATATTTCTTCATATATGGATTTGGTTTTTTTTAATTAAGGCTATTTCTTATTTTTTGACAAATTCTTTGTCTATAAAACAAACTAAGGCTCCCAAATCTAACAAAGCTAAGACTTTGTGATTTTTTGGTCCTAAAGAAACTTATACTCTGAAATAAGATGAAGGATTTGAAATGAAAATAAGACCTTTACTAGGTGTTATGCAAGATTCTAGCCTCACAATCTTTATTGTAGTTAAAAAAAACTTGTTTTTTGATATATCATCTTTTTTATTAACCATACTTCTTATTTTGTCATTGCATTGCTTTTTTGCACAATATTAAGTTGTATGCTTAGATTTTCTACAATATAAAAATAAATCTTTTTAATAATGATCAATCTTTTTTTTTACTAAATAAAACTTTGAAAATCTATTATGTCAATTTGCATAGGCTTTGGCTTAAACAAGTAAGCGTTTAAAAAATTAAAATATGTTACCATGGTTTGACTTATATCTTGTTAATTAAATTATTGTTCTTGACATCCTTCAAAGAATTGATTTTTTAGATGCAATATTTTGAAAAATAAATTACATTAATAAATATATTCTTAGCATTATCAATAATGAATTTTTAACATTATCTTTCAATACAAGTTAAAATTGATTAATAAGGATTTTTTCATTCGAATCCATATTACAAGTAAGTTTTTAGAATTCAACAGCATATGTAACAGTTGACTATGATTTTTGTTGTAGAGATATAAGCTTGATCTTTGCTATCATTTTTTAATCTCTTTTTCTAAGTGTAGCCATAAAAACTTCTAAAAATGAATTCACATTATAGAAAAATCATGAATCTTTTTCCATCAAAAGTACAAATAAAAAATAAGCACTTCCATAGAGAAGTACTCCAATGAATCCAACTTGAGTAAATCCATCAAGATATTGAGAAGGATGCATTCTTAGATAGAACTTTATTTGTTGTAGAAATCCTCAAAATCTTGATCTTGTTCCATTAAACTTCTTGGGTATACTTATCATTGCCTCTTCTATACTTGTAATATCAAGATTCTTTGGATTCAATTATAAACTTGATCTACATGCTTCTCTAAATTGCACAATTTCTTAGTACAAATTTTAAACCTCATTGTTGACTTTTTCTATAGAAGTAGGAATAATACCTTCATAATTCATATTAAAAATGCATGAGATTTCTATCCTAAGAATATTAATAACCTTGTGAAGATTTACAATAGTTACAAATTTATTCTCATTTTTGCCAAGAATATCATCTATAATCTTTTTTTTGTAGACAACTCAAATAAATTCAAAAAATTAAATTAAAGGAGGATAATTTGCAACCTCTAATATCAAATGAAAATTTTGTACAAAGAAGAATAATCCACTCTTTTTAAGGAAAAAATCAGTATTAAAAAACTAAAATATTAATTTAAAGATAAATAGTTGATAATTTTTAAAATATAATAATAAATGTAGAATAATCCATTCACTTCTAAAATAAGATAAAAACAATAAATTAACACTTTTGTCAATTTTCAAAGATATAAATCTTGAAGAATTAAAAGATCGAGATACTTTTGTATCACTCAAAATGACTAAATAATCATTCAAAGATGATATAATATTAAACTAGAATAGTTATTGCCAAAGATAAGAAAACTAGACAGTCTTAAAATAAGAATAAAGACTAGAAAGGCTAGAAAGGCATTGATAAGAGTAAAAAAGACTTCATTTTTGCCTCTACATATACTATCTAATTAGAAGCTATAACGTAATGTTTTATAGGACCTTCAATATGTATTGAGTTTACAAGACATATTTTAACTTGCAAGGCAAGTTTTCTATAGGTACACCACATATTTAGCTTTTTCCACAAGCTACTAACATGTGTGACATGTGATTAATTTATTTACTAAATTTTTAATCTATCAATCAACTACAAATACATATAAAGTCAAAATTGTGTCTACAAAGCTTCTAGAAATCTTTTCTAGAAGATATTATGAAATTAATCTACATTTATTTATTTCTATCTAATCATATAGATAATTATTGGAATAAATATTTATTTATATGATAGATTATTATCAAATAAATTAAATAACTTCATATCTTTAACCACCTTTGATATAACTCAATATTCAAGCTTAATTTCATTACAAAATAAATTAAAAAATTTCACATCTATGATTGTCTTTAATATGAAATGATTCTAAAGCTTGATATCAATACAAAATAAATTGAGAAATTTCATATCTTTCACTACCTTTGATATAAAGAGATTCTCAAGCTTGAAATTATTACCAATTGAATTAGACATCTTTTATTAATTTTGATGTAATTGAATACTTAAGCTTGTCATTATTACCAAATAAATTAAGCAATCTTATATTTGTAACTACTTTGAATACAAGATGGTATTTAAGATTAACATCATTACCAAATGAATTAGACAAAATCACATCTTTGACCACTTTTAATGTGAATAAAGCTCAAGCTTGACATCATTGCCAACAGACTACATAACTTCACATCTTTGAATATATTTGATTTAGATAATTGATCTAAATTGACATCATTCTTAAATAAATTAGATATCCTTATATATTTGATTAATTTTAATATAAATAATTTTTCAAGCTTAACATCATTACTATATAGATTAAAAAATCTCATGTCTTTGACTACCTTTGACATGAGGGGGTACTAAAGTATGACATCATTACCAATTAAATTAGCTAACTTCACAACTTTATCTACTATTAATATTTGATATTATTGAAGGTTGATAATATTCTTTAAATTCTAAATATCAAATCTTAAATTTTATGCTTAAGATTAAAAATTTAGATTAGTAACTAAATGAGCAATTTTAGAAGCTTAATATTATTGTTCAATGACTTGAGTAACTTCACATCTTTGTTTATCATTTATAGGAGAAATGATAGAATCCTAACATCATATCCAAAAATATTAGGCACATTCAAATATTTTATTACTTATACGTAACATTCTTATTAAATAAAACAAACAAAATCATATCTTTGATTTCTTATATTATGCACAATTGATAAAGATTAATATTATTGTCAAATAATTTAGACCTCATAACATTAAATACTTTTTATATTAACAATATGATTTAGTTTGATATTACTATCAAATAAATATACAACTTTATAAATTTTACTATTATATATATAAATTGATGCAAAATCTTGACATAAATGTAAAAATAATTGAACAACTTTAAATCTTTGAATAACTTATATTTAATTAAGTACACATATCTGACATCATTGCCAAATGAATATACAATCTTGCATCTTTGATTACTTTTGATAGGAGCATAAATTGAAGTTTAGCAACATTTCCAAATAAATTAGAGAATACTGTATATTTTTTATTTTTAATATACAAAGGTGCTAAAATTTGACATTACAATTAGATACATTGAAAGAAAAAATATTTGACTATTTTCAATATATTTTGATTATCTACCTATATATTATTATTCAATAAATTACACAATGTCATATCCTTGACTACTTTTCATATGTAGAAGTGCTTGAGCTTGAAAAAATTAATATAAAAATTATAAAATCTTACATTTGTAAAAAAATATATATTATATTTGGAGATACGTAAGCTTGATATTATTACCTAGTAAATTAAAAAATATTAACAAAATTTACTATCATTGCTAAAATATAATGCTAAAGTTTGACATTATTAGTCAATAAATTGATAAACATCAAATCTTTTACTACCTTTAATACAAGCAAGTGCTTAAGCTTCACATTTAGCAAATGAATTTTTTAATCAATGAATTAGTCAACTTCACATCTTTGTCTAAATTTTATATATGAAAGTATTAAAGCTTATTTTTATTATTTTTAATTAAATCTGAGACATTCATTAATATTTTAAATATGTTAATTAGTATAGATTTAAATACATGTATTAATATTGCCCAAGTAAAACATTTATATTCTCATTTGTATATATATTTATATATATATATATATATATATATATATATATATTTATTTATAAATATACACACACATATATATATATACAAACTTATATCTATTAATATATATATATATATATAACGATTTTTTAGTAATTAAAATACTTTAATTTTTTTTAATTATATTAATTTTATAAAAACTAAAAATCAAAAATTAATTCATATACTTGATTTTAAATCAATAAAAGTATAAAATATTTTCACCTACATGATATAAATATATATATATATATATATGTATATTTTTTTATATATTTATTCTAAATATATAATATAAAATAATTGATTAATTAATTTAAAAGAGTTAAGATATGAATATCATTAAATTATGTACAATCATATATATATATATATATATATATATATATATATATTCATGTATAGTATAAAATAGATTTTTGCTTATAGTATTATACAATCTAATTATTTAGTTTTTCTTTCTAATTGAACATAAGTGTTTATATTTTATGTAATGATTTTAAATTAAAAAAAATGGAAGACAATATATCATCTCTTTAAAAACTTATATTCTTGCAATTCAGTCTTCTAAAATATCAATATATATATATATATATATATATATATATATTATGGCTTAAAACATTTGTGTATATTTGTCTATCTTTAATTTTTAGGTTTTTTTTTTAATTCAATAATTTGTCTAAAAGACTATTTCTGAATTTTCAAAACATCAAGACAAACTATCAATATCGGTTACAAAAAAAAGATAATGTGATTTTATATTTAAAAATATACTTTATGGATTAATTTAGATATTCTTAATTTGGTAGATTTGATATTGAGATTGGAATTTCCTTCTCTATTTTATAAAGAAATTAAACAATAACTGCAAAAAAATCCATTTAGATTAATAAATAAATTCTAAAATTATATTATGTGTATATTTTTTAGGATCAATTTCGTTGCAAAAAGTGAGTTTTATTTTTTTTTATCAAATTTCATGACATTTTTATTATATATATATATATATATATATATATATATATATATAAGTAAACATCCACAAATCAAATCCTATATATATATATATATATATATATTCTTAAGATAATTGAATATAAATAGTTGTGTGATTGAAGTTTATAATGTGTTAGATTTGATAAATTAAAAACTTCAAACTCATATTTTTAATTAAATATTTTTTAGTGGAATAATGATAATATTTATAAACAAAACATAAAATATTTATATATTTTTGATATAATAATATTAATTTATTAAATATTTTATATACACAAAATATTATTTTATCTTTATGTATTTTAGAAGAAATATTTTTTTGGAAGATAAGAAAATGAATTTATCCTGATATATTGCTCCAATTAATCTATTTGTTTATTTTGACATTTTTGTTGTTATATCTTATGTTAAGCGAGTTATCAAATAATTCTTCATAAAATTGAGATTATATTTTTTAAGAATGTATATTATATATTTTTTTATTCTTAAAAAAATAATATTAAAAATATACAGAAAAAAAAATAAGATCCCATGTTAATTGTTTTACTCATAATTTAGAATAGCTTTGAAATTATTCTAATCAAACCAGTCATTTTTTGATAATTACATTTTTTGAGATTGAAATAATAATAGCTTTTTTTTTAAGTAGACCAAGAATTAGTAAAAAAAATATAAACTATTGGTTAAATATAATAATTTTTAAGTAGCCGTAATAAAGTACAAAAAACCTTTGAGATGTGGAAAATCAAGATACCAAAAAAGTTTTTGATTACAATATAGATAATATTTTAGTTTTTATTTTATTTTTTATAATAGTATGTATATTTTTATATAATTTATTATTTATTTTAATTATTTAAACTTAATTATTTTTATTCACTTAATTATTTACTTTATTTAGTTTCTATTTCTATTTCTATTTTATTTTTAAAAAATCCAAGATATTGGATTTTCAAAGTCACATTTAATTATAAATAAATAAAAGATTTGCAAAATGCTAATGGAACCCGAAACTTCTTATTTGTGAAATTAAAGAGGAAGTATCAGTATTTTGTCACAAATTCATCTCATCTGTTTTAGTTGTCACAAACATTCAATCTCAATTTTGTTTTCTCAATAAACCAAATAATTTTTTATGTTTTTTAATTAAGTGATCTATTGTGTTTTGAAATTCTAAGCTATTTGAAAAAATTTCCAAAATATGAAAATTTTGATAAAATATCAAATGTGAAATTATATCAATATTTTTTTGAATTACCAAGAAATATACAAAAAAATAGAATAAAATAAAATAATTTTTTTTTCTTCCATATTATCTAAGTAGAAAAAAATTATCTTTTCTTACTGGTTTTTAAAAAATAAAATTACTATTTTTACCCCTCAAATCTATTTATTAAAAATTAAAAAAATTAAAAAATAAACTTGGGCATATGTCCACTATCTTTCACGTAAAATACATACCTCCAACACATTTATTTCTATTTCCTCGTTTGTCAAGGGTATTTGTTTCTGTTTGTTTGAGTATGCGTTTTGGTGCTCATCCTGCTTGTTGTTGTTTTCACTCCCACTCCACAAGAAAAGAGAAGAAAAAAAGTATATATATATATATATATATATATGTATGTATAGATATAGTGAATCTGAAACAACAAACAATAGATCAATATCTCTCCATGTGAGCTTCAACTTATCAGCCCCTATTTTTGAGTCTCTCCCATCTTGAAAGCCATGGTTTCGATGTTTACCTACTTCGTGTGCAGTTTTCTTTTCTCTTACACCATCATGCCAAATATATATATATATATATATATATATATATCTTTGGCATCAACAAAAAAAAGGGATAAAAAAAAGAAAAAAAAAGAAAAAAAAAGGAGTATGTTGCATCTTTGGCTCTTTTTTACAAAATTGTTTTTAAACAATATTATACAATTTATTAAATTGAAAATATTATAGCTTTCAGATAATATTATATGCATAGTTCTTTATTTAAATTTGATACTTATTTTAATATGTGATGTTGCCTCATTTTGAAGCATGAAAGTATTTGATTAAATTATCAGGATTTCAGAATTTATTTATATAAAATTTTCAGTAATAAAAATTCTCAAAAATCCCAAAAATATCAAGGAATCAAGTCAAACACAAGTATTGTTGAAACCACAAGTATCACAATTTGTTTAACTCAAACACTAAAATTCTTTGTGGATAGTGAATTTTAAAATTATGCATGCAATATAAGGAATATTTTTTACAAAACTACATATACGTATGTATATATTTATATAATAAGAAAGGTTAGGTATAAGACAAAGAAGCCTTCTCATTGGCTAAACATGGAAATGAAAGAACATAGATGAACAAGAGAATGGGCTGATGAGAGTGCCAAAGATTGTAGTGCCAAATGGCACAAGTTTTTGCTAATATATATACATATATATATATGAATTTGAAGTTGAACCTACTTCCACTCATAAATGCACATCAATGAAATATTAAATTTAAAAAAATACATAAAAAATAATAGCCCAAATCTCAGGGGGAGCCCCTCTCTGCCTCTCTTCTCATTAAAAATTGTTTACAAAGTTCAATTTCCATAAGCACACACACAAATCACACTCAACAATAAGCATAATAATAACAATAATAATAATTTTTGTAAGAGAGAAAGACGCCAAACTTGTTTTATTCCACCCAAAACCAAGTATCAAAATCATTTTGTGAACTCTCACAACTTTCATCAAAAAACAAAATAATACTAAACCAAAAGAAAAAACAGTCTCCAATGGCAGGAAAAATAGGCCAAACCTGCTACATCCTGTTCACTTTCCACACTTCGAAATACTTGTTGAACAACTCCGTCCTGCAAAGTGTGCTCGTTGTAAGTGACACAGTCCTCATCAAAGTGACAGCTGAACAAGTTGGGTGTGCCAACCCCCCTCCCCACAACACTATAAAGTATTCTCATTGCAGGTGTAGACTGTTCCTGCTTCTACTTCCTCTTCTGCTAAATTAGGGCTTCGTTATGTTTTCAAGGAGGACTGGGTATGGTTTTGGGGGATGTCTTTATGATTAGGGATTAGTTAGGATGACGCTTCTTGTCGATGAGGAGGAGAAGACGAATCCGGATCCGGAAAGAAGGCTGGTTGCCTTTCTCTGAGAGTGGAGAGCAGAGGAATTGATGCGGCAGTGAGCTTATACTGATAGTTTTAGCGTATGTCTCGGCAAGCCCAACAGGTAGTTTTTCAGTGTCCCTGGGTCGAAGTCTTCAGCACTGTACGCATGTCACCCTCTCATCATCCTGGATTTGTCGAATCAACTCGATGTTTTTGCGAATATGTATAGAAAAAAACTCGATTAGCAGGTTTGAGAATCACCTAGAGAAATGAATTGGTGTGCTGTTGTAGGTGGGAATTTCTGAAAGGTGGATCGTTTTTGAAATGCACAGTGTACTGGGTTTTCTAGTTTGAGGATATTGCGCATGCGTAACGAATTCTGTTGCTTCTCAGAGGTTTGTCCAACTCTGATTTGAATGGCTCTGTTTCAACCCCTAATGTAGACGTATCTTGGTTTCAGCCAATCGCATAGCAGAAATCGAGGAGATATGGCGGCTATGAGAGCTTGAAATCAAGGCAGCGAGGAACAAGTTTCATGTAGAAGCAGGGACGAGCGCCTTGGGGAGCAATCAACGGACAGAGATCTCAATGGGAAGCGAAAACAGACATGAAGAAGAGTTCTGCAGCTCTGCCTCTAAACGATACAACGTTGGCTTGATGAACGAGGACATTGAGAAGTTCGCACATTGAGCTTCTTCTCAAGCCTATCTTCTTCCATTTCCGTTTCAAACAGTGCTGTTTTACGCACATGTAAATGATGTGCCTTATCGAGCGCGTGATGCACGCACTTGCCAAGCTTACATCATCCAATAATTGCAGTTCTCTTATTTCTAAATAATTGACTCTTGTTCGCAATTGAAGATATAATGAAAACGGGCCGTGGGCTTCCGTATGGACGAGCCGGGTCCATTCTGTAGTTATCTAGCAGGTCCTGCTGCTGATCTTCGTCAGTAGGAAGACTGGGATGACCGTCCAGTGTCTTGCCCTTCCATATTGTCAGAAACGCTATTTGTAGATGCAGGCGGTGACCCCAGGTGGGAGAGCAAGTAGCATAAGAAGGGAAAATCGATAAGGGTACACTGTTCTGACAGCGACGATGCGAAGGATGTGAGACAACATTGGGAGTTGAAAGGAAATGGAAGAAATTGTGAAAGCACAATGATTTGGACAAGCACTCAAAGAAGGAACACTAGGAAAAAGAAATTGTGATGCGCGCATCCCATCCCTCAGCTTTCATAAGAGGCTGCATGAAGCCAATGATTTCCAGGTTTATGAAGCCATGCTTGATTTCGACAACGAAGCTTCTGACAT
Organism: Physcomitrium patens; assembly: GCF_059467195.1. Lineage (NCBI taxonomy): Eukaryota > Viridiplantae > Streptophyta > Bryopsida > Funariales > Funariaceae > Physcomitrium > Physcomitrium patens. The sequence goes on along the minus strand of NC_143423.1, from coordinate 13,027,998 downwards.
ATGAGGTACCATTACCCCTTCAAACTGAAACTTAAGCTCTACACACACACGACTGCAGCTCAGGCTGAAGGTTCTATGTGGTGGTATTCGTTGTGGGTTTTCTCCAGTTTCCCTTTCTGTACATTCCTGGTGTAGGTAGTTTTGTTTTGGACTGTGACCATTGAGCATTAGGAACTCCTGTAACCCCCTTGAAGCGATTGCTGGTAATGAGAAGTGGGTTATTTTTGTGTGATAGCTTTGGACCATCAGAAGTGTATGTATTGTAACTGTTGGTCTGGTCTTTGCTTCTATGTAGAGACAGCATTAGTATACTATTGTCTGAATCTAAGAATAGCAATGGTCTAGTGTACTGTATGAGTCAGATTGAATCATTACGGCAATAGCTTGTGGGTGCAGGAGACCTTTAATGGGAATTTTCCTGTGTAGCAATTGTGAGGTTCATTAAGCATGGCAACAAGTAAAGTGATACCTTTTGTACTTGAATCAACCAATCCAAAATAGAATGCGCGTTGAGAAACTCAAATCTAGAACCATGTCATTGGCAATTTTCTGGGGCTAGTTAATTAGTCACTAAGATAGTTAAGTGCAGAATATCATGCATTGACATAGCTTGTAACCACTCTCAACTGCGGCCCATGTTAACTGATCGAGTTAAATTGAATGTCTTGCTCAAAGAAAGTGAGTGACTACAAAATAGAAGTAAGTTTGAAGTTGAGCATGAGTCTGAAGCTCCATTTACAACTTTCTCTACGATTTGCATCTTCATTGGCTGAAATGGTTGGTTGTTGTGGATTTGTACCTGCCTTGATCCATCACTGTGTATTATTGTGCTATATGGTACCACATTATATTATTTCTATTGTTGTTATCATTGAGTGGGTATTTTGGGATTGGACAGACATTCGTCAAGGCTCAATTTTGCATACTGGAAATATGTATCAATTTACTTCGGCATGTAATAATTTGCACGCCGTACAACAAAATTTGCAAATAGTATATGATTTTAAACTGTGGTTTTTGTAACACTGCAATAGCTGTTATGAATTTTGCCGTGTTGAAATGTTACACGCTTCACGAGTAAAAACTGTAAAAAAATCATTATATATTGTACTGGGTTCTTTGCCACACTCCGCCTTGAATTCATTTTTGGGGAAAGGCGTAGATGCTTTCCAGGATAAATAGACACATCGAGCTTGAAAGCAACATGCATTAATTCGGAGAAAATGAAAATAGACAAGGTCCTTTGGGTGGCAGCGGGGTGCATTTTCTATCCACGATCGTCTTGGATGTTGCTCCGAAATTATATATACAAAGGTATGTCTGTCCAGGAAGCGACATCCACGACGAACGCACTCCCCGGAGCACTACCCACCCTCCATTGCGGACTGACTTCGCCTTCCCAATTGAATTGACATGTATTCTTACATTTTCTGATGTTATATCATACTCATGGCTTGCCGGAGGAGGATGGATTCTCCGCCAATGCTTTGCAAGACTTCTGCGGACAACCCTGAAGGTGGGATTTGCTCCACCCTTGCTACAAGTGAGAGACACCTGCCTGCAGTAGGAACTGACTGATGTCCATTCTTACCGGAGCCCAGAACTCATTGCAGGCTCCGTTAGCTTCGGTAGTAACACTGTCGCCGCGTCCTCCGTTTTCGTTCGGAAGATTCCTCTCCCTCCTCGCAAACTTCCCTTCTTGCACGATAAGCAGACCGCGGAAGTTGCAATCCTACTATATGCCAATACTGCTGTGTTTGCGGTACCTTAAACCCTCGTCTTTTATTAGTGCAGATCCGATTTCTATCACGTTTTCAGTCTTCGAAGTGTCGCTCCGCTGCGCTACAAAGCTGCTGACGCTCAGGTCTGTCGAAACGGAGTTTGGCAGATGAGACAGATTCCTGCCGTGTTTCAGGTGAATCCTGCCTTGAAGCATTTTTATTGCAATTTCGAGTGGTTTTCATTTGAGAGTCTGCCGTGGTCGGATTTAGGTTGTGTTGTAATTTGTAGGTGTCCATTTTGATTGTGAATTGCCAGTGATCGTTTTCTGGATCAGTGATCGCAACTAATCCTCCGCTACTCCCAACCTGGATGGTCAATGTAAGACAAACGTGAAGAAGATGCCTCCTTGTAGCCAGTTTTGTACCTTCAAATTAACCCTAATCTGGCTCTATATGTGTAGGATCTCGAGAGCCTGAGTTCAACCATTGCAGGCTTCGTCCTTGCGTGAGAGTAGGAGTCACTGTTTAGTACTCGCAGCTGTCCTCTTTTAGATATCTAGACTTCCGCACTTTGATGAGGAGATCCTGATTTATTTTATTTTTTTCATTTTTTGCTTCGTATTTTCTATTTGTGAGTTCGTCTGGACCAAACTCAGCTCTGGAAATCCTTAAGTAAAGCCTGTTGGTGATGGAATTGAGATGTGTTTACCTTTCTCCACTAGTCCAATAGAGAGAGCGCCTCGTTCTGGTATTTGTTGATTGCAGAATGTATGAAACCTTAACTACTTTCTTTAGTTTATTTGTTGATCCAACCTCATCATTGTTAAGTGACACAGTTTTAGATGGTTTTTTTCTTTTTCTTTTTATTTATTTTTATCTTCCTACTGTCTCACCATTTCGTGAATTGATTGGTTTTGTCGGAGAATTTAACCTAAAGGTGTGATTCGAGGACGTGGGTATCAAATGGACGATGGGGAGTTGGAGTTCACAGACCACGACGTGTTCGCAGGCTGTAGCCTCTGCGACTTGCCATCCACACCAACTACTATGGGCTCCATGGAGAACTTCCTCGAGGAGGTGCTGAGATCAACACATGCGTGCACTCACACGCATACGTGCAATCCACCAGGCCCAGATAACACCCACACTCACACATGTTACCATACTCACACTCATCTCTTCGCAGCTGGTGAGGAGGACACTTCCGCCGATAAGTCCGAAACTCCGACCAGTAGCCACAACAGCAAGAAGCGACCTCTGGGTAACCGTGAAGCTGTGCGAAAGTACCGTGAGAAGAAAAAGGCTCACACTGCATACCTCGAGGAGCAAGTCCACCATCTCCGAGGTCTCAATCAGCAGCTTGTGAAGCGCCTTCAAGGGCAAGCTTCCCTTGAAAGCGAGGTCATTCGCCTGCGGTCGCTTCTGTCCGAGTTTCGTGGCCGGATTGACGCTGAGATCGGCAGCTTTCCTGTTCAAGCATCCAAGTGTCCCACCAGCTCTGCCCTCGTCACAAAGAGTTTACCTAATGGCGATTGCGAAGTACAGTCCCTCTCTGGCGGCTTCTGTGTCAACACAGTAACCGTCCCGTGCGTTACTGATGTACCTTGTTTGCACACAGCAACTTCGGGAAATTCCCTGGCGCGGCCTCCCATGACTCCGAGCTCGGAGCCAGCAAAGTGGAATAGGAACAGCCCAATGTCAGATTGCGTCCTCTCAGATTCTACTGTTATGCATTTGAGTTAGCCCCAGCGTTGGTACCGACCAACATCCATTTCAAGATTTGGTCTTCATCGTTTTGTGTAGTTATTTTCCGCAGCCGCATTGTTTGCATCTTTCACTGCTGGTGAAGGGTAGCGGTAGTGGCACTTTGTAGTAATGAGCTGGAGAATTCTCTGAAGAATCTCAATTTCAGGAAGCATTGGCCTCACGAGCACCTATCGAATGCTTCATCTTCAGAAGGAACGGGATGTATCTGCATTCGACTGGCGTGGGTGCTTCGTAGCTGTTGGAAGAGTGTAGCCGATGCTCATTCCAATCGCTCTAACGCTCTTTTGCTCTTGAGAGTATGTACATAGCTGGTTCACGCCATATTATCCTTTATGGTATCGATTATGTATTTGAGAAGGTCGCTGCCTAGCAGGTACGTTGATGTACTATTTTTCCTGAATGAGTTAATGTATGTTGCATGCCAGTTAGCAGCCACGGCTCAGGAATCTTGTTGTAATCAGGATCTGTTGACAATTCATCTGATAGAACAGTCACTTTTGTGATGTTTTCAACCCTCACTCCAATCTCTTTGTGCTACTCTAGTATTGCACCTCATGGTTTCAGCTTCAATACTCATTGTCAAATGATCTCTCTCATCTTCAAATCCTCTTGGTCCACTTCTTTATTTAGCTTTGCACCACATACTTTGTCGTCTCTTCAACTGCTTATTTGATATATTCTGCGTCGAAAATTGACCTCCAGTGCTGTCTTTAGACCTTCGTAGATACATTACACAAAGTCTTGGCATGGATGAGTCTGGCGCAAATTCATTTAGCATTGTTTTTTTCTGAAGACTTCAAGCAATCTGGTTCTTATGGGTTTACTTCATTTTCAAGTCAAGGTAATTGTTTTTATAGACTGTAGTTAATCCAAAATGCTAGAATTGATGAAAAATCTATTGCTGTCTTGAAAAAGTGGATGCGGTTATTGTAACTGCAAGAAAATAAATGTGTATTTGTTCTAGAGTAGAATCCAAGATTTGAATGATTTAAAAGTGTATGACTAAAAATTAAATTGACTAAGCCAAACAATGGTGTCCATTAATTTAATGGCAATGAGAAGTGGATCATTTTAGATAAAGAAAATTTAGACAAATATGATGTGTTAATTTAATGTCAATGCAATTTTGTTTATAAAAATGATAGGTATGTGTTTTGTATAATATGAATCAATATAATAATAATAAAAAAAGTTAAACTTTGATATTGCTTTAATAGAAAATATATATATATGTATATATATATATATATATATATACATATGGTTATGATAATAATAATAATTTAGGCATTTGTGAATATAAGACAAATATTACAATGTTATTCTTATATAACAAAAATAATTGTTCAAAGCCATTATTCTCTAAGATATAGCTTAATTTTATATTATATTTGAAGAAAGACAAAATAATATTGCTTAAAAACTAATTATCTTGAAAAAGTGGATTTCAAGAGATTAAAAATTAAATTTTTTTTAATAATTGATTTTATTTTATACAAATGATTTTCTTATATTCTTTAGTTTATAAGTATCATAATAATAAAGGTTTAAAGAAAAAATCTTTCATATAGAAAGTGTTATGACTATTACAATTTTTATCATGATACATATGATAATCATAGTTCTTTTGCTAATTTTATTTAAATGCTAATTAGTTGCATCCAAACTAGCTTAATAAAGGTTAGGTGTAAAAAATTTAATGCAAAAAGCTTTACAAAGGTATTGTTATTTTTATAAATTATTTATATTAATTATTATCACTATTATTATTATTATTATTATTATTATTTTGTCATTATCCAAATAATAATGTCACTGTCAAGGACATACACTAGGAAGTTGTAGAAGATTCTAGAAGGTTCTAGAGAAGCTTTGTAGTTTGTGGAAGTTACTTGAGTAGCTTCGTAGCTCGTGGAAGTTGCTTGAGAAGCTTCCAAGTTTGTAGAAGCTACTTTAAAAGCTTCCTAGCTTGTAGTATATATAGGAGCCGAGACTCAGAGGATCCTCAATCTCGACAACACATCTCTTGGAGCTCTAGCTCACCTCTCTAGTATTATTCTTGTACTCATCTAATTAATCTAGTTCTTATCAATTCTTCTTGAGCTTCTTCTTTCCAATCAATATTCTAAATTCGTGACAGTTTGTCGAGACTACACTCATCCTTCATATTAGAGCTAGTTCCTTCTTGTTAGAGTGAGGATTATCCTTCTGCTTTAAGGTGCTGGTATTTTAGAGATTGCGGATTATCCTCCTCTAAACTGATATTTCTTCTATTATAATATTGGAGTCTTATCTTTCTTGGAGAGAGTGGATTATCCCTCTTCTTGAAGGTTTTAAGGCATTTTAGAGGTTGCGAAGTACCCTCCTCTAAACCAATACTGCCTTCTTGTAGAGACATTCCTTTCCTTCGCTTAGAATGGCCGGAGGTCAAAATATTAGTATGGCTGAAAATTCGGAGTCCAAGTTGGATGCCATTATGAATGCTCTTGCTATGTTATCATAGAGAATTGTAGAGATTGAAGGAATCATTATAAGACTTTATAATAATAGAGCATTTGGTATGGCACAAGCGAGGATTCATCAGCTTCAAGCTTCAGCACTAAGAAAAGCAGCTTTGCCTCTAGTTCAACAAGGACCGTTGGTCTTACAATAAAAGGAGCCCCAAATTAGCCTTCTAGGCAAGTTCGATGGTACGCATTCCAAGTTTCGAGGTTTTGTCAATTAAATTAGATTGATAATAGCTTTACAGCCTGAATGCTATCCGACGGAGGAGTCACATGTTGGACTGGTTTGAACTTTGCTCACGGGGCAAGTTTTATCATGGTTTGCTCCTTTGTTTGAGAAAAGATCGTCAATTTGGAACAACTTTGAACCTTTTTTGGAAGCATTTGTGGAAGCATTTGGTAAACATGACAAGGCGCAATGGGCTACAACAAAGATCTGATCGCTACGACAAAAAGCACACTCCGCGTCAATCTATGCATCAGATTTTAGACAATTAGCGTGCAACATCAATTGAATTGAGGAAGCATTGATGAATCAATTTTATTTAGGCTTAAGGGATGACGTGAAGGATTTGCTATTATCTCTTTCCGATGCACAAACGCTCAACAAAGCCATTAGCCAAGCTGTGAAGTGCAATAATCACCCATTCCAACGTCCTCAAAATCAATGCTCAAGACAACATATGGCTCATCATGCTCCAACTATGTCAGCAAGCAGCTTGAATTCACATTCAGAGGTGGAAGATATGCAAATTGACTCGGTATGTGTCAAATTCCTAATTCTAGAAGAAAAAAAGTGGCATATGGAAGAAGAACTATACTTGTGTTGTAGTGAAGAAGGCCATAGAGTTGGAAACTACTCCAAGAAGCAAAATCGACGCATTGTTAGGACCAGAGGTGTATTTGTTTAAGAAAACAAAGATGTCTAGTCACAATAGGGACCGTGCGGTTGGACAATTCAATACCACAATACCAATCAAGTTCCTCTCTTTCCGCTCAACCTGCCCATTGCTTTACCATTCCTCTATCTTTTGGCCCTCAAAAACTAAAAACCTTAGCATTATTAGATTCAGGAGCATCTGCTTATTTTTTAGACGAAGAATTTGCTAAGCGTCACGAGATTCTTCTAATACATAAACCTAAACCCGTTCACATAGAAGTAATAGATGGACGACCTTTATTATCTAGTAATGTCACCCATGAATCAGAACCTATAGAGGTGACGTTTAAAGACCATAGTAGTTGTATTATTTTCAGTATTATTAGAACCCCATCAAACATTATTATTCTTGGTCTTTTTTGGTTAGAAATGCATAATCCATCCATAGTTTGGAAGTTACGAAAGATGACATTTTCTATAGAACATTTCAAGAATAAGCTTGTTACAAGATTCTAAATCAAAAAATCCTTACTTATTCGAGTAAGAGTGTTTGTAACATTGTCCAAGGAAGGCACAACACTTGTCATTTATGCGACTCTAACTAGCAAAGAGAAGATTTTGACAGCAAGTATATCGGAGCAATATAAGGACTTTGAAGACATGTTTCAAAAGAAGAATGCCGACATGCTATCGGAGCATCGACCATACGATTGTGCCATAGACTTGCAAGAAGGAGCACAACCACCTTTTAGCCCAATCTACAATTTGTCGCAGATGGAGTTAGTGGAGTTGCAAAAGTACATTGACAAGAATCTAGCCATGAACTTCATTTGTCATTCGAAGTCACAAGCTGAGATACCAATCTTATTTGTGAAGAAGAAAGATGGCTCACTGCAGATGTGTGTGGATTACCAAGGTCTCAATAAGGTGACAAAGAAGAATCATTATCCATTACCCTTGATATCAGGTCTTCTACAGCAACTCAGGCATATAAGGATCTTTACAAAGATTGATCTAAAAAGAGCTTATGACTTGGTGCGAATCAAGGAAGGAGACAAATGGAAGATAACTTTTCGTACAAGGTATGGCCATTTTGAATATAATGTCATGCCTTTCGGTCTTAGCAATGCTCCGGTGGTCTTTTAACATATAATGAATGACATCTTTTGAGAGCACCTTGACAATTTTGTTGTCATCTATCTAGATGACATTTTGATATTTTCCAAGAATATAGAAAAGCATGAGAAATACGTTTTTCTGGTCCTTAAAAACTCTACGAGCGAGGACTTTATGCCAAATTAGAGAAGTGCTTATTTAACCAAATTGAGATGGAATTTTTGGGATTCATTGCAACTATAGAAGGCTTGAAGATGGATCCTAAGAAGGTGGAAGCAATTGTATCATGGGAAGTTTAAAAGACGATTAGAGATATACAATGCTTTCTTGGCTTTCTTAACTGCTATCGGATCTTCATCAAGAATTATTTTCAAGTTGTTGCTCCACATACTTAGTTGACATGTAAAGACAAGCTCGAATGGGGACCTCTAGCGGAAAAAGCATTTCAAGTTCTTAAGACGGCATTTACTATGGCTCTAATCTTGGTACATCCGGACTTTGCAAAGGCCTTCTAATTAAAGACTGATGCTTCAGATTTTACTATGGGAGTTGTACTTTCATAGATAGGCACAGACGAGAAGCTTCATTCGATTGCATTTTACTCTCGAAAGTTTTCTACTATTGAACTCAACTATGAGATCCATGATAAAAAACTTTTTACAATAGTGGATTCTTTCCAGAAGTGGCATCACTTTCTCGAAGGAGCTGCACATCCAGTGATTATACATGCGGATCACAAGAATTTTGAGTACTTCATGTTGGCTCAGATTTTGAATCTTCGTCAAGCTCGATGGAATATGTTGCTATCCGAGTTTGACTTTGTTATTACTTATCGGCCTATGAAGCAACAAGGACTATCTGATGCATTATCAAGGAGATCATATTTAGTGCCAAAGGTTGGAGAAGCAGTGTTTCATCAACAGTGTACAACATTATTGAAGTCAAAATAATTCAGGCTTTGCTCTGCTATAGTGTCAATTAATGCTGAGTTCCTCAATCAGGTATGTACTGCAATTATTGGAGATTTTATAGCCCTCGATATTACGCAATGAGTCAATAATGAAAAGTTCAAGATGGAAGGAGATCTTTTATACTTTGAAGAGTAGTTGTATATTTTAAAGGGACTAGCACGACTCCTAGTTCTCCAATCTCGACACGACTTTCCAGTTGCGGGACATTTTGGATTCAATAAGACCTTGAAATTAATTTTTTGAGATTTTTGGTGGCTCCAAATGTGGAAGGATGTGAAGGATTTTGTCATCTTCTGTGATATTTTTTCAAGATCCAAGAACCTTCAGCATCGTTCTTATGGTCTTCTTCAGCCATTGGCTATTCCATGTCGGCCATGGTCTTCAGTTTCCATGGACTTCATTACGGACCTGCCGCCATCAAATTTATTTGACATCATCTTTGTTGTATTAGATCCGCTTACAGAAATGGCAAACTATGTTCCTTGCAAGAAAACATTGTGAAGCAAAGACACAACAAGGCTCTTCCTTGATAGTGTGTATCGATATCATGGTTTACTAGATGATATCGTGTCGGATTGAGGAACCGAATTTGTATCAAAGTTTTGGAGGTCTCTCTTTGAGATATTGAAGGTGGATATCAAGCTTTCTTCGGCTTTCCATGTTCAAATTGACTGCCAAACGGAACAGGTGAATGAAACTTTGAAGTAGTATTTACGATGCAGCATTAACTATCAACAAGATGATTGGACTGCATATCTATTGTTAGCTGAGTTTGCATATAACAACACCTTTCATGCGTCGACTCAACAAACACCATTCTTTTCTAACTATGGGTATCATCCGAAGCTTGATTTGTTGAGTCCGTCAATCAATAACAATTTGGCAGCTGAAGGATTTGTGAAACTACATTGAAATTTCAATTCCAAACTGCCCAAGAAGTTTACAAGGCATCCATAGATAAATTTCGAAATCAAGCACATACTTTCAAAATTGGAGATAAAGTATGGCTGCTTTGACAGAATATCATAACCAAGCGGCGAGGTGATAAGTTGGACTACCAGAGATTGGGACCATTTGTCATTCAGAAGCAAATCAATCCAGTGGCATACCGTCTGGGATTACTGCCTGCTATGAAGGTACACCCAGTCTTTCATGTTTCTTTGTTAGAGCCTTATCGAGAGTCGTCTTTTCCTAGAAGAGTGCAATGTCCACCATCTAGTATTGAAATTGAGAACCACAAGGAATACGAGGTGGAAAATTTACTAGATTTGTGGTATAAGTGGGAGAAATTAGAGTACCTAGTGCATTGGAGTGGCTATGATATCAATGATTGCACATCGGAACCAACGGAAAATCTTATCAATGCGTCACAAAAGGTAAAGGAGTTTCATCGATGCTATCTTCAGAAACCTAAGCCCTTTCAATGAAAGTTTTTTCAGTGAAGTTCCTTCTCCTTGAAGCCTCTTAATTCTCTGCCTTATAAAGAACGGAGAGAAGGAACCTCTAAAAGACATAGTTAGAGACTATAAATTTGTAACTTGAGCCCATTCTTCTATGTTTAGTGCTTATATTTTTCGGTGTAATATGGACATTGAAGAGATAGATACCATACCAGTTATGTCTTCTCAATTGAGTATTTCACGAAGACAACTCCGAGATGAAGAACCGCTTGTACCACAAAGGCAACGGAGGATACCTAGTAACAAGTTGCTAGTGATTGTATTTGAAGTAGAACTTGCCTATGGTGATCTTCTTAAAGGAGTGTTTGAAAGGCATTTTCACAATGAAGATACGAAAGTTCATGCCTAGTGGAAAATCAAAGGCATAGGATACTATCGTTGGTTACAAGGACCAATGAACTATTTGCCACACGAACAACAATTAGACTATATTGCAGATACTATGCAAAAAAATTTCAACTTCTTACATTGGTACTAACTCGCAATAGGAGTACTTCTCGGAGACCTCGAAGCTAAAAGGGGGGTGAAGTCAAGGACATACACTAGGAAGTTATAGAAGATTCTAGAAGATTCTAGAGAAGCTTTGTAGTTTGTGGAAGCTACTTGAAAAGCTTCCTAATTCATAGAAGCTACTTGAAAAGCTTCCTAGTTTGTGGAAGCTACTTAAGAAGCTTCATAGTTTATAGTATATATAGGAGCTGAGACTGAGAGGATCCTCAGTCTCGACAAGACACCTCTTGGAGCTCTAGCTCACCTCTCTAGTGTTGTTCTTGTACTCATCTGATTAATGTAGTTCTTGTCGATTCTTCTTGAGCTTCTTGTTTCCAGTCAGTATCCTAAATTCGTGACAGTCACACTAAATGAATTATTTTGCTTTATATTCCATTTTATAAGTTATCATTTTAATAATTTCTAAATATTCGTAGTTATTATTATCAACTTCTAAAAGTAATATATATATATTTTTTAAGATAATTAAATCTTTCATCTTTGTGCACTATCATTATCTATTTGTTGGCCAAAATAATATTCTTAATGAATATTATAATCAACATCTTTATATCATAAAAACATCTATTGGATTAAAATTTTTGATTTAGTTGTTATTAGATGTAAATAATTTTTGTATACAAAAATTGATGGTAATAATAATAAATTACTAAAAAATTCATCAAATACACAGAATCCCATTTGCAAGCTTGTTTCTATTTCTTACTTTAATACAATCCAAAATTTGAATGTATAATTAAAAAAAGAATCCTTGAGAATTATTTTAATATTTTATTGATATTAGTTTAATACTTTCAATCTATTACATTAAAATTAAATCTAATATTAAAAAGATGGATAATTTTTTTACCAATTATATTTTATAATATACCATTGCATTAGATTGATGTGGCTAAATTTGTCACATTATTCAATATCATAGATTTTTTTATTTATAGTACTTGGCTCTAGTCTTGATGCATACATAGGTACTACTTTGATAAGGTTTGTAGAATTGTTTAATCCATGCATTAAATTAGTTACTTTTGTAAATAGTGATAGATTAGATGTAATTTTTGTAGTTGAATATATTTTATTTTATAAAGTAAATAATAAGAATCATAATATAACAAAGTAATGTATTAGAATGCTCAATGCATACATATCAACTTTGTATTAAAATAATCTCAAAAATTATTTATATCTATATTGGTATATATATTTTTTTATTATTAAAAAAAATTTTATCAATAAAGTTAAGATCCAATATCAAAAAGTCTTATTGATGAATATTGTAATCTTATATTAAAATTTTATTTATAATTTCTTTTAACTAAATATATATTTTTAAAATTAAAGTAATAATTAGGTAGAATTTCGATTACATCTTATTTTAAAAATTAAAAACATTAAAAACATTACTCCTTATCTAATACTAGATACAATAATAAGCTTCTATCAATGTTTTGATAATTAAGAGAAAAATCATCTTGATTATAATGATTGAAATAAATTAATTATATTTTTTATTTTTTAAATTCCTATAAATTTTTTTCTCTGAATTATTAGCTATCCAAAGATTAAATGTGTCATTTTTCTAAAAATAAAACTAAGCAATAGTATAAAGTAACTGTTGATAAGTCTAGTGATGATAGTGTTTTAAAAGAGGTAATATTTCTAACACTTTAGTATTATTAATAATTTAATTTTTTCTTCTTATTAAATTTGACTATTACTTATTTTTTCTTTTTCTTTTTAATACACAAAGAAATAAAAATTATAATTTATTAAGTAAGTAATTATGCTTATTATAAACTTTTATTTTTTTATGAACCAGTCTATTAGCAACAATGTAGATGCTAATAAGGTTTAAAAAAAAAAAAAAAAAAAAAAAAAAAATCTTATAAAGATGAAATTAGATTAGTAGATACTTTTACATTATGCTCAACTAATAAGCTACACAAAGTAATCATTATCAATAAAAATAATGGCATAAATCAATGTTTATTAAATATTAATAGATTATGTTTATATTCTTAATATGTTAGTTCCATTTAGAAGAACTAGTAGGAATATATAATATATATTCTAAGGTTACAACAATTATAGTATTCCAGTATTCTATACAAAAATTTGATGTTACATATGGTATAAGATTATTGAGTAGTATAGAAGTTAAATTATAATCAATTTGCATGTAATGTATCTTTTAAAGGATGCAAAAATAGAACTTAATAAGTATAAAAATTGGATTATTTAAGATGATGTCATTATAAATACTAATTTGAAAGAATGATGAACCATTTCTAAATTAGACAAAAAGTAATATTACTCTAAAATTATATAATTGATGACATAGATTAGTACAAAAAATGCTTTTTTTAATTAATTAAATTCTTATTTGATTTAAGCGGATTGATATAATTTCATTTAATTTAAAATAACAAAATTTGATTTATAAATATTTTAGACATTCTATAATTGGTTTAAATTGATTCAAAAGTGATCTAAAGTAATCCAAATTAATTCAACCATTGGCAATAATCAAAAAATATTTTAATTTTTTTAAAATTATTAAATTAATTTCGAATGTATCATTATTAAGATATATTTTAAAGTAAAAGTAAAAAAATATATATATATATATATATATATATATATATTTTAAATAAATATATAAAAAAATTATTATTTTATTTTAAATTTATAAACAAGCTTAAAAAAATATAATGTTGGTAATTTAAACATGCTATTTATAAAAATATATAAAAATATTTATTATACTTTGATATATATATATATTTTATAACATAATTATGTCTTTGAGAATTTTAAATTTCTTAGTGGTAGAAATTTGTAATACAAAGGAAGAATTAGTGATGACCATGAAAGTTCTATAGAAAAAAAAGATAGTAGATATTAGAATTTATCACGGCTCTATGCTTGTTAGATTAAATGGAAATATCTAAGTAAAGATAAATATAAACATATATATATATATATATATATATATAATTATTTTATATATTTTTAAAAGATGTAAATAAATTTATATACAAAAAATGTTGTGAAATAAAAAGACCTTGGTGGGAAGTCAATTGTCATGAAAATTGATTAAAAATATAAATCATAAAAATATTTAATACAATATGATAAAAGCTATAAAAAAGATGCACTAAGCTAATTAATGTTTTATAATAAATATGACTCATAGTAAGTATCTTCTTACTGAGCTTGTTTGTAGCTATATTAGATTCTTAATTTAATCCAAGACTTACAAAATTTATACATATAATATTATAAGAAAATTAGTAATATATATATATATATATATATATATATATATATATATATATATCATATAAGATTATTATTTGTAATTAGTGGATTACTATCTGCAAAGGTTTTTTTTATTAAATTGTGATTAAATCTTTTAAAAAAAAACATATAAAAATATCTCTATAATTTATAAAACATTGGTAATATTTTCTTCTATTCAAAAGTAGAATTTAAAGATACATCTTTATGAATTCTAATTTGGCCACCTAACAAAATATAATTTAGAATATATACATTATAAGCTTAGGAACTATTAACGATATAAATCTCTAAAAAAAGAAAAAAAGAAAAAAAAAAAAAAAAAATCTTGATACACTCTTGTGTCACTTGAAAAGTCTAAGAAATCACTCAAAAATGGTAATATATTAAACTAGAATGGCTATTGCCAGAGATAAGAAGACTAGAAAGTCTTGAAATAAGACTAAAGACTAAAAAAAGTATTGACAAGAGTGAAGAAGGCTTCATTCTTGCATCCATATATACTCATAATCAAGAAATATATAGCAATGTCTTATAAAACCTCTCTAATTTGTTGATTTTTCAAGACATATATCTTAACTTGTAAGGCAAGTTTTTTATATGTCTGCTACATAGTTAGCTTTTTTTAAAAGCTACTAACATGTGGTTGAATTGTTGATCAAGATTCTAACCTAACAATCAATTTCAAATACATGTAAAGTAAAAACAACATCTATAAAGCTTCTAAGAAGCTACTCTAAAAAATATTATGAAATAAATCTATTTTTACTTATTTCTATTTAATCATATAAGTAAATATTAAACTAAATATGTATATAAGTTGAATCTGTTGATTATTGGTTTTCCATCTTCTTAGCATTACAAATACACATGAGTTACAAAAAAGAGTAGAAAGTAGAATGCTATCTTTTCAAGATCTTGTTTCTTTTATAGCAAAAATTTATATTCTTCATCTTGGTTTTAATAGATGTCATTGATAAAAAGCCTCAATCTTCTTTATTACATTTGTAAGTTTCTTTGTTACCTCTCATGTGCATTCACTAATATCATATCTGCACCAATGAACAAGATATTTTAATCTATTTAGGCACCACCTTAAATTTAAGATTTCTTTTACATCAAGTTGTTGATTATTATCCATTTTTATAGGAAGAAGTAGCATTTGTTTTCTTCTCAAGATATTTACTAGCTTATATGGTTCAAGAAGAGATATGTGGAATATAAGATAAATCTTCATAGACTTTGATAGATGTAAGCAATAAGCAATAGGATTGATTTGTTCACAAATAAAAAAAGGTCTAATCCTACAATAGTCCAACATATCACAAGGACAAATAGTCTTAATATTGGAACAAAGTAACTATACCTTATCATCGACGTAAATTTGTAGTGTTCCTTGCGATAGACATATGTATTGATTTATTGTTGTTCTTATGTTTTCTTTAATTAAACCTTTATTATTATATGTAGCTTTGCCAAATAATTTTTTAAATCTTCAATTATAAGAGTATCAACTTTTAAAAAGTCAAAAGTATCAAATTATAGATGATAATAATAATTAGCAAAAAATAGGTATTTATTAAGTAAAAATATATATCAAAGTATTGTATGCAAACTCTGAAAATGGCAAAAGAGTTATCCAATCATCTTCATGATAATTAATGGTATATCTTAAATATTGTTCTACAACTTAGTTCACGTGTTTTGTTTGCTTATTAATTTGAAGATGAAAAGTTGAAAAGAGCTTTATATCTATCTTTAAAATCTTAAAAAAGATTCTCCAAAATCTTGATATAAATTGAGTCTCCTTATCCAATATAATATCCTTGGGCAGTCCATAATAGTGATATATATTGTTAAGAAAAAATTTAACCATTTTTTACCTATAATAGATTTTTTACATGATATAAAATATATCATTTTGGTAAAATAATCTATTATTATTAATATAGAATCATATAAACTTAAAACTAAAATATTTATAATAAAATCTATAAAAATAGAAGACTATGATTGTTTCAAAATAGATAATGGCTGGAGAAGTCAATAAAATTGATGACAAGGAGTTTTGGATCTTGAACAAATATTACATGATTGTACAAAGCTTTTTACTCCTTTTTACATTTGAAGCCATCAAAAATCTTTAAATACCAGCTCTAAAATCTTGTTGTATCTAAAATGTCCATTTATTGAAAAATCATAAAAAGCTTGAAGAATACGTAATTATGCTTTGGTTTTTGGAATAAATAATTTATCTTCAAAATAGAATAGATTATTTTCAAATTTAAACTAAAAAGTATCATGAGATTTTAAAAAATTATTCTTAATATGATGAATACGACAATTAAAGGACATACACAATTGAACTTGCTTGTAAAAGGTTGAAACAATACTTAATGTTGATTTTATTGCTAAAAGATGAAAATACTTTGGCTTCAAGAAGATTATTCTTTATTGATCAAAATTTGCATCTTTTTTCTTTTGGTGCAAGATGAGAACATCTAAAAAGGGTGTTTAACAAATCTTGTTGTTTTTTGGGTCAATAAATAATTTTAAAATCAAATCTTGATAAAGACATATTTCAAGGGATTTGGTGATATTTAAAAAACATGCTGACATGAAATACTTGAGATTCTTATGATTTATATATACAATGACTAAACTAGAAGTTCTTTTTAAATAATGACAAAAATTTTGAAATAAATCAAGGATTACAAGAAGCTCTTTACCATAGATCTTATAATTAATCTTGACTACTAAAAATTTCCTAGAATAAAAAGCTATTGGATAGAGCTTGCTATCAATTGTCATTTGTGACAAAATGACACCTACAACAAATTTTGATGCACTTGTTTTCATGAAGAATGCCTTAAAAGAATCAACTCAATATAAGATTGGTGCAAAAATAAATATTATTTTTAAGGCTTCAAAAGATGCTTTAGCTTCTTTGCTCTATTCAAGTTTATCTTTACATGTCAGTCATGTAAGAGGGGCCTTAATTTAAAAAAAGTCATTAATTGACAAATCCCAAAAAAATATTATACATCTTTGACTGTTTTTGAGATCTTTCAATTTATGATAGTTTGGACCTTCTCAAGATCCATCATTAGACCATTGTTTGAAATGATGTATCTTAAGAAGTCAATTTAAGTAGTATGAAATATATACTTTACTATTTTTAGCATATAGTTCTACATCTCTAATTTTTTATAATATACAACATATATAAAATTTATACTATTCAATATTCTTATAAAAAATCAATATATCATCTAAATAATAAACAAAAAAAATATTAAGAAACTTGCAAAAAATATCATTTATTAAATGTTAAAAAGCAATTAGTAAATTTTTGAATTCAAAAGGCATGATATTATATTTGAAATGTCCATACCTGACTCAAAATGTAGTTTTTTATTTGTCTCCTTGTTTAATTTATACTAGATTATATGTTCCTTCTAGATCTATTTTTGTATAGATCTTTGCTTGATTTATTTGATTAAGAAGTCATGAGATTAATGATAGAGAGTACCTATTCTTAATGGTGATCTTGTTGAATCTTCAATAGTCCACACACATTTGTAAAGATCCATCTTTTTTCTTCATAAATAATATAGGAGCCTTAATTGGAAATTTAAGATGGCATATGAAGTTTTTAGCCAAATTTTCATTAATGTATTCTTTGAAAATAGCCAACTTATTTTATAATAGGCTATAGATTTGTCTAAATGGTAGTTGAGCTCATCTTTGAAGATCAATGGAACAATCATAAGAACAATATTTTAGAAGAATATTTGTATTTTTTTTAAAGACATCTTCATAATCTTGATAATAGCTTAGAATGCCACTTAAAATCTTTTTTCTATCAACAATAGATGTGGCATATATAACAAAAGTTGATCTTTCTTTTGCAATATGCATGAAAGTTCTTGCACCTATCAATAATAGTTTGGATGTATTGGTCTTATGGATTTTTACTTGCGTAGCAGAATCTTAGACTAAACTATGGAAAAAATCAAGATTGTAAGAAATCCAATCTATCTAAGAATTATATCTTTATTACCATGATAATTTTAAAATAATTTAATTAGAAAGAAATCAAATCACATTAAATATTATTAAACTATTATGACTACTAGTTGCTACTTCTATAAGAATATTTTATGTATAACATCTCCAAAAGACAATGAACGACTATCTATTAGTTCTATATGTACATGTTTGATTTTCTTAACTAGGGATATATCTTGTTTTTTGACAAAGTCTTGTCTATGTCACAAATTTAGAATACTGACTAGAAATCTAAACAAGAAGCTCAAGGAGAATTGGCAAGAACTAGATTACTCAGATGAATACAAGAACAACACTAGAGAGGTGAGCTAGAGCTCCAAAAGGTGTGTTGTCAAGAATAAAGATCCCCTTGGTCTCAGCTCCTATATATACTACAAACTACAAGCAACGATTGCCTCAGTCTTCCCAAAACCCTATGAAGAAAAAAAACCCAATTCTCTGTCTTCTTTCCCCACGCGAAGCATGAAGCTAGCTCTCCTGATCCTTCACAAAAAACTCCCCCCAAAAACTTATTCTCTCCCCTAACCTTATCCTCTGAATTTCTTCAATCTTCCGTCTTGGATCCGGAATTGGCTCCAATCGTCAAGGCTTAGATCCAAAATTGGCTCTCGTCGTCAGAGCTTTCTCCTCTATTTTTACCTTTAAGAGATCCATTTACCGAAAACAACGTTCCCTGAAACGGCACAGAGAATACGACAGCCTGAAACAAAATCGAAACCCCGTACTTGGGTCCACATTGAGTCGCCCGATCAATTCAGGTCTCATATTGGATAAGATGCCCGTAGTAACCTGGATGTTTGCATAATTGGGTCAAATTGATCCTCGCGTCAGATTGGCTAAGAGGCCCGTAGTAAGACCTAGATGTTCCCGTAATTGGATCAAATTGGTCCTTCGCGTCAGATTGGCTGAGGCCCGTAGTAAGACCTGGATTTTCCCATAATTAGATTGCATTGGGTTGCCCGACCAATGCAGGTCTCATATTAGGTAAGAGGACCCGGATTGGATTCTTGAAATTGGATCCAATTGGCTTTTCGAATTAGGCTCACCCGTCGTGTGAATTGGTCCTTTCTCTTCCTGCTGACTCCCGTTATTGGAATCGAACGGAGCATTTTAGTATGCCCCGACTGACTGTAACGGGGTGACTAAACCTGGCCACTCAGTATTTGCACTGGAATTGGTCGTTGCTCCCAATATTCGAGGTAACTGAACATTAATAAAAGTCCCCTTTCTTTATATTTTTACGGTATACTTGTGTTACAACACGACATCCACCCCCTCTGAACTTGTGCATCCTCCGATATGCACCAATTTACCCAATTGTTGTTTGATTCAGAATATATCCTCTACGTCTTTGTCCAGTTCGTCTTCGTCACCTTCATTATCTAAATCACTTTCATCTTCTTACTATGGAATCTCTATACCTTCATTAAGGTCTTCCATATTCATCTCCACGTGTCTTCGTTTAAATATTTTTACTCGCTTCCCTGCAATTGGTATTTTTAATTTTGTACCATCTAACTCCTGTAATGAGTAAGTCGCATTATCATGAACAGTTGTTACTACATATGGTCCAAACCAACGTTTTGAAAATTTCCGCAAAGTACTATGTTGATTATCCAGACTATTGTCATAAAGAAGTACCCAGTCACCTTCTTCGATTGCTTTAGGTCTCAATCGATGTTGCTTGTCAAATCGCGCCTTGTTTTGTAACCTTGCTCTTTTTAACCTTCTTAATGCTATCTGGACATCTTCCGTTCTTTGCTCCAATTGTCGAATCCTAATAGCCAGAAGTTCTTCTCTTGTCAATCCATCTTCCCATGGTAGCATACTCCAAGTAAGTACCTTTTTTTCAATCGGCATAATTGGTTTTCGACGTGTCATAAGTTCTACTGGCATATATCCTGTCACCGAACTATGTGTTGTTCAATCAATCCATAATGCAAATGACAAAAGCCGTGGCCACTCTCTAACTTTCCCATTACAAGCTTTAACTAATGCTTTCACAATCGGTGGGTGACCGCGTTCGCTTTTTGCATTCCCTTCCAGATTATAAGCAGTACTCAGTGATAGTTTAACTCCACATCTTTCAAAGAACTTACGAGCTTCTTGTGCATTTAATTCTCCACGATCAGTAGTGATTTTTCCTACGCATCCGTAGTGGCAAATGACATCTTCAAGCAAAAATCTACAAATCTCCTCTGTAGATTTTGTCCTCAATGCTCTTCCTTCTACTTAATTTGATAAATCTTCACGAGCTAAAACCAAATATCTCATATGCCATAACTCAACTGGCATAATAACCAAATCAACAACCCATTTAAAATGAATAGCCAGAGGATACGTAGGATGAAGACCATCTCGATGTTGGATATTAGAATACGATTGACAGATTTCACATGACTCTACAAATGAGAGCACATCTCAATACATATTTTTCCACCAATATCGTTCCTTGAGTTTAGCAAAAGTAGCCCAGATTCCTCTATGCCCTGCCCATAAACTATCATGAAACTCCTTTAATAATTTTAGTTTTTCTTCCTTTTTGCCTATCACTCGTCATGGCATCCCAATTCTTTTCTTTGGTCTCTTCCATAAGAATCCATCTCGAAGTAAAAATCCATATGCTTTTTTTCTTATTTGTTTGAATTTTTCTGTAGACTAATTCCCCTGCTTAGTCAAGGTATTCAAGTAATGACTAATATCCAATAATTCTCCTTCATAAGATTTTTCAAGAAATAGCTTGTCTTCTCTGTTGAGATTTGATATTGAATAGAATTTCAATCCTACGTCATCAATGTCTTCAACTATTTCGTCCTCCCTCTCGTATCTTGTTCAAGATAGCATGTCTGCTACTAAATTGTCCTTCCCAGTAACATGCTTAAATTCCGGATTTAGTGACTTAATATAAGCAATCCATCTCAACATTGCAATATCTGGCGTTGAACAGTTAATAATCATTCCAAGCAATGGCAAGCAATCTCTTTCAATTACTACTACTGCCCCAATCAAATAGTCCTTTTCAGCTTTCATAGCCGAAACGACTCCCCAAAGTTCTCTTTTGACTTGCGAATATACACGCTGACGAATACTTAAAACTTTAGCCCCAAATCGAACTGCAAATCTATTCTCATTTGAATCATCTTGACCCACAGCCCATCCAATGGCAATTGGACTAGCGTCCACAGTAAGAATCACTGGTCTATTGCACTTATAATCAACCTTCCTCAATATTGGAGGTGACATCAATAATTTCTTCAATCTTTGCATTGCCTAAATATGCCTTTCTTCCCATTTAAATCGGTAACCCTTGCGTAACAGTTCATATAATGGATCCGCTATGTGAGCAAAATGAGGGATCTAGATTCGATAAAATACACATGCATCCAAAAATTTACGAACCTCTGTTAAAGAATCACAATCCTCTTTCATCCTTCCAATTGCATCAACTTTAGTCGGATCTGGTTTTCTTTCGTAAGATCCACATAAATGTCCAACAATCACAACCTCTCGTACTCCAAATACGGACTTCATATCCGATAATGTAAGATGAACTTCTCCAAGCCGAGTTAAAATCTTTTCACTATCTTGTATATGATCAATAACATATTTGCGACACCCCCTCTGATCTAACGTTTCATCCTTGTCTCCTTCTCTGCACCCTTTTATAAGAACATCATCCTGAAAAGGCATAGTCCTTTCTGGAATAAAATCTCTCAATACCTTATTCATCCCATTCATCATATGCGCAACTAAGTTGTTCGCGCCTTGAGGAAGAGTGCACATTCTAACCAATCCAAGTGGTGTCCTCATCGTTGTCATATCTCTACTCCCTTCGGCAAGTTGAAATTGATCATAACCTGAATACAAGTCACCCATTGAATAGATCGCCCTTCCAGCAAACGCCTCAGTAAATTCATCCACAATAGGTCCAATTCCTGCATTCCTGACAGTTACTGCATTCATCGGTTGCATATCTTGAATAAACCGTAGTGACCCATTCTTCTTAGGTACCGTAAACCATCGACTAGAATACGGCGCAAACGAGGATTCCAATATTTTCATCTTTATCTTTTCTTTTAATAGTTCCACCAATTTAGGTAAATGTATCCTCGGTACTGGAATCGATCTTAGATTCCAAGGTACATGCGGTACAGTGAAGATAACCATAGGTGTTATAATATTTGGATCCACCCACCCAATTTCATGAGATTCGAAGGCAAACGATCTACCTTGTTTAGCCAACATCTTTTTGAAGCAAGTAATTTCCTCCAGTAATAAAGAACCATCAGAACCAATCTTCAATTCTTCAAAAGTCTCTTTAGTAAATTGATGTCCAATACTCATTGGATCTCTTAAATTTCCTTCTTATGATGCTTCTCCCATTTGTTCTTTAGAATCTTTTGGTAATGGTCCAGCAACAAGCTTTACCTTCTTATCTGTCGTTTTATATCTCGTCTGTACAGTGACTTCTGGTGCTTGAAAAGATTCAAGTATGGTATAAACCTCTCTTGAATGAATCTCAATAATCCTATCATTATCCCCTAACCCAATAGATGTAATCAATTCCAATGAATCTTCCAGTCCATTTTCTTCATAAACACCTAAAATCCTCTCATCATCTTGCAATGTACCTAACCTGCGTAATTGTCCTTCAATATCATATAATCTTTTTCTTTCTTTTCTTTTAAAATCATCAACTTTCTTATACATAATATTTCCATTCTCCAATATACCAATAAAACTCGCATCAAAGGCACCTTCATCTCGCGAGAGTACCTCCTCTTTTGTACCTCCATAATCTCGCTTTATAGTGGTACCTCCCCAAAATCCTTAAATCCTTCAATAATCTTTGGCAATGGTTTCTCCCTCAACCTATCTCGATTCCGTTCATGGTTAGGAGGTACTGTTAGAAATTGTACAGCTTTCCTCCCATCCTCGCTATATACCCTTGCATAAGCAGAACCATCGTTAAGTACCTTTGTTTCCATCCGTGTTGCCGTAATATAAGGTTGTCCTAAAATCAACGGATAAGACGTTGTATCTTGAACAAAAAAATGTTGCTCCGTCGCAACATCCCCAATCCAAATTTTGACATCTGGACAAGTTCCATATAATTCGCCCCCTGTATTATTAGCTACTCGTATTGCCTATCCATGTTCCATATCAATTGGCCATTTTTGCTTCTTATAAAGATCTTTAGACATGAGATTTATTTCAGAACCATGGTCGACTAAAGCAACTATTGGTTCTTCTATATCTCCTACTTTCACCAATACCTCAGTAGTTGCCCTTGCCCAATGCTTTCGAGTATAATGGCTCAAAGTTTCCATTTCCTTGTCACTAGAATCTTCAAAACGTACTCGTTGATTATACCCATTCTTTTCATTTGTTGGTTGCTTGTAACCAATATCAACCTCTTCTTCATCTCTATATATTCTTGCATCAATAGCATGACTCATTTTAGTTTCGCCCATTAATTGCCTCTTTCGCTTAATGCTGTCAATGATAACATCATGAAACTCCTTCTTTACAATTCTCAAGACTTCTTTCAATGTGAATTCCACCTTAGCATTTAATATATGTTCTTCCAACATCCCTTTCAAATTTGTTGCTGCTTCAATGTCAGAAAGTAGCTTATAAGCAATTGATTTGCCTTTATCTTTTGTCTCGTTTGTTTTTTCTCCCAATGATGCTGAGATATCCTTTACAGGCAATTCTTGTGAAGTTGCCTTCCGAACCTTGTCTCCTCGAGTTTGCCTCTTAGATGAATTTCCTTCTCTAGTATCATCAAAATTTCCTCGTCTCTTTTCTTCCATCAAAGCTTCATGTTGGCTCTTAGCAATATATGCATGAACTGAAAGAGACTCAACAGGATCCTCCCAACCTATTCTACCTCGTATTATAGCTGCAGTCCTCAATAACGCTTCTCGAGGTAATTTCCCTTCTTGCATTGTAGAAACGACAGAAGCCCAAAACTCACTAGTTTCCGTACTTCCACCAATTTCATCATCTACTCTAGCACTATAACTTGCACTTTCTCGTGCTGGTGTTTCATGCTCTTTTAAGTAATCTTGAATCAATGCTCTCATTCCTCCCTTACCAAAATTGGTTTGAAGAAGATCCTCCCTATCTTTCAATGCTATCTTCCCATCTTTTCAGCAAATAATTCCTTGCCGTATCATATTATTAAATTCATTGCAATCTTTTCTAGTGTGTGAAGCGTCATCACACCAAATGCATCTTTGTACATATCCTTGTTTTGAAACATTCTTCGAATTGTTTGTAGAAGTATTCTCTTCAAGTCTTGCCAATTTGATTTGAAGATCTTGCATTCCTCGTATAATTTCTTCCATTCCCATATCTGCTTTCTTTGATAAGGATGTCGAAGGTTGAACTGTAGGCATTGTTGGTGGTGTTGTACGTATTGGAGCTTTGGGTGCTTGTACTGTTTTCGGAATATTACTCCTATCCTTCCTCCTTTCTCTTTTTGTAAGCAATCCCACCGCATCTTCAACGTTCTTCCACTTCGTTGTCAATCCTTCATCTTCTTCTTTGTCTTCAAGAAGGAGTTCTAATTTTCCTTGCAATTTTTCATCAGCAGCTTGAAGAAATAGATCAACTTTGTTCGGCTCCAATGTCAATTTTTCTACCTTCGACAATTGAAAGTACTTCCTCTCAAATTCTTTTAGTAGCTCTGTTGCTTGCAAATTCTTATTGGGCCGTTCAATCCATTCCAGAAACAACTTCTTAGTAACGCAATCAACATCTTCTAAGAAATATTCGTCTTTCAATGCATGTGAAAAAACCTTCCATGAATTCCCATAACAATCCGTAATCGATGTAATGTGGTCTCTTATCTCCGGTATCATGGCAAGTCCAAATAATTCAACCATTTTCTTCTCAGAAATCCGATTTAATTCCATTTCACGAACATAACATCTTAAATACCTTGAAATATTCCTCCCATCAAATTGATCAATTTTATTGACCACTGCTTGCAATGCTTTGGTTGCCAAAGCTTCCTTTCGATCATTGCTTTGCTGTTGCTGCATTGATAATGAAAAGGCTTGAAATATACTAGCAATAGACGGATCCATGTGCATACCTTGTCCTTTAGAAGAATCTCCACCAGAAACTCCTCCCAAAAATCCTTCAAAATTTTTATTTTCGTTTTCCATAAAATAAAGATAAAATCAACCGAAATCCAATACCTTCCACCTCAAGCTTTCACGTCAGATTCACCACTTATGTCCTATTACGTGCTTTCTTGCTCGAGAACGCGCTGGACGTCTGGCGATAGAAGGTAGTATGGAGATACGCCAATAGTCAAGCAGTATATCAGTTTTTGACTGTTGGAATATAAATGACTGCAAGAATACACCGTAAATCTATATGAATGCCCTTCGACTGCTCACCGAAGTCCTTTTTGTCCCAGCTGGTAGGTCTCTAGACGTTACAGAGAACCCCAAACAACCCAAACTGCTAATCTTCGATACCGCTTTATACTCACGATCTTGTATCCACTGACTGTCTCGTTAGATTAACCCAATAAATTTCATTCACTCCGCATACTCAATCCTATAGACACCCTTTTAACTCTTCATCACAGACGTAACTTGATTTCATAAAACAGTTAAGAGTAATCAAACCCACTTCATTAAAAATCTCGATTCACCATTACAACACTGACTTCAGCAACGATTGCCTCAGTCTTCCCAAAACCCTATGAAGAAAAAAAACCCAATTCTCTGTCTTCTTTCCCCGCGCG
The DNA here is from genome assembly GCF_059467195.1 of Physcomitrium patens. Lineage (NCBI taxonomy): Eukaryota > Viridiplantae > Streptophyta > Bryopsida > Funariales > Funariaceae > Physcomitrium > Physcomitrium patens. Next base: position 13,001,933 of record NC_143423.1, on the reverse strand, counting down.
AAGCATGAAGCTAGCTCTCCTGATCCTTCACAAAAAACTCCTCCCAAAAACTTATTCTCTCCCCTAACCTTATCCTCTGAATTTCTTCAATCTTCCGTCTTAGATCCGGAATTGGCTCCAACCGTCAAGGCTTAGATCCAAAATTGGCTCTCGTCGTCAGAGCTTTCTCCTCTGTTTTTACCTTTAAGAGATCCATTTACCGAAAACAATGTTCCCTGAAACGGCACAGAGAATACGACAGCCTGAAACAAAATCGAAACCCCGTACTTGGGTCCACATTCAGTCGCCCGATCAATTCAGGTCTCATATTGGGTAAGATGCCCGTAGTAACCTGGATGTTTGCATAATTGGGTCAAATTGGTCCTCGCGTCAGATTGGCTAAGAGGCCCGTAGTAAGACCTAGATGTTCCCGTAATTGGATCAAATTGGTCCTTCGCGTCAGACTGGCTGAGGCCCGTGTAAGACCTGGATTTTCCCATAATTAGATTGCATTGGGTTGCCTGACCAATGCAGGTCTCATATTGGGTAAGAGGACCCGGATTGGATTCTTGAAATTGGATCCAATTGGCTTTTCGAATTAGGCTCACCCGTCGTGCGAATTGGTCCTTTCTCTTCCAGGTGACTCCCATTATTGGAATCGAACGGAGCATTTCAGTATGCCCCAACTGACTGTAACGGGGTGACTAAACCTGGCCACTCAGTATTTGCACTGGAGTTGGTCGTTGCTCCCAATATTCGAGGTAACTGAACATTAATAAAAGTCCCCTTTCTTTATATTTTCACGGTATACTCGTGTTAAAACACAACACCGCCGGAGCATTGCTAAGACCGAAAGGCATGACATTATATTCAAAATGGCCATACCTTGTATGAAAAGTTGTCTTCCATTTGTCTCCTTCCTTGATTCGCACCAAGTTATGAGCTCTTTTTAGATCAATCTTTGTAAAGATCCTTATATGCCTGAGTTGCTGTAGAAGACCTGATATCAAGGGTAATGGATAACGATTCTTCTTTGTCACCTTATTGAGACCTTGGTAATCCACACACATCCGCAGTGAGCCATCTTTCTTCTTCACAAATAAGATTGGTATCCCAGCTTGTGACTTCGAATGACAAATGAAGTTCATGGCTAGATTCTTGTCAATGTACTTTTGCAACTCCACTAACTCCATCTGCGACAAATTGTAGATTGGGCTAAAAGGTGGTTGTGCTCCTTCTTGCAAGTCTATGGCACAATCGTATGGTCGATGCTCCGATAGCATGTCGGCATTCTTCTTTTGAAACATGTCTTCAAAGTCCTTATATTGCTCCGATATACTTGCTGTCAAAATCTTCTCTTTGCTAGTTAGAGTCGCATAAATGACAAGTGTTGTGCCTTCCTTGGACAATGTTACAAACACTCTTACTCGAATAAGTAAGGATTTTTTGATTTAGAATCTTGTAACAAGCTTATTCTTGAAATGTTCTATAGAAAATGTCATCTTTCGTAACTTCCAAACTATGGATGGATTATGCATTTCTAACCAAAAAAGACCAAGAATAATAATGTTTGATGGGGTTCTAATAATACTGAAAATAATACAACTACTATGGTCTTTAAACGTCACCTCTATAGGTTCTGATTCATGGGTGACATTACTAGATAATAAAGGTCGTCCATCTATTACTTCTATGTGAACGGGTTTAGGTTTATGTATTAGAAGAATCTCGTGACGCTTAGCAAATTCTTCGTCTAAAAAATAAGCAGATGCTCCTGAATCTAATAACGCTAAGGTTTTTAGTTTCTGAGGGCCAAAAGATAGAGGAATGGTAAAGCAATGGACAGGTTGAGCGGAAAGAGAGGAACTTGATTGTTATTGTGGTATTGAATTGTCCAGCCGCACGGTCCCTATTGTGACTAGACATCTTTGTTTTCTTAAACAAATGCACCTCTGGTCCTAACAATGCGTCGATTTTACTTCTTGGGGTAGTTTTCAACTCTATGGCCTTCTTCACTGCAAAACAAGTATAGTTCTTCCTCCATATGCCACTTTTTTTCTTCTAGAATTAGGAATTTGACACATACCGAGTCAATTTGCATATCTTCCACCTCTGAATGTGAATTCAAGCTGCTTGCTGATATAGTTGGAGCATGATGAGCCGTATGTTGTCTTGAGGATGTTGGAATGGGTGATTATTGTACTTCACAGCTTGGCTAATGGCTTTGTTGAGCGTTTGTGCATCGAAAAGAGATAATAGCAAATCCTTCACGTCATCCCTTAAGCCTCAATAAAATTGACTCATCAATGCTTCCTCAATTCAATTGATGTTACACGCTAATTGTCTAAAATTTGATGCGTAGATTGACGCGGAGTGTGCTCTTTGTCGTAGCGATCAAATCTTTGTTGTAGCCCATTGCGCCTTGTCATGTTTGCTAAATGCTTCCACAAATGCTTCCAAAAAAGTTTCAAATTTGTTCCAAATTGACGATCTTTTCTCAAACAAAGGAGCAAACCATGATAAAACTTGTCCCGTGAGCAAAGTTCCAACCAGTCCAACACATGACTCCTCCGTCGGATAGCGTTCAGGCTGTAAAGCTATTATCAATCTAATTTAATTGACAAAACCTCGAAACTTGGAATGCATACCATCGAACTTGCCTAGAAGGCTAATTTGGGGCTCCTTTTGTTGTAAGACCAACGGTCCTTGTTGAACTAGAGGCAAAGCTGCTTTTCTTGGTGCTGAAGCTTGAAGCTGGTGAATCCTCGATTGTGCCATACCAAATGCTCTATTATTATAAAGTCTTATAATGATTCCTTCAATCTCTACAATTCTCTATGATAACATAGCAAGAGCATTCATAATGGCATCCAACTTGGACTCCGAATTTTCAGCCATACTAATATTTTGACCTCCGGCCATTCTAAGCGAAGGAAAGGAATGACTCTAGAAGAAGGCAATATTGGTTTAGAGGAGGGTACTTCACAACCTCTAAAATGCCTTAAAATCTTTAAAAAAAGGGATAATCCACTTTTTCCAAGAAAGATAAGACTCCAATATTATAATAGAAGAAATATCAATTTAGAGGAAGGTAATCCGCAACTTCTAAAATACCAGCACCTTCAAGCAGAGGGATAATCCCCACTCTAAGAAGAAGGAACTAGCTCTGATATGAAAGATGAGTGTAATCTCGACAAACTATCACATATTTAGAATATTGATTGGAAATCTAAACAAGAAGCTCAAGAAGAATCGATAAGAAATAGATTACTTAGATGAGTACAAGAACAATACTAGAGAGGTGAGCTAGAGCTCCAAGAGGTGTGTTGTCGAGATTGAGGATCCTCCGAGTCTCGACTCCTATATATACTACAAGCTAGGAAGCTTCTAAAGTAGCTTCTACAAACTAGGAAGCTTCTCAAGCAGCTTCCATGAGCTTGAAAACTTCTCAAGTAGCTTCTACAAAGTACAATGCTTCTCTACAACCTTCTAGAATCTTCTACAACTTCTTAGTATATGTCCTTGACAATCTATAAAATAGGTTGAAGCTCTTGAATCCAACAAGGCTAAGCCTTTGTGATTTTTTGGTCTTAAACAAATTTCTATTGTAAAACAATATGAGGGATATAAAGAGAGAATAGAATCTTTATTAGGAGTTGCATAAGATTCTAACTACATAATCCTTATTGTAGTTGAAGAAACTTATTTTCCAACATATCATCCTCTCTGGCAATCATGCTCCTCATTTTATAATTGCATTGCTTCTTTGGACAATATTGAGTAGTGTGCTTAGATTTCCTATAATATATGTATATATCTTCTTGACAACAATGACAAATCTTTTCTTATTCAATAAGAAATTTTAAACATATTGTATCAATTTACATTGGTTCTCGCCTTAATGAATAAGTTTTTGAAAACTTAGGAATTACAATCATTACTTGACTTATTCCTCTCTGACCAAATCTTTGTTCTAGATGCATTTCAAATAATCAATTGTCACATAGAAAATCAGATATTATTTTTTTGTATTATAATATCTAATCAAATATAAATTAAAAAAGTAGCAAAAATAACTTGAAGGAATAAAAAAAACCAAATACATTTGATCCTACTAACATGGATAGAAGAAACAAATACTAAGACTTGCAAACATAAAATAAAATAAATGAAGAAGGAATATAAAGAATTTAAGAAGGCTTTACTTTTGTAACAAATAAATGAATAAAGAAATTGATTCATCAATTATGTTTAAGAAGATCTAACATTTATATAGACATAATAAATCTTTACAAAGAAATTGGTCTCAACCAAAATTTAACCACCATTATCATTGAATTAGAATTAAAAATCAACTCAAATTAAAAAAATATAATATATTTATTCAAGGAAGAAGGATTTGAATTTATACAAAGAATTGCATAAAGAGTACAACCATGCAAGTTTGTTGATCAAGATCTATATACAAATATAGAAGATCTTTCATTTTATAATATTGAAATATTGTGCAATAATATTAATATACACTTTATAATACCAAAGAGAAACAAAAATAACAAACAAGCTAAGATAATAATAGAAGGATTTAAATCTAATATTACACATTATATATACTAGAACAAATCAAACCACCATTGTAATTCATATTAATGGAGTGGATATTAGTACTTCAACAATGTTTTACAAATCAACTTGTGTACTATTCTTAATCAACAATAAATAGATATAGAGTAGTTAAAAATTTTACTAATTGATAAAGATAGAATATAAGATATGGTATTATATAGCATTCTACAAAAAACACATAAGTTGACAATAGAGAGCAAGCAAACTAAAGACAAAAAATATGATCATCTTTTTCTTGTTTTTTTTTTCCAATCTCAATTTCCATTTAAGCAAGAATATACAAGCATGAGTCATTCTATTACTATCCTCTTTGACCATGCAATGTATAACATTTTGTAATTGTGGTACTTGAAAAATCAAAATAAAAAGAGGCTATGTGAATAAGCAAGCCCTTATATATTGTTCTAATGGATCAAGTCACGAAACAATTTAGTACAAATATAGAAATATGATTGCAAAGTGATAAACCAATGATGTAGAATAGAAAGAATAAAGCGATTGGTCATAGTGCAACTTTTGTCATGGCCATACTAGAACTAATTATAAGAACATGTAAAGCAACTCCTCTTCTAGAAAGTAACAAAAGTACTTAGTAAGGACAATATTAAGCTAGAATTTAATAAAAGCAACAATAATGGCAGACCAAGAATAAGATAGAACCATCTTGCAATTATATATCATATAACAACTAAAACATAATATCAACAAATGAAGGGCTTGCTACATTAAAGATGGAAGAGAGGAGGAGAAGAGAGCTAAAGTGATGAATGAATAACATATATAAGATAGATTCTAGAAGATTTAAATCCAACAACATGGAGTTTCTTTGATAAACTTAGAACTAGCCTTTTAAAGTCCATGATTGAACCTTTCACAAACAAAAGAAATGAGATGAGGAACTAAAGTATAGAAAGGTAATGGTTGTTATATATAAAAACAAAAATAAAGAGTGGGCATATATTGTTTGAAGTAGCATTGGGGGCTGGTTCATAACATCGGCACGAGTATAACATGTTTCATTAAATAATTCCATTTATATCGGCGCATGAATCTTGCCACTCAATTAAATCCAAGGACTAAGCTCCTTGTCCACCGAAACTTAACCAAGGAGGATGGTCGATAACAAACACCCACCATTTACAACAACAGCAGCTGCTTGTGGCACAATTTTAGGGTTCCCACCATGGACAACAATCAAGAGGTACTTACTTGGCTTACATTCATTTTATAATTCTACGATCAGGGTTCACAGTTTTGCTTTCCGTCAGTTCGTTGTTTCAAGAGTAGATCGGAATAATGATGCCAGATCGCTAATTGGAATTGTGCTCAGTCTCGTCGAACAGATGCAGAGGTTTCGTCTTGCGTTTTTCGAAGTATTGAGGATGTGAAGTCCGTTCCTGCATTCTTCAGTTGCACGAGCGGAGAGCTGCTATGGGGACAAGTGCACACGGTGATCGAAGGTTTCACTTGCACGGCGCCGAGACCACAGGAGCTTGAATACAAAGTAGCGGCGCGCACTGGACTATGGAAGGTGCAAGCTGTGTTTCAAGACAACTACGAGGGAAATCCGTGGCATACTGGGTTCGTTTGCCACCATGTCGATGCGAATGGCCCAGAGATTCTCCGATTGGCATCCGAGGCAGGAATCTGCAATAACGGGAAGTTCGCAGATCTGGATATTGTCTTCGTCAATCGCTACGATTGGAGTGGCTCTCACGCGCCGGGATGTGAGATCATTCTGGAGGCGATCACAGGCGAGAAAGTTGACCTTGAGGAGGACTTTGAGGATGAGAAGTACTTCCGGTCGCTGGTGTACGATAGGTTTATGCTCGTGGACGCACTAGGCTTTCCAAACCTAATGCAAGCTCTCAAGGACGGTGAGAGACTTGAGCGAAGGAACTACCTGATGCGGCGTCGGGTTAACTTAAGCAACTCGTCCGGGGGTTCATCGTCTTCGGAGAATGACATGTCATCGGTTCCAAATTTTGAAGACTTCGGCACGCACCTGGTGGTCACGGACGGAGAATACGACATGGGATGGATGGCGTTTCGCAACGGCGAGCTTGTTGGATTTGTTTACGATGGAGCTTACTCTGCCCTGGAGGGCGACAACCTGCGACTCGGCGACAGCCTGGTCAGAGTGTAGCGGAAATGGCACTGAGGTTGCAAATTACTGCATACTAATCTAACACTTTCCGACGTCTAAAAATGTGGAACGAAAGTTCAACGAGTTTGTCTCACTGAGTGTTGCACATCGTGACAGATTCATGGACGTAGTATTTTAGTATAAAAACGTTGTCCAATAAGTTCAAAATTCTGATTTGGTAGCAATGACTTCGTCGTCAAATCTACACTACCGGTGCTACAGAGAATGCAAGAGTATATTAGCTCATTGCCCCATTGTTGCGACTGGAATAATGATTTGGTGGGTCTAAAGCTGATTACTGCTGACGAAGGTATCAAGGTTCTTTTTCTCCACAATAAAAATGTGGATGTTGTTGTAAGATTATAGCGAAATATGTAGGCAAACCTGAAACTGGAGAGAAATCAACTCTACTTATAAACTAGTTTATTTATACTACATTATATCCCGTAATTAGGGTTCGGATAGTTTTCTCTAATTACCAAGTTTGCATATTATAAAATTAAAATCGTTTGAAACTGTATGAGGATAATAGATGCATTCTCATGTTATTGGAATATGGATTCCAGGTTGATAAGCACCGAAATGTAAAAATCAGTACAAATTGGTCCCAAGAATAAAAAGTCACATAAGTCTGCAAGTTTGTTGCCTATCAGAATTCCTACCAATCTAAGATCTGTCACTCTTCAGTCATTCTGAATTCCTCTAATCCAATCGATCCCTCAATGCAATTAACATACAGGGTCCCACCTCCATTGCATTCTACTTCTCATACGCCGCCACCCTCTCACCTACTTACATATCTGACCATAAATAGGTCACAACTCATCGTGACCAGCGCTAGAAGGATCTGTTTCCGCACGTGGGGCCCGCTCTCCTTTCTTCGTCACCTCTTCGCCTGAATTCACAATGTCAGACGGTATATCTCCCTTTCCTTCTGACTCTTCTTTGACAGGTTCAGCTCTGCAGTCACCACCATCAATTTACTACCAACGTCAAAATGAAAACCACACAACGTCTTTCCCAGCTTCAGCAACTCATTAAGTTTCTCATCAAATACACATTCGAAAGGGTACATGAGTGGGATCCAGCTCTCAGAAAATTACTATCACCAAGGATTACAAACGTTAAACAAGGTAGAGATATTTAAGTCCATATCCAAATCTGCACTTCTAAACCTAACGCAACCAAACAACCAAGGCAACCACCAGAGCAAGCAAAGCAGGATTATTAGGGGAAAGCACTAAAAGCATCTTCTCAGGGGTCCAAACACTTGTGGCAAACCTTTTGAACATCGAATTCCATAAAGATTTCAGTGCATCCAAGCGCGTTTGGAATTCGGACACTCCAGCGTCTTCACCGTCCAGGTATAACCAGTCTTGCGCCTACATATCATCACATTGCAGACACTAACTTCAATCTTCGTCAACCAAGGACAGGATATCAAAAACATAACACTACACCACATTAACACCAACCAGGCACCACATGCCAAGTGTTTCTTTCCAGATTTTACATCTATCCATCACACATTCAGGTTAAGTTCTCATACATATCTCAAATAAAGCGACCTTAATCATATGCTCATATGCAACAGCAATACAGCAGCCTCACCTCAGCAAGCTTCTCCATAAAAGAATCGCGCTCTGATTGAGATGACTCCTTATCAGACTCGATCAGGGTTTCCAGCTGCAACCACCGATCTCAACTTAGTAAACATGTGTAAAAAGTGGGCAGAATAACCAAAAAAGGACAATCCAGAATCAAAAGTTCACGAACACAGTAACATTTCTCACTACCCTGAGTAGAATTATCAACAATAGACCCAACAACCATGTCATATGCCAACTCCAACACGCACAATCCCTTTCTTCACTAACCAGCTGCACAAAGCGCTCATACCTGATCCTTTGCGGAGTAAATATACGACTCCAGGTTGTTCTTTGCTGCCTCCATTGCTCTCTTCTGTGCGTCCGCAGCATTTGTCTTCTCTAAGCGTTGGATGGCATTCGTGATGTCTTTGCTTGACAATGACCTCGCAGGCCCTTCCGTCACATCTGTAAGCTGCACATTACAATCCACAACCCGTAATATCAGCATCCAAGTCACCGAGGATCGCAACACCTGTTCCACTAAAACTACGTGATAAACCAGACCCAACTAAAAATCCATGCGTTTCAATCAGAAAATTCCAAACAATCCCTTTAGGTCCTCATTCCTTGCATCATCCCATGAAGTATTCAAATACTACTTAATCGACAAACCCTACAAGTATTCAGGTATAATCTTCAACCCCATTTTCTTAATCCTATTACTAAAATACCTTCAGTGGCACTCTCAGAATCCTCTTCCGCAGCTTCTGCTTCGGACCTGTTGAATCAGTCCCATTTCCGTTCTCATTCAGCAGCTTCGTCAGGTTGAAATCTGATCCCGTTCCATTCATGTCCAACACCGACCCATTTGCTGTAAGGTTGGCAAGCAACGCAGTAATGTTACTCACCGGATCCACCACATCAACCCACTCAGACACTTCCACGACCTGCTCCGCACGGTCCAGATTCACAACTCCATTACGGTCTAGAGAAAAGTGCATCACAGTCTTCATGGGAGCAGACTGATTGTGATTCTTGTACCTGCGAATCCCACATCTCCCAGTCAATTAATGCCTTTTATGCGCCATCAGACCAAAACAACTAAACAACAATACCCGGATAGGTATATATTCAAAGAACTAAACTAAACTCATAACATAGAACACGATAGACAGGCACGCACTTCTCAACAGCTTCGGCAACGCCTTTCACTTCATAAACGGCGATATCAGGGGAAGAAATTGAAGGCGGCAAGGGCCCGTCTTTCTCATAAGACAATGTCACTTTGAAATCCTTCAACTGGTTCTTAAGTGTCCTTCCCATCTGCATTACCATTTCACCGCCCACACCACCACTTAGACATCATATTCAGGGTAGTCACCCTTCACCACTGCAAACATCGCATCTTACACTTCAACGAACGGTCATTCCATCTGAAAGCTGTTAGCTTGTGATTTAATTCCTAGTAGATCCAGCTACACCATAGCACGAATCAGTTGCAGGTAAACAAACTTCCCTCATCTGAAACCGAAACATTATATACCACATTGTACACATGAACCCGAGATACGCACCTTACTGGGCAGGTTCTTGTGAAGCGGTACAAGGAGACTCTGATCCTTGGACTCCAAGATGGCACCATCCAATTTCATCTCTATGCCATAAGATGCACCATCCACCATGCCGAGTTTCCTATTCAGTTTGATACCATCACTCAAGTTTGCCGCCCGTAGTGAAGCCCCCAGTACGACTGCTTCGTCAGAGTCTAGATGCCTGGCAAGTGCTTGGGCACCGACATAACCAGTTAAAACTTCCTGCACCAGTTCAGCTCAACCCATCAGCACAGAAAGAGTCAACCGCTAAAACTGTGAAGAAAAAAGTGAGCAAATACTCTCGAGAAATAAGTCTCTGAACTGAAAATCAATATACGTCCAAAGCACACCTGTATATGTTCCATCTCATTCTACTAAGACCAAGTCCAATCCGAAAACACACTTTAACAAAGTTAACCGAGAATTATCTCTCGAGCATGCTTTTCCGAACACAAAAGTCTGATTATCGATACATTTCATCACGCATGATTGCATCAATCGGGCTCTAGGTCGTTCTTCATCCAGACCTCTAATTCTCCTGTTTCACGACAGAGACTCGCAGTTTGACCACCAAGACAACAGTAAAAAAACACTACCTTCAGCATTGGAACTCGAGTCGCACCACCAAGAAGTTCCACGGAGTGTAATTGCTGGAGCTTCAGCCCGTTGTCAGCCAGGACTTTTTTTAACGGGAGTACCGCTCGCCCCCACAAGTCTTTGCAAAGCTCCTCAAATTTCTTCCTCGTAATAAAGCTCCTGCAAACAACATTACGTCACAATGAAGCCAACCCTTAAAGTGCATCTCACAGATGCCTCGCATAGAACTGGACCCTCATCTACTTTCAAGCCCCAACACTTACGGTAAAACAACTGAACAAGAGCTTGTTCATGGTTTGTAGAGTGTAAACAGACGGACACAGCCTAATCAACTTCAACTCCGACGGGTGTAACAGTGCATGTCTTCCATAAATACACCGAAGATAACTGCCTCCACTCGGGCAGAAGTTTCCATTCTCGCGGACATCACCAGTGAGTGTGATCCTCATTTCCGAGGTAGCACACACACCCATCCCGAGTATCGCAGAGTATATATACCAGCATTTCATGCCATAATGTGCATGAAAGGATCTTCTTTGAATCTTACCGAAAATCATGGTCATCCACTAACGATTCCACAGATATCGATGCTTCCGAATTTGCGCTCAAAATTTCCTTTGTTCGCTTGACCTGCTTCTTCAGCTTTGCCATGCCCTTCGGGTGATTAAAAACGTCTATCCCACTCTTCTCTTTGAACTCTGCAGCAAAGTGATCCACCAACCGTGTCTCCATATTCTGTCCACCAAGGGATGCATCCCAGCTTATTCCTTTCACCTACACAACAGCCAAAACCCGAATCAATCACTCCCATGTCAGCAGTCCCGTGTGCTCGATCTTGCCTCCAAAAACTAGGCATCATCTAACTGAACATTTCCTCACTACTGCGCTGTGTCAGCCAACGTTCACCACATTCCACGATCCTAACAGTTAATCGCCCCACAACTTACATGGAACTGCTGGGCTGTCAAGTTCTTTCCTCCACCCGGGCTCTTTGCCGTATATGCAGTGAAGTGCACAAGCGCTGCGTGCGTATTTGACGCGCCCATGTCATAAAACACCACGTGACGATCTTCGACGGAGAAATCCTTGTCGATTCCATACTGCAAAGAAGCACCAGCGGGTTCGTTGACCAGGGACAGCACGTTTAGAGAGGCGATCTCCGCAGCGTCAAGTACACCCTTCCGCTCTGCCTGCCCAAAAAACGGCGGAACGCTGATCACCGTGTCCTTGACAGGCTCCTTCGTATGAGCTTCTGCAAGAACACGTGCGTAATTCAAAAGGTTGGCAATCAGCTCCTCCACGCTGTACAAAGCAGCCCTGCAATAGAGACGTTCCACATTACGAATTCGTCACCCCGGTTTTAAATCGCAAGTTGAAAATATCGCCCCTCTCCCCCAACCGACACACGTACACACACGAGCACAGATACAGAGCCTTCGCAACCTCACGGCACCACAGATTCGAACCCAACGACTCGACAAACTCCATCAATATGTAAACACCATGTTCTGCGGCAATGTGTTTGTCCAATGTCATCCTTCCTGCCCAACGACCATGTGTCCGCGAAGAAATTGTGTCAAATGCAACAACCTGAAATACGTGTAATTTCACGTTGCCAGAAACTGTTTCCACATGTGCCTTCAACATCAGTCGAATTTACACATGGTGCAACTCACCGAAGCCCACAAGTGCAGTCCATAAGCCCCATCAAATTGCGTGCTCGTCAATTTGCCAACTACATACACTCCTGCAATATCATTACCATATACATTCGGCCAACCAATTGACATACCCTGAGTCTTCTCCAAGCCGAATCCTCGCACGCCCGTTTGCGTCTTCCACCACGTCATAAGGCAGATGCTGAGACTTCAGCAGCTCTTTCACCGCACTAAACGGCTTCCCAACCATATCCCGCAGACTCGCAAACACTCTCTCTGGGTACCGCGCCAGAATTCCCGACGCTTCTTCGGACACCAGCCGATCGCCCTTCGAGAACGCCACAAGTGCCGGAGACTTTCGCTTCGACATCTCGTTGGGAACTATCGAAATCGGAGGTAGTCCGGGCTTCAGATTCACCACCGCCACTTTCATCCACTCCGATCCCAAGTCTATGCTCATTACGGGCGCCGCGAGCGCATTGTAATTGCACAGTACAATCAAGAAAAGCGCGCACCAGATCAGTGGCTTGCAAGCAACCACCGCCATCTCGAATGCCCGCTCCCACTGTCCTCTCCAATTCTTCCCAACCCCAGAAATCACTCCTTTACTTGGAAATATCTCACTACTCTGGAATGCCCCAAAATTTCCCAAGAAGAGATCACCGACTCTCAACTCACTCGCTCGTTGCCAGCTTCACCGGAGTGTACAAACGTCAGGCTCACTACGCATCTGTAATGTAAGCACAATCGAACAGACACTGAGCACGACTGAACAAAGGTATTCTTTCCTCACTCTACATGCGACTGACGTCTCGACAAGCCGCGAGGGCACTCTCCCCCGACCCCTACTCTACCATTTCACTGATCACCACATTAAATCAGCCGAGAACGCAATCGTGCTCTACTACATCATCAACATAACCGTGAGTGATCACGGTTCTGTGCAGCTAGAAGAAAACCCTACTTTCTGGATGGTTCTGATGAATCGTGTGCAGTTGAACAGTTTTTTCGCGAATGTCGACAAAGTTTGAACTGTCGTGGTGACCAGACGGAAAGGTGACGGCAGGAGGCCAATAAGAAACGCACAAGCTCGGAGTCAGCCAATCGGCGTGTGGTATACAACAAGCTGTGTTATTATGACGTGGCCGTAGTGATGTGTATTTTTGTTTTTTAAAACCTAAATTTATGGGGTCTTGAAATTTAATGTATAAGATGTGACGGAAAACGAGAGTCAAGTTAGGAAAGAATGGAACGAGAAAGTTAGGTTTTGTGAAAGATGGCTTTGCCGAAAGAGGAGGAGTTCCACTTAGTCTTTTTACGTATTTAAGGCTTGTTCCCTGATTCCTTCTTCAGATGAAGAAAGCTTATTTAGGTCATTTCTCGTTCAATCAGTTTGAGTTCTCATTCATCCTCTTCCTTGTAGCACTGGAAGCCCTAATTCCCAGAGCTGCTGGTTGATTCACGATTCTAAGAATTGTCAACGCGCGCCTTGGGCTTCAATGTCGTTTTGCGAAGTAGTCTCGATTCTGCGATGTATTGGTTGAACTCTCTTCGGCCGTGCTGTTGTGGGGCGCAACTTGCAGAACTGTATGAGGATTTTTTGAGTTGATCAGCGATGGCGTGTGAGTCTGGGCAGGGCTGTGGAGCCGGGCAAGGCTGTGGAACGAATGCTTGTAGCTCAGAGAATTTGTGTAGTAAAGATGAGAGGGTGTTTCCTCCGAATGGCAAGAAGTCTGGAGTTTGCGCGAAGTGCAAGGAACAGCCAACTTCTGAAGATTTTGAGCTGTGTTGTACGTGCCTACACACGAATTTGATATCCAAATTTAAGACGGCTGTTAATCAGAATTCGCTCGTTACTCCTGCAGATCATGTTCTTGTGGCTTTTTCCGGGGGAGCAGCTTCTAGGTTTGATCACCTTGCCTTCAGCTCGTGCATTTGCAGAAACTTTCTATTTCTCGTTGGTTTTGTCATGCAATACCATTGCGTAGGATAGGGCTATTTTTTTTTTTTTATGCGTATGCGAAGTTGGATGTGCAAGGGATTCAAGTAGAATTAAGATGTGCTTTTATTACCTTTCGATTTCTGTAGGTTTTGGAAGGATTAGTTTGTGTTTCATAGGCTTGATCTGTATTTGCAGAGTTGCCTTGGAGTTTTTACGCGAAATTAGGTTGAGACAACAGACGGATTTAGATGCTTCCAGAGGCCAAGGAACGCGTGTTTTTGGGCTCGGTGTAGTGTTTGTGGACGAGGCAGCGGCTTGGTCCGGTCCGTCCCTCGACCTCGAACATACCATTGAAGAAATTAGCTCAATTATTTTAACTGAAAGTGAGAGACCGGTGCCTTTACATATCGCCAAACTTCAAGATGTATTTGAAGCTGAGGGTTTGCGTTCATCTGTAGGTGGGTTCTATTGAATCTCGAGCTAATTTTTGAAATAAGTACTGGTTCTTTTCTTTTCTTTTCTTTTCTTTTCTTCTTCTTTTCCTCCTCTTTTTTCTACTACTTCTTTACAATTTTTTGTTTTGGAAAAAATATGCTTATTTTATGATAAACCTGGTTCTTCTTCTAGTACTTGCCGATAACCATGATGCTAGGTCAATCCTAGAAGACAGCTCGGAACTGGGAGTCGGCAAAATACGTGGGCACATCCATAGACTGTTTTCTTTAGTCTATCATCGTGAATCAGAATTTCCCAGTTCTTTTATTATCGGTTTAAGTTTGATTCTCGTGTGAATCAACGAACGGGAATGTGGGAGCGAATGACATTCTAAGGTCGCTTGGCAGGCTTGGATGAGGATGTTGGTATTAGGAGTTCAGAAGAAATGCTCCAGGAATTGCTTAGGAATGTGGAAGACGTAACCGGGAAGGAGGATCTTGTTACCTATTTACGAATGCAAGTTCTTCAAAAGGTGCACAGAGCTAGAGCTAATAATTTCGTAATATCATTAGGTTGGTATGGCGTGTGTTTGCGTAGGCATCAATTATTTTGTTGAGATTATCTCAAATAAAATGCTAGTTAATGTATCGGTTGCATTTTGCAATGTGTTAATGGGTATATTTACGAAACCATGCTCGGGAATCCGCATATCAATTGGACGATTGGAGGGTTTGTTTTGTTTAATGGACTAAACATTGTCTGGCGCAGATAGCTAAGGAACATGGATACACAAAACTTGTATTAGGTGTATGTTCGTCACGTATTGCCGCACGTTCCATAGCTGCTACGGCGAAGGTAGGCATCCACCTACAGCACTAGCTTTTATGAGCAACATGAAGATATTGTTCAGGGTTTTATGATTGTAAATTTTCTCTGTTCCCTCGCCTGCAAACATTAACTTTTGCAATCAAGTGTAATGCAGGGGCAAGGATACTCTTTTTCAGCGGATATACAGTATTGGGACTCAAGATGGCCAGTTACAGTTGTTCTTCCTTTGCGTGATGTTCTCGCCCGAGAGCTTGATGTTTATTGTCGACTAGCCAAGTGAGTTTGAGATTGTCGCAATGGTGTTTCTTTCCATTAAGGCCGTAATAATGTCACTGTCCACCATTTCTTACCTCCGACAAAATCAAACGGATAAGTCAAGTGCGCTAAGTCCAAGCTCTCAGCAGTTAATGAATTTTATTTGCCTCGAACGAACGAATTGTAATGTACTGAATCATATGGGCCTTCTTTTGGTAAGCTTGTTTTGCTGCTTATTCATTTTTTATTCATTTTTTTGTGCAGCCTTAAAACGGTCGTCAACAAGAATACATTACACGGCACAGACAAGTCAAAGAGCATCAATGAATTATCGCGAGAATTTGTTTCCTTGCTGCAGGTAACGTACTTTCTCACATGGATTAGTTCGAAGATGTTAACATTCCTCATGGTTTCATAGCACTTCATTAGGTATGGCACCTTATAATCTCGGGCTTGGAAAACTTGGCCGGAGCTATTCTAAGATTAGAAATGAACTAAGAACCTAGTAACTACCTAATATGTATCCTTGAAGGTCTTGCCAGATGAATTTTCTTTGACTTGGCTAAAAGGATTAGCAATCACGTGATGTCATCACCTACAACGAGTGGTATTTTATCTAAGAACCTGGGCAGAAAGATTTTGTGCATGTGATGAATGTAATCATTGGGCTACTTTTTTTAGTATTGGGTTTTTCCGAGTGAGACCATCGAACATCACTTCATAATCCTTAACGGTGCCTTTTTTTAATCCTTTTACAGGAGCAAAATTTCTCCCGAGAGTACACAATCACACGAACAATGGGAAAGCTTAAGTCTTTTGTCTTCAACACACCACCAGTCGGCCCTATTGAAATGGCACTCCGTAGGCGCAGAGGAATCGAGACTCCTAAACCTGAAACTGTCTCAGCAGCAAACACAGTTCCTGACTTGCTTTGCCCAATCTGCAGCGCTCCTCTGGATGTGCGAGACTTCCTGCATGGTGATGTAGAGTTCACAGACAAGTCAAGCAACAATGCTGAATCGCCTTCTGTTAACTCCAAAGGTGATCTACCGGCGTTATCCTCCGACACGTTCAAGAACATGTGTTGTCCTAGTTGTAGGTTTCAGATTTTGCCCAAGAATGAGCCAAAGACAGAGTCGATGGTTAAGGCTCTACCAGAAGTAATGAGGGACCGCGCTGTTGCAAACTTCGAAGACAAACAATGCTGGATGAGGTACTTCGAATCTGTGAGCTGAATGTGTTTGCGGGGCTTAATTTTGTCCATTGCTATGATGTTGTCCTTCTTAGTCCTTCGAATACATACTCCACATAAGTTCTGAATTCAAGGGAACCACAAATAGAATCATTCCGTAGGAAGTCTGGATTATATTCTCATGGGCAGTCTGTAATTCTGCATGTCGCTATGATGTTTCAGCATTGATAAAAACTATCTACTATGGTGCAATTCACGCAGGTCCAGAATACAAGAATATCTACTTTCGGATGATGAAGATTGAAAGCCAAAGCAGCCTATTGTACTTATGACATCACTCTGTACATTAGCTTCTTCTCTTCGGTGTCGTTTAATGAGTACATTGTTGTGAACTCTGTCCAAGCATTGGGGCTGGATCTTTCTAGCTTTTTGTTCTAATAACATCGATTTTAGATCAAAATAATCAAGAAACAATTTTTTTTAATATCCACCCACTGCTTTGTGCAACAGAAGTTGTATAGTGCAAGTCGTTTGACAAAGTTGCAATGTACACCTTGTGATAAGAAACCTTTCCTCTTTATACCTTTCTCATAATTGGCACTAGATTCTTGATTCAACAATTAATGGTAGTGTGACATTGTTGTTTGCAGATTTGCAAGAACCCTAGGGATTAATGAAAGAAAGCAAAAGCTTGACCAAGATGAAGCAAAGTTAAATATTAAAATAATTTTTGATTGTTTGCATTGTTTGCAAGTTTGGAAACTAGAAGTGATGAAGGAGGTGAATCCTTTTGACTTCCTTGCTTCTTTTGGATTACATTTCAACCATTTCAAATCTGCAAATTTTTTTGATCTCATGGTTATATAAAACATTTCTTATAGTACAATTTTTGATGGTGTCTATATGCTTTGGATGCTTTGTGTGTAGCAAAAGAAATGAAGTGAGTAACCAATTGTTCTAGGACATGGTGATTCACTCAATAGCATTATAGTGATATCATAAAGCTAAATTTGTATTTCTTTGAGAAAAACACTAACATGGGTTATAAGTTCATGATGGCTGACAACAAGAACGGCATGGAAAACAAGCTTTTCATCACGGCTCCACTACTTATGTATGCAATCGTCACTTAG
This sequence comes from Physcomitrium patens, assembly GCF_059467195.1. Taxonomy (NCBI): domain Eukaryota; kingdom Viridiplantae; phylum Streptophyta; class Bryopsida; order Funariales; family Funariaceae; genus Physcomitrium; species Physcomitrium patens. The sequence goes on along the minus strand of NC_143423.1, from coordinate 12,983,961 downwards.
CATGTATTCCTTATCAAGGAATCAAATGGTGTGTTCAATCTAATGTATAAACCATTTTGTAGATCTTCATGAGTAATCAAGCCTCTAAGTTCAAAGTGAATGATGAGGCTTCAAGTATTTAGATTCAAATAGAATCATTTTATGGAATTTAGTATGATTCTTTAAAAATTAAGTATTATTCTTCTTTGTCCCATTATATCCCCTCCTACACTCCGTTTTGTATAGATTGGCATTCAATGGATCCAGGTTCTCAGGAGACATATACAATCCTATCTTCACTGAAAATATTATTCTATTCACTTCCCACTCCCCCCCTGTCAGTGGTAGGATAAAACCTAATCGCAAATAGATATCTAATCGTTATTTGCTAAGTCTTCCTCAATGTAGTCACCTTCTAATGCTTTTTAGAGGAGGTCTTTGACCACAAAGGATTTAACCAAAAAGAAGATTGGCATGAAAATATTAGCAATGCGCTTAGACACTAAGCAAATTAACATAGTTTTGTAAGAATATTGATTGCAATGCATTCTAAAAACTATGAGCTTTGTTGCTCTTTTGTCCTACTTATTTTTCTTCTTGATGCTCCAATGCTATTATCAACAATCTAGAATATTAGTTGAACAATATAGTCTTATGATACAATCAATAGTAAAACGCCATGTGAATTTCAAACAACATTAATTTTTTTGATGAAAATAAAGAAAGATGCATGTAACAAATGAAAATACATTTTGTCTCAACTCTTTATCCCCCTAAGCGATCTTATATAATAGACTAGCTAATTGCAGATGGAATTCAATGTGATTTTACATTATATGTGTGTAGGAATATATACATATTTTTTTTGTATATGTGTGTTTTCTCATATTATTCCATTCACTTTCATACAAATATACATACATACACACACACACATATATATATATATATACTTGTATTTCTATGTGTGTTTGTGTCTTAGCTCAGGAGCTTTATCTTGCAGTAATGATCCACATTACATGGCACTAGGAGTTGTGGGCCACAAAGCTCGAGGTTGTTTGTGTTTAGTTTTGATTTGATATATTTGATTTGTTTGTTGTTTTCTCCATTTGGATTTCATTGTATAGCTAAGATGCATGTGGGGTCTCTTTGGGAATTTAAATTATCAAGATATGTTTGGATTTTTTTATGAACCCTATTTTGTAGTATTGCAATTTGAATCACTTCTTGGCTAAAACTAAGAGTTCAATATCATAAATGAATTATAGATAAGAAATCGGTTTATATGTATGTAATACAAGAAAGTAAAAATAACAAAGAGGTTCATACATATTTCTTAATTTTTTTTTATACATATATATTCATTTGATCTAATATGATTCATATATTTTGTATATTTGATTTTTTTTTATTTTGGTGTATTTATAAAATGATATGCTAACATTTTTTTTAATAAAATTTATTTTTTATTTTTTATTTTTAAAATTATATAGATATGATTATAAGAAAAGCAGAAGCAAGAGTCAAAGTAAAAGTAGTGAAAGATATTAACAATAAAATTTATTTGTGATTATTCTAATTTTTGGCAACATGTTGCTAAAAGACTTCTTTGAGTTTTTAAGACACATTGTGTAATACTTGTAAAAGGCATGGATTTCCATAACAATAGCACGGGTTCAACTAGTTCTTTACAATTTGTATTTAAAAGTTGAAAGATAAATTACATAGATGGCATTTATGTCCACCTTTGAGTAAATATTTTTAAAAATTTTGGTATTTTTATTTTTATTTTTTGATTCAACTTCTCTTACAAGTTATTTTATTTGTGATATTATTTTTTTTATTTGTATCAATATTTTTTATTTAATACTTTATTTTATTTACAAGCTTTTTATATAAAGTATCTTATTTTTATAAAAAATAAACTTTTTATTTAAACTAATATTTTTATTTATAAAAAATTTACCTTTTATTAAGTAATTTTTAGTACTTTATAATAATTAAATATATCTTTAAAGATACTATGGTTAAATTTTATCCTTCACTATATTATTATTTTCTTTTAGATTTGTATTATATCATTTAAATACAGTTTTTCTAATAATTTATGGTGACCAAGTGAATTTCATTGCACTTTAATTACATATTATGTTTATAAAACAATTAGAGAAATTAGGTATTTAATAATATATATATTATTTTATTTATCAGAATTTTTAATTGGTTTGTTTCTTTAAACATTCTTTTTATAATTGAACTTAAATCTACATATTTGAAATGTGCATCAAGTTTTTAAAATTTACTTAAAATTTACATATATATAAGAAAATTTAGCAAGTTATAAAAAATTCTAAAATTCAAATTTATAAACCATGATGAAACAATAATATTAATTAAATAATTAATTTAGCTTTATAATTTATTTATTACAATTTCTTGTAGTCATTTATATAATCATAAAATTGAAGAAAATTAAAAATATAAATTTATAAATATACATCTTTATTTCTAAAAAACAAATGTATATATCCTAAGTTCTTATTAAAGTGCTTTGAAGTTAGATTTTGATCTTATTTCACATATAGTTGTTTCCTAAGTATTAAACATAATATTTTTATGATTAATTTTTTAAGAACTTCATCTTAATTTTGCTTTGGAGATATTTATATTGTTTTTTTAACCTATTTTATATCGTCTTCACTAATTTATAGCCCTACTAAGGTGGTGGAAGCTTTTTGTAGTGCAAATGCAATCTAAAATACAAACATGCTAGTTAAATTTGATCTATTAGCCAATAAGGCATAGAAAATAATCAATAAAATTTATACATATGATTTCTTTACATATCTTTGGCTTTTATCATCATTATTTTTAAGTAGTTATGTTAAAAAGTATAAATATGCATAATAAAAGATAGATTTTTTAATTAATTAGAAAAATAAATAAAATATTCAATGTCAAATTAATAATAATAATTATAAAAACAGAATTATTATATTATTTTAAAAAAAAATCTTAGCTCTTTTATTCTATTACTATATTTTATATTGATTATAATAATTAATTTAGGATATTACTTTTGCCACTACAACTTCTTGTTGTTACCACTACAATCTCCAATTTATTACATAATATCTTTGTTTAAAATCTTTTAAATCAACCAAAATAAATTTTTTCAATACCTTCAAATAATTTGATTGAATATAAAAAAAACTCAAAAAAACTAAAAATTCAAAATTCAAAAAATTCAAAAAATATTCCAAATAGATAGTAGATTTTAGTGGTAGTTGTAATAGATATTGAAGAAAGAAAAGTTAGAAGCCACAACACTTAGCATCAATAAGGCTGCACTCAAGAGAAGTATGGAATAAGATGACTTTCACTTCCAACACTCTTTACTTATAGTTGGAATCTTCAATACTTCTACTTTGCTAATTATCAAAAGGCATTCAAGCCTATTGCATCTATCAACTTGTGGTGTCTATTCTTTACTAATATTTTTGTAAGCACATCAACAAGTATGTCTTTTGTAGCACAATATTTCATACTTATTATTCCATCTTCAATTTTTTCTTGTATAAAATAATGTTGAACATCAATGCACTTGGTTCTTAAATGGTGCTTTGGATTCTTGGAAAATGCAAGACATCTTTGATTGTCACATTTTATTGGAGTTGCTTTCAATTGCACTGGTCCAATGTTATCTAAGAGTTATTTTATCCAACATGCTTCTATTGTACAATAACTTACTGCCATGTACTTAGCCTCTATGGTTGATCTTGTAATATTAGATTGATTCTCATAATTCTATGAAATGGCTTCAACTTCAATAAAAAAATACATATTCATTGTGGATCTTCTATCATTTGTATCTCTAATCCAATCCGCATCATAATAACCTTGCAAATCAATGTACTTATCACCAGTGCACAATTTGAAGTCCTTTTTATCTTTTAAGTATGTTAATATCATCTTTACTATTGTTTAATGCAAAGGTCTTGTCTTAGACATATATTAGCTTATAACACTCATATTAAATGCAAGATCCACTTTTGTGGCAACCATTACATATATAAACGAGCCTATTACTCTCTTATATAGAATATTTTATATTTCACCTTCAACTTATGTATATTCTTTATTTGTGAGCTTCATCAACTTCAAATTAGTCTCCAAAGGTGTTCCAATGGACTTGCACTCTTCCGTATAGAATTCTTTCAACACTTATTCAATATACTTGGTTTAGCTCAGTATAGTGGTCTTGTTACAACAATCTCTTAAAAAATCCACTCCTAAGTAATAATAGAGCTCTTTCAAATCACTCATCTCATGTTTTTTTTCTAATATGGCCTTCATTCAATCCATCTTTTTCAAATTATTAGCTAAGATGATGAAATCATCAACATAGAGGATTACAATCAGCAAGAATTCTTTAAATTCTATCACTTATTGTAGATAATCAGCCTTACTCCTTACAAACCTCTTATTGACAAAAAAAAATGTGTCAATATATTGGTACCATATTCTTGATGATTGTTTCAATTCATATAAAGATTTCTTCAACTTACATACAAGGTATTTATTGCCTTCTTATACAAATCCTTATGGTTGCTCGATGTAGATGTTTTCTTACAATTCTCTATTCAAAAAGATTGTCTTCACATTTATTTGACACATTTCCAAGCCCATTACTATTACAATGAACCTAATGGTGGTGAATTTGGCAATGGATGCATAAATCTCATTAAAGTCAATATCGGCAACTTAAGAATATCCTTTGGCAACTAATCTTGCTTTCTGTTTCACCACCACATCCATTGTATATTTTTTGGTCTTAAATATCTACTTATAATCAATATTAGATCAATTTGTTAGAAGAGGTGTCAATTTTCATGTATCATTATCAATAAGACATTGATATTCTTCTTTCATAACCTTCTTCCACTTGATTGCATCTTGGCACTTTATAGCATCACACAAAGACAATAGATCAGCAAAGAATACAACATTTGCATGTTCTTCACTTACTTGAAGAAAGATATGGTTCTTCTACTATTTGTCTCATGGTCTTCTTTGTCTCAAAAGATATCTCTTTTCATTTAAAAAAGATTCATCTTATTATATTCTATGTTCTCTTCCAAGCTTCTTTTTCTTTAAAGCTTATTTTTTTCACTCAAAGGTTGGTACTCCTCATCATTATCATCATCATAAACTTCAATATCTTTATTACTGGATTTAAAATTTTGTTAGGCCTTCTTTTTCATCTTCTTTGCCTCTTGATCTTCATTCACACCTTCACCATCTTCATTTTCTTCATTTCCTTGTCTTTTTGCTGAATTTAAAGATGTATCTATAAACACACCTTTATTCCTATTTAGATACATTTTTAAGTAATCACAAGTACTTTTATGCTCCAAAAAATCTACATCACGACTTTTAATGATCTTTTTGGTGTCCAAACATATTAGCCTATATGCCTTGGTATCCTCATAATATCCTAAGAAAACATACTTTGTATCTTTTGCATCAAATTTGGACCTCATACAATTTGATGTCTTTGCATATGTAATGCATCTAAGGATCCTTGTATATAAAATGCATGGTCGTCTTCCACTCCAAGCTTCTTGTGGTGTTATTAATGCAAGGGCACTTATTAAAGACATGTTTCTTGTATATATTGCATTCACCATAACTTCCTTCTAAAATTTATAATCAAAATTTTGAACATGTAGCATGTTCCTTACCATCTTCACATTGGTTTCATTTGTCCTTTTAATAACATTATTTTGTTGTAGAGTGTATAGAATTCTCATTTGTCTAGCAGTTCTTTCATTTTATAAATAAACATTAAATTATATAGACATGTACTCACATCCATTGTCCATTCATATCACCTTTATCTTTTACTCACTTTATTTCTCAACAGGTGCTTTAAACTCGTTAAATTTCTAAAAACACTCACTCTTGGCTTTAAAAATATAGATTCAAATCTTTCTTGAGAAATTATCAATGAAAGTAAAGAAATACCTTATTCTTCGAATACTTGTAGTCTTCATAGGACCACATATATCAAAATGGATAATTTTCAATAACTTTATAGCACATGTTGCTATACCATTTGGAAATAAGGCCTTTTATTTTTTGCCTTATAAGCATCCTTTATATACAAGTTATATTACATTTTGGCTTGTTTTGCCAAGATCTAAGCTATTTAGTATAAATTTAAGCTTTGTCATGCTCTTCACATTTAAATGGCCAAGATAGTGATGCTATATATTCAACTTGTCTTGGTTTGATATAAATTTAGCAAATATAGCTACCTCCACTCTATTAACCTTCTTATACTTCAAGTAGTATAAATATGCCTTTCTAGAGCCCTTAGTAACCATGTTTCTATACAATATTCTTACAAAACATCCATTCTTATTGAATTGAACTATAAAACCTTCTATTATAAGTTTATTCACCAAAAGTAGGTTTTTCTTCAACTTGGATATATGGAAGACGTTTTTGAATCTAATTCTATTGGTTTGTCCATTTATAACTACCTTCACCATAATAAAACCAATTTCAATGCTTCATATGAGCTTCTATCTCCCAAAATCATATTTGATGCTGAAATAGCCTTATAAGTCTTAAATAAATACTTATAAGATATCATATGCTTCGAACAACCTAAGTCCACAATCCATCTTATTATGGCAACCATAGAGGTGCCATTTGCTACCATGAATGCATAATCTTATCCTCCAAATTCATATTATACAATATTTTTATTTTTTCTTTTCATCTTACTACTTTTATAGTAATTTTGAGCAAAATATCCTACTTTGCCACAAATTAAGCAATTTTTGACATTACTTTGTTGGTTAAAATAGTTGCCCTTGTTTTGTCATAAATAAAGTGTTGAATCTTCACTTTGATGTTTTTTTTTCTTTCCTCTTGGTCACTTCATGACTAAATCTTAATATCACGTAGTCCATTGTGATTTCTTTTATCTTCATGGATTCCAAAGCCACAATGAGGTAGTTTTAGGATTCGAGCAAGTTCATGAGTAGAATCAGGATAATATCTGCAACTTTTAAAAACTTGTCTATAATTGCAAGTTGCTTTGCAAGTGCCTTCACCTTATTCATGTGTGCCATGAGGTCTTCATCTTCTTCCATCTTATAAGTAAAGAACCTCTTTCTTGTATAGATGATGTAAGATAAGTTCTTAATTTCATAGATTTTACAAAAAATCTTTCATACTTTTGCTAGTCTTTTGCAAAAGATAATATAGAAGATATTGGCTTCATGAATATTGATTGAAATCAATCCAAAGGCCTTCTTTTCACGATATTTGTAGTCCTTTTTTTTCTTTTATATCAGCATACATGCTTGGAGGCTCTTCACTTTCATCTATAATATCTCAAAGATCCAAAGAAGCCAACAAAAGCTCCATTTTGACCTTCCAATTGTACAAATTTTTCACTCTCAAAATACTCTTAATTTCATTTCTAGGACCTCTCACAAGCTCAATAAACTATATAAATATCTCAAAGTAGATTTGTCACTCATCTATCACTTTTATGCTTACAAATCACCTCTAAGCACCATAAGAGGTCTTTTAAGTACCTTAAGTTTTTTTAATACATGAAACTACAAAGTTAGTCCATCAAAGATCTAACTAAGTAAGAAAATATAATACTAATATTCTATTATATCACTATAAGGTATAAATCAAATCCTAAATCTAAGATACACTTAATAATAAGTAAGAGCAAACAAAGATCTAGATCTAGATTTCAATCTACAAGTTAGAAGTTTCAAAATCCTAACACCAATAACAATAATATGATCTACTCTACACAACAACAAAAACTTGAAATAACTTCAAAGAAACCCATAAGAAAATATAAATAGGCTCATAAGTTATTTAAGAAAGAGAAGTTAGAAGCAAAAATACTTAGCATCAACAAGGTTACACCTAAGAGAAGTATGGAGTAAGATGACTCTCACTTCTAATATTCTTTACATATAGTTGGAGACTTCATCTACAATCATATTCATCTTTTTTTGCTACATCTAGCTAAATCCTAGATTCTTCTTATCATAGCCACCATCTAAAACTCTAGCCGCCACTATAGTTATTTGTTTTAATTCTTTGTTATCTTTTGACTATTAGCAACTTACTATGGTTTAACTCTATGTAGTGGCAACTATATAAGATCTTCTGGATCTTCAACAACCGATAGCAATATTCACTAGTATATTTATTTATAAAAGTAGAAATAAATAGAAGTAATTATAAGTAAGTTAAATTGTTCATATTTTATTAGAAAGATTCCTAAAAAGTATGTAGACTTTAAATATTTTTATAAATGATTGATAGATTGGTAACTTGGCCAATAAGTTGGTTACATATTGCACATTTAACGACTTGTATTACAAGTTGGTTATGTGGCACACATATTGGAAATTTGCCTTACAAATTGGATGCATGTTTCACAAGTTAGATACATGTCATATGGCCTATAGGACATTACCATATAGTTCTTTAATAGGTATAATATACAGAGGTAAAAGTGAGGCCTACCTTCCTCTTATCAATATCTTTCTTGTATTTTGTCTTCATTCCAAACTTCCGACTCATTTTTTATTTAGCAATATTTATTCTAGTTTCTATTCTACATCTATTTTTTAATTGTATGTTTTTTCTTTTTTGATAATATAAGAATTTATTATTATTATTGTAATTTTTTTGTAGTTCATATTCTTAATAGTAATGAAAAAACTATGGTGATATTTGTAATATATATATATATATATAGTATATTATTTTTTGGTTGAGGAGCTTATTAAAAAATATTTTAGAAATATCAAAGCTTCTTGAACAATTACTATTTTTAAAAGTTGAATATTAAATTATTTACTATTAAAATGTGATATACAAACTAATGAGAAAGATGAAACTTAGATTGAGTAGCTGTATAGCTTTTATATTTGCTAGGAAATTTGAAAGTTAGTATAAAAATGACATTACAATGGCAAGAAAAAAAAAAAAAAAAAAAAAAAAAAAAAGGTTCAATTAGAGATTTGATATAATTGAAGTCCAAGTTCTATCTTAGCTAGAAGAACAAATAAAAAAAACTACCCCAATTGGATAAATACAATACTTTATTCCATAGGGAGCTACGTTTTATTTCCTGTAAATGTCAATTTGGATAAAAAAAACATGCTAAAAAAGCAACAAAAGTAATTTGAAAATCGAGATGAATATTGAATCAATACAGATATTTAAAATTAAAAAAATTACATGTTCTTTTCTTGTTTTGTTGTATTGAAGATTCTGCAACAATATCACGACATTGGAAGGCATGATCGTGAATCCACAGTTATCCATCTCAGACGCTCTCAAACGCGTCAAACCTCTAAAGATCACCCAGACGGGCATCTGTGAATCCTGCTCCATGAACTGCTTAGGTGCATTCTGTACTCCACTTTACCTCAATGGATCGTAAACCTGGATTTCATCTGGGTCGAACAAAACACAGCTCGTTGCTACGGGCTACACTGGTAGTGTACAGAACGGAACGTATAATCATGGCCAAGACTTGATCACTTTGCTGGCGTATTTTGGTTAGCTCCAACGCATATGAACATTCCAATATCGTAGGAATGGCTGATGAATTTTATTATTAGGTGCATCTGTACACCCTCTCCCCATTAGATGCTGGCAACCCACTTCAATACAATGGATTCCAACTTCTACTCGAAGAACCTTATGAGAAATCTTGGACCTCGAAATTTCACTAAGCACGTGAACCTGCTGACGCTTGGATAGAAGCTAAAATCTCGTAGGAAAAAAAGATCAATTAGGCAGGACAGGCGCGTGTCTTACAGCCACCTAGAGAAGATAGATCAGCCTTACTGATATTTCGAATTCGACATTCAATTGTCCATTGCAACCATTCAAACTCCACCCTGGGCATTAGAAACAGTATCATCACAAGTTTAAGGCTAGCTTAGCAGTATAATTGCTACATGTAGACCTGAGACCCACTTCAAGGTAACATTCTCACAATGATAGCTGATACATGCCTTCTTCTTTAAAATTTAGGCACAGTTCGACGCTGTTGACTGCGCAGAATTTTTAGTGATTACCGTTTCAAATTCGGGAGCTAATCAACCGATTGGGATATGATAGAATCAAATAAATTTCACTCACATTCGTTCCAAATGAATGCCTCCCAAAATTCCCCACAATATGTTTAGTCAAAACCTAGGTGACGATGTTAAAAACAGGAGTTCTAGACCTACGACAACTCAAATGCAACTAATAAGGCGACAGTACAGTGAATATACATACTTCATGATGAATTGAGTGAGTGGAATTATCGAGATGACGAGCACCCAATCTCGGACAAAGAAGCTTCACAAGCTCGTGAGGTAAGATGGCCGTTAGTCCAATTATCACACATCCAAGTTTTGCCTTGTGTCTTTCTTGCGGAGCTACCGATGGTTACCTGCCAATGGATGTAGCGAGACAAGGCTCTAGATTGGCATAAAGGTTGCAGAAGGGGAAGACTCCAGAGTGTAAAATGAGTTCCGAATTGTCGAGGACAATGAGAGTCAAGCGTGGTAGCTGCATTGAGATTCGCCCTGAAACACGGATCACAGAGTGGCAAGCGGAGGAAAGCGAATTATGCTCCAATTATCACAATTCAAACTTGATCCTCCAAGTTGCCGACAGCGTTCAGCGCTTTCCTGCTTTCTTGTTACTTTTCTCCCTTCCTGCTTTCACCGGTTTCAGACTTTCATCTCTGGAAACCCGGAAGATGTGAACCACGAATCTACGCGGATTTACGAGCTCAAATATGCAACAATCTCCATCTGCAAGCTGGTTATCAATTGAGAAGCCCCGCCATCCACCACTCAAGCCTCCTTTGCCTGCAAGATATATACACTCCCACTCCAAGTCGTTTGCCTCCAGCATGATACGTTCATCATCAACGGGCAAATGCTCTTTGCAGAAAGCACTCTGCAAACCCATCCAAAATCCACCAGAAGTGTGCGAATGCAATAACGACTTTATAAACGCCGGATTTCGCAAATCCTTGAAAACCGCCTCAGCCGCATCAATGGCCGCCATCCGCGGTTTGTCTGAAAGATACTGCTTCGGCAGTCCATGCCTCGTTTCAACCTTCTCACGCAGCCCTGACAGGACCGGAGCGTCATTATAAGTTACAGCCGGCTTCGCTGCAACTCGCGATGATCGTCGCGCTTCCAGTCTAAGCTCCTCTAGTGAGGACATCATCTTCCGCTTCGTGGATTTCTTCAGTAAGGCACCGCCATTACCCTCTGAAACGCTCTTCGCCAATTTCAACAGCCCTAACTCCCCCATCTTCTTCTCATTCTCCTCCACTCGCTGCTTCCGCTTCTCCTCGTACGTCAACTCTGTCTCATCCTCGTCCGCCATTGCTACCTCCACTCTTCACAAACCCTGAGAGATCCCCCGAGGCCACAACTGATCTCACCTCACTGAACTGCAACCCAGCATCGGCCTCGAGGAAATGAACATCGTAATCTTCCCCTGCGCCAACACAGCTTCATAGGAACCTCAGTTCAATATGGCGGGATCTTCAGTTCAAAAACGAGGAAGACGAAGAATCGGATGGATGAGTTTTTTCACACATATAATGGATGGATGTACTCCGATCCGGGTATCGGTCCACTCAGGATACCCTCCGAGGGGGAGGTGTGCATGCCCTTAGCCATGGTTTTGCACACATGAAATCTACAGCTTCTTTAAGGTGCATGGTTGTTGCACTTACGTGTTGCTATTTTTTTTTTTTTTTCTAATTTTCAATTCCATAAAATAAGAACCTGTCATTTCTGAAGAATATATATATATATATATATATATATATATATATGTTTGTGTATATTGGGCATTTGTCACCCAAAGATTCAAATTCAAATGATAATGTTACAATCCTACAGTTGACATGAAAATACAATGCATTTTGAGTAGATAAAACTGAAATAGTTGCTTTAAGGCTGCACATACATTGAAAAACAAAAATCAAATTAATTCAATATTTTCACGTCATACACAATGTTGTACATGACAATTTTCTTACAGGAGAAATGAAGTACAACCTATTGATTCAGAACAGCATATGTGTAAGTAGAGTTTCGTTGTAATGACTGCATTGGGAACAACTCATTATAAATATAATGTAATCTTTCGATGCGAATTACACGTCACACCTGTGTGGTCATCTACTTGTGCACATAATTTCAGTCAATTATTCCTTGGAAGTTCTTAGTATAGAAAATGGATGATCGGCTTTACCTCTTTTGTCGCTTGTCTGTGTGATTGCGAGATGGAGAGCAGTTGATTCTCTTCTGATGCAATGCCCATGTGTCACAGAAATAAATGGCTACAGGTTCTACAGTAAAACTAAGTTCTGGTACCCACCTGCCTGGCCACTGCCAAGACTATTGCCATATCACAGCTTCTCTTGCTTGTGCTCCTCTTTGACATGATGTTGGTTGGTGTTCATGCGATGCTTCGTGCAGCAACTGTATAAGGACCAATTACTAGGCTTCGTATTTTGGTGACCATCCTCACACATTCAGCTCAAGCATGTGAGAAGTTACAAGATAGCAATAAAAAGAAGGCAAGTTCGTCGGAATTGTGCAAAAGGAAAACTTAAATCAAGCTTCAATGCATTGCGCAGCATCCTTGTCACACTATCTGCTGAAACCAAGACACGGACGAGGAAACAGTGTCGATTCTATGGAAGACAAGTCTCCTAGGAGGGCGTTGCATACTGGGATGAGATCCACATGAAGGAAACCTCATAAGGAGTTTTATGATGCTGTGCTATTTAGTGTTTTCATCCTAAAAGGAAGCGCACTAATTGCTACAAACCCAAAAACATCAGCTGATGCTTCATTTGGGTACCATGATCGACTCTCCCGCAGCTATGTTATCTCCGTCCTTGATCCCATTCGTTGCCATCAATGCTTCCACGGTGACCTGTCAACAGAACACCAAATAATGAGAATTTGTACAAATAGCGCTGCAAAGTGGGCAGCAAGGGCGGCGACTCAATCCAAGTCAATGGAGAGGATTGGCTAACTCGAGAACATACGTTATATTTCCTGGAAATGCCCCAGAGAGTGTCTCCCTTGTGCACTTGGATTGTCTTGCAATTATCCAACTTCTTGTTCCCGAAGTGTGAGAGTGCGCCTCCGGCAGCTTCCGAAGTGTGCATTGCACTAATTCCCTTGTGCTCAGCGCTCTGAGCAACATCTTTCGTCTTGTGTCCTACCTCCTTAGTCAACGAACCTTCATTCTCCTGTGCACAGACAGGATCAAGTAAAATCTCTCAGCAATTTCGAATCTCCAACCGTGAGAAGGGAAGTCATTTGTAGTATATTGTTGAGTGTGAACCTGTTGGCTTTTCTCTTTTCTAGTGACAGATTTGAACAAGCTCCAGACAATGCCGCCGGCTACGACTGCACCTGCAGCCTTGGCTATAAGCTCATCCTTGCTGCGGTTTTTGTCCTCAGCAGGTTTCTCTGGCTTTGGACCAGCAGCAGGTGCGTTACCACTCGTTGCCATCTCTCGCTGTTACGTGAATGCAACACGGGTGTTATTCATCAGGTTAAGGTGCAGTTAGTCAAAGAACGACGCACTAATGAAAAAAACATAAAAAGAAAACGCCGCTGCACAGTGTTGTTTCCCCAAACTAAAAGTGATGAAACGATACGAATGGTGAATGCTGCAGTACGACTCAAAATGAACCGTTTATGGGGGACACAACTTCCTGAAGACGCGACAGTTGACACCACATTCGCAAATGTGCGAGAATCACAAATGAATGAAAACGTAACTCCGCTGGAAACGAAGCCCAGGCAAACCGCCAAGGGTTGAGACTCGTCATAATCCCTCAACCCAGGACCAACACATTTCTCATTTGAAGGCACTCGTGCAGTTCAAAACAACATCCCAACCAGAGCGACAAAACAGAACGATGAAGCAAAAATAAAAATAAAAATAACCGGTCAATAAAAAATCACCTTAAGAGCTCATCCGATGAGGGGAAAGAAAGGAAAAAAAACAAAACAAACAAAACAAAACAAACAAACCAAACCAAAACCACCACAGTCACAATCACCAAAACCCTTACACTCCCGTCCCTTGAGCCGAAAAAAATGCACAACTCACAAACCTCCCTGCACGGGCGGACTTCACGAGACCAGCAACAGAAGGAACCAACACAAGCCCAAAAACCCGAGAGCCCTTGAACGATTTCTCCTTGTCCTGGCCCCGCTTAACTATCGACCTCCGCTCCTCGATGAATCAATCACAACCCCGTGACTAATTCCAACAAGAGACATATTTCAATTACTTTCTCAACGTCGAACCAGCGCCCCTGAAATCAAAACGAACGGAGGCCCTGATCACATGCAATTACAGAATGGGGGAGGGAGGGAGGGGAGAGAGACAGAAAGGGGCACCTACATCAGTCACGTGAGCCCGAGGAGTGATGACCGCTCGTGGCGATGACTTGTGCAGAGCCACGCGACGGAGTTGAATAGTTATAAAAGCAGTGGTGCAGGTGCAGGTGCCCACTGCCAAGCGCAGGAAGCGATCGACGCCAGAACCCTCGTCGTCGTAGTTTCCTGCGGTATCAGCCAAAACCCAGCCCGGCCCTTGGCTTCCCGCTGGAAGCGGGGCATCCCGCGCGAAAGCAGGGAACGGGCCGACGACCCCCCTATCCCCCCTCTCCACACGCGTCGTTTCCGTTCGGGTTCTGGTTCGGCATGGGCTTGGGTTCTGGTTAGCGGATGGGGTCTACAATTGTCCACCGGGTCTGGCAATCATGTTCTTTGGATGAATAAATGGCGCATTGCGTTGGTGAATGAACGGGATCGCGTAGAGGTGCGCTGGGCGGATGGGTGGATGGATGGGTGGATTGATGAGTGGACGGATGAGTGGATGGATGGTGGTGATGGATGGATGGGTGGATGGATGGTGGTGATGGATGGATTGTTGGATGGATGGTGGGTGGATGGTGGATGGATGGTGGATGGATGAATAGGGACGAGTTAGCTAGGGCTGTCCGACGTGGCTCCAATGGAGCTGCGAGGTTTGATTTGAGTGTTGTACCAACTCTATGGGTGGGTTGGAACTCGTGAACATGTTGTTCCCCCCTTCACAACAATGTTCCATTTGTTGTTTCATTAATGTTGACATACTCCAAAAGTACTAAGTGGCACGGAATTTAAAAACAAAGAAAAATGAAATAAAATAAAATAAAAATAACTAAAAAGTACATATCTAGGAATAATCTTGCATATCTAAGAATATTCTTCGTTGTTGATTTTTCTCCTCTCTGAACAAACTTGAGATTTTGTATGTTTTAATTCTTCTAGAGAATTGTCTCACAAACAAAAATATTAAACTTTAACAGATAAAAATACTTCTAATTTATAACATGGTCTTTTGGTAGAATAGTACAAGAATTTTACTTCCTCTTATAAATTAGTTTGAAATCAATTATTTACTAATGTATACATCTTTAAGTGATTATATATATATATATATATATATTACACCATTTTATCAATATTGTAATAGTTAAAAATTATATAATATTATTATTTTTAAATAATATCATCTTTCCTCTTATAACAATATTATGTTTGATTTTATATTTTCTAACTAGGACAAAAAGATAGTACTATAATAACTTATTCTACTATTTATGGCATCTTATCTTTTATATAATTTTAATTTCTTTGTCTTGCTTTATTTTAATGTCTTATGATATATATATATATATATATTTATTTATTATTATTAAAAATAGTGTATAACTATAATAGAAGTTTTTGTCTATAGTAATGAACAAATAAGTAATTTAACAAGATAGATAAATATGGTTTTAGTATTTAATGCAAGATAAATTAAATGCATATTATTCACATATGTTAGAAAAATAAAGTTTAATTAAAATAGCCATAAAAATTTATAAATTTGTATATAGAGAATTGATAGATATACACTTATATTTTATTACATAGAGACTCCCTTTCAATAAATATGAACAACTTGCACCTATTGTGTCCAATTTCTATATTTTCTCTATAAATTAAGTTCAGTTAATTTAATTCAATTTAATTTTTTTTATTCTTTCTATTTTCTACCAATTCGAATGCAAAAGATATCTATTGTGTGCTCAAAGAGGAAAGAGAGGTCAAACTACAAGCAAGTCTTCCTCTTGTGCAATTTGTGGATTCATAACATGTTTATTTATTTATTTATTTATTTATTTTTGTAAAAGATTATGAATCTATTGCTCCAAAAGTTGTTATTGATGTGATAAGAATTCTTCATGATGTCATGCACTTTGCAATAATATACCTTTTAGGATTAAATTATATGATATTTCTTCATTTGATGAGGTTGATTTAGCCACAAGTACCCATGAAAATAATCAAGAAGAAGTGGTTCATTAGCATCCATTAATCCTTTTAGTTTGTAGAAACATGGATGTTCTCTTGTTGTTTGCAAAAAACTAATGCAATCTAAAATTGCATAGTCATCCATTATGTGAGTTTTATTTTATTTTATTTTAATTTAATTTTTTTAAGAATCTTATGCATGGAATAGCATTATATTTTATAAATAGAAAAAATAAAAAAAATGGTTGGTATATAAAAAAAAATATTAGTAGACCATATATAATTCCATGATATATGGCATAGTCTTGACTTTCAACAAATAGAATAATTTTGTCCTATACATCTTTAAAGTTCTCAATGGATATTGCATTTCATCACTTTATAACAAAGTGATTTCTTTCTAGAAAAGAAGTAACAAAATAACAAACTTTCCATATGTGCATGCAAATAAAACAAGTCCAATGTTGGATCTAAGTTACATATGAGTAATCAATAATTTCTCTCTTAAAGGTTTCAGCTCTTTGTACCTCTATCCACAAGGTTTGAAAATTTTCTTATATACCAATATAAACAATATTCTTTTAATGCTAAGTGAAGAATTTGAAATCCTTGTTGGCTATAAACCACCTCTCAAATTTTCCAAACCATTCTTTTAGATATGCCAAGCATAAAGCAAGTTAGTCATGGAGATCACAAAAACCTCATCAATAGCTTCTATTAATGCTAGTTTTTCATTTGCCCCTATTACTAGTGCCTTTCTATCTTCTAAAGCACTATGTACCAATTGTAAGCCCCACATGTAATCCACATTATTATTTTTGTCTTGCATGATGCAAATACGAACACAAAACAACATATTAATGGCTATAGAACTAAGAATTTGTATGATGTATAAGTTGAAATTGTATATGTAATGATAGTAAAAACATCAATACTAACATATACAATAAAATCCTAATGTCAATTGTACACACAATTCTTAAAATGATTCAATTAGAATCTAAATTCCTCACATACATAGAAACAACACACATCTATTCAAAACTCAAATTCTTTATTATCAAGTTACTTGTGTTTTTAGACAAATACCTTGTTAAAACACATATAATGATATTAATGTGCATATGGTAATGATAATATTGGATGTATGCAAGGATACACGTTATGAGAGTGGTCATGCAATAAGTAAAGAAGAAAGTGTCCACCTAATGGTTCCTTTTATTTATTTTACAATATAATTTTTTTTATTTTTATAATAATTTTAATTAAATAATTTAAAATCATAGGTATTGCAATTATATCAATAATTATTTATTTTTTTTTCTTTATATATATATATATATATATATATATATATATATATATATTTTTTTAAAAGAAACTATAAATATATATTTTTAATTATTCTAATCTATTTCGTCTTTTACTAATTGGTTTTGAGAGAGAATTCTATTAAATTATAAAATATATATTTTTTGGATTATGAGATATTAATCTCAATTTATATTGATATATTTTTATAAAAAATAAAAAATAGATTTATATTGTAAGAAATTGAAGAACCTTACAAAACAATTGCTAAATCATAAGAACCATAAGAATACAAAATACTAAGATATTATTACTTATTCTATGTATGTATTTTTGAGCTTTACTTTATTTTAATTTTGTTAAAAAAATTATAAATTAAAAATAAATTAAAAATAAAAATATAACAAATGCTTGCATAAAGCATCTAAAATACATTGCTACTATAACTCCAAATAATTAAGTCAAAGACACCAATCATGAGTTGTAAAAAAAATTACTTTGTATTTGTTCTTTAAAAATGTAGTTTTAAGAACAAGAAACTTAATACAAGGTTTTAAAACACTATGCAATTTGGGATTGTGTTTCTTGAACATCCTTTTAAATCTTTTTGTGCAACTATAACTACTACTTTAAAAACTTTACAACATTTAGATTCTTAATGTAACTTTTAATATTGTTAAGTGCCTTTGCTTCAAAATATCTTTTTGTTCTTTTTTGCATCTCAATTAGAATTTTGCTAATTGCAACAAAAAAATTTTAAACTCATGAGAGGATGAATATTGTTGAATATATATTTAAAAATAGCTAAGATATTTATTATTTATTATATATCTAAATATAAGACGAGAAAAGAAGTTGAGTGAGCTATTGAAAGATTTATTATTATTAATATTATATTTTCTATCTATTTTTTTCAAAATCCAATTGCAATTAAATAATAAAATAAAGTAATAAATATATAAAATTTATAAAAAATTATATATCTTAAAGTATCTGATTTTTTGTAAAAGTTTATTAAAATTAATTTAAATAAATTTAATTAATTTTTTAGTGCATATATATTTTTATCTTTTAGTGTAGCATTTTGTTAACTGTTTTTAATAATATATTTTTAGAAATAATTCTCGATTCTCATCTTATCAACAAAAAGAATTCAAATTTTATGTAGTCCTTTTTGGAATAGATAGGCTAAATTGTTGCTATTCCAAAACATTTTATCATAAGTAGAATAAAAAACTACTAATCAAATTTAAATTATAAACGACCATAATAATCACAATTCAAATTTATTTATTTATATATTTAAAAATAGAAAACGGTTGAAATTAATCACTTTATTCAAAATCACCACAGAAAAAAAAAACAAAACAAAACAAAACAAAAAACAAAAACAAACAAACAAACAAACAATCGTGATGAGTATCATTCCAATCACAGTGACGAGAAAAACAACCACCTCATGTGCCCGTGCGAGGAGATTGTCGTTCCCATGAGTCGAGAACAAAATCCGAACCAAAACCGAGCTGCGAATCGCTCTTTCCACCCGAGAAACGAACGAAGAAACGACGTTCTCGTCGACGTCGAGGATAAAAGATTCATCGTCCGCTGTTCGTTCAGATTCGAAATGGACGGCATCGCGGGAGGGCGGGATTCAACCTCGGAAGGGCCGTCAAGGGGCGTCTCCGCGAAGACGACGAGAAGGAAGGGTGCGATCGCGTCGGCAGCGGAATGGCAGCGTCTGACGATGAGCATCATCGCGGAAGCTTATCTTGAAGGGGAGTGGGGAAGAGAAAGGGAGAGGGGGTGGGGGTGGGGACAAGGGGAGTTCGAGACAACGTGGACCAAGCCACGCCGGGGCACCTGACTCTCCCACTTCGCGGCGCTTCTCTGAGCCCTAATCTTAGGGGCCTTGTGGGGTCGATCGCTCGCTCGCTCGCTCTGTATATTGGTGGCCACCTCTCATGGCTTAACGTTTAGGCAATGTTGTGTCCTCACCGCCACCGGCGATTTGAATCTCGGGTTCTGTTCGTGTGATGATGGTGTACCCGTGGTAGAGGAGCTGATTGCTAATTGGGGGAGTAGAATTATGCGGTTTGTGTCTCCGTCGTGAAGATTTGGGTCGTTTGTGATTGAGTGAACTACAGTGTTTTGGTGTGTGTGTGTGTGTGTGTGTTTGTTTGTTTGTTTGTTGGTGAAGAGTTGGCTATAATTTGAATTGTTTTGGTTGTGTGGATCGCTGGAGCGATTGAAAGAGTTGAATTGAGGTTGATAGCGAGGGTGGGATAGAGAATTGGGTGGGAAATATTCGGCTGCCTTTTTCCATGCTGTCACAGAGGAGTATCCAGCTTTGGGAAGGCTATTCCTCGGGAGTTTGTGCGTTCAGGGAGAATAATGTAGACGCGAAGGCTGTGTATTTCTTTGCGGCACCAATTCGAGAATGGAAAGCGCATTTGCAGAGGCGAAGGGTCCGAGTGAGTCCCAGAAAAGCGAGTCGTGCTGTCTCGGTTGTATGTTCCCAGGGAATGCAGGCCAAACCTGTGGAATTTCTGCCTAGACAAGTTAATTCACGTGATTTTGTTCGAGGAGCTGGTGATGGACGATCAAACCCGTTGTATTTAGATGGTGATGATATTAGAGCACCGGCCCAATGTGCAACATGTGACACTCGTCCCGCTAGTGAGTTGAACGACGAAAACGAGTGGTTCAATCATGGGGAGGGGCGAGTCGACGCCAGCACTGAATCTGGAACCGAAGATTCATCGACCAGTGCTGGCCTCGTCGACCCCCCGGCAAGAGTCTCCATACGCACCCCAGAAGGTGGCAGGCCTGATTCAGATGGTTCGGAGACTTCTTCTATAAATGCTCTTTCAGTGGACTCGATCGACTCAGACAGGTCCTTGCATTCAGCTGTTACAGACGTGAAAGCTTCAACTGCGAGAATTGCTGTTAATCAGCCGAATCTCTTGAGCTCACCAAAGAAAGACATGACTTCATTAGAGAGGTTTGCAAGAGCAAGGGCAGCAGGAAAAGAATTAGTGGAGAAAAATCAAGAGGCTCGTTTAAGGTATGGTGATGAAGAAGGGGTTTATTATAACCCTAAGGTAGGAGATTATGTTATGGGCATTGTGGCGTCTGGAAATCATGGCACGCTGGACATGGACATTGGCGCAAATAAATTAGGGCACTTGTTTTGGAAGAATGTTGTGCCACTTGACGTTTGTAACATCAAAGATATGTCTGGGGAGTTTCCAGACACTAATTCGCCTGATAGCAATGTCACTCTTGGTCCTGCTGGTGGACCTTATTTTGTCCACGACGAGGAGGTGCTGAACTTGGCACTTGAAGCCCCTATGGCAGTCGAGCTGGGCACAGTCTTGACGATGGAAGTGAAGGGTATCACTCCAAGTGGGAGAGCATTGCTTTGTGCACGATCCGTCGCTCGAGAGTATTCCTGGCAACGGGTTCGCCAGGTACCTTGTTGTTCAACCGTTTTCACGTCCACTCAAAGACAACGCTTCTGTTGTTAGATAGCAGAATGAGTCTGTAGTAAAGTCGAATTTGTGGGCTGCGGGTGAGCAACCTTCATGTAGAGATAGAAATAGGCATTGATTGTTGTATTTCTTGTTTCTGGAACGCAGATGTTAGAATATAATGCTACATTTGAGGTCCAGATTGCCGAATGGACACCTGCAGGACTCGTTACTAAAATTGAGGTAAAAATCTTTCGCCCTCAATCATTTAAGTTGTGGTTCATTGAAGGGTTTCTTTGCGATTTCTTGGACTCCGCATTGGTGTTGCATTCAATTGAAAGGTACTCGCATTAGTGATCTTTAGGTAATAATAAGATAATACTAGGCCCGGCTTTATGCATCACAACAAATTCCCCTTATGAAGACGTTCTTGTAGCAATGCATCATTTTACGCTTGCAATAATCAGGTTGGGTGTGCATAACTCCATGGTTGACAAACTCATTTGTAGGTGATCGTCAACCTGCATATGAAATAATTAACATGTTCTGTTTCTCTTCGGATCTGTTCATTGTACAGCAGTATCCAAAAGTATCTAACGCTTTCTGTGGTTGTGGATTGGCAGGGTTTACGGGCTTTTCTACCGCTATATTACTTAGTTAATCGTCCCCCTGAGCCATCACCTCAGGGATCCGTCTCTTATAAAGAATATGTGAGTGAATTGCTTATACTTACTAGTAGTCACGGGTACACTCTGTTGGCTGTATGACGATAGTTGTGTGCTTGGATTAGTCCGCATTAACGATCAATTCAACTGTGAACAGGTAGGGCAAAAATTTACTGTGATGATCAGCAGTATCGATGAGAAGAGGAGAAGCTTGGTTATTAGTGAAAAGAAAGCTTGGGTAATGTGCAAAGCCTTTTTTAAATCTAATTTTCGGCTGCGTTGGATTGAATGTTCTCAAGGACCTCTAAGTAGTTTCCTTTTGTTTAAGTTCATAGTAGTCGTCGAGTCTGGTTTAAATCTATATGAAGCAATGAGTCAATTGACTCTTGAACTTACACGCCTTAGGAAGTTTCTAAATACGAGTATTAAATCCTGGTCTGTGTATTCCTGTATTGCTTTCTCAAATAAGTCTTGGAGTCTGCTTTCAAGTCTTTGATGTTTCTGTGCGTTGTCCAGATGTCGAAAAATGCCTACATAGGTGCTTTAGTAGAAGGAATTGTCACAAATCCTATTCAGCCTTATGGGGTACATCTTCGAATTAAGAACACCGATATCAGGTAATATACCTTGCGTAGTATCATTTCTTTATTAAGGCATGTCTTACAGGTCATTTAACGTGATACTTTGTACAGTCAATTTTATTTTGGGAAATTCTTTAATGCAATGCCTTTATGTTAACCTTAAAGTATTCTTGCCTTTTTTTGCAGTGGAGTACTTCATATCAGCAACATATCACGGGCTCGGGTCGATAACATTTCAAGAGTATTTTCTATTGGGGAAGAAGTTAAAGCAATGGTTGTTCCTTCAAACAAACAGAGGAGATTGTCTTTCAGGTATCGTTTTAATCCTCTTCTCATGGATACACGAAGTGCATTGCGCTGAGTAAAATTAGGTTACCTGGTTGGGACAGAGCCTTGTTATGTCTGCAACTGGTTCTCTGGGGTTCTTGGATAACTTCGTTGAAACGAATTTGTGGAGCGAATAGTGTTACCAAGGAGGGCATTATTCAAGGTTTCTTCATGCTGATGTAATTGGTTGTGACGAGTTTTCGTCAATCGTGATTTCTAGTGTAAAATGTTGACCTTCGAAAGTGATTATTGCGCCAGCACTGCTGATCTGGAGATTGAAGATGGGTTGATGCTTCGAGACAAGCAGGTATTCATGGTGCCCGTCTCATTCCAGTCAGAAATCTTAAATTTTTTGGCATCACCTCAAAAACCTATAAGCCAAATGCTGACGGATATTGAATGAGGCTTATAATGTGGTCGGTGCAGAGCACGCTACCTGCTCCAAAAATTTAGTGCTTGATTTTTTTCAAGTGTTTAATTTCTGACCAAGAACAACAAATATGGTGATTTTGTTTCAGGCGGTATTTCAAAACGCGGAAAAAATTGCGGCTGAAGTTTCAAAGGCTTACAAGGACGAGGAGCTCAAACCCACAGTAGCTACCGATGACAATGTTCATGTAGCAGGACAGGAAATAGTCATTGCAAACTGGGACTGGTTAGATTTTGGCGATAAAACCGAACTATTTTGATTGCACCCTTTCTACGGGATAGTGTATTCGCAATGGTTTTCAAGGATTGCGACCTCTTTCTCAAGCGAGGTTATTTGCAATTATTAAGTTTCAGTTGTAGGCAATTTCTTCCCGCATGATAACTTTGATTCTTAAACTTCTCAGTTTGGAGAAGCTGAATTCATAGAATGGTCTCTTTTGAGAAAATTCTTGTACATAGAATATCAAATCCTGGCACCAGGATCATTTCGGCAACTGCCGACCATCAAGAGCTGCAACTTAACGGTCCCCTAACGTTATCGCTCACGGGGGGAATCCTTGTGGAGAAGATACATTGTTTTTCCAGATGTTTCCACGACAAGAATTTCACATTGTCTTGTGGAAGCTCAATGGTCGCAGCGATATTTGCCTACTACGTGTAAACTTCACCGCTCATGTCAGAATCTCTTGCATGCAAACAATGAAATGTAGATGGTGTGAGTAATCATACATAGGGAGTGATCCAAAGCGTTGTCCTTGTAACCGTCTGAAGATTACGTTGGACGGGGGTGGTTATCAACAGTGTGGAAAAGAGCAACAACAGCAATTGGGTTACTTGGAGGGACGTTGAACCAGCATGGCTTACGGGCAAAGAATCAGCACACTTAATCCTCTGGCTCATTACAAGCACCTTCCCAAGAGTTGTCAAGAGCTGCCAGCATTTTCACCACAACCCTCTGACCTCCGGCAGTAACAAACAGATCACTATTCTCTCACCGAACTGATCTGCCCTTTCTTCTTCTGCTTCTTCTTTTTTCTTCATGCAGGCAACACTTGCAGCTTCAACGTGGGATGCAGCTGCAGGTACTCCATGTTTCACCATCGTACCGCAGAGTTATTCTTGCCGTTGTCACGCGGTGGATAATTGCAAGATGTGGTTTTAATTCCTCATGGGCAGAAAGTCCAAGAAAACAAAGAAACTGAAAGCAAAAATAGACCAGGTTCTAGGGTTTAAAACCCTAAACCCTAAAACCTGGTCAGCTGATAAGGAATGTAGCAGCTGAATGTTGCAGGAGCGATGGCTTCTAGAACTGGAAGGTGGCCTTCGCTATTGTAAACAGCGCCCCCCAAACGACTGGAGGATGCATCTGCTCTCTACTTTTAAAAAAGGCTATCGATTTCTACACGCCTTTTACTTTTAGGGTTTTAATTTGTGCAGTGTTGTATGAGCTTTCATTGGTTCATGGATTGGATCAGTATGACAAAAGTTTTGTCAACGTATGTATGGATAGATGTATTTGTATGAATGGATGAATGAAGAGTCAAATTAAATGTACTAAACTTATGTAAAACTAAAGTAAATTGATGTAATTTGTTTAAAAGCAATTGGTTGTTGTATTGTAGGATATTTAAAAATAGTAAATACAGTAACAAGTAGTTTTTAAAATCATTTTATAGCAACCAACTTCTAATGTGATCATTGTTTAAATAATAAAAATGTTCTTATAATATTACAAGAGTGCTTCACTTATAATATTAAGATGGAGAAATATCATACACATCCCTGCAATATGTTGAAATAGCAAATATACCCCTAATTGTTTTGATAATAGCAAATGTACCCTTGAGTGTGATAAGCTATGACTTCAAACAGTGAGCAGATGCTTGTCACAGTTCAAGTCCAAGGGAGGGTCAAAGTGAGAGTCCATGTCCTCCAAGAACTCACCCCAGATCTTCGTGACGTTCATTTCGATACGAAGTCAGCATACGCAGCAAGACAACCACAGGACTCGACTACGGAAAAGCGGTGGTTTATTGAACTCCTAAAATACAAGAAAACTCATGTTTAGGTCTCACCTAAATACGCCAGAATACGAGCTTTTCTTTGTGCTTCAAATGAAAAGGATCCACTTTTGACAGATGCTCCACCAATTTCCTACAAATTTAATTGCTATATATTCAGAAATTTACCTCAAGTGACTCATTTTTTCTAAAAGAAACTCGAACTTGATTTAGGTGAATTCCAGGTGCAATATAAAACTTATGAAGCAGGCTAAAAATTCAAGACGTGTAATAACAGCAGCTCGCTTGAAAGGTCGCAGAGCTTTTGCCGCGAATTCTAGCTGATCCTTGATCCTTGCCCACAGATAGCCACGAAACCTCCAACACATGAGCATACGGACCTATGTCTGCCCATGGAATTTTATCCCTTGCTTTGAAAGGGTCAGGAGAGTCGTCATTTCCCGACACCGTCTTGCTACGAAGGTCTACAAGAGGGCTTTGAGCAACTGATTTAAAAGATGATTCAGAGAGCGAGGAAGCAGATGACTTTGTCTGCAAGCTGCTGGCGAGGGTGTACACATCGAGAAATCACATCCAGCGACGACCCCGAGGACCTTAAGCGAGCTGGAAACCACCCGCAAGTTCCTCTGTTGGCATAATCTGCTATGGATGAAAAGACTCATCTATCTAACCAAACTATCCAGTACTCCGCGTGTAAGTATGTAATCCTGCTCGGGTCAGAGTATGTTTTTGTTTTATAAAATTACAGCTTTGTTTGTTCCTACATGGCATCAGAGCGGCTAGGTCCTGGTTCGTTATTCTCTTATGCGCTAGTCGCACAAGGAGTACTCTAGGTAAGTACTATACACCTGCTTTGCACACTAGTTCTTGATTCCATTTGTATTATATTTTATCCCTTCTACTTTCTGCACGGCATGGGAACCATGGATACCGTTGTCTCTGAGGAGGTGATGCTCGCTGGGCCCTCCAATTTTCGACTCTGGAAGTCTACGCTGAGGAGCATCTTCCTTCGAGAAGATCTGGGATGTCGTAGGCGACACATTCCCTGCCATTGTTCAAACAAACGAAATTGATACAGCTTCGGCGACTACAGGCTCCTCTACACCCGGCCCTGACCTTGTCGACAGCAGCGAAACCTCCACTCCACCTATTGTCGCTTCGTCATCCACTACCAGCAGGAACCCCCTGGACATCGAACGTCTTCGCCTTAAATGACAACGTGCATCGTCATTACTGGTGCTATCTCTACAACCTGGACGTCGCATTTTTGTTATAGATGTTATTGATCCACGACTTGCTTGGCGCATGCTTGAGAGCATGTACCACATCAACACTATAGCCAATACGATGGTCGTCCTCAACAAATGGGAAGCATTACGGATGCCCGAAAGTATGGATGTCATGACTTTCATGACGCGTGTCTATGACATTCAACGAGAGCTTGTGTATATTGGTCATCCTCAGAGTAACGCGATAATCGTCCATTAAATCCTGAGTAGGCTGCCGCAACGGTTCAATCTCCTAGCTCGACAGATCCGCAAAGAACGGAGCATCCCGTCACTAGAGGAGCTCGGGGCCCGATTACAGATGGAAGA
This sequence comes from Physcomitrium patens, assembly GCF_059467195.1. Taxonomy (NCBI): domain Eukaryota; kingdom Viridiplantae; phylum Streptophyta; class Bryopsida; order Funariales; family Funariaceae; genus Physcomitrium; species Physcomitrium patens. The sequence continues at coordinate 12,957,117 of NC_143423.1, read as the reverse complement.
ACAACACCCTTTGTTTCGAAAATCGGATTCTGAGGAGGCTCTTGTAATGCACTTAAGAGATGCAGCACATCGACGATACCGTCCCTCAACCCAATTCCGTTTTAATACTTCTTCCTCAAGAAATCAGGTACATCCCGATTCCTTCCTCTGTACTCAATGTGGCATGCGTGGACATACCTCCCGATAATGCCCTGCTCCTGCCCCTCTCCACATGGCACCACCCTCTCCCTACCGCCAAGCACCGTGGCATTTTTCTCGGCCTTCAATTGATCACAGTTCACGAGCTCTTCATGATGCCAACATCGTTGAACAAACCAGCTATGAAAGACAAAAGTTACACATTGATATAAAAATTCTATCTTGTGATCCAAAATTGTATATATCACTTGTTGGAAAATTGATACAACTTCAACACACACGTTTTGAAATATCATATGCTATAGATATCTGTAGTAGATTTATGGCAATACTTCAAATTCCTCATCTTCAAGCAGTTAAATGTATTTTTTGAGATCTAAATGATATCCAACATTTTGGCATACTTTAAAAACAAAATACCTCTCTTGACATCTTTGGATATGTAGATGATGATTGGGCAGGTGACCTTGAAGATGAAAAATCAACAACTGGCTTTGTCTTTAGTCTTGGACAAGCACCTATAACTTGGATGTCAAAGAAACAACAAACAATTGTTTGTAGCTCTACTTAGGCTGAATACATGGCTCTCTCTATAGCAACAAGAGAAGCAACTTTGTTAAAGAAATTAATTAATGATTTTGGGCTCAAAATAAATAAGTTTGTGATTATTCATTGTGAAAAAAAAAAGCAAATAATCAACGCACAAAACATATTCCTGCACATTATCATTTTACTCGTGAAAGAATCACAAGTGGAGATATACATGTTAATTTTGTTCCATCCATAGGAAAGTCTTTATTTCAAAAGTTTCGACAAAGGCTACAACTATGTGACTATCATGATCTAGAAAAGGCATCTACATCTCATTCAACTACAAGTACATGATTAAATTCATGTGAACATCAAGCTGCCTGACAGCCTCAAGCCAGAATAGTACACCTTTGACCAGTCTGATCATATGGCCATTGCTCAAAAACCAAAGTCTTCTACAAACAACACACGTCCTTCCTGCTCCTCTGCAAACTATAACGTTTATCTGACCACTCCAGTTTCTTGGCCAAGTCTAAAGTAAAAATAAATTAAAGAATGAACTCTTAATTTAGTTATTTATTTACTATTATTTGAAATATGTTAGCTCATGTCTTTCTCTTAAAACTTATAATAAGTATAATATATTTTATTTTTATTTTTTTTTATTAGTTTTTAATAATTTTTTTTAAATTCTTGAGTTTTTGTACAAAATCTCTCTTTAAAAAAGTCATTTATCTTTTAAAAAAAAAGAAAAAAAGAAAAAAAGATAGGACAATATTTATAAATTATTTAATTGATTGGAATCAAAAAGCCATATTTACAATAAATATTAAAATTTATATAAATATAATATTTTCTTTGTTAATTAATATCATTAATTGTAAGATAATTATTAATTAACAAAGGTTATTAATCATCATAGATGGTGTGTTCAAGGCATAATAGAAATCATCCTTATTAGGACCCTACAATCTAGGTTGCTTGCTTTTGCCTTGGGAGCTACATGGTCTTTGTTAATTATCTTTTTTAGTCCATAAGAGTCAATAAAAATTAATTAATTATTAGAAGTTAGAGGTTATAAATTATACACTATAGAATGGGGTTAGAAGATGCTATAAATAAGAATAATATATTTTTTTATATTATGAATCTAAACATGCCAACTTATACCTTGATTCTAATAAGAATGATAAAACAATGATAATAATAGTTAATGTTATATTTTATTTTGTAGATTTAAAAAGAAAAGAAAAGAAAAGAACAAAACAAAACAAAACAAATGGCTCTCATAAAGTTGATCTACTACAAATTCTAAGGGGTAAAAATATTCATATTGAATAGAAGAAAAACACATTAAATTTCATCTTTTGTTTTAGAGCCTTTAAGCTTATTTTTTCAAATATAAGTTGACTAAGTAATGCTTTAGGATTTTAGCCAATCAAACAATTCAAAAATTGTAGCTTCTTACCTTCTTTCTTAAATTTAAAGACTTCCTTACTTTGACTTGATACCATTGCTAAAGACCAAGGCTTCATAAAAAGAAATTTTCTTCATTAAGAAAGACATTTGTGTTAAACTTTTGTAAGGTGGCTTTTTAAATTGGGTCTTGTAATCTAAAGACTACTTGAGGTAGACTTACCACAAATTTTAAGAAAGAACACTACTCATGGCATGAAAAGGAGGGAGACAAAAAAAAAAAAAAAAAAAAAAAAAAAGTATTCTACCTCATCATTTTCACTTGGGTCCTTAAGACTGATTTTAGCCAATCAAAGGATTCAGAAATTGCAAGCTCTTACCTTTAAATAAAAAGACATCTATTAGTAAATATAAATCAGTAAGCAAAGCTAATCTAGAATTATTGTGCTAAACTCTTTGTGGTAATGTAGAACATTTTAGATGTACCACTTTGTAGAAGACATATAGCCAATTTCTTTAACACTTGTGCAGTGACCTTAAAATAACCATTCACAAATTTTTACATACCAAGTTGAACAAACAAGAGTATGATAAGATCACTTGTACTATAGCACATTCCAAATCACTGAGATCAGTCTGAATCAAATTAATTCTGGAGTAATTCACACTGAGATGTTGCAAAACATCTTCTTGAACATGAAATAATCTTCGTTGTTTGGAATTTATGTAAACCAAAATCTCTAGCAACGGGGGGTAGAATAGGCAATTTTCTAACTTAGAATAAATTTTACAAGAGCCCTAGAACTTTCTCAAATTCCGTCGCAGGTGCACCTTCAAGGAAGTGAGATGAATTACAACTCATAAATATTTAGTAAAGGATGTCTCTGTATTCTTTGACAAAGCACATAGCAAATACTTCTTAAGAAATAACAACGTTATGCCCTAAATATGACAGTAATACACAAAATTTTAACTTGCAGTCATATTGTCATCAATGCGGACTGGCACATCACTAGATTGTTAAGTACATACACAATTTTCTGCAGTCTTCTCAGCAAGGTGCAGTTCACCCAGAACAAACACATGTAATTCAGATGTATGAGCTTCAAACTAAACCCCCAGTTTGAAGAACTTGCACAAAACGGGGCCTCCAATTCAACATCACTATAAAAATAACAAAAGCACTTATAAGAAACTCAAAGATTTCTAAATATCACATCATTGTGTCCCTTCAGATATCCAAGTTTTCGTCTCCTCCAGTCAGAATACCCACTGCAACACATCAAACCAAACTCCCATCAAACTATTTGCACCCAATCTCGCACATCTTCTGACTCAATTCAGAGCGTCAATTGATTCTGATGTCATGGCTCATGAGTCATCGTCAAAAACATTCCTTCGCCTTGTAATCTGTAGTACATGACAACAGAAACAGTTAGTGACGAAATACAATCAGACTTAGAATGAGGTTTATGATTTGTAAACGATATGCTATGGAGCCATTAACTTCACTCTACGTCGGCAAATTATTGCATGACATCGAAGGATACATACCACAACTTTGGTGCTCTTCTGTGTTTGCTCATTGATTTGCTCGAGGAGTTGTATAAGTCTTTCTTCAGACACCTGAAACAACAAATCAGAAAGGCCCGAAACACAAATTGAGTGCAAATTTTGAGATTATAATTGAATCCTACCGTTGTAACCGTTCGGTGTTGGGGCCTCGAGACCTAGTAGACAATACGATGATCATTTGAGGACTCAACTCCAATCAAGCAGAATATCCTTTGAAATTGCTGCAGCAACTACGAGATAATAGCATTTCAAAGCACACCTTTTCTGTGATTTGTCCATACTGTGCACCACGCAGAATGACGTCCTCTACACCCTTGGCTTTGTCAGGCTTCACCAAGGCAATTCGAGCCACTGCCAACAAGAAATAAAACGAGAATTGTGAATAAATAAATAAATAAATAAATAAATAAAGCGGAGAGAAAAGAAAGAAAAAGGAAGAAGAAACATCCCATGGGCAGGACATGGTGAAATCCAAGGAGTTAATTAACTTTCAAAACCATGTAATCAAATTTACAAAATGACATACATACAATCTTCAATGCAGATTTTACCAGCTTCCTAAGCATGTGGAATCTGATGGACTAATTAAGAAACTTAATCAAGCTGCCAGCGGAGTAAAATCTTACGCCGTTCACGTGCCTGCGACGACAAAACCCTAGCAAGCATCATTTGTCTGCGTTCTGCAGCCTCTCTGTCCAAGTAATAGATGCATAACTCAGCGACCAAGAGCAAGTGACTCAGAACAAAAACACGTGGAATGTAGACACATAGCAGCGAAACAACAGCTGAGCATGACTGTCTCAGACAAAAAGTGACTGAAAAAACAGAATAAAACGCACACACCTCTGCTGCTCCTCTTGAGCCTGTTGTTGTTCTAAACTTTGTGCACCGCCCTGTGCAGAACCTTCCACGCATTGGTAACATCAGAAAGGACAAAGGAACGTCTATCAACACCAGCCAAATCAAGTGTAAAACATCAATAACCGACCCTAGCAATTTACAGACATCATCCGCGTTTCAGAAAGGCTTACCGCACCACCCTTTTGTCCTCCGCGTTGCGCCATGAGCTCCTGCATCCGGCGCTGCCGAATGGCGTCCAGCTCTGAGTCGCCCTGTGGTCATTCCATTCAACCATGACTCTTTCAGTCCAGCCTAAAATCCTTCTAAGTCTTCTTGAACTCATTTTTCAAGCCCTCACATCCACTTCATGCGGGAAAATCCCTTGATTCAACAAAATCATCAACCCTAATCTCGTTACAGATCCAGGTCGAGCACAACTTAGGATCAATTAAGTTTCTCTTCTAAAGTGCTAAAAGAAAAAAACAATAATAACACAGAATTAGAGAAGAGCGTTCTATCCGATTCGCAACACAAGCTACGCCCAGACAGACGAACAATGCTCAATCAAAAAAAAAAAAAAAAAAAAAAAAAAAATTGGAGACAATATAACCAAAGAAAAACATGAGAATCGTACCATCTCTGCTAAACTCTGGCTAAGATCTTAGCGAGGGATGTCGATTGTCGATTGCGTATTAGCTCCGACCACAGCGTCGAAGCGCACAAACTGGGATTCTGAGCAACTTTTTAACGTTGCCAAGGAGGCGACAGCAAGAAAAATGGTGAGCTTTGGTGTGCCGGCTGCCGCAGACGCGCGGCCGCGGCTGTTGCTCTACGCACCGCGGCCTCCTCGGGCCCACCGCGTCACGTCTCCCACTTTGAGTGTTAATTGATCCTTGTGTAACCAAATAAGATTAGTTTGAAGATGTGTTAATATTAAAATAAAGAAAAATTAAATATATTAATTTAATTATATAAAAAATATTTTTAGATATCAAAGTTAAAAGTGTCTATTTGAGTGAACCTATCCAAAGTCTCATCTATCTATTCATTGTATTCATTATCCTATCCATCTATTTGGTAATTGTTTGATAGCAATTGATCAAAAAAGTTATAATCATGCTCATTTCCTACCCTCTTTTTGTTCTCCTTACCATTTCTTAGCATTTTAGTCACCATTTTAGGTTCAACCTTTTTAGTTCCTTTTTTGTAACTACTCTCAATTATTTTTTACGAATTTAGCCCTTCCTATACTTTTAGAATGTAATTTGAGTGGTGGTGGTGGCTATTGGTGAAATGCCACCATTACATTTCCAAGTTTTTGCTCAAATATTGGTGCAGTATACAAAAATCTTGTATTAAAGTATTAGTTCTTATTACATTGAGCATTAAAAAAGCTATATTTTTTGTAATAACATATTTAAAAAAATAAGAACATGTTATTGATATTTGTAGTGGATGAGATATCAAGAAAGTTTTTTGAATAATTTCCAAATGCACATATAGATTATAGAGGTGATTGGATTATATTATTATTTGCTTATGTCAAAGATTATTATGGTATGTGAATTGTTTTGAGCAATTTGCAAATGATATTTGCAATGCTTTGTATTCTAAACAACACTTTTATATATAGACTATGATAATGAGAATAAGAAATAGATTATAATAATGTTCTTATTAATCAATTGGCAATATTTAAAAACTTACAAAAAAATGCTCATATTAGACTTTGTAGTATTGATGTTAATTGCTATTGAAAGCTCTATATTGCTTTCCAATTCCTTGTTCTATTAAAATTATTAATTCCTTGTTCATTTTATTAAAGTTTTAAATTTAGCTTACTCTTGAGAAGGTTAATTAAGAGAGAAAATTGAATTTGGTATAAAAAAAACAAAGGACTAAACTTTGCTTGCAAGAACATCATTAAAAGCCAATTTATAATATTTTTCTAATAATAAATTAGTTCAAATTACTAGTACTAATTTGTGACAAGTTGGATTTATTTTAGACCTAAAAAGCTAGACTCATTGACAATCCAAAAACTAAAATTGTTGAATGTTGTGTATATGCTATTGGTATAGATTAAACTAGACACAAGAATAATATATTGGAAAAGAAGTACAATTGAAATATATAGAGATTATCTAATTGTATTACATAATATCAACTATATCTTTTAAATTAAACACATCCCTTATATTAGCAAATAACTTTTAAATAAAGAAAACTTGATAATTAAAAAATTATCAGATTTAGTTATTAATATACATTAGAAATTAGATGTAGAATTTCACTTTAACTTCTATATATATATATATATATATACATACATCCATTCATATTTATAGATGTTAATAGTGGGCTTAGTTGCCTATCTATAACTAATTGTATATTTGATTAAAACTATTTCTTTTTTAAAGTATAATTTTAAAGTCAAAGTTGTTCATAAGTATAAACAATAAGTAATGATAATAATTGTAATAGTATCACAATAAGTAGCTTTTAATTTTGCTCACATTCACAATTTATTTTTAAAATATTGTTATTACTCATGGAGCCCTTCATTGGTTTATATTTTGATTTATAAGTTCTATTACAAATTTAATCAACAATGTTTCATATGAAGCTTCTACAAAGAATATTATCTAAAAATTTTGAAGGTAAATTTTCTTATAAAGTCTTTCAGTAACATCTCCTCATCGGTGTATACAACATGTTAGTAGAACTCAAAAAATGTGTCCTGTCCTTTCAAAAAGAAAAAGAAAAACATTAATTTAAATACAAGCAAGACAAAAACTGTGTTTGATCTATGACTACCCAATGATTTTGTAGTTGTTTATTTATTGATCAGTCCTACATCCTAGTATTCTAGTTTAGCTATTCGGCTAAATGTCCCATGTTTTAAAGTAATTTATGCATGTATATCTTTTTATTCATATTTATTGGATTTCAAGATTTGTGATTACATTTTTAGCCACTAATGTTTTGAAAGGAAATTATCGCAACAAATCAAGGTAAAATATTCGAAAGACTGCCTGTGTTGACAAAAAAACTAAAAATAATGACAGATTATTCTTGAAAGAACTCACATCACATATTAAGTATTAATTAGTTCAAATATAGTCAAAAGTCAAATTCAAACACACTTGCACATTGTAAAGAACATTCATTCAATGTTAGCAAAAATGATATTTTTTATTAGACTTACATAAACTTTCTTCATACATAACCATCATGTTTTTATATAAGGTGACATTATTTTTAAACCTAAGTTTAGTCTTTAAAAAAAAAAAAAAAAAAAAAAAAATGGTACACCAAATTATACCAAATGAAACCAAGACCATTGATTCATCAAGTTTCTACTACAATGAATCTGAGCTTAAAACTTGCTCACACAACTTTTTTAGGGTTTTTTGTTCTTGGATCACAAAACCCTTCCAAAGTGTACACCCTTTCAATTTATTTAATTTCACTTCTACGAACATTTTCACAAAAAGAAACCCACTCTTCAAAATGTGGACCGAAACTTTAAGATGTGTTGGATTTGGTCGTGCCCACCCGAGAGGAGGCGTTTCCCGTGCACTTTAAAGCAAACCCTCGTTGCGAAGACTCGAATTCCGAGGGCCCGGCATAAGGCCCGACGCGCGGAGCTTCACGGCCTCAGAAGGACCGGGGGTTGGGATGAGCGTAATGCCCGGGCAGGAGGGAATACGCGAGAGGGGGGGGTGGAGCCCGGGCATCCAGGCATCACGATTGGCCAATTAGAATGAATAGCTTAGTAATGTGTGGTTGGCCTTGTATTGCGATGAGAAAGAAAAACATAAAAGTCATCCATATTCACTTAGTCATTCATCCATGCGGTGTTTTATCCTGCCTTGGGGAGGGTGGGGAGTGTCGAAAGGCGGAGGAACGAGGAGAGGTGGAGAAGTGCACCCGTCCACTGAACCCAAGTGATGATCTTTCTTACGCCATCGCAGAGTCGACAGCTGGAAACGATCATCGTCGGGGAGAGGCTCAGAATCCGCAGCTGTGGTTGCTGTTCAATTCGACAAAGGGTTGGAGGAGCGATGGCACGAAGGAAGCGCGGCGAAGGAGCGAAAAAAGTGTAGGAGCGGAGGTGAGGTGCGGAAGCAGAGCGGAATTGGGGAGTGGGAGGAAAGGGGGGCGAGCGGGACTGATTCCGTCCCATCTTGTCAATGCGAGGCTTGCAACATACAAACACGACAAGCAGAATGTTGCACTCCGGTGCAATGGCTGGTCGACAATTGCCATCGCTGTGTGCGCCTGGTTGCACTCGCCTGGCGACCAAGCCTGACTATGTGTCCGTCATTGCGAAGGTTTGTGAAATTTCGTGAAATGGGGGGAAGGGGGGCAGAATCCTTGGATCTTGATGAATGTACGGGAGTTTATCGAGGGGTTTCCAGGCTCTATTGCTTTTGTGGCCTCCTGGATTGAGAGGACGATACTGCATGTGTTGCGCTGCAATGTCGGTGAGTAAGATCTTTCGAAGAGGGTTTGACGGTCTGTGGTGTTTGTAGAGTACAACGTGTGTGGTGGACGGTGTTGGTGATTGCGTCAGTTCTCGTCTCGGACAGGCAACGTCTGTTGGAGCGCTGTTGGACATTCCAGAATCGCCCGTTGTTGACTTGGATAACTTGCTTCAGGTAATTACTCGCTCATGGCTGTGAGATTTTTGCAATTGAGGGGGTATCCTTCTGATGGCTGTAAGATCTGTATATCTTGGAGATCATGCCTTTTCTCGTTAATGCACCTGATCACCGAGAAAACCATCCACAACCATGCTAAAATCTCGTGAAGGAAATTGACCTGCCAAAGATGTCGGTGACTTTCGGCTCAGTAGGTTTGTTGGTTAGGTGTAGATACAGACGAAATTCAAGAATTCATTACGCTTTAAAGTAGATTTTTATCAGAAATGCTGACATTATCTGGGATTGCTGGCGATGTTCGAAACAAATGGAGGCTTCTGTGTTGAATATGGAGACGAGTTTACACACTGAAAACCTCGGCAGAAAGATAAAGAAACCTTGGAACGGGAAAATCAGACCGCGAACCAAGGCCTCTCAAGCTCCATGGACATCAGCTGACTGCGCACAGAGGGTCGATGGTATGCTTGCGGATCTGGAAGAAGAGGGTATTCTAGGAGCATGGGCTGTGCTCGATGCGTGGGTAGGGAAGATAACACGGGTAGATGTCGCAAGGGTCATCCGAGAACTCGGCTCACGAATGAACGTAGCTCTTGCTCTCGAAGTCTTTGAGTGGATGCGGGTGCAGAAAGGGCGACTGAAACCAAATGGACACACCTACACCCTTGTTCTTGGGGTGTTGGGGCGAGCAGGTTTGACAATTCAAGCCCGAGAATTGTTTGATGAGATGCTTTCTTCAGGTGTAGAGGTAGGTCTTCACTCTTTTAATTCCATGATTGGAGCTTATGCGAGAAAAGGCCTTTTTAAGAAGGCTTGGAGGATGTATGAGGATATGGTGGAAAGTGGAATACAAGCTGACGAAATCACACTTAGTACACTTTTGAGCGGGGTTGGGAAGACGCAGCTCCCCGTCGAGACAGCTGAGAAGATTTTTTCTAAGATAAAGGAAAACGGGATTTTGCCCAGAGTGGAGACGTACAACACACTACTATCCGTGCTCAGTAGAGGAGGGCACACAGAACGATGCAAAGAGCTAGAAATAGAAATGCAAAGGCTGGAGGTTGTACCAAATATCATTACCTTCAATACGCTGCTCATGATGCATGTCCAAGGTGGGAGATTGAAAGAGGCTGCGGAGGTATATCAAAGGATTCTAGATGCAGGGCTTAAACCGACTGTAGTCACTTACACTGGGTTGGTTCAAATGTACTGCCGTGCATCTAAGCACAAGGAAGCAATCGAAGTGTTCCTAGAAATGCGGAGGGTAGGGTGTAAGCCAGATTTGATGATTTATAGTCTAATGATAAGTGTGTATGGGAAGGCTGGATCTGCTGAAGAAGCTGCCCTTGTATTCAGGCAGTTGCAAAACGATGGTTATATACCAAATGTGGTTACTTGGTGCTGCCTCATACAGGCGTTCGGGTGGCAAGGGAAGATGCAGGAGATAGGAGCTTTCTTTAACGAAATGCTGGCTTCTGGTTGCCTTCCCGATTTGACTCTGTACAACGTCATGATGGGTGCTTATGGCCGATATGGACACTCTGTCCAGGCTGCTATCTTGTTTCGGAGGATGCAAGCCCAAGGGATTAGCCCTAATGCAGTTTCTTACGACACCATGATTCAGGCGTATTGTCATTCGAAACAAGCTGCCGATGCTCAAATAGTCCTTGACCAGATGACACGTGCTGGGTTTTCCCCCGACAGATCCTCGCGTGCAATGCTCCAGCAATTAGTAGGTGTAAAAAACTCAGGTGATAGTCAAATACGTCTGACTCGCAAGGAGCAACGCAGGATAATAATGCCAAGACCATCTAACAGAGTCTAGGTTGTCATACAGTATGTAAAGTAAACACTCAGATTCATTTCTTTGCCAAGTCCGAAGGACTCTGCAGTTTCTAGCAGCATGTACGAACGCGTCCCTGTCAATGCTAACTTGTAGCTTCCAAGATGCTGTTGTTGTGTGACGCCCCAGGTGCGAATCTAGCCGGGATGTCCTCTCCGCTTCAGTTGCTTCAGGCTCGTTTTTTACGATTTAACCCCGAATCCAACCTTGAGCTCCTGATGGGCACAAGGCAGTGATAGGTAAAGCTTCTTCAACGATGCTTGGGTGTGGTAGGAAATCTGGGATGTGGTTTAGAATCAACGAGGTTGTTTCATTCAATATTCAAACGTGCAGAACTTTTTTTTATCTCTTCTGTTGGTGAGACATGACAACCAGGTGTACACTGAGTTAAGTGAAGGCATTGGCTGAGTTTTTGGATATTCTTTCGAACGTTTAGGTGATCTTCGAAGTCGTCAATGCTCTGACGTTTCTCAGCAGATTTTGACCTGCTGAAATTTCACCCTTTTGCTCGGTGGAAACAAAACCCACATTTCAATAAATCAATGACGCTTTTATCCAAAACAATTCGTCTGAAAATTAGCAACCATGGCAATTTGTGCTGAATACTGTTTTGCAACTGGGGTCTTGCACGATACCGTTCAACGTAGAATTGATGAAGCCCCAATACTACATCATCTGGCATTCCCTGTCTTACCGAGGGAGAAGATTCTATAATCTTGGAAAACTGCGACGTGAAATTTCTCTAAAGAGTTGATCGAGACAGCGAAGCAGATGTGAATATTCTTGTATGAACGGAATAGTCTCACTATCCATGTTTGCTTCATCTGCTATTATTGCCACGCTTCAAAGGGCATACAGTTGTGAAGTATCCTCAAGCCTGTTCAAATTATAGACATTCCATCCACAGCTTTGCACGCTCTTTTCCATTTTTCTCGTTAAGCTTTTGTGGAGTGGCTGAAAAAACAGATCTGTCGTTCTGTTTGCTGCCTCCAAATCTGAATCAGAATGTTGGATTCAATTAAAAAGGTGCAACATAAAAATTATGTGGAGTTAGGGGACAACTTTTTAAGGTATGATGGCAGTTTTCGGGGTGTAAAATGGTTTAAATAAAGCATATTACAATTTTAGGAATGCAGATGAGACAATAACATGTATATGGATATGTGGGTATACATATATAGTATGTGGATATTATATATACATGTAGTATGAGGGTTGACTTTGTGTGTGTGTGTGAATATATATATATATATATATATATATATTATTATTAAGTTTGTATCAGTATTTTGAATTTCACAACTTATTGTAAAATTTGGGTAGAAGGAATTTATCTTAAGATTGTAATAATATATCGTGACATGATCATAAAATATATATATATATATATATATATATATACATGTTAAAGTAGGCATGTTTTGTATGAAAGTTTTAACATAAACAATATATAATATGTCCAGCTGAACAAAAATAAGTAAAGTTTGTACAACTTTTCAAGCTAACTTATTTTGAACCATTTCTTAGTGACTTTACAAATAAATATAATAATAAGGACATATTATATATTGGCAACAACCGCCCCCCCCCTTTTTTTTTTATCGAGTACTATTTTGTTTATATATCTCTTTCACATTTATGTGTACGATGTTTCTTCTCATATTATTTCAAACATGTGTATATGTACTATTGCAGTATCCTTTATTTTTTTGTTGCAATATTAATAAAAGTAAGTTATTGTGATTTTTGGCTACATTTTTTGCATTGCATTTCTTTATTCATTATTGTAGAACATAGTTTTAAATGTTAGTCATGAAGCAAAGCAAGACTGGCTAATGCTGATTTCAATTGAATAATTATTCTATACTACATGGTTGAGGGTAACTATACTTTTATCACAAATAAGAAAATGAGGAAAAGAAAAAAGAAAAAAATGTTGATAATATACAACACCATTACCATCATTAAACGTTTACAACAAGCAACCGACTATCAAAATCCAATGCTGTAAAATTAAAACAATAACAAAGCATAAAATCAAACTACAAATAACAAAGTTTGAATTGAAGACAATAAACCAATGGTATCTACAACGGTAACGAAACGTATAAGAAAATATCTAAAACATGTTTCGACATTGCAACCCAATTGCAGAAGCGATAACGCAAAAAACACACAACTCCTACAAACGCAAAAAAAGCTGCACGAAGAGGAAGGAGTAAAAATTACAAACAATCGCAACCGTGAGCGGAACTGCGCACGAGAGGTCCATCAGGACCATCACCCATCGCGCACATCGACACACACACAGCGAAGGAAACCATCGCAATTCGCCCATGACCCAACAAACCCAACAACAAACCCAGTGGAGGAATGTGACCCAACAGCAGTAATGAGCGATCGGCAAAATTCAGGAGGTGGAGGAGGATTAGGAGGAGCCCTGACAGCCAGACAGACAACGCACGGTTTTGTTCCTTATATTGAGGAGACACAGCAGCCACAATAAACAAAAACCAGATGGATGATGGATGGGCCAATGAACGAAGAATAAGCAACCACTGCAACACCAGCAGCAGCAACAGAGCTTGCATGACAAACAAAGAGGGGGGGTCAGTGCTCACAGAGACAGACCAACACACCAACAAACAAACCCACAAACGAGAAGGGATGACGTGAAGCCCTCGTCGCAGAATCCTCTCTATTCAATCGAGAAGGAGGCTGATGCTGATGCCCTTACCACTTACCCGGATGACTCTTTCCTTTTACTATTGTGCGGCTTAGCTGGGCATGCCGTTGGATGACCTTTCTCATTATGTACATTAGGAATATATATATATATATATATATATATTATTACATTAGTAAATATGGTATTTTAAATTTAAAATTTACAATAAAATAAAGTTTATAAATTATTATCAAAATACAACTAAAAACTAACTTAAATATATCTCACAACTTCAATTATGTTATCTTTTCTAATACAATTGTATATGTTTTTGAAAGATACAAAAATATATTTTACATAAAATATACCATGAAAGTTTTTATATCACTCTTATTTATTTTGATTATTGATTTATCAAAACTGTAGCTTATTTTAATAATATTATTCTAATCAACATGTATCACTAAACTAATGATGCTTCAATATGTTTTTTTGTACTAAGCTTTTTATCTATTTTATCATTATAAATATATTTTTGTATTTTAATTTAAATATTAAATTTTTATAAAAGAAAAAATTTAACCTAATTTTCTTGTTGTGCATGTAAATATATAAATATATATATATGTTTTTTTTTTTTTTTTTTTAATATAGAATGAATATAAACTACTATTATTAAAAAAATACATCTTATTACCTTATATATATATATATATATATATATACAGTGACAAACAAAATCGAGTACAAAATCTGAACACTCATAGTTCATTGATCCTTCCAACTGACACATAAGTCAATTGATAGAATTACTTTTTTATTGTGTGTATTCATCCAGTCCTCTACATGGATGAAAAATCTCATTATCATTTGAGGTAGGGTTTATGAGAAAAGTGTTGTAGAAGCACACAGACGTGCGTACTCAGTTTTGGTTACTTCTTCTTGCTGAATTTCAAAATTTCAATGTACACTCCTTGTTGCAAGATTTGAGGGCATTTTTTGTTTGTTGTGTTGCTCTTGTTGTATACTATCTATAGTGAAAGTTGATTTGTCAATTGTATCTCTATGCCTCGGTTGTGTGAATCATTGAAGCACCAAGCATTGGTGCAACTTAGGAGTGGTGTTTCTACAAGAAAAGTTGCAGACTCACTTGGAATGAGTCAGTCTTTAGTAGCTCATATGAGGAGGGAGATTAGTGGTGAAATAGAAAAGCAAAGAGGAGGACATCCAAAGGTTTTAGGAGAGCAAGAGAAGCAACTTGGTGTGCACCTTGTCACTGCTGGTTGTCTCAAAATGGCAAGTGCAGCTGCAAAACAACTTCGAGAAAAAACAAGTAAACACTTCTCAGACATCACCTTGAGGCGTGGTTTGAGAGAAGCTGGTTTGGGTGCTTGTGTGCAACAAAAGAAGCCTCTACTTGCCAAAAGACATGTTCTTGCAAGGTTGAGTTTTGCTCATAAATACAAAAATTGGACCGTTGATGATTGGAGACGGGTTATTTTCAGTGATGAGACAAAGATTAACCTAATCAACTCAGATGGTAGGTCTTGGTGTTGGTTGAGAGAAGGAGAACGACCTGGACCTAAACATGTTAGTCAAACTATCAAACATGGTGGTGGTTCAATTATGATTTGGGGTTGTATGACTGCTTTTGGGCTGGGTGCTTGGTATCAAATTGAAGGTAGAATGGAGCAACACTTGTACAAAAAAATTTTAGAAACCTACTTGCAAAGTACCACACAGAATTACAACTTAGATCCTACTAAGGTGGTTTTTCAACATGATAATGATCCCAAACATACGGCAAAAAGTGTTCAGTTTTGGCTCTCTTCACAGCCATTTCAGCTCCTTCGATGGCCAGTTCAATCTCCAGATTTGAATCCAATAGAACATTTTTGGGCCCTTCTCAAACAACGTTTAAGCCAAGTCACTCCAAGGCCAAGAGGTGTTCAAGAATTGTGGGAGAATGTTTGTAGTATTTACCCTAGTTTTGATGCAAAAGATTGTGAGAAACTATACAAAAGTATGCCAAGAAGGATTTCAGCTGTTTTGGAAGCAAAAGGTTATTGGACTAAATATTGAAGTTTGAAGATTTTCTTTGAATAATACTGAGTACAAGACATAGTTGTTGATTTGACTTTGTAGAAGGATGTTTAGTTATCAATTTGATGTGCAACTTTGTACATGTGTACAAGACTGTGTGTATTATTCCATGTAACTTTCAGATTTATAAAGCAATCATTGAAATTTCTGTAATTGCTCTTGAAAGTTGGCACTTCAGATTTTGTACTCAGTTTTGTTTGTCACTGTATGTATATATATATATATATATATATATATTACTTGAAAAAAAATCCATTATATGAAATTTAGAAACTTCGTTGATTTATATTTATATGCTATACAAATTTCTTATAATGCTTCAAAACAAGTTTGTTTCTGAGATCTTTTTCCAGTTTCTAATTTTAAATACTAATTTGATTTTACGTTTTTTCAGCATTACAGCTATTGCAACAACCCTGCCTGCGAGAGGCACATTGTTGTCCTTAACACATGTCTTTTTTATAATTTTTATTTCATTCTTTTCAAACACCACATCATCCATCATTATCATACCTAATCTCAAATAAACTTGTATTATTTTAATTATTTAATTATGTTATTTTAATTAGAGCTTGTATTTCTAAAAAAGATAAAAAAAATAGTCATGATAAGATCAAATAGAAAAATTACAAGGTTAAATAACTAGTAAACTGATTAATTATCTAACATGTCATCTTAATTTTATACAATTATATTTATTCTTAGAAGTAAAGTCTACTATGTGTAAAGTATATCTTGCTTTACAATACCTCTTTTATATATTCTTATACAAATTCTAATGCTACATAAAAAAGTATGAGTTGCAAAACTTCTTCCTGGAAACAAAAGGATCATGTACATTGAGTGCTGTTGTGTATGTCAACAAAAAAGAAAGAGTTTGAAAAGTGGGGATAGACAGGCAGCCCCTGATCAAAATTCAGCACCCCATGTCTGTGAATGTGTATCAGTGCGGACCCAATCTGGAATGGCTTCTCAGTTCCCAACCTGCCCGCCCCCCTGGTTCCCCTACGTTCCCTCCCTCCGTTCCCAGAAATCCGATCAGCGGTTGCGATTGCATCTAAGCGGCATGTGCCATCCGACGGCGCACAATTGCGGAGCCAGTCGATTGAATAGAGAGGTTTTTGCGAAACAATTCTACGAGGGGGTGAAGCGCACTATTATTAATTGGAGATTCTGTGTAAGTTGGGGAGGAGGGGATAGTAGTAGTAGCAGTATATTTATATTTATATATTATTGGGGGGTGATGGCCAGCGAACGATAGTTGGGATAAGACTTTGCCACAACATGGATAGGACACTCCAGGCTTATAGCTATTCCAAGCCCCCCCTCCCACTTCCTTCTTTCCATATGAACGAACGAACGAATTAATTAATGGATGGTATAGACTATTCGTTCGTTCCAGTTCATTCATTCATTCGAATGGTGGTGAATGCCCATATTATTCGTCGACCCGCCGCGTACTTGGTACCACAGGTAGGCATTCCCAACGCCTCTCAGCCAGCCCACGTGGCAATCACCCGCCCCACCGCCCCAAGGCAGGGAGGAAGGTACCCTCCTCTTCTCATTACCCCCTCGCCTCCTTACTGAAATACAGCTATGGGTTCCCTATCTATCACCGTCCGATGGAACTTCCTACCCATGACCGCGCCACTGTGCGGATTCGGAAGCACCACCCGGCGACGAACGAAAGTCGGGTGGAGGGGACGGAGAGAGGACGGACAGTGGACGAGACGTCGTCGGTTCGAAGGGGAGGGAGGGAGCGTGGAGGAGCAGTGCAGAGAGTAGAGTAGAGTAGTATTATATAGAAGGGAAAGGGTGCGCGACGCAATGTAGTTGATGCTGCTGCTACCTCCACTGCTGATTGATGGTGAAGGGGGCAGGAAGAGACAGAGAGAGATTGATTGCAGAGGTTGTGCATATCCCTAAGCGGAAGTAAAGGGGATAGAAGCCTGCCTTCCTTAAGCATAAGAATCCATCGATCTTATCTGGAGCGTCCAGGAGGAGGAGGAGGCGGAGGAGGAGCAGAAGGAGCCGGTGCTGCCCAGTGCTGGAACTTCTACCGCTGGCATCATCGTCGCCTTCCCCGACCCGACTCGACCCGGCTCGACTCATCTCATCTCATCGCCATCCTCCTGCTCTGGGAAGTTTGACGATCGGGCGAGTTGCCCGCTAGAAAAGTGCTAGTAGTAGTAATAGTACTACTACTGTCTCTCCGGGTCTCGCTTGTCTAGTACTACGACTACTTCTACCCTTTACTCGGTTGGTGTTCATCTCCACTAGGGAAGGGCTCACAAGTAATCTGGGCGTCGAGGTGTAGGTGGGTTCTACTCCAGTCCTGCCTGATTGGTTCGCTGTTGTTGTCATCGCCCTCGGTTGTGGTAGTGAAGGGAAGCGAAGGAAAGGACAGGTAACAGGAAAGTGCAGCCCCCTTAGAACTGGGTTGGGGTTGTGTCATTGTGAGAGTGAGAGAGGGAGAGAGTGGCAAGAGGCACTGAACCAAAGCCTTGTGGGGTTTGTGTGGGGGTGTCGATCGACGTCTAGGGGTGTGCCGAGAGTGGGATCGGGGTGGTAGTGGTGAGACATTGCCGTTGAGGAGCTGCTTTTATGTGAAGGTTGCAGCTAGCAAGTGGGAAGTGTAGAGGTAGAGAGTGAAGAAAATGGCTACCGAGAGAGAGAAAGATCACGAGCGCATCAGAGCAGTTTGTGCACAGGTGCCTCTCATTGATGCGCATGCACACAATGTCGTGGCAATGGATTCCACTCTACCCTTCCTGCAGTGTTTCTCTGAAGCCCGCGGCCACGAAGCTCTCTCCTCGGTGCCGCACAGCCTCTCTTTCCAGGTTCGCTACCTCCACCGGCGCCCCGGTCGTGTCCTCTCAAGGCCTCAATTTTTGTTTACGTTAGGCGCCTTGAAAGCTGCGAAGAACCTTTTCTGTTCAATACCTTCCTGTGTTGCGATCATCGCAGGGCTCATCGCTTCCTCCCATGTTCAGATTCTAAGAGCTATTTTTACACTCTCATGGTAATGAATCTAATTTCAATTAGATACTACGGATGCGGGATAAATTCTACATCTTTGTGTTGGATTCTGTTCACAACGCCTGCCTCACACTAGGATCTGATCCCTGACACAGTCTCATGCAGCGAGCTACAGCCCCGAGAAATCGGATTGTTCATTGCAAGAATTATAAGAAAATGGTGGATTATCGACATTACGTCTTCCGATCTGTAGTTGTTGAATCTCCGGGAGTGGCTATTTGGTGGAGAGTATTTCCCCTTTGTAAGATTGGGCATGGCTTCTGGTATCTCTCAGAAGCATTGTCAATACGATGTGCACGTCGGTTGATTCGATAGCGCATTGAGTTCCCTTTGTCTGTATTTGCAGAGGAGCTTGAAAGACCTTGCGGAGCTTTACAGTTGTGAGCCTACCCTAGTGGCCATCGAGCATTACCGGAAAACCGAAGGACTAGCAGCAATCAGTGAAAAATGCTTCGACGCTGCCAACATTGAGTTTGTGCTTCTGGACGATGGCCTCACAATGGACAAAATGGTTAGCCTGGGTTGGCATCGCAAGTACATTCCTGGTGTCCACCGCGTTCTTCGAATTGAGACCGTTGCTGAGGCCATCCTCAACCAGGCAATCTCCCTTTCCACTTTCTCCTATCTTTCGTGCCACAGCTTAAATGCTTTCCTCCACAAAGTCTTTCCTCAACATGGTTCTCCCTTGATTGCCGTGTAGTCTGACAGTCTTTTGTGTGGACTGTGGTTGCGAGCAGGGCATTCAGGGTAATGTGAGATGGACCTTGGAGAGCTTCGAGCACCGATTCAGCTCGACTTTAGAATCATATCCTTAAGTATGCTTCGTACCGTTAACAAGATAATACAAGTTGTAGTATCTTCCGTATTGGGGTTATTTCATACCTCACTAACCTTCATTCTTACTCTGCTACCCTAATTCAACCACATGTGAAAATACCTTAACTTTAATGATGTCCTCACACTCTCTTCTAAGGTGGTCGCCTTCAAGAGTATTGCCGCATACCGCAGTGGGCTGCGCATCAATCCTTACGTGTCAGCTCAGGAATCCGAGAATGGACTCTTTGATAACTTACGTAAGTGATCGGGGTCGGCGGTTAGAACGCTGCTTCATTTTCGACCTATGGTGTCGTCCGCCCTGCTGTGCAAAGAATGATTTTTGTAGTAACTTCTCGATCACAGAGTTTTAGCTAATGGAGGAATTTGTGCTTTGGACACGGTTGAACTGGTAACAGGTGCTGGAAGCCCCGTCCGGGTTTCAAACAAGGCTTTGATCGACTTCATCTTTACACGAGCCCTCGAGGTAGCCACTACTCGAGACGTGCCGCTACAGATTCATACGGGGTGCGTGACCCGCTTTTGCATTGGCTGTCTGTCTTCTCAGCGAAACTAAGTAATGCCGCATTTGAATTGAACGATATGGTTTTGGGTAGTGGAGGAACGTCTTGCTGTTTTAAATTTACTTATCTCGTGTGTGAACTGAGCATGTTGCTCATGTTTTGAATCCCAGGTTTGGTGACAAGGACTTGCAGCTAGAGCTTGCCAATCCGTTGCACTTACGTGCTGTGCTGGAGTGCCCGCACTACGCCAATGCTCGCGTTGTGCTTTTGCATGGCTCCTATCCGTTCATGCGAGAAGCTTCATATCTCGCCAGCGTTTACCCTCAGGTGCATTTGGACTTCGGGCTGGTGGTGCCGAAGTTGAGCGTTCGTGGAATGAGGTGCGCTGTTAGCGACCTCATGGACTTGGCTCCTGTTAATAAGGTAATCTGTGTACACGATGGATCTGTGTCTTACAAATCCGTTTTTTCTCTCCTTCTTTTATCTCTTTGCATCATTTTCCCTGTCGTTGCATCAGATTTGTTCATCATGCTTGTTTGGCTTCGTCGACTTCAGATTATGTTCAGCACGGATGGGTACGCTTTCCCGGAGACTTTCTTCCTAGGTGCCAAGTGGTCGCGAGAGATTTTGGCTCGCGTCCTGATTGAGGCTTATGACAACGGAGACATGCCAATCAACGAAGCCCTTGCTGCCGCAGATGGAATTCTGGGACGCAATGCGTTGGACTTTTACAAGTTGGAGGGCAAGGGTGGATTCTCAGCCTCGACCGACAGCTTGAGTAAGTTGAACCAGCAAGCCACGCTGCAAGGTTTAGGAAGTGCAAGCTTGGTGTCAATGGAACGCACTCCATTTGCACCGAGGTTACCGCCATCTCTCCGCACGCTTCCCCAAGGGAAGTCTATGAAGGATTCGCAATCCCTTCTTGCGAGTCCCAGAGCTCTCAAAGTGGACGTTCTGGACGAGAAGGTGATCGACCCAGTGGCTGTGGAAGAGAAGGATGTTCATGAGGGCGTTGCGGTGAAGCACGTGCGGTTGCTGTTCTCAGATGGTTCGGGTCAACGACGTTGTAGAGTGGTTCCTGTGAAAAGGTATGAGGGAGTGGTGATGGACCATGGTCTGGGCATCACCCAAGCGTGCATGGCGATGACATCGTTTAGCGATACGCCTGCGCCGAATAGTGGATTGTCAGCCATCGGCGAGATCCGTTTGATGCCCGACATCTCGACAAGGCGCAGATTGCCTTGGTATGGTTCTGCTCCTTTCGCCTTTGTTATCGATCGATTCTCCTCGTAGCTTTTGTAATTGAAGAGGCTCCTCCACCAGATACGGGGAAAAACTCCAAGCTAGCTTATAATCTGTTGGATTTGTTTTTTATTTTTATCACAGCTTCTGGTAAATGAGGCACTGCAAAAGTATTGTGTCATCTCTACCCTATCTGCTTGTGACCGTTGCATATTTGCGAGATTTGATTCCTGAGAAAGGTTTGTGCTGCTTCTGCCAGGTTTCCAGAGCACGAGATTGCGCTGGTGGACATGCACAGCAAGCCTGGTGTGGCGTGGCAGTATTGTCCTCGCAGCACTCTCCGCAGCGTGACACAAACCTTAGAGAAAGAATTCGGTCTGGTGAGTTGCGTGATGATATTTTAACATCCTACGTTTCGTTTTGGGTGTTTCTCGAAGTCACGTGAAATGGGTTTTGATTGCTGTAAGTGATTGGTATTACAGACGCTGCGAGCTGGTTTCGAGAGCGAGTTCTACCTTCTGAAACGGGCCGAGGGGTACGCTCTTTACACCCATATGAGTTTGTTTTTGGTGTGAGCTGACTTTCTCTGGCTTCTGGTTCTTGTGTGGGATTGCGAGAGTGAGAAAGACGACTTTCAGTCTGATATTGTTGTTGTTCCTGATGCCCTTCACAGAGAGAAGAAATGGCAGGGAGTGGATGCAACTCCATACTGCTCATCCGCAGGCTTCAATGCTGCGTCGCCCATCCTTTCCGAAATCACAAGCACGCTATCAGCCCTGGGTATTCAGATTGAGCAAATGCATTGTGAGTCTGGAGGCGGCCAATTCGAGCTAGCTGTGGGTCATTTCCCATGTCTCGAGGCTGCTGACAAGCTTCTCTTGCTCCGGGAGACTGTTAGCGCCATCGCTGATAAGAACGGTCTCCGTGCTAGCTTCTTGCCTAAGTGAGTATCAATTCCCTTCCGGCGTCTTTCTCTTCAGTTTCCTTGGTGCGGCATTTCGAGCAGTTTTACTGAAGCTTGTCTCTGTGCAGATATTTCCCCAAAGGAGCAGGAGTCGGGTCACATGTGCATCTCAGTATATGGCAAGGCGATCAAAACGTGCTCATGGGCAAAGGCTCGGGTTCAAAGCACGGCATGTCGAAGCAGGGGCAAGAGTTCATGGCTGGAGTCTTGGACCACCTTTCAGCGATCTTTGCTATGACTTGTACAATTCCAAACAGGTCAGATACTCCTTTCGTTTGTTGCTTGAATCCTTGTCAGCTACATGGCAACGGTACTCGAGTCTGGTGTTGAATCGTGTTGTTTTGTGTGATTTACAGTTACTCCCGTATTCAGCCCAACACATGGAGCGGTGCCTTCAAGTGCTGGGGACGTGACAACCGAGAGGCGCCCTTGCGTACGGCTAGTCCACCCGGGTGTGATGCTGATATGGTTAGCAATTTTGAGTTGAAGAGCTTTGATGGATGCGCTAACCCACATTTGGGATTAGCCGCAATTATCGCCGCTGGAATGGACGGCCTCCGCAAGCACCATCAGCTCCCAGAGCCAACTGGTGAGTCCTTTTCGAGTTGGGTCTCGTAGTTGTAGTTGTTTGTAACATTAGACCTATAATTGGCTAACCCGATCCCATGATGATGGTTGCAGAGGTAAATCCGGCAGAGTTGGAGGATGGCAAAATCGAAGCCCTGCCCAGTTCTTTAGTTCAAGCAGTGGAAGCCCTTGAAGGCGACTCTGTTTTGCGCGAAGTTCTCGGAGAGCCGTTGGTGAAGGCCGTCATTGCAATCCGCAAGGTGCGTGTCTTTCAATCCCTCCCTCTGTAATTTCCAAGCGTGTGTTTCTGTGAAACAATCTTATTCAGTCGAGTTGGTCATGCAGGCGGAGGTGGAATATTACAAAGACAAGGTCGATGCTGAGGAGATGCTCGTCGAGCGTTATTGAGGGATCATCTACGCATCCACAGGTGTGTATGATGAATCGCAAGTTTCTTCTTATTCTTGTGATTCTAAAAAACTGTGCGGCATATTTTATGTTAAACAGCACGTCGAGGTAAGGTTTGTTAAAGATCGGTGTGCGTGATTGAGGCATTTACCGTAATTGTATCAAGATAGATTACTCAACCCTCTTGCTATGGCATAGGTTGCGTCACTGCATGCTAAAAACAGAAGCAGGAATCGAGACGTGTGTGCTATTTTGTTTGATTTTATAACGAATTAAAATATACTCCAGCAGTTCAACCCTCACATTTTGAAACTAGGTTGTTCATCTTAGGTCTTCACAACGAAGCAGATCCATTATCTGAATGAATTCTTTTGATAGTTTTGATTTACTTACATGGTGTTTGTTTGTTTGTTCAGAGTACCAACGACCAAGAAGAGGACCCACAATTATTGCGCTCCCATGCTTGCTTGTGTCGGCAACGACCACATAAGGTCTCCAGTGAACAATGTCAGACGGATCGAAAAAAATATATTTATGTCAGACATGAACTAGTTTGTGATGCTGGCAATCAATTTTCGCACAAAACTCTCAAAGCTCCGCTGCTTTCTTTGAAATTGGTGGCAGGCTCATACTGCCGGAAGTAAATAGTTACGATGCATTGGGTGGGGTCAGTATTGGGCGTGGATTTGCTTGTGCAATGCACAAACCTCGTAGTGACTCAAAGATCATCGTTGTAATCCTGCATCTAGATGATATTACTTTTTAGTGTTTATGTTCCTCACAGCGTCCAGGTTCTGCTGTTTATTGAATAGGTTATATATGTAACCTGCGTCTCCACAGAACCAAATCAATGGCGGGTCCTTTTTTTCTCTGGTATCTCTCAAGACCTCAGCAGCCTGAGAGCTTCAGCGGCTTCAGGGATTCATATCTTCCGTTTTCTTCATGAAGCGTGCACTCCGTTTGTCTCAAAATAATCCATTTTCAAGCTTTGCATGCACTGCAGTTTCGTTGTTGTCATCTTGTGTTTGGGGAGAGTAGTTTTGTTGCTATTTTCTTTTGGTTTGAGTATTATTTCCATTGTTGTAAAGAAACCAAAAGAAAATAATACTCAAACCAAAATATTTTACAGAATTTTATAGAATTCAGGTCTTTTGGTTTGAGTCAAGCTTTTATAGAATTTAGGTCTTCAGTTCCTTTAGGAGTTGCGTAGACTGAGCAGAGTCCTTGTTTTTACTGGGGTAGAGGCATGCAACTTACTGGGTTTGTTTCTACTGGGTTATAATTATTGTGCTGGCTCCTATGTAACTCTCAATTCAATCAATTTCTTGTTATAGGATGTTTAGTTTTTTCTGAATTAAGCACAACTTCTTGTCATCCTTGATTGTACATGACCATGACAACCATCCTGGTTTTGCTCTTCAAGCTGGATTGTGCCTTGGTTTACCTCAGAACCATCCCTTACAGTTACACTTTCAGAGTCGTTTGGTTGAAAAATTGTGCAGTTTTTGCTTTGATGATGTGGAATTCTCTGTACGAGCTGCCTAGCTTTATGGACCAGCCCTGGTTTTGCCAAGAATATTATACTTAATCATCCCATGACAAGGCAATTAATCAATCAATTTATTAATTTTTCATCAATCGGATCAGCCACAAAAATTTCCACCTCCTTGCAAGGTAGGCAAAATATTGGCTCTCAATGTTCATTGTTATCAAGCCTTTTGACTAAAATTGTTTCAATAGTATAAACAAATGTTGTGGTTAGTCTTACAACCGTATCCCAGTTAGAATTTTAATGATCCCTGATTCTTCTAAATTTGACGGATTCCTTGTAGCTTTAGCATGAACATTTGCATCTTTCATGTTGATCACTACATGCTTATCTCGCATTAGGCCTCTTTAGAGCTGACCGTCTTTCTTAGAAATATACCTGGTTTTATACAATTTGTATCAGTTGCCATCTTATTGTACACCTTGACCCTAAGCCTAATGTCAATTTGTTTTCTTCTATAAACCCACAAAAAACACAATGTTAAAATGGAAAAATGGCTTCTTTCTAGTATTGCATTGAATGTTCCATTGTGTGCAATATAAACATTTAATCTCCACAAATTATAAAACTCTTTAACAAGGCATTTACTTCCCTCCCTTCTAATATACCTGTGGTTCAAGATTTTCATTCAATTGTATTTCTCTAGTCAACTAATTATGCTTTACTATTATCAATTGGTGGTTGCAAGGTATCAATGTGCAGTTTGTTGCATGGTTTTCTCTTGTATTTAATATTAGTGCGTGTTTGAGTTTATTTATGGTAATATTAATATGCTTATGTAGCAATTTGATTTGAGGTGCTTTAATTTTACAATATTAGTTTAATACAATGTGGTTCTATGTTTCATTTTGGTGTCACTCTGCACATTTTTTTGGAATTTGTTGTGGTGCTTTGTTGCTTGATATTGCAATATTGGATTTGTAATGAAGTTGGTTTGGTTGTGCTTGATTTAGTATTTCATAATTTAATTTCTATTAGTAGTCATTATTGATTGTTGACTTTGGTAGTCAAAATTGGTGTACAACCTTAAAGTAATAAAATAATAAAATAAATATTTATAGAATTAAAGTTCATACTTTCAATTTTAACACCTCAACTTTTTTCAATAAAATCAGAAGTGAAGACTTTACAAAGGCATATTTTTTTTGTTGTAACACTTTTAGTATATGTAAAAATAAAGCTATTTTTTCTTGACACATATATTCTGTTGTTTCAAAATCAAGATATTATGTGAATTTTTTTTTAATGTTCTTTACTTTGTTAGTATTAAAAATAATATTTGACTAAGTAAACAAATTATTAATTTTAGTTAGTTAACCTTTTTTTAACAAGAAGTTGTGGATCTCTTTTATTAGGTGATTAATCTCTTATTAAGTAATTGAGCTTTCTGCAGTAGAAGAATATTTTTAAAAATTAAAAGAAATACTATATAAATAAAAGAAGACTCGAATTTATCTTCCTTTATTTGGTAATTATATGTTCAAATTATTGATTTTATTATAATTAATTCAACTTTAATATTAGTTTTATGTTTACCTTGATAAAATTAAAAAATATCATATATTAACTTATTTTTAATAGTATTTATTTTAAAAATGTAATAGGATTAAAGATATAAGTATAATATATTAATTAATAAATAGTAACATGGTAGCAAGTCTCTCATTCATGTAGATGCTGCTTTATTTAGAGTTGCACAACCAATGACCTCTAACAAAGTTTTGCATAACTTCTAACATTGTGGATATATTTTGTGACACTACCATTATTTTATATTATATTATATTATTGTTGTGTAAGAAGAACAAGACAACATTTTTGTAACTTTAGAAAGACAGAGTATGTGGATAAAGTAGCAATAATATTAGAAGAATTAAAAAAATAGCTATTGAGTAATGATCCTTCTTTGATTTGGTCTTGTATTGCAAAATTAGTTATAATGTTGAAACTATTGCTACATGTTTATTTTTTCTTCTTTATTCTTGTAATAACCCTAAGATTGGTGCTACTTCAAGAGACATCTTGCTTATTTAAAGTATTTGCTTATATGAAGTTTGAGCTATAAGTAATGTATACATAGTATATTAATGCCAATTTATATAATAAAATAGCACACTTCTTCATATAGATCTCTATCCTGTATTTTTTTAAAAAATTGTATTTCATGTTTAGATAGTGCAATAAATACACAATTTAAATACTTTTTACATGATATTATAACTCTAAAATAATGATTTAGTAAATCACATTCTTAAATTTTTTAAAATTTAAGCATTCTACATTAAAAAATACAATAATTTTAATTTTAAAAAAAGTAACTAATGTATTTTTAAAATTATAAAAACTTTGATGTGAAATTTTTTAGTGGTCACTAATGAAAGATTTAAAGACCAGTAAAAAATTTCACATCAAAGTTCACTGGCGAAACCATCTCAGTTTGTTAGCCTTTGTTGTGTTGATGTATCAGGTTTAGATATTAGAAGAATATATGTTAACTCTCATTATTAGAAAAAATAATGATGACATTTGACATATACAAAAGACATCTCAATTTGATATCTCAATTTTTTCATAATATAGTTTAATATCAATAGACAATGAAGTTTATTTTTAATATATAATTTACTTATTTCAACAACCTACAACTAACAGTGAGTATTAAGATCATACTTAGAAAATTGATCTTCACAAGGGTAACCCTTACAATCTTCTAAGTAGGTACTCGTTTTAAGTTTGAGAAAGTAATAAGATCAGCATATAATTATCTACCTTAACAATTTTAAATTGATTGGTGCATGTTGGTTGGAATAAAAAAATTGTGCTTAGTAATGAAGTCAGAGAACCTTTGTAGCTATGCTGAGACACTTAAGATTACAATATCTTACTTTGATCACAATAACTAATGGTGTAATTTCAGAATTATTCGAGATGTTGCATTAATTTGAGATCAAATTTTCAATTTAATATGTAGAAGTGTTGACGTCAATGGTCGTCTGGGTATGTATGTCAGTTCTCTTCATCAGATCAACAAAGAAACGATCTATTTTTCCAAACTATTCACAAACAAAACTCTTCCTACCAAACGATTGGCAAACAAGTTTTCCTAAATAGTGCCAACATCGATAAAAGCAACTAACAATACATGGACCAGCTACATCACGCACAAAATCGTACAGATTTCAGTAGGGCATTATCTTTCTCTCGTTGCATGGAGAGACTTCAAAATAGTTTATTTTAACGTCGTTGTAACTGTTTCTTGAAATTGTATACGCATCACTCTGTAGAGCTTCATTCTCGTTGATTTTTACCTGGAAGCAAAGTATGAGATAGATGAAGCGGTGGTTGAAAGACTGTCCACTCTATCGAAATGAAATGTGTCATTGATAGTCGAGGATGAAGTGAGAAATGTGACAAACGAACAGTTCTGCACAATAGCAAAGGGACGGAGACTTGTTTAAAGGAAAATGTTGCTTGTGTGGTGTTGTAATTGATTTGTGTCGACTGTACAAACTGAGCTGGTTTTGCCAATAGTGAGTTTACTGCTTTTCTATAAGAGATGGGATTTGTAGCAAAATGTCCACATCTTTCAATGAATGGCGTGGACAATCAATGTATAAACTATCTCATGGTTGCTGCTGCACATCGGCGAAGGAATGTGAAGAAGTGGTGGATGTGTCGAAGATGAAAGATTAGAATCAGCCATCGGGGCAGCTGAAGGATTCCGGGAACAGGTACCGAAATGCGAAGCTGAAAGGGGAAACTGAAAAAGTCGCAGGATTGTTGAAGATTCGGCGTCGATAGCGTTGTTGGGTGCACTCATATACAGCCGCGGCCTGCGGCGCGGGAAGAAACTGGGTCACCCACTGGGGCACCACATCGTCTTCGACGAACTCACGAGCGTAATTGTACAGGAGCTTGGGTAGCAGGACTCGGCCTTTAGATGTCAGACCCACCGTCGCACGCGCGTAGTCTCGCAATGCGCAATCGAGCTGGTCATGAACGTGCTCTGCTGTATATATTCGCACCATCGGGGAAGAGTGGCCACCGCAAGACAGCGCGAAGTTTACTTTCGGATCAGGCTTGCCGATCCCATACTCACTTTGTTCCTCGGTTAGCTTTTTGCTGTGAAGTGCCATGATCAATGCCTGCGACAATTTGGACGCACAAAAACGCAGGGTTAGGGATACATTCTGAGGATTGGCTTGAAGTCACCCACTCTATTAGTATTACTGCTTCGAATACCGTACGACTATGTTGGACTAACAGCAAAGGAAACTTGGACTCACAAACTGCGGTCGGTGGAGCATAATCCTGGCCTTGAGAAGATGGCACTCAATGGCGGCAGCATTGAACCAATGGCCTCCGACGCAGTATGCTGCTTTCTGCATGAGGGTGAAGAACTTAAGATCGCTTCTGGGAATTCCGTATGCGAGAAAAGCCTGCTCATATTTTGAACACGACTCGTATTAGACAATTGCGGTCAGTGTGTGACAACACTGCGTGGGAAAAATAACTCTACCGCAGGAACGAACTAGAGGCAACCGGGTGGATGCAGTGCTAGTTAACTTACATGCATGAGTAGGGCATTGTAAAGATTGATCCAGAACGCGAGTTTCTGCTCGTGTGTCATTGCCGAGGGGTTGACTTGAGATAATTGTTCCACCAGTATTCTGCACGACAATCCAATTTTTAGTGGGCATAGGTTCATTTAGGGTTGGGCAAAGCCTCCGATCGCGATGGCTTACAGATGCTCTCTGAGAAGACGAGGAACTCACCTGAATCTTCCAAGACTCTGCGCGACGCATTCAAGCTGGTCCATCCCTACGGTCAGCCATAACACCTCGTAAGCATTGGCGTATGGCCCAATGTCAGCCCAGGGAAGCTTCCCCGAGACTTTGTATGGATCCGGAGTGCTGTCGCATCCGATCAATTCCGCAAAAAGTCCAGTGTCCAAGCTTGGACTTCGGGCTCCTGATGGAACGAAGGAATCGGACTGGGAAGAGTTGGATGAAGAGGGGGAGAGACGGTCGGTGCGACAGGACGAGGCAGGCCAATCTTGGGATCCATGAGATTGGGAACTGGGCCCTGCTAAGTGGCAGTAGATGTTAGCCATGCAGCGCACCATCTCCTCCGACAGCCTGTTTGCGTACGATATGATCTCTAGTTTCTCTGCTTTGCTTTGACGAGGAGACTCCTTGCAGGAACTCCGCGGTGATTCCTGCTTGAGAAGCACACACACCCCATCAGCCATGCACCCTCTGGTGTAAACACCGATATAAATCTTCATAGCTAGCCATAAGCTATTTGAGTGAAGACACTCACCAACGAAGCATCGCTTTGGTTCGAGATGCTGGGAGGGGACGCTGCAGTAGGCGCGTTGTCTAGAGGAGATCGAGGAGATTGCGATTGTTCAGGTAGCCTCATTCTCCAGATTCGCCGTAGTTTTCTGATTCTTACGTCGTCGGTGAGAACCTGTATTCAGCACTCAGTAGTTCAGGTACGCAGCGGATCGGTTATGCTGACAGGGGACATCGGCACGAATCGGTTGGAATAGGAACTCCATGAGGAGCAGATTCCTACGAAATCTGTGCACGCAGAAGTAGTGTAAGGCTTCCCGACGAGCTAGACTTACCTCGTCAATTCTGGAGGGACAGTCGCGAGGCAGAGAAACAGAAGCAGCCTCTGTGTCAAACGCCGGCTTGACAGATCGTTCCTCGGAGAAGGACGAGAAGTTCCAGAAGGCGAGGCGCTTGGCGGAGGGGAACAACTTCACAGGATTCAATGACTTTCGTACAACTGGGTGATCTGGCTGGCCAGTGGGAGTGACGGGTGTGGTGTTCTGCGGCTCTTCCCCTGGTGTGAACGGAGACAACGATGCAGAAGAAGTTGGATTGGATGACGCAGACTCAGACGACGGGGCACTGGCACCCTCGTCTTGAGATGTACGCGGGTTCTTCTCGGCTGTGGAAGGACTAGCTGTCTGTGATCGATCCTGTGTGAAAGAACCATCAGAAATGTTTTTACTCATCACGAATGCAGCGAGGTGAAGATTCATGATTGCATAGCATAGGCCCAACGTGAACGTTCGGACGTGCCTACCTTTTTCGAGAAGGGTAAGAAGGACATTTGTGACTGCCCGTCGAGGGGGCTCCACAACAACCGAAGAGCTTGTCGCGGGGATTTAGGAGGAGTGCGAAATTGCTGGCTGGATTCTTGAGAGGGTTTACGCAAGAGATCTTTCAGGGTAGCACGTGCAGGAGAATTTGAGCATCGGGAACTGCATGTGACAAACCGTGATGGCACTTTCGAAGGGACCGGACATTGGGGGGAATCATAACTGGATCGTTGATGTGCAAGCGATAAGGCAGGTAGTGATTTGGCATCTTCGACTGGCGAAGGCACGTCGGAAGGGGAATTCAATGTCTGGTGCACCACTGCGCGCTCAGTCCTCTCGTGCGCCAGATCCGATTGAAGTGCGGACGCCTGCATTTCAAGTCTCAGAACTGCGACCTCCAGCATTGCGATGTCCGTGAGCAACTGCTGGACCTACACAATGAAAAGGAACATCATCATGAGCAATAGCTTGTCCGTGGACCTTCCTTTGGCTCGAGCTTAAGGGATCTGATCACACCGCTGGTGGGCAGTGGGCGAGTAGTCCCGAACTTGCAATCACATCCACACTAAGAGGGAGGTCGAGGAACTTACATTGCTGGGAAGGTGGTGCAAGTCAGGATTGGGCAATTGGGTGCTGGACAAATTCGAAAGTGCTCTCTCCAGGGCACTGTGAAGCTCAACTTCTTTGTCTAGCTGCTTGTGCAACTCGACCACCTGTGTTGCAAGAGCAAAACTGAATCATACATGCGCACTTGCAGTGATCATCAGAAAAATCACATTGGTCCAGGATACCTCCAAGAAAGTGGATGGATAGTAGATTAAAGGTGGAATGAGAGGCGCTTACCTCATTTTCGAGTTCGAGTCGATGGACGAATCTCATGAAGGTGGGACTATGGACAAGCTTGCGCAGCGCCGCGTCGCCAATTTCTTCTTCGGAAGATCGTGCACCATTCATGTATTCCCGAACAAGGCACTGTTCCGCCGGAGTAAGAGCATTTTTTTTATCCTCCAGTACTTGCTCTTTGGAAGAAAGCCTAACAAATCCAACACAAGCCCACGGTTGAAGAATCATCTCGTAGGTGCGTACAACCGAAAGCCTACAATCAGGAAACAATTCCACTCGCACTAAGATCTGAACATTCACGTACAAGTTCAAACTCTACGACCCAATCAACCTCTTTCGAATCAGAAGGTCTAGGGAGGTAATTCAGTACAGTGCATGTTCGGATCCCTTCCCTGTATAAGCAGGGAATACTCAGAAAGACTCCCAAATCATCTGCGCCACTGTTGCTAACGGCATTGAGTTCGTGTGAGTGAAAGCAAGGGTCAAAATCTCACATACCCCGCAGACTTCCCTAGTCCTGCAGGTCTGCTGTAGAGATCACCCGCAGGATGAACTGACGCAACTACAGATTTCGAGGGTACTCGACCGTGTAGGAGCAAATCGAGTGCCGTTTTCATGACTTCTGCTTCAGTTTCTGTCAAAAATCACCGAAACCCCCTGACATCCGTTGAGCCACATTAAATTTCCCGAGACAATCGAATTTCGAAAATTTTCGTTGTTCTTTTTCAGTGAACATCACTAGGATATCCTTTGAGAACGTGCTAGTCAAGACTAGAATGTGGAAGAGGTGCTCGCCTGCGATAGCACAAACCATACACTGAGCTCCAACCATGCATTGTCCTGAGATCCCAACCCGATCGCAACTCTAATTCTAATACCTCCACCACCGCTCACTCTACTGCCTGACCACAGCAGATCCTCGATGAATGTGACCAGCTCGCCGACACACCCCGCAAACCCAGTCCCGAACACCTCTCGCGATTCTCTACACCGGAATCTTAGCCCTATCCCAAGACCAGTTGAGAGAGGAATCCCCTTCCGTCTTCATGGAACGATGAAGTCGGAGAGCGACGCGGCACGTCGACGTCACCTGCAAGATCCGCCCATCACAGCATTTCTGGACGTGCTCGTTAGGCCTCCACATATACCCCATCTTACGAAGGGAAACCAGCACCCAAAGTACACAGTCCCAACACCCTGTCACCAGTCTCGATGGCTCCATGGACTTCCACTAGCCCCCAAATCGACAAATTCTGGTCTCTGCAGTGCGGAACGCAGTATTGATCAGAGCGAATCGACCCGCCATTGTAAGAGCGCGGCATTCGAGTCGAAGTGGCCTACTCCCAGCATTCTCCAATCTTAGTCTGTTGCGCCATTTATTCCGGAAAGGCGAGGGGCAATCTTTCGCCGTGCCATTCTGGTATGGCTCTGACACGCCGTAAGGTACTTTAGATAGACGGGAGACGGGGATGGCAGGGTATGTAAATACGAGGACCGAGTTTGGCGGTGGCGCGGATATGGAGGTTCTGACAGATTAGATAAACTGCATGGAGGATTTCGACGTCGGGGGGTAACTAATTACGGGGGAGAGGGGGCGTTGCAGTCAATCTTAACAGAATTTGGGTGGCAGTAAACTTTTGGGTACACTCGATTCATCGGAGTTGGCGTCAATCAGTTGCCGTTTCTGCTTCACATTCAAGGCCCGAGCGGCGGCGGGCTATAAGCTAGCTTCTGCTACTCGTACACACTGCACACCAACTGCTCTCAAATCACCATTTGTAAGTTATAGAAAAATTTCGTATAGTCTTTTTTGTTGTGGCCCGTCGCAAGCTCATCAATCAGCGTTGATGCCCGATTGCTTCAACTGAACTGTCGACTGTGACTGCAGACTGGCCATTGAAGGCGGCCAATATTGGTACACAATTTTTCTGTTATTCTTGTTGTATTCGCATGTAATAAAACTTCTCGAATTTTTCCTCTTGGATATTTTGGGGAAACACTACGTCCTATAATAAGCCAAGCAACCGAAAAATAAACAGAAAATAGCCTGTTGCAGCCTTAACCGCAGTTTTATTGATTTCTCTTTAACCTTTTTCCTTTTCAATTTTCCTCTTCTAAAATCCTATTTTTTCTTTTCCTCCTGCTTATTTAATTTTTTTTATCTTCCCCTTTCCCTTGTAGTATAAATAGAACGGACGGTTTGCGAGCAATTATTCTAGCAATGCCTTTCGGGTGAAATTTCATTTTTCGAGATCTTCTTTTAGGCGATGAATTACTGAAGTCAAGGCAGGTCAGGCGCACAACACCTGCGTGGACGAATCGGTGATACGGAAAACAACGGGCGACGTGACCACCGGAACACTCTCTGCTCAACACCGCTCCGCTGCAGCAACTATTCTGAGTGTGATAGGGTTGAGGAAGGATGAAAGGACTGTGTATCAAAGAAACACTGTATGTTGCAAAATTCGACAACCTAGGGAACGGTACAACAAATGACACTAAAAGGAAAAGTGGGAGGGGGGGGGGGGGAGACGGCTTTTAGAGCCGGCGCAGCAGCCAAGACGGTCACCTACCAGGGCATCGAAAAGAGCTCCGGCCCTTGGCTTGGCCACTAGTGCTACGCCCCAACTGTACCGAAGGACATTAAAGGGGAAGTGGGCAGGGGCCATCAAAGGAGCAGGCACTAAAACGATGCTGTGCAGCCTCCACTTGAGCTTGGACCCGATCTCGCCGATCTCCTCGTGGTTTGGCGTCGTCAAGGTTCAGTCTACTCCTGCGCATTGCCGTTGGCCTCTCTCTCTGGCAATCGGAGTAGCTCGTTCGATAGCTTGCTCCCTGCCCCTCCTCTTGGTTGCATGCGTTCCCCACGCCCCCGCGTCTGGCCAAAACCACCTCGATCGCCATCGCCATCTCGCTCTCTCTCTCCTTGTCTCGTCGCGACGATGACGACCACGTCGATCCCTAAAAGCTAAAAAGTAATTTTTCACTTCTCGACTTGTTGGGTGTGGATGATTGATCCTTTGTCCGTTCATATCTCTATATACATACATTTCATGTGGAGATCATCACGTAAAGGAAGGCAAGTATTTTGAGTATGAGGTGAAGGATGAAGATGTGAATATCTACATGATGTTGAGAATAATTCCTTTCTACTTACTATTATTTGAATGGGAATGCATTGTGAAAAGACTCTTTTAGGAGTATTCATTTTATAAACAATCTTAGAGTTTTCTCTACATTCAACTCACTCAAAAAAATTATTTTTCAAAAAAATAATAAAGATTCAATCAATGTAGTAGTAGTGGAATCTACACATTTCTTAAATTTGAACTAAGATTATCTACTCAGCTATTTTAACCCCATAAGCTTATATAAGATTAAGACTAATTTACAACCTTCAAAATAGATGAAAATTGTCCATATTTTGGGTGAGGACCCAAAGATCATTTAACATGATCTTCATCATTGCAAAGGCTTAGTAGTGAAAAATTTGTACAAAATTGAAATAATGATATACTTCCCTTAGCCTTACAATGTCAATAAAACTTTGTCTTTGTTACATTAAAACTTATAAATAACGTGTTAAAATATAATCTTCTAAGTTTAACTATACCACATTATAAAAAAGAAATTATATTCTAATATATAAGTTTAAATATTCATAATTATTTTTAAGCATTTTTTTCTTAAAAAAAGAAACAAAGAAAGATTTAAGGTGGCTATTGAGATTTGATTGCACTCTTTTAAAATAGTCAGTTACAATAATCAAAAGCAGAGTTGTTTCTATGTCAAAAATTTTAGAATATTGTAACTAGGAAATTGGCACTTCCATGCACTAAATTTGGAATTTAAGACAATCTTATGCTATGTAAAAGAATACATAAAACTCAAATGAATCAAAATTTTACCTTGTCTGCCATAACTTCTTTAACCTTTCAGAAGGTATTAAGGAAAAGAACTCAAAAAAGTTATATGAATAATTGAGAAATAAATCAAAGAGAGATAACAAAGTAAAAATAAGAAAGTAAATATATTTAATAAGAAACTAGAATGACTATTGCAAAAGACTACAAAGCTAGAGACTCTTGAAATTGGATTTGAAGCAAAAAAAGAGTTGATAAAAGTGAAGAAGGCTTTATTCTTGCCTCTATATATAGTATCTACCTAAAAGCTATGTAGCGACATTCTATATGACTTCCAATAAGTACCCAATTTGTAAGATACTTATCTAACTTATAACATAAGTTTCCTATATGTACCACATAATTAGCTTATTTTACAACCTATTGACATATGCGACACGTGGCTAACTTGTTGGTTAAATTTTTAACCTACTAATCACCTTTAAATATGTATAAAGATGAAAATGCATCTATAAAGCTTCTAGAAAGCTTTTCCATAAGTTATTATCAAATTAATTTATTTCTATTTATTTCTATTTATTCATATTATCTAAATAAATATTAAAATAAATGTGTCCATGATATTACTTCTTTTTCTAGGGACAAGTTTTACAAAAAGCGATGATCACATATTGATGAAGTCTATAATACAACAAATTATATTTGCCACATATTTTGATTGTTGTTCCCTTTGAAGGTAGTTAATAGATCTTCTCAACCACCAATAATGTCCCATTCTATGGTGAAAAACTAACCTTATTATTTAATCATTTTTGAGGCCTTCATAACTTCTTTGAAATAAAACATTGATTACACCATCAAGTGTCGTTTCTACTTCTAATAAAATCATCAAACATTAAAAGTCTCTTCTAAGGTTGTGATACCAAATGCATTGTATCTTGCCATCTATTCAAGAAACAACATCTTATTCTTGAAGGTATTTATCTCAATTACATCATTTTGAAGGTTGTAACAATTGTAATATCTCATTTGGTAAGTCAGCAAATGATAGTTCTTGAATTAAATCTATTTATTATAGATTTTTTGTTTTTATCTTACTGGCATTATTAAAGTACAAAAAAATTATAATAAAGGATAAAATATAGGATGTAATCTTCATTAAGCATCTTTTTTTTTTATAGCAAGAAATTGCATAATTCTTCATCTTGGTTCTAATAAATGTCATTGACAATTTTTTTTAATCTTCTCTACAATATTTGCAAGATTCATTATTGGCTTTCTTGTGCATTCACTAATATTATTTTTATGCCAATAAATAAGATAATCCAATTTATTTTTGTACTACCTTGAATCTAAGATTTCTTCTACCTTGAATTCTTGATAATTATCTACTTCTATAGAAGGCAAGGATATTTTTCTTCTTCTTGGGATATTTATTGTCTTATATGGCTAAAAAAGAAATATATGAAATATGAGATGCATCTTCATTGACTTCAATAGCTATAATTGATAAGTAATTGGATTGATTTGTTCACAAATAGAAAAAGGTCCAAACCTTCAATAATCCAACTTATCAAAAAGATAAATAGTCTTCATATTATAATAAAATATCCATACCTTATTATTCATGTTAACTTGAGATTATTCCTTAAAATAGGCATTTGTATTGATCTCTTATCAAAGACATGAATCAAAAAGAAAGAAAATTCAATACACTCTCATATCTCTTGAAAAGATTAGAAATATACTTAAAGATAGTAATATATTGAACTAGAATAGCTGTTTCCAAAGACATAGAGATTACAAAGTCTTAAAAGTAGACTAAAGACTAAAAATACATTGAAAAGAATGAAGAAGGCTTTATTCTTACATTTATATATACTATCTAATTGGAAGTTATATAGTAATGTTCTATATGACCTTTAATAAGTATTGACTTTGTAAGATACATGTCTTAACTTATAAGGCAAGTTTTTTATATATACACCACGTAGTTAACTTATTCCACAAGCTATCAATACATGTGACATGTGGCTAATTAGTTGATCAAGTTTTTTTAACCTACCAACCAATTGCAAATATATATAAAATTAAAGCCATGAATATGAAGCTTCTAGAAAGCTTTTTCAAAACATGTTATAAAATCAATTTACTTTTATCTATTTCTATATAATTATATAAGTAATTATTAAAATAAATATGTATGTCTATGATATTATTTTTTTTTCTAAAGACGAGTTTTATAAGGAATAATAATCATATGTTGAAAAAAATCTAAGATGTAACAAATTGTATTTGTCACATATTCTAATATTTATTCTCTTTATTCTTGACACCTGTTTTTCTTGTTGCATTCAAGCTTCAATATACCAAAGCAATTGAATTAATAGAGGTGGATTCGAACACGGGGAAAGACTAGTTATATGAATTGGATCTGTTAGTGTCACAATTGACTGTACTCTGGCTATCTGAAATCAATTATCAAATTACAAAATACCAAAGCTTACTACTTCCATCTTGATTCAATACATAATCCATTCTATGACTATCAATTCAACAATACTTCTCTCAATCACAATTCTTCATAAGTAAATAATAAAAACAAAGAAAACAAAGAGGTAGCACCAATCTTATCCCGGCTTACGACTCTCACAGTCTGGCTCTCGGCTTACTTTTCTCAACCTATTTATCCTACTAAAAAGATGATTCGTCGGCCCGTGAATTCCAAAGGTTATGACCATTTGAATTCTTAACCATTTATTCTACTAATAACCTACTATTACCAATTAAACTGCCTAATCATAAGTCTAATTCTCAAGGTTGTCAATAACCAACCAGTAACTTATCACAAAATTTATTTACCTATTCTACATAGTCCCACTCCTAATTATGCAGCATCCTCGTAAATATTATTTAGCCTCAACTTATAAAGACATAGCAGCATTGACTTCTTCAGTTAATGGCGTTGGCTTACCACCCTTTGAATTAGTGACCTTCTCCTCTGCTACATCTTTGTCGTCTGCCTCAGTATTCAAGGATTCTCCATCCAAACGTGCCATCAAATCTTCATTGAACAAATCCAATTCCCGTAACTAAGACTCACGTCAAGCAATTTGGTTGTCACGCTCTTCCAACATCTTTTGTCATTCTTCTGTCGATTTCAAAGGTATCTCCGAAGGTGTTATCATTGAAATTGGCGTATTAGTCCACACTAAATTATTGGCCTCCTTCGCTAATGTGGCTAGTTTAATCTGTAACATCGCAACTTCTACTTGCAGCTACTTTTGCCGTTCCTTCCAATCGGTCTCCATTCTTACTTTCTCACATACCATGTTCGCCATCTTCTCCTTAACCACAAAAGAAAATATGATGCTTGTCAAGAGCCCCCCTCTTACTTCTTACTATGGTCCAATCAATTAGATTGACTCTTCCTTTTGTAACAGAAAACTCGTCCCGGGTTTATGTATAATAAAATTTAAGCCGATTGCCATTGATCCATGTCATAAATTTAGTATCCATAAAATCTTTCAATTGTACTGAACCATTTGGAAATCCTTCAATAACTTGATATGGCCCATGCCATCGAACTTGAAATTTTCTTGAAATTTTTTTAAATCGACTATCATAAAGAAGTACCAAATCAGTTGGTATAAAAGCCTTTGGTCTAAGCTTACTATCATAATAAGTCTTCCTTCATTTTTGTGTAGTTTCCATTATCATTAATACATTGGCTCTAGTTTCATCTAATTTTTCCAATTCTTCTAAACAGTGTTGTAATGAATCCTGATCTCTCAATCTAATATCTATAGCAATTTGTAAACTTTGGACTTCCAATTCAATAGGTAATATTGCTTTCTGGCCATAAATCAATTGGAAAGGGGTAGCATTGGTAGTAACTTTATATGCATTATGGTATGCCCATAAAGCTGTGAACAACTTAGTGTCCCAATCTGTTTCTACTCCTGAAATTATTTTTGTTAAGATTTTACATAAAATTCCATTAGTCTTTTCCATTTGTCCATTGGCTCTAGGGTGATACGGTGTATTCTTTTGATATTTTATCTCGTATTTAGCTGTGAGTGCTTCGATTTTACTATTTATAAAATGAGTTCCTCGATGACTAACCAATTCTCGTGGACAACCGAACCGTGTAATAATATTTTCATACAAAAAAGTTACTACTATACTTGTACTATCGATTTTTGTAGCTATGGCTTCAGTCCATTTTGTTATGTAATCCGTTGCTACTAGTATATATTGTTTTTGTCCATTTCTCAAGGCTGGTGCAATTGGTCCTACAAAATCAATTCTCCATTTTTTAAAAGGCACTTGAGCTAGAATTGATACCAATAGCATTGCTGAAATTGCAGTAGGTCGACCCGTTCTCTGACATGGATCACAATGACAGACGAATTGGTGGGCATCTGCCAACATTATTGACCAGCAATAACTAGTTTGTAAAGCTTTACGAGCCATGCTGTCCCCCATAAAATGTCCACCACAACTGTCCAAGTGGCAACCTTCTAATATAGTATGTACTTCAATCTGATAAATATAGCATTGCAAAACTCCATCCTTGCCTTGTTTATATAAGGTTCACCAATCATCGTATAAGGTACACATTTTAATATTAAGCAACGTTTAAGCTTTTCATTAAAATTGGGTGGGAAGGTTTCAAATGTCAACTATTGAATTATTTCACTATACTCCGGAGTAATTATATCTACCGCAAACAGTTCTGCAACGGGTAGTGCATCGTTAATGGGTTCATTATCTAATATATTGGATAACCGAGATAAATGGTCCACATTGAAATGTCATTTTTATGGTCTTATCTAAATAGTAAAGTCAAATTCTTGCAAGAGTAGAACCCATCATGTAATACCACTACTCAATTGAGGCTTATTAATCATATATTTTAAAGCATCATGGTCGACATGGAAAAAAAATTTATAACCAAGAAGATAATGTCGAAACTTTTATATGGAATAAATCATCTCCAATGCTTCTCATTCGGTTGTTGTATAATTTCTTTCAGCTACTACCAATTGACGACTCACATAATAAATAGGGTGATCAAAATCCCAATCATCTTTTTAGCTTTACACAGAACCAATCGCGACATTAGGTGCATCCACATAAACTTGGAATGGTTTTGTCCAACAAGGTGCTATCAATATTGGTACTGAAACCAATTTTTGTTTCAATGTTTCGAATGCAATTGTACATTCTTTTGTCCAAAATGGATTGGTCCCATCGGTTAGTAGTTTCTTCAAGAAACTTGTCAAGGAAAGACATATAACTACAAATAGATAGATAAATCGCCGATAATAACTAACATGGCCAACAAATGCTTGAACACCCATAACAGTATCTGGTCACTTTAATTCTATTATAATTTTTATTTTATCCACATCTATAACAATGCCTGCCATCGAAACTATATGACCCAATAGTTTACCAGAAGGCACACCAAATTGGTACTTTTCTGAATTTAAAGAAATTCCATATTTGGCACATTGATTCAAATATTGATCAAAACACTCTAAATGCCTGACTCTCGTACTAAATGTGTAAAAATCATCTAAAAATATTTCCATTAAAATTTGTAGATAATCCTAGAATGCTTGTGTCATTATCCTTTGAAATGTAGTTGGTGCATTACAAAGCCCAAACGGCATAACCTTATAGGTAAAGGTCCCCCAATCCGTAGTAAAAGTAGTTTTTAACTGGTCTTCTTTTGCAATCTTAACTTGATTATAACCAGAGAATCCATCAAAAAATGAATAACATTCATGAACAATGACAACATCCAATATACTATCCATAAATGGTAAAGGAAAATAATCCTTCTTAGTAGCCGCATTTAATTTTCAAAAATCTTGACAGATGCAAACTTTTTTATTTTTTTTTGGTACCATAACTATTAGTGAAACCCATACACTGAAAAGAACTGGATAGATGAATCCAACCTCCAAGAATTTATCTAGTTCTTCTTTTACTATAAGTGAGTATTTTAGATTAAGTCGATGTTGTCTTTGGCATACTCATGTAGCATTCTCCTCCAATATAATTCAATGCTCACAAACTTCAGCTGGAATTTCTTTCAAATCTACATATGACCATGCAAAAGTGATTTTATGTCATAAAAAGTAATCCATCCAAATTTCTTTCTCCTTTTCTTTTATACCATCATAAATTTGAATGATTTGGAGAGCCTCTCTTGTACCTAAATTAATTGGTTGACATCATAAAATTTCAGGAGTCCCTAGACTGATGTTCTACTCAATTCCAAAATCTTTCATAAAATCCAACACATTAGAACTTTCCAACTCCAGTTCCATAGCACTAACGTGATTAACATCCTATCTATTCATCCAATATGCAATCATATGATCAGAATCGTCAATAATATCTAGAGGAACTAAGTACTTTCCTGGTCCCCTACACTGGTAGTTTATTCTAATATACTCGACAACTTACCTTGTATTAGCATAAATTGGGTCAAGTGCACCAATTTCTTCTTCTGTAGACTCATCTTCACAATTTGACATGAATTATGAACTGACAACTTGAGTTTTTCTATAATATTGGACAAGGTACATTTGAAGCACAATTTTATCATTACCTTTCTCAATTGTCAATGTACCACGACCTCAATCATTTCGTGTTTTAGCTTGATACAACCACGGTCGTCCCAATAAAATTGGGTATGACAATATAGAGCTTCGTAATTAGAAAATAATATAATCAATTTTGTAGGTAATCCCCGTAATTACTATATCAATACTTTGTAAAATATCCATTGGTTTAACTCGACTAGAGTTAGCTATTCTCAAAACTACTGTAGTAAGTAATAAGTGATCCAAACCCAACTCATCTATTGTAGCAACATTCATAAGATTTACACTAGATCCTTCGTCTATTTGCACTCCCAATAGTAATATTCCATCAATTGAGACATCAATCGTTGGTGCACCTGGATCGGGATTCAAACTTACTTCTCAGATTTCTTTATTTTGAGATTTGCGACAAATTAATGAGAAATTTAAGATAGTTCGGCACTTAGGTGCTATCGCCAATAGTTGCTTCATTAAAATCATGGGTTTTATGGTGCCCAAATCTTTTAGAATATCATATGGTTCTGTATTAGTGGTAATTCTCAATGTCCGTTTCTTCTTCCCATTCCTAGATATCGACGCAAGTAAATTGATTTTCTCTATATTGGAAATTGATAAAGCTATTGGAACTGAATTTGATGGAGCTTGTAAAATCGTTTCTTTCAATGAGTAAGATTGTTCTTCCAATTGGACTGATATTGGTTCCTTGGAATTCATGCCTCTTAGAAGATCTTTCAATGGAAAGGACGTTTTCCGAAACTGTGTAGAGGATGGAATAGCTCGACACAAAACCGAAGCCTCCGTAATTGGTACTTCATTAGGGTGCACAACCGATTCAGATCTTATACTGAGTAAGGGGCCTATGACAGGACTTGGATTGGATGTCTCTGTAATTGGATCCAATTGGCCCTTCGCTTTAGGATCACCCAAATATTGAATTGGTTCTTTCTTTTTTTGCTAATTTCTTGTATGGACAGCTTGGACTACTTCTACCATATGAATTGGTGAATCTTGAGGATCTTGATTTATCTCATCCATTGTTCCTTGGCTTTGGATCTATTGATCTCGATTATTCAAATTGAACGGAGCATTACATTACTGATAAGTATGTCTTGACTGCTTGCAATTCGCACATATTGGCACATAATCATCACTAGCTCCAGGATTGGGACATTCACTGGCATAATGACTAATCTGTCTGTAATGGAAACAACGAAGTAGTCTTCTTGTACCTCCATCTGGCATATTAGGTGTCTCTACAGATATATACCTACTAAGCTTGTTCCATGTAGGGTTAGAAGATGATCTTGGTTGTCCCATTGGTACAGAAGGTACTTGATTCGATGATGTCAGTAGAACATATTGTTGATATCTCTACTGCTCTTTTCCATAGTTCTGGGATTTGATGCAGACCCTTGATTAAAATTGGAATTTTAAAAGTTATTAAATACTCAATTTTATTGATTAGATCGATTTCTATTCCATCCATACATATTTTCCATTTGAACTTGATTCACTTCCCATTGAGTCGATGGAATCATGGTCTAATTATTGAATTGTTGTTGCCTTTGTAAATGCCAGTAATTTTGGGTAGGGTGCTTTCCTCCATAAAATATACATTGAACACCCGTTTTTCTGGGTGATGGACATTCCGTATCAAAATGACCTT
The DNA here is from genome assembly GCF_059467195.1 of Physcomitrium patens. Lineage (NCBI taxonomy): Eukaryota > Viridiplantae > Streptophyta > Bryopsida > Funariales > Funariaceae > Physcomitrium > Physcomitrium patens. Next base: position 12,913,123 of record NC_143423.1, on the reverse strand, counting down.
GTTCCTTACAATTATTATACCATACATCAGATCTCGTATTACAAGGCTTATGTTGTTTCTCCTTGTCTTTAGCCAAATTCACGACCAATTCTTCCATTTTCTTTGTTAGATTTAATAACAAGGCTTTATTTGGATCTTTAATAATCGTATTTGTGAACAACTCCGATTGTTGATAGATTGGCGATGTAAAATAAGGTGTCATCGTTATTGGCGCTATTGCTTGGAGTGGTGTAGCATTAATTAGTTTTTGCAACATAACATTCTTCACATTGGAGGCAGCCATTTGTGGATAATTATCCATCGACACATTTTCCAGTTGTATTTGTTGGCTTCCTGAACTTGGAATCATCGTGGCTCCCACTGTTAACAATTGGTCATAATGACATTCTTCCTATACCTTTGCTCGTATTAACGCTGCCTCTACCATAGCTGGTCGAGCCTCTTTTACAAACATTTTCAATTCTAGTGGATGCAAACCATTGATTAATATCGACAATATAAATGCATCAAGCATTTGATTATTTGACCATTTACGAAGTATATCCGTGATCAGGCCATAATAGGACTCTACAGATCCCTCCGCAAACATCTTGCTATTCATAAAACTTTCTCGAAGCCAATCTTCAAATCTAATTGGTCTAAAATGGATTAGGAAGGCATTCCTCAAGGCCTTCCAATTGAAAAATCTATCCATTGGTTGCCGAATATACCATTCAAAAGCTATATCTTTTAAAGTTGCTAGCAACCATCTCAATCAAATGTCTTCAGTTCTACCATTATTAGCTACATAGACTGTCAAAAATTGAGATACATGGTAATCGGGATCAGAGCCCGGCCAATCATTAAAAGTAGGTAATGGTGCCACATTTGTAGTTTGGTCTCCTACTGCTCCCATTTGTATTGCAATTGGTACTTTTGGCACTCCTGCGGCCATTGGTGTTATCACTAGTCTCCTTACTATTTGAATCTAAATTTTTCTTCCTTTGGTTTTTCTTAGACTTACAATTCCTTTTTGTTGTTCCTATAGAATATTTCTTATGTGTAATCGCTCTTATCTTTCTTTCGCTTGTCGATTAATACTTTGATAATCCTCTCCTTCAAGATTATTACTCATAATCTTTCATTTTTCTCATACAATCAATTTCTAACATTTCATATCGTTATCATTTCCCCGACAGTGGCGCCAAAATGTTGTTCTCGATGCATTCAAGCTTCGATATACCAAAGCAATTGAACTAATAGAGGTGGGTTTGAACATGGGAAAAGACTGGTTATATGAATTGGGTCTATTAGTGTCACAATTGACTATACTCTGGCTATCTGAAATCAATTATCAAACTATAAAACACCAAGGCTTACTACTTCCGTCTTGATTCAATACATAATCCATTCTATGACTATCAATTCAACAATACTTCTCTCAATCACAATTCTTCATAAGTAAATAATAAAAGCAAAGAAAATAAAGAGGTAGCACCAAGCTTACCTCGGCTTACAAATCTCACAGTCTGGCTCTTGGCTTACTTTTCTCAACCTATTTATCCTACCAAAAAAATGATCCGTCGGCCAGCGGATTCCAAAGGTTATGATCCTTTGAATTCTTAACCATTTATTCTACTAACAATATACTATTACCAACTAAACTGCCTAACCATAAGTCTAATTCTCAAGGTTGTCAATAACCAACCAGTAACTTACCACAAAGTTTATTTACCTATTCTACAAGGCCTTTATAACTTCTTTCAAATAAAACATTTGAAATATTATCAAAAAAATTTCTTACTTCTATTAAAATCACCAAACATTAGGAGTCTCTTTTAAGGTTGTGATATCAAACTTGTTGTATCTTGCCATCTATTCAAGGAAAAATATATCAATCTTGAAAATTTTTATGTCAATTAAGTCGTCATGAAGGTTATAAAAATTGTAATATCTCATTTGATAAGTCAAAATTAATATTTTTTGAGTTAAATTTGTTGGTTATTAGCTTTCTATTTATTTAAAGCTACAAATACATAGAAGTTAGAAATAAGAATAGAAGGTAGAATGCTATTTTTTTTTAGTTTTTTTAGTTTTTTTAGTTTTTTTTTTTTTTTTTTTAAAACAAAGATTTTTTATTCTTTATTTTGATTTTGATAGATGTCGTTAATGAAAAACCTCAACCTTCTTTGATATACTTACAAGATTCTTTGTTGACTCCTATATACATATACAAATATTACATCTGTATCAATGAACAAGATATTTCAACCTATTTTGGTGCCATTTTGAATCTAAGACTTCTTCTACCTTGAATTCTTAATTATTATCCACTTCTATAGGATGAGGTGGTATTTGAATTTTTCTTGAGATATTAATTATTTAATATGGTTTAAAAAGAGGTATATAAAATATAAAATGGTTCTTCATAGACTCTAGTAGATGTAAACAATAAGCAATAAGATTGGCTTGTTCACAAATAGGTAATAGTCGAAACCTATAATAATACAATTTTTTATAAGAGCGGCTAATTTTGATATTGTGAAAAAATAATTATACCTTATTACCAACTTAGAATTTAGGTTATTCTTTAAAATAGGCATTCACATTGGTTTTTTGTCATTCTTAAGTTTCCTTTAATTATGCCTTCATTGTAGTTTATAGTTCAAATAAAAAATTTGTCAAATCTTTTGACACAAAATTATCAATTTTTGAGAAGTCAAAAGCATCAAATCCTAGATGGTAACCATAATTAATAAAAAAATATGTTTTTTGTATAGAATAATATATCATATTATTATAACTAAACTTTATTAATAAAAAAAGAGTTTTTTAATCATCTTATTATTAATTGATGGTATACCTTAAATACTACTCCAAAATTTGATTTATATATATATTGTTTGTCTAATTATTTGACAATAAAAAGACAAAGATAGATTTATATTACTTTTAGAATCTTAAAAAGGATTTTTCAAAATCTTGATATAAATTGAGTCTCTTTATGTAGTATAATATCTTTGGATAATCTAAAATAGTAGTAGATGTTATCAAGTAAAAACTTAGTTATTTTTTCACCTATAATAGATTTTGTACATGATATAAAATGTGCCATTTTGTTAAAACAACCTACTATCACAAATATAGAATCATACAAATCTAAGACTAAAAAATCCATGATAAAATCCATAAAAATAAAAAACCATAGTTGTTCCAGAATAAGTAATGGCTGAAGAAGTCCAAAAGATCTGTAAAAAAGAGTTTTTGATCTTGAAAAAATGTCACATGATTGTGCAAAGTTTTTAACTGCCTTCTACATTTAAGGCCACCAAAAATCATTAGATATTAGCTCCAAAGTCTTGTTATATCAAAAAATTTTGATTGTTGGAAAGTTGTAATAAGCTTAAAAAATATATAATCATACTTTATCTTCTAAAATATATAATTGTTCTTAAAATAATCAAATATTTTTTAACTTAAAATTAAAAGTTTAATGAGATTTAAAAAAAATATTCTTAATATCATGAATAAGAAGATCAAAGGACATATTTGATTAAACTTATTTGAAAAAGTTTGAATCAACAATCAATGTTGCTTTCATTTTTTAAAGATGAAAATGTTCTAGCTTTAAGAAAATTATTCTTTCTTAATCAAAAGCTACATCTCCTTACTTTAGAGCAAGATAAGAACTTTTAGAAAAGAAGTTTGATAAACTTTATTATTTTTTGGATTGATAAGTAATCTAAAAATCAAATCTTGATAAAGACATGATCCAATGGGCTTGATGAAAATTCAAAATATGTTGACATGAGGTATTCAAGGTTCTTTTGATTCATTTATATGATGATTAGATTCAAAGTGCCTTCTATATAATAACATCATTCTTAAAATGAATCTATAATTGTAAGAAGTTTTTTTTGTTGTGGATCTTGTAGTTAATCTTCATTGATAAATAATTTCTTAGAATGAAAAACTACCAAGTGGAACTTGTTATCTAATCCTATTTGTGGCAAAATTGTATCCATAGAAAAATCTGATAGATTTATTTTTATGAAGAATATCTTGAAAAAATTGATCCAATACAAGATTGGTTCAAAAATAAATGTTGTCTTCAAAGGCTTCAAAAAATACTTCAATTTCTTTATTCCACTTAATTTTGTCTTCACATGTTAGATATATAAGATGAATTTCAATTTGAAAAAATTTCTCAATGAAGATCTAATAATATTTAATAAATTCTAAAAAATATTGGACATCTTTAATTATTTTTGAGATCTTCCAATCCATAATAGTCTGGACCCTCTTAAAATCTATCATAAGACCATTATTTGAAATCGTGTATTCTAAGAAGTCAACTTAAGCAATATAAAATATACACTTTTCCATCTTTATACATAATTCTATATCTCTTAGATTTTATAATACATGATAAATATGAACTTTCTACTTTTTGTGTTTTTAGAATAGATTAAGATTTTGTCTAAATAATAGATGATAAAATCATCAAAAAACTCACAAAATACATCATTCATTAGATGTTAAAAAGTAGTTGGTGCATTCTTGAGTCTAAAAGGCATGATATTATATTTAATATATCAATACTTGATTCAAAATATATTTTTTTATTCATTTTATTCTTTAATGCATATCAGATTATATGTTTTTTATAGATCTATTTTTCTATAGATCTTTACTTGATTTAGTTGATTAAAAAGTCCTACTATCAAAAGTAGAAGATACCTATTTTTGATGGTGATCTTCTTGAGTCCTTGATAGTTTATACACATCCATATAGATTTATCTTTTTTCTTTACAAATAAGATAGCAACCTTATCTAGAGATTTAAAATGACATATGAAGTTTTTAGCCAAATTTTCATTAATATACTCTTTAAATGCAACCAATTCATTTTATATGCTATAGGCTATAAATTGGTCCAAATGGTGATTGATTTCTTTCTTCAAGATCATTAAAACAATCATAGGAACAATACTTTGGACGAATATTTGTATATATATTTTTAGAAATATCTTGATAATCTTGATTTTAGCTTAAAATGCTACTTGAAATATTTTTTCTATCAACAATAGGTGTGGCATATATAACAAAAATTGACCTTACTTTTATAGCATGCATGAAAGCTATCACACCTATAAATATTAGTCTTCTGGGTTTTTACTTACTTAACAAAATCTTAGGCTAAATTTAAAAAATAAATTAAGGTTGTAAGAAATCTAGTTTATTTGAAGGTTATACTTTTTTAGCTATAATAATTCTAAAATAATTAGATTAGAAGGAGATCTAATCAAATTAAATATTCCTAAATTATTAATACCATTAGTTGCTACATTCAAAAGAACAGTTTTATATGTAACATCTCTAAGAGACAACAACTATCTATAATTTCTATATATACAAGTTTGATAATCTTAATTAAAGATGTTTCTAATTTTTTAACAAAGACTTTGTCTATTAAATAGACAAAGACTTTTGAATCTAATAAAGTTAAGTGAAACATGACTAGTCTATTTGAAGATTCTAAGACCCTTTTAATCTACAACAATATAAAATTTCATCACAAAGTAGGATAAAATAGACTAGAATAAAATTGAATAGAATTAAATAGAATAGTACAAGAAAGACAAAAATAAGCAAATGGAAATAAAACAAAACTGAACAAAACTGAACAAAACTGAACAAAAAGATGAAAATCAAATTTTACTAAGAAAAAAGGTCTAAAATCATATTTGACCAGATACCACCAATGGCCTTAGCCAGTTCTATTTATATTTTATTCTACCACCTTAGACTTTCTAGAATGTTCCTAAATGATAGATCCCACTTAGATAACTATCTTAAATTCTTTCTAAAAGATTTTATGGTAGATTCCATTCAAATAATCCTTTTAAGCTTTTTTTAGAAGGTTCTATGATAAATTCTACCTAGATAATTGTCCTAAATTCTTCCTAGAATATTCTATAATGGATCCTATATAGTCCAATAATCTAGCTCCAATTCTAAAAACTTTTATAACTTCTCAAATATGGTTTCAATTATCTATCTTTATGTATCATCACTAGAAATATCTTATTTATGCCTTGTTATAATTAATTTTCTTCTACTAATACGGAACGTCATTATTTTGCTCCCAATAGTATCTCCAAATTGTCTCTTAATAATGACTGAGGTTCTATGTAGGTTATTACTTTGCATCATGGATAGGATAATCTTTTTAAAGAACTTCGTATTAAAATTGTAGATGTCTATTGTGACGATGAAGGTAGCAATGCTCCAAAATACTTCCCATTTTATATTCTTATTGGTCATCAACTATAACTAGTAGTAGTAGTAATTGGTATCAATCCAAAAAGTGCTTTGGTTCGGTATAAAATTCCCTTAATTGCAAAATATGGAAGACTGCATAAACTCAAATATGTAGTAGAAGCTTAAAACAATATGTGACATTAGAAATTATTGCAGAAATGTGAAAAGGTCCAAGCCACTGAAGTGCCAGTTTATAGATTTGATTTGATGTAGTAAGTAGCAAGTTAGCATTGGAGAGTAATACATGATCATCTTTCCAAAACATCTTGTTCTGTCGTTGGTTATTTGTATACTATTAATATCAATTTTGTGTGATGTGGAGGTGATGCTGTGCTTCTTGTAAGGCTGTTGTAAGTTGTTATATGAACTCTTCTATTCTTGAGTTGTTAGTGTTAATGGATGATGGAAAGTTGTTGGTGTAATTGAATACTAACTGGTGTTAAGAAAAAATGGTGAATAACTATTAGTTGCTTGAATACTATTATTATAAGAAAACTCCAAGGGCATCAAATATTTATCCCAATTATTATGATGAACTACTACAAATGTCCACAACATATCTTTTAAGGTTTTGTTTATCCATCTGACTATAAATATGGTAAGTCGTGTGCCTAGTAGCTTAAACAAGGCTTATCAAAAACTTTTTGTGAAGCATGAATCTCAATCTAAGACAATGACACAATGTAATCCATAGTGACAAAAGACAATATCAAAGAAGATTTGTACAAGCATTGGGGCATGAATATCCAAATGCATTGTAGCCAAGGAAAGTTTTGAGAGTCAATCCACAAAGATGGCAACCATGATATGATTATGAGGCATTTGCAACAAATATGTAATGAAATCCATATTTACTTGCTTCCAATATGCCATAGGTAGTAGAATTAGTTGCAATAGTCTAAAAAATGATGCATTGTGTACTTTATTACATTGATATGACTCGCAAGAATGCACAAAAGTTTAAACATCATGATTCAAACTTGTCCTAAACCATGTCTTTGAGATCCGTTCTAGAATCTTCTCTTATCGTACATGTCTAGATATTGAAATGCCATGTTCCTCTTAGAGTATGCGATTCTAGATTATAACATTGTTAAGTACATAAATCTGCTTCTTGAAATAGAACAAGCCATTATTAAGACAATAATCTTAATATTGTATATTATCCACCTTCAGCCAATTGCTAATAACTTTGAAATAAGCATCTTAATGCATAACGTTCTTCTATTCTACTTCTTTTGAATAAATTTGAAATGATACTACTAATGGTAGCAACTTCCATCTTGACTTTTAATTTGACCTTCAAGTCTGGCCTCTACGATAAGCTTTCTAGCACATTATGTTGTTGTCCTTGCTTATACTCAAGCTGGATATCAAAAGCTACAATTGTTCTTTCCGATAATAATATTATGATTTCATATTTTTTAGATGCAAATAGTATAGCAAGGATTGATGGTTAGTCTCACCAAGTACTAGTTTTGCCAATAAATAGTATTGCCACATCTTTGTGGCATGTACAATTGTTAATTGTTCTTCATCATGTACAGAGTAATTGTGTTCTATCCTTCTAAGCTTATATGATTTATATGCCATAGGTTGAAGGTCCTTATCAAAGTCTTGTTGAAGGATTTCTTCAATAATAAAATCGGAAGTATCAATGCCAAGTATATAAAGAAAATTGAGATCATACAGATGTAATATTAGAGTAGTAATAAATACCTCCTTCAACCTATCAAAGGCGCTTTGCTGCTCTAATTTCTATTCAAATGGGCTATCCTTCTCTAATAGATTTATCAATGAGGTAGCAATGTATGCAAATCACTAAACAAAATGGCGATAATATCCAACAAGGCTTAAAAATAAGCAAACTTTAGAAGCAATCTAAGAGGTTGGCCAATCCTCCAAAACTTTCACCTTATCTTGCTCTATATGAATGCCTTTGAAAGACACCATATTTCCCAAAAAAATAACTTTTGACTTTCAAAGTTCAAATTTTGATTGCTTATAATAAAAGTGACTATCTTGTAGCCGACGTAGTACTTCTTATAGGTGTTGTTCATGATCCTCAGGGATTTTACTATATATGAGAATATCATCAATGAAGACAACTATATACTTTTTTAAAAGATCCCAAAACAATATGTTCATATTATCCATGAAAGAGGCTAAAGCATTGGTGAAGCCAAAAGGTAAAATAAGCCATTCAAAATGTCCATAGCGTATATAAAATACCATCTTTTCTATATCCTCTTTTATAATAGGTATCTGCCAATAGCCACTCCAAATTTCCAATTTGTTAAAGATGGTCACACTTCAAAGTTGATTAAGAAGATCATCCACGCATGGAAGTGGATATGCATTCTTAATGGTTTGTTTGTTGATGCATCAATAGTTGATGCAAAGTCAAAGTCTACTATCCTTCTAGACTGCAAAGAATACAAGTATTCTTTATGGTGATGAGCTTTCTCAAATGAAACCATTTCCTAAGATTTTATCTAATGTCTTTTTTAGCTCTTTAAGTTTATTTGGTGCTAGGTGATAAATTGCCAACTTATTAATTTGGCTCTAGGCAAAAGTTCTATTTGAAAAGAGGCACCACAAACAAGACACATGCTACTAAGTAGATTGGTTAGAAAAACATCTCGATATTCTCGTATGAGTTATTCTATTAATTCTACTCTTTTGGCGGTCTTTTCCTCCATTGATGCAAGATTTGGAACCACTATATATATATTGATTGCTTATGCTATATTTTTCTCTTCATAAAAATCATCTCTATAAGTAAGTCTTTAATTACAATTTTTCTTTTCTTTTCTTCACTTAATGCAAAGATACAAAGAATCACCTTGCGTCCACCCTCTTTGAAGGAGATTGTCCTTGCTATCCAACAAACTTACTTATTTTCTACCTCTAGCTATAGCATACCAAGAATAACATCATATCTTAGCTTTGTTACCTTGAACCTCTCTCTTAAGACATAGGTATCATTCAATCTCAAGGTTTTTTCTTCATATGTCTCATTCAATATATTTTTTCAATCATCTCTAAGGTATATACTTCCTTCTTTAATTGCCTTAGTTTTAATTCTAAGTCGGTTGGTAATTTCAATTGACATGTAATCTTTTGTAGCACCACAATCTAAAAGCACTCAACATGGTTATCATTTTAATAGTCCCATTAGATGCATCAGTTGATTCTTTTTGTAGTTTTTCAAGGCCATGCCATTTGACTCTAAAAAATAGTAGCTATATCTAATTTTGGCTCTCAATGCCTTTATAAGGGATCCTCATTTCCTTGCTTTATCTCATTATTGATTTGGTGTGTCTTGAGATTGTAAACTAGCCTTGTTTGTCTTTTCAAGTCATATGTATAAGTAGAGTTTCAACTTTAAAAATATTCTTAATAAAGATCCGATAGTAATTTACAAAGTCCAAAAAATATTACACATCTCTTATTATTCTTAGAACCTTCTAATCCATAATAGATTGAATATTCTTAGGATCCATTATTAGCCATTTGTTAAAAATGATGTATTCTAAGAAATCAACTTGAATAGTGTAAAATATATACTTTTTTTATCTTGGTATGTAATCTTGTATCTTTAAGTTTTTGTAATATACAAAAAATATAAAATTCATATTCTTCTATGTTCTTAGAATAGATTAAAATATCATCTAAATAGCATATGACAAAATTATCAAGAAATTCACAAAAAATATCATTTGAAAGATGTTAATAAATAGCTAGTGTATTTGTGAGTCCAAAAGGCATGACATTAAATTCAAAATATCAATATCTAATTCAAAAAACAATCTTTCATTCATTTCTTTTTTTGATGTGATATCATAATATAAGACAACTAATAGGTAAAAAGAGTGAAGAAATTATTATATTATAGAAGATCTTTTTTCAAATATTGTAGCAAATTATCTTTAAAAATAGATAATAGTCCAAAAGAAAGTAAAACTAAAGCTATAAATATTATTTTTTTTTTCAAAGTAGGCTTCTATTTACTTTGTAAGGACATGAATAAGGCAAAAGAAGATAGATCAAAAAAATAAAGGATATAAGCATATATAGGAATTGATTTGAATAAAAATTAACTCAAAAAGATAACATTTGATATTGAAAGAGGATCAATTATTAACTTGGATCAAAATCAGATCCCAAGGCACAAAATAGAGCACCTATGGTAACTTTGAAATTCTTTTGTAAATCCAAAAGTAGAGTTTGAGAGAAAACTTGATAAGATTTTTTTGGGCATTGATTTTGACTGATTTGAATGAATAATAACTTTGTAAGAGCTTTGCAAAATTACAATTGTTTTGGGTGATTCTAAAATTTGTGAAATAAAAGAAGTATTACGTTTTATAGAATTTCATGAGTTTGATAGTAGATCTACAATTCAAATTTTTAGAACTTATGTAAATAGTTGTCTAAAGTGTATGCTGTAAGTTTGAGCTTGATCTAATGGTTGAATTGAAGATTATTGAATTTCAAGTAGGTTGAGGTCTTAGAAATTAGACTTTGAGGGGTAATTAGGATTTTTAAGATCTTCAGCAATTTTTTGGTTGGATTGGAGTCAAATTTGTATGTGAGGGTAGACTTGATTTGCTACACATATGTAAAATTTGAAAATAATTAAATATTTTGAAAAAGAGATATTGGCATTGGAAGTTTAATATTCAGATTGGAATAGGAGGCCAATCAACACCCAAGTAGATTTTAGGATTTTTTTTCCATTTGATAAGTATAATTAGCTTCAAATTTTGTATGTTTGTTGTTAACTTAGTATATAAAATTTTAAATAAAATCAATAGTTTAATCAATAGATATTGAGGTTTTAAATTATGTTAGGATTAAATTGAATTGATTAGATTTTAATAAGGAATTGATTTAGGATTAGAATTAAATTAAGATTTAAGATTTTATTTAGGATTTATTTAAGATTTTAGATTTTGGATTTAAGGTTTTTTTAGAATTTAAAGTTTGGCCTAGGGTTTGATTGAAGTCCATTAGGATTTTAATTAAAGTTAAATTAGGATTTAGTTGAGATTTATTTAAGATAAATTTGTGATTATTTTAATATTTTTTTAGGATTTCTTAGAAATTCTTTTAAGATTAATTATAGATTTTTTTTAAATACCTTTAAGATTTCTTATTGTTTCTTTTGTAATTTCTTTAAGGTTTTTTTTGAATTTGATTAAAGCTTATATAGAATTTTTAAGATTTAATTAGAGTTTATTTAATATTCTATTAGAAATAGGATTTTGTTATTTCAATTTCTATTCTACCTTCTACAACCAAGTACTCAATGCATTCTTGAGCAAGATTTCATGTAATACAACAACGAACTAGGTTGTATGTTATTTATAGATCTATTTTTATCTAGATCTTTTCTTGAATTAATGAAGAAGTCTTGAAATTAGAAATAAAGAATATATACTATAGATGGTAATCTTGTTAAATCTTCAAATAGTCTATGCACATCTATAAAGATTAATTGTTTTTCTTTACAAATAAGATAAAAGCTTTTGCTAGAAATTTTAAATGGCATATGAAGTTCTCACTTAAGTTTTTATCAATATATTCTTTTATTATAGCCAATTTGTTCTATAATAAGTTAGATATTGGTCCGAATGGTGGTTGAATTTCTTCTTAAAGATCAATTGAACAATCATAAGATATATGCTGAAAAAAAATATTTTCCTTTTCTTTTAAAAGTATTCTAAAAATCCTAATATTGGCTAAAAATACCACTTGATGTCATGGATATATTCCTATTGTAATCATTATCTAAGTAGATAGAATTAAGTTAAAATAGATTAATTTTATAATACTTTCTAAAAAAGCTTTCTAGAAGTTTCATAGATGCTGTTTTGACTTTATATATGTTTGTAGTTTATTGATAGGTTAGAAACTTGATCAACAAGCTATCCATGTGCCACATGTATTGATAGCTTGCAAAATAAGCTTAACTATGTGGTGACGATATAAAAAACTTTCCTTAAAAAGTCAAAATATGTCTCATACAAAGTCAACACGTTTTTGGAGGTCCTATAGAACATCGCCACATACATCTTAAATAGATAGTATATATTGAGGCAAGAGTAAAGCTTTCTTTACTCTTCTCAATTCCTTTCTTGCTTTTAGTCTAGACTAAAGAGTCTCTAATTTCTTTGTCTTTTGGCAATAGCCATTCAAATTTTCTTTTAATATACATACTACTTTATTTTTATTTTGTCACTTTTCTTTTTACACAGATTTTCTAAGTTTATACATCTTCTTGTAGTTCATGTCTTTGACAGATTGACAAGAATGTATTTACAATATTCAAGCTTTGTCTTCTCTTGATTAAGAATAGACTACCTCTTTTTCTTGATAAGACATAAGTGTATTAGAAGTTGAAGATTATTCTCTTCTAAAGTAATATTATTCTTAGTATCATCTTTGTTCTCAAGTTCTCTCTTCTATTTGTCTTGAGTGATATTAGACATTTTTTTTTCTAAGTGTCATCATAATAAAGCTTTTTGAAATGAAAAAGTACAATGGTATAAATACAAGAGCAATTAAAAAAGTTGATGCTTGTAATACATCAACTGAATTTATCGCTACTTGGAGCAATAAAAATAGCAAGAAGTGAAGATACAAACATCATTGAAATTACTTCAACATCTACATTGGATCACATCCTTTCTCCTATAGTAGAACATTCTTCCAATGTTAGAAAATCTAGAGTTGCTTTAGTTAAGAAGTTTGATGGTACAAGATCTAAGTTTAGATGATTTATCAATTAAGTACAACTTGTGATTGAACTTCAATCTCAAAACTATCCAATTTTGAGATCAAAAGTTTGATTCTTTAATATACTTCTTTCAAGTTTAGTATTTTCATGGTTTTTATCTTTTTTTGAACAACAAGATCTAATATTGAATAATTTCGAGGCTTTTTTGATAGAGTTTTGATCTATGTATGGAGAATATGATGCAATTTGTGTTGCAACCAATAAAATTTGTATCTTGCAACAAACTCATTAATTAGTGATATCATATGCTTCACGATTTTGACAACTAGCGAGTGTTGTGAAGTGGAATGATGCTACTCTTATTAGCCAATTTCTCTATGGATTACAATATGAAGTAAAGAAATTGATGCTCAACTTACTTAATCCTCAGACATTGAATCAAGCAATTGATTTTGCTATAAAGTGTGACCATTGGCTTTTTGAGTTTTAATCTAAGAATGGGATAAAAAAAACCTTCATGCTATTATAATTCAATGACAACACTAACAACACTGACAACCTCTCAATCTAATCCTATGAAAGTAGAAGATATGCAAATTGATATGGTACGTTTTAAATCTCTTATTGAACAAAAAAAGACTTGTGGTTGTCAAAAAAGACTATGTGTCAAGGACAAAGACTCGATGAGGGAAAATATACACAAAAAGGCTATCTCGATATAATAAGTCAAAATATAAACAAGTAGGTATATTAAAAGGAAACTGGAATGGCTATTGCCACAAGACAAGAAACTAAAGACTCTTGAACCTGGACTAGAAGCAAGAAAAGAGTTGACAAGAGTGAAGAAGCCTTCACTCTTGTCTCTATATATACTATCTAACTAGGGGCTACGTGGCGACGTTCTATAGGACCTCCAATATGTGTTGACTTTGTAGGACACATGCCTTGACTTACAAGGCAAGTTTTTCTACGTGTGGGCTACATAGTTAGCTTGATCTTCAAGCTAACAACATGTATGGCACATGGCCAACTTGTTGACCATGTTTCTAATCCAAAAAGTCAATTAAAGACACCTATGAAGTCAAAGTAGCATCTAAGAAGTTTCTTGGAAGCTTCCATATTAAATATTATAGAATTAACTTATTTTTATCTACTTTTACTTACTTCTACCTATTTCTATATGTAATTATTAGCTTACATGATTATGGCCGTGACATTATCCCTCCTTCTAGAGACGAGTTCCACGAGGAGCAGTCATCATATGTTGAGGAAATCTATGATGCGACGAATTGTATTCGCCACATATTCTGATCTTTGTTCTCTTCAAAGATGATTTATAGGGCCTCTCAACCATCGGTAGTGTGCCATACCAGGGCGGGAAGACCACCCAGTTATTTGATCATTGTTGAGGCCTTCGTAACTTCCTTCGAATAGAATATTTGGAACACCATCAGGAGTTGTTCCTACCTCTAGCAAAATCACCAAACATCGGGAGTCCCTTCCCAAATCGTGATACCAAACGCATGGTATCTCACCATCTATTCGAGGAAGAACATGTCGTTCTTGAAGATCTTCATCTCGATTGCGTCGTCTTTAAGGTTGTGACAATCGTAATGTCTCGTCCGACAGGTCAGCAAACGAAGGTTCTTGAGTTGAATCCGCTGGTTGTTGGCTCTCCATCTAATTAGCATCACAAATGTAAAGAAATTACAAACAAGGATAGGAAATTGAATGTTATCTTGCCTCAATCTTGTCTCTTTTATAACAGAGATTTTCATCTTGATTTTGATGGATGTCGTTGATGAAAAACTTTGACTTTAGCTGATGCATTTGTTAGATTCCTGGATGGCTCCCATGTGCATTCACTAATATCATATCCGCGCCAATGAACAAGATATTCCAGCTTATTTCGGCGCCGCCTTGAGTCTAGTATCTCTTCGACCTCAAATTCTTCATTATTATCTACTTCTGTAGGAGGCGATGGCATTTGTCTTCTTCCTTGTATATCCACTATCTTATATGGTTCAAGAAGAGACACGTGGAATACAGGATGGATCTTCATTAACTCCGGTAGATGTAACCGATATGCAACTGGGTTGATCTATTCAAAAACAGAAAAGGGGCCAAGCCTACGATAGTCCAACTTGTCACAAGGTCGAGTAGTCTTGATATTACGACGAAGTAGCCATATCTTATCACCCACGTTGAGTTGTGGTTGCTCCTTACGATATAGATCTACGTTTACCTTTTGTCGTTCTTGAGCTTCCTTCAATTGCGTCTTCATTATTGCATGTAACTCTGACAACCGATTTTTCATATCTTCTGTTGCAGGATTATCAACTTTTGAAAAATCAAAAGTAATAAGTCGTGGATGATAGCCATAATTGGCAAAGAAAGGTGTTTGTTGCGTGGAAGAATGTACCGTATTATTATAAGCAAACTCTGCCAATGGCAGAAAGGTTGTCCAATCATCTTGTTGGTAGTTGATAGTACACCTTAAATATTGCTCCAAGACTTGGTTTACGCGCTCTGTTTGTCCATCAGTTTGAGGATGGAAAGCCGAAGATAGCTTTATGTCCACTTTTAAAATCTTGAAAAGGGTCCTCCAGAATCTTGACACAAATTGAGTTCGCCTATCCGATATGATATCTTTAGGTAATCCATGATAGCGATAGATATTATCGATGAAAAGCTTAGCTGTTTCTTCACCTGTGATAGATTTTGTACATGGCACAAAATGTGCCATCTTGGTGAAACGATCTACTATCACAAATATAGAATCATAAGATCTTGAGCTTGGAAGATCTGTGATGAAATCCATAGAAACAGGAGACCATGGTTGTTCTGGTATAGGTAATGGTTGAAGGAGTCCGTAAGGTCGATGATGAGGAATTTTTGATCTTGAACAAATATCACAAGATTGTACAAGTTCTTTGACTGACTTCTACATTTGTGGCCACCAAAAATCTCTTGATATGAGTTCCAAAGTCTTATTATATCCAAAGTACCCTGTTGCTAGAAAGTCATGACGTGCTTGAAGAACACGTAAACGTGCTTCTCCTTCTGGAACATATAGGCGTCCTTCAAAATATAATAGATTATTCTTGAACTCGAACTTAGAAGGATCATGAGACTTGAAAGAATTATTATCGATATCATGAACAAGAGGGTCTGAGGACATACTGGAGTGGATTTGCTTGAGAAAAGTTGAATCAACAGTCAGTGTTGATTTCATTGCTCGGAGATGAAATTGCTCCGATTTCAAGAGGACCGTTCTTTGTTGCTCAAAAGCTACATCTCCTTCTTTTGGTACAAAATAAGAACGTCTAGATAGGGCATTGGACAAACCTTGTTGTTTTTCTGGCCGATAAGTGATAATGAACTCGAATCTTGACAAAGACATACTCCAACGAGCTTGACGACGATTCAATACGCGTGCTGACATGAAATACTCGAGGTTCTTGTGATCTGTATACACAGTGACTGGACTAGAAGCGTCTTCTAGATAATGACACCATTCTTGAAAGGAATCCACAATTGCAAGAAGTTCTTTATCGTGGATCTCATAATTGATCTCGGCTGCTGAGAATTTTCTTGAATGAAAAGCTATCGGATGAAGTTTGTCATCTGATCCCATTTGTGATAAAACTGCACCCAAGGCAAAATCTGATGCATCTGTTTCCATAAAAAATGCCTTGGAAAAGTCAACACGATATAAGACTAGTGCAGAGACAAACGATGTCTTCAAGGCTTCAAATGCTACTTCCGCTTCTTGATTCCATTGGAATTTATCTTTACTAGTCAAGCGTGTAAGTGGAGCTGCAACTCGTGAGAAATCTTTGATGAAGATCTAATAGTAATTGGCAAATCCCAAGAAACATTGAACATCTCTTACTGTCCTTGGAATCTTC
The DNA here is from genome assembly GCF_059467195.1 of Physcomitrium patens. Taxonomy (NCBI): domain Eukaryota; kingdom Viridiplantae; phylum Streptophyta; class Bryopsida; order Funariales; family Funariaceae; genus Physcomitrium; species Physcomitrium patens. The sequence goes on along the minus strand of NC_143423.1, from coordinate 12,896,164 downwards.
CAATCCATGATTATTTGGACTTTCTTAGAATCCATCATGAGACCATCATTTGAAATGATGTATCCTAAAAAGTCAACTTGAGTAGTGTGAAATACACACTTTTCCATCTTGGCGTACAATCCTGCATCTCTAAGTTTTTGTAATACTTGACGAACATGTATTTCAGGTTCTTCGACGTTCTTAGAATAGATCAGGATATCGTCTAGATAGCAGACGACAAAATTGTCTAAGAATTCACGAAATACATCATTCATGAGATGTTGAAAAGCAGCTGGTGCATTTGTGAGTCCAAAGGGCATGACATTATATTCAAAATATCCATACCTGGTTAGAAACGCAGTCTTCCATTCATCTCCTTCTTTGATCCGTACTAGATTATATGCTCCTCTTAGATCTATTTTTGTATAGATCTTAGCTTGATTCAACTGGTCAAGGAGTTCTGATATCAAAGGTAATGGATACCTGTTCTTGATTGTGATCTTGTTGAGTCCTCGATAATCAACACACATTCGTAAAGATCCATCTTTTTTCTTTATGAATAGAATTGGAGCTCCTGCTGGAGATTTTGAATGGCGTATGAAATTCTTTGCTAAATTCTCGTCAATATATGTCTTGAGTTCAGCCAACTCATCTTACGATAAACTGTAAATTGGTCCAAATGGTGGCTGAGTTCCTTCCTTGAGGTCGATTGAATAATCATATGGGCGATGCTCAAGAAAAATATCTGCATTCTTTTTCTCAAAAACGTCTTGATACTTCTGATATTGACTTGGAATGCCACTTGAAGTCTTTACGTTTTCAGAAATAGGTGCAGCATAAATAGCAAAAGTTGATCCTTCTTTTGCTGAGTGTATAAATACTTTTGCACCTATCAGTACGGGTTTTACTATACTAGACTTATAATTTTTTACTTGATTGGTAGAACTATTAATAACGCTCTGGAAAAAGTCAAGTTTACGTAAATTCCAATCTATTCGAGGGTTATATTTTTCTAGCAAGGTAAACCTAAAATAACTGGATTAGACGGGGATTTAATTATGTTAAAAGCTATGTAGCTATCATGACCGTCTATTGTTACTTTTATAGGATGAGTTTCATGAGTGACATCTCCAGAAGACAAGGGATGACCATCTATGACTTCTACATGTACTGGTTTAGGTTTCTGTATAAAAGGTATTTTACGACTTGTAACAAATTATTCATCTAAAAAACATGCTGAGGCTTCCGAATCTAATAAAGCAGAGGCTTTGTAATTCTTAGGTCCTAAATATAAGTCTATTATAAAACAAGAAGAGGGTTCTGAGGAGAGGATAGGACCTTCATTAGGAATTGTACAAGGTTCCAGCTGCACGGTCCCTATTGTAGCTGGACGAATCCGTTTTCCGACATGTTGTCTTCTTTGACCGCCGTACCCCTCATTTTATAGTTGCGTCGTTTCTTTGAACAATGTTGAGCAGTGTGCTTAGGTTCTCCGCAATATAAACATAATCCTTCTTGACGACGACGAATCTTTTCTTGCTCAGTTAGGGGTTTAAAACGTACCGCGTCAATTTGCATGTCTTCTACTTCCGAATGTACGTTTGGCAAAGATGTTGATGTTGCCATTGAGTAATAACGTTGAGGTTCCCGTGAATGATTTTCGGATCGAAATTCGAAAAGTCGATTATCACATTTTATCGCAAAATCGATTGCTTGACTCAAAGTTTGAGGATCAGGTAAGTTGAGCATCAATTTCTTTACTTCGTATTGCAATCCATAAAGAAATTGACTAATGAGTGCAACATCATCCCACTTGATGTCAATTACAAGTTGTCGAAATTGTGAAGCATATACTGTTACAGAGCGATTTTCTTGTCGCAGAATTCGGATCTTATTTGTTGCAATACAAGTTGCATCGTGTTCACGATACATAGATCGAAACTCCACCAAAAAAGCTTCCAAATTTTCCAATATTGGATTTCGTTGTTTAAGAAAAGACGAAAACCACGATAATGCAGAATCAGAAAATAGAGTGCCAATAAACTTGACTTGTGATCCTGGAGTTGGATAGCTTTGCAGTTGAAGTTCAATTGCTAATTGTACTTGATTGATGAACCCTCAAAACTTTGAACTCGTACCATCAAATTTCTCGGGTAAGGCAATTCTTGGTTCTCTAGTACTTATAGGGTGTTGTACAATTGGGGAAGGAACGTGATTTGTTGTAGATGTTGAAGCAGCTCCGATCATCTCTATATCTCCACTTTCTGCTATTCTTGTTCTTTCATGTGTTGGTGAATTGAGTTGATGCATCGCAAGCATTAACTCCCTCATTTGCTCTTGCATTTGTGCCATTGCATTCTTCATTTCAACAAGTTCTGCCATAATGACACTAAGAAGAAAAATTTGTTTGATATTGCTCAAGACAAAAGAAAAGAAAGACTTGATAACAAAGAAGATACTAAGAACAATATCAGTTTAGAAGTGGGTAATCCGCAAACTTCTAATACGCTTATGTCTTGTCAAGAGAAAGGGGTAATCCACTCTTACTCAAGAAAAACAAAGCTCTAATATTGTAAGTGCACTCTTGTCAATCTGTCAAGGACAAAGACTCGATGAGGAAAAATATACACAAAAGGCTATCTCGATATAATAAGTCAAAATATAAACAAGTAGGTATATTAAAAGGAAACTGGAATGGCTATTGCCACAAGACAAGAAACTAAAGACTCTTGAACCTGGACTAGAAGCAAGAAAAGAGTTGACAAGAGTGAAGAAGCCTTCACTCTTGTCTCTATATATACTATCTAACTAGGGGCTACGTGGCGACGTTCTATAGGACCTCCAATATGTGTTGACTTTGTAGGACACATGCCTTGACTTACAAGGCAAGTTTTTCTACGTGTGGGCTACATAGTTAGCTTGATCTTCAAGCTAACAACATGTGTGGCACATGGCCAACTTGTTGACCATGTTTCTAATCCAAAAAGTCAATTAAAGACACCTATGAAGTCAAAGTAGCATCTAGGAAGTTTCTAGGAAGCTTTCATATTAAATATTATAGAATTAACTTATTTTTATCTACTTTTACTTACTTCTACCTATTTCTATATGTAATTATTAGCTTACATGATTATGGCCGTGACACTGTGTTTACATTATGGAAAAGCTAAGCACACAATTCAATATTGTCCAAAGAAATGATGCTACTACAAAATGAGGAGTATGACTATCAAAGATAAGAAAATGTCAAAAAATGAATTTATTCAACCACAATAAGGATCGTACAGCTAAAATCTTATGCAAATAAAGGTCCTATCTTCTCTTTGGAACTCTCTTCTTGTTTTACAATAGATATACATTTAAGACCTAATCATCACAAAGCCTTTACCTTGATAGATTCAGGAACCTTATTTTATTTCTTAGATAAAGAATTTGTTAAAAGCCATAGAATATTATTAGTACAAAAAACTAATCCATATATTTAGAATTCATAGATGGCCATCCATTATCTTTTGGAGATATTATTCATAAAACACTTCCTATAAATATAATAATAAATGGTCATAATAATTACATAATTTTTAATATAATTAGGTCTCTATCTAATTTAGTCATTTTAGATTTATCATGGTTAAAAAAGTATAATCGTCTAATAGATTGGATTTTTTATAAACTTGAATTTCTTCAAAGCATTATTAAGAGTTTTGTAAAAAGCCATGAGTCTAATGTAGCCAAACTCATATTTGTAGGTGCAAAAGCTTTCTTACATGTTGCAAAAAAATGATTATCTTTTGTTATTTATGCCACACCTATTTTTAATGATGGAAAGATTTCAAGTGGCATTTCAAGTCAATATCAAGATTTTAAAGATATTTTTGAGAAAAAAAATATAGATATTCTCTCGGAGCATTGTCCATATGATTGTTCAATTGACCTTAAAAAAGGAAGTTAGCTATTATTTGGTCCAATCTACAATTTATTACAAAATGAGTTGACTGAACTCAAAAAATACATTGATGAGAACTTGGCCAAGAATTTCATACATCATTTAAAATCTCCTATTAGAGCTCGTATCTTATTTATGAAGAAAAAAGATGTTTCACTACAAATGTGTATAGATTATTAAGTTCTCAATAAGATTATTAAAAAAAATAGGTAATCTTTATTCTTGATATCTAAACTTCTTCATCAACTAAATCAAGCTAAGATCTATACAAAAATAGATATATGAAGAACATATAATTTGGTCTGCATTAAAAAAAAAAGATGAATAAAATAGTGTATTTTGAATAAAGTATGGTTAGATTGAATATAATGTTATGCCTTTTAGTCTCAAAAATACACTAGCTTGTTTTCAACATCTTATAAATGATATTTTTTGTAAGTTTTTAGATAATTTTATTGTTTGTTACTTAGATAACATTTTAATCTATTCTAAGAACATAAAAGAGCATAAATTTCATATTTATTATGTATTACAAAAACTTAGAGATACAAGATTGTATACTAAGTTGAAAAAGTATGTATTCTATACTACTCAAGTTGACTTCTTAGGATATATCATTTCTAATGAAGAATATTTGATGGATCTGAAGAAGGTTCAAACTATTATAAATTAGAAGATTCCAAGAACAGGTAGAGATATGCAATGTTTTTTGAGCTTTTCCAATTACTATTGGATCTTCATTACGAATTTTTCTCAAGTTGCCTCTTTTTTTACATGTCTTACATGCAAAAACAAACTTAATTGGAGTAAAGAAGCTAAAGCATCTTTTAAAGCCTTGAAGTTGACATTTATTTCTATACCAATCTTATATCATGTTGACTTTTTAAAGGTATTTTTTATAGAAATGCATACATCAAATTTTGCTATGGGTGCTATTTTATTACAAAGAGGAGAAGATGACAAGTTCCACCTAGTAGTTTTCTATTCCAAGAAATTCTCAATAATCCGGATTAACTATGAGATCTACGATAAAGAACTTCTTGCTATTATGGATTCTTTTTAAGAATAGTGTCATTATCTAGAAGGCGCTTTCAATCTAGTCAACATATATATGGATTACAAGAACCTCAAGTATTTCCTATGAGCACGTATTTTGAATCGTCGCCAAGCTCATTGGAATATGTCTTTATTAAGATTTGAGTTCAATATCACTTTTTGGCCAAGAAAACAAGGTTTGTTTGATGCCCTTTTTAAATATTCTTATCTTATACCTAAAGGAAGAGATGTAGGTTTTGATCAATAAAAGATAATTTTATTGAAGCTAGAAGAATTTCATCTTCGAGCAATGAAATCAATATTAATTGTTGATTCAACTTTTTTCAAACAAATTCAATTAATTTTGTCCTTTGATCTTCTTTTTCATAATATGAAGAATATTTCTTCTAAATCTCGTGACTTTTTTAAGTCCGAGTTCAAGAAAAACCTATTTTATTTTGAAAGACGCCTATATATTTTAGAAGGAGAAGCAAGCTTAGATGTTTTTCAAGCATGTCACGACTTTTTAGCAATAAGATATTTTAGATACAACAAGGTCAAAGAAAGCTTTGTATCCACCTTTAGAATCTAGGTGGATTCTAAAGATTGATATAAAGCTTTCTATGACCTTTCATCTTCAAAGTGATGGATAGACAAAGCATATAAATCAAGTTTTGGAGCAATACTTAAGGTGTACTATCAATTGACAACAAGACAATTGAAGAACCCTCTTGCCATTGGCAGAGTTTGCATATAATAATATAATACATTCTTCTATACAACAAATACTTTTTTTTGCCAATTATGGTTACCATCTATGATTTGATACTTTTGACTTTTCAAAAGTTGATGTTCGTGCAGCAAAAACTTTGGCAAATTGTTTATCTCAAATAAATGCAACAATGAAGATGCAATTAAAGGAAGCTCAAAAATGTCAAAAGATCATTCTGGATGCCTATCAAAAGAAATAACCACAATTCAATGTAAGTGATAAGGTATGGTTACTTCATTGTAATATCAAGACTACTTGTCTTTGTGATAAGTTGGACTATTACAGACTTGAATCTTTTTTTATTTGTAGATAAATCAATCTAGTTGCTAATCAATTACATCTACTGGAATCAATGAAGATCCATCATGTCTTCCACGTATCTCTTCTTGAACCATACAAGATTGTGAACATACGAAGAAGAAAACAAGCTCCACCTCCTTCTATAATAGTAGACAATAATGAAGAATTTGAAGTAGAAGAAGTTCTAGACTTAAAGGGGTGTTGAAATAAATTAGAATATCTTGTCTATTGGCATGGATATGATATTAATAAATGTACATGAAAGCCAATAAAGAATCTTACAAATGCAGCAAAGATGGTGGAGGCTTTTTATCAAGAACATACATCAAAATTAAGATGAAAGATAGCAAACCTTTGCTATAAATGAAATACAATTAAAAAAAGATTGCATTCTATCTTCTATCTTTGTTTGTAGTTTTTGTATAATTGTGACATCAAGGAGATAGAAACTAACAACTAACGGACTCAATTCAAGAGCCATCATTTGTTAACTTATCAAACGAGATATTACAATTATCACAACCTTCAAGACAATGTAATAGGGATGAAGATCTTCAAGAATAACATATTTTTCCTTGAAAAGATGGCAAGACATAACACGTTTGATGTCACGATTGTAAAAAGACTCTCAATGTTTGGTGATTTTATTGGAGGTAAACATGAGACATGATAGTATTGCAAATTTTTAATTGAAGGAAGTTATGAAGGTTTTTACAATGATCAAATCAAAGGGTAGTCTTCTTGCCATAAAATGGGACATTACCAATAGTTGAAAGGACCTATTAATTAGCTTTGAAGAGAACAAATATCAGAGTACATGGCAAATATAATTTCTTACATCTTAGACTACTTCAATATATAATCAACGCTCCTTGTAGAACTTGTTTCTAGAAGAGAGGGCAATGTCACGGATATATACCTATTGTAATCATTACTTAGATAAGTAGAATTAGATAAAAGTAGATTAATTTCATAATACCTTGTAGAGAAGCTTCTTAGATGTTATTTTGACTTTACATATCTTTGTAGTTGATTAACAAATTAGAAACTTGGTCAATAAGCTATCCATGTACCACATGTATTGGTAGCTCGCAGAACAAGCTAACTATGTAGCAACCATATAGAAAATTTGACTTGCAAGTCAAGATACATGTCATGCAAAGTCAACACATTTTTGGAGGTCCTATAGAATGTTGCCACATAGATCCTAGATAGATAGTATATGTAAAGGCAAGAGTGAAGCCTTCTTCACTCTTGTCGATTCTTTTCTTCTCCTCGTCTAGATTCAAGAGTCTTTAATTTCTTTGTCTTTTGGTAATATCTATTCAAGTTTCTTTTTAATATACATACTATTTTATTTCTATTTTGTCACTTTTTTTTGACATAGATTTCCCAAGTTTATGTATCTTCTTCTAGTTCATGTCCTTAATACTTAATGTCTTTTTACTATCAAAAATAGATGTGGCATAAATAGCAAAAGATGATCGTTCTTGTTTTGCATGCATAAAAGCTTTTATACCTACTAGTAAGGTTTTGAATATACTAGAATTATATATTTCTACTTGACCAAAGGAATTTTAGATTAAATTACAAAAAAAATTAAAGTTACAAAAAATCTAATCTATTTGAGGATTATGATTTTTTAATCATGATATCCCTAAATAATTAGAATAAAGTGAGATCTTATTATATTAAGTATCATTATACTATTATAATCTTTAACTGTTACATCTTAAAGAATAATCTCTTCAGTAGCATCTCCAAAAGACAACAAACAACCATCTATGACTTCTATATTTATGGATTTAATCTTTTTGATTAAAAATATTTCTTATTTTTTGACAAAGTCTTCATCTATAAAATAAATTAAGGCTTTTGAATCTAATAAAGTAAAGACTTTGTGATTTTTAGGTCCTAAACACATATCTATTGTAAAAAAAGGTAGGAGATTTGAGGAGAGAATAGGACCATTACTAGATGTTGCACATGATTCCAATTGCACAATCTCTATTGTACTTGAAGAAACTTGTTTTTTAACACGTTGTCTTCTTTGGCAATTGTGCTCTTCATTTTGTATTTATATTACTTCTTTAAACAATATTGAGTAATGCACTTAAGTTCTCCATAATATAAACTCAAATCCTTTTAACAACATCAATTCTTTTCTTACTTAATAAGAGATTTAAAATATATTATATCAATTTGCATTGATTTTAGCCTTTATGAATAAATTTTTGAAAACTTAAGAATTGCTATCATTATTTGACTTGTTTCTTTTTAGCCAAATTTTTATTTTTGGCACCTTTCAAAGAATGAAGTACAATTCATAATCAACCATATCAATCAACTTCCCTCAAGATCTTTCATACATCCACATCTAAGGATTTTCAAATTCTCCTAGCTCTGATTCTTGTAGCCTCAAATACATATCATCATAAAAGATGTGTCAATCATTGAAAATAATTATTACATCAACAAAGACATATAATGATACAAGATAATATTTAAAGAACTTAGGTTGTTGCATCAAGCAAACATTTTTCCATTCATAATTCAAACCTTGTAGTACTTAAATTCCACTCATTGCCAATTCAATCCTTATCACATATATATTTAACCTTTATACTCTATCAATGGAAAAAACCCTCTTTCTTCAAAGAAAAAGATGTCCTCATATACATACATGGCTATGTTGGTGTAGCCAATTATCTTGTCATAAACTCTGATTTCCACAAAATCACAAGCTTCATAATCTTAGTAGACAAAATTGCTTCTTGTAGTGTAGTTGACTTAAAAATACCGCCATCAGTAGTCCACTTGTTCTTTGTGGAGTCATAGACTTCTACACTTGCTTTTGCATTTTGGTTTTGAAGGTGGTCTACAACAATGATGGTGTACTGTTTGGTTGGTTTGTCAACTACTAGGTGTACAAGGTTGAAGTTACGCACGTGAGAAGGAAGAGGAAGCTTTTTCCATATTTGAGTGAGTGGATCGCACACATATAGCTGTAAATCCTGCATGGCAGCAACCTATTTGCACAGACGCAAATAAAGAGGGCTTGTCAGCAACCGAGAGCCAAGACTTAATTCAGAATCTACATGTATGAACATTAACTAAAATCCAACATATGCCAAACAACACCAATAAGTACAAGAAATCGTCTTCTTTGATAAGAAAAATAACACATGAACAATAGTAACAAAAAATGCAACAAATAGAACGCATCGTCACTTATGTTTCTCAAGGTGATCATTCTTGTTGCTTGATTAGTGTATGGATACTAACCCGGTAGTCTCTGCTTGCCATGGAAACAGGACGCTTACAATATATTAATCTTCCATTTCCAGCAATTGGAACATTGTAATGCAGAGGAAGGAAATAAAATTGACTCGAATATCGTACCCCCTCCACGGGCCAAAAACACCACAAACTTTTTCGTTCCGTCTCAACTATCAAAGCAAACTTGCGAGGCTAACATGCATGCCAATGTGAACATCCTTCATGTTTACGCACCTAAGTTACAAGAGATAAAATCCATTCCAAGTCAAGTGTTAATAACTGACATCAATATAGCAAGCATAATGGGAAGACATGAGCTTAAAAAGACCAATATATGAGGACTTACGTGATGCAATAGAGCCAAAAGCGATTTGAAACCTAGCTGAGGTAATTGAAGACCGCCAATGCTTTAAAAAAAACACGCAACTGGAAAATTTGATGGAGAGCTAGCTGCGCAAACACAAATTCTTAAATAGTCGGTGGTAATTTATGCCAAAGAGTGCTGTCCATTTCGACCTTCACATGTACACATACACGGTCGCACCACAAGTCCTCGTCCTTGACGACAAGTTTCTGTAGGTGATACCTCTCAAGCTGAACAACTTCATCTTCCCGCTTAGGTGGATCATTGGAATCCAAAGAGTCCACAAGAGTGGCTTCAATCTTACTGAGGGAATTTTGAAGCACAAATTCCATAACATTCTTGATTGAATCTGCTACATTTTGCCTTTTACATGTAAGCATAGACACACTCGGCATCCACTTCCAGCATTCTTCTTGTGTTGTGTATCGTCTGTAAGCAATTCCAAAACAAATTTAGTACCTCTTTGAAATTTTGTCTTGTTATCTGGGTAATTCTGTCTACCTCTTCCTCCGCTTTGGCCAAATCCACGTATTTTGGTGCCATGTCTCTTGACACGATTGGCCTTAGAGACGATGAGCATAAGTTCCAATGATAACCCTATTCGACACTATGATGACTAACCAACTTATGATTCCGTTGCATTCTTTGCTACTTCCAACCCTTGAATCAACACTAAAGCACAATGTAGAAAAGCACATGCAATTGCAATGTTCTCAATAATAATACACAAAAGAATCCATTTGATTGGGGACCCAACTAATTCTGTTGGTTACATTTATTTTTATTATTTTCAAAAAAGAAAAAGAAAAAGAATAAAAAAAAGCATCATTCAAGCATGTGATTTCTGATTGTCCAGCTCTACGCATGTAACTAAACCCTAAGAAACAATGCATAATGAAAACATGTCTCAAAAATTAATGCTCATTATATGATGATTCAAAATCAGGTCACGAGAGCAGAAGGCACACATGTTCAATGGCATCTATCGCATTGATAAAAGTATCAAGATGTTCCTTCGACAGAGGCTTGTACCTGGTTATCAAGTGGAACTCTTCCAAGACCTGCTTCGTTAATTTGGCTTGAATACTTGGAAACGTACAATCCCAGCATAAAAAGAGGCTTGTTCACAGCTGCACTCGTTCCACAAGCAACTACATGCTACAATCACAATCGAGCAGCTAAAAATATGTAGTGACACTAATTGCTACACAATGAAGACAGTACTCTTGACGTGGTAGCAGACCACACCTTTGACATTCATGCTGCACAAATGAGACACATTCTCTTGAATTGAGGTATATCTCTCTCTAGAAAGAAGTCTCTACAAGGCCTAGCATGATATTTAAACAAATTCATCAAAAGAATGCATACTTCAACAAAAACAACTTTATCTTCTACCGCTCTTCACAAATTAGTTCTTCGGACGTGTAACCCTTCCTCCATTAAAACCTCTAGACACAAGCTTCTTCACAATTCATTGAGGATTTCTTCTCCCGCTCAATCCTCACAATTAAGCCCGTAATGGTATCCTTCACCTCAATTCTGCGACCAACAATCGACATCTCGCATGCGAGGTCTGACAAACCTCTTGATGAATATTCATTCACAACCCAACTAAATGCACTACTTTAAAATCAGCCAAAATTCACATCCACCTCCAACCGCCCGCCACTCAACAACACACGATCGTAGGTATGAGAATCGCGATGGCTTGCGCTGTAAAATGGAGTACCCACCATCCCCATTTATTCGAACCCAAAATCTGCCAGCAAGACAACGATTCGCTCCAATTGAGCTTATCACATACCACAAAATTACTTCCAACCGAAAGGCATTTAGTGACGACAGGGTCATTGTGGAGGGCCATGAAACCCTAAAGCGCCATTATTACATCAGGAATAGTTTTATAAAATCCCGATTAAACTAATGGGTCAGCTCCGTGTTGGACAATTTGCAATTCACGTTCAAATTGGAGGGGAGGTTGTCTTTGATTTTTAATGTATTCTCTGGCCTCTTGTGTTGTTAAGTGACAGAGTCCACCTTGATCACGGTTCAAGAGCATCCAAATTTTGAGGCAATACAATTGTAAGTCAGTTGGACATTGAAACCTCGTCTGTTGAAGACTACTTCGTTTGTGGTTCAATTGCAAGCCTCTGAGCATTTCTTTCAACGTATTTTTTTGATGCCATACACCTTGGATACAGAACTTAAATGGGTTGAGCTGATCAGCTGCAGTAGTTGGAAAACCTCCTATGGCAATACAGTGCTTCCAAATCCAGAATTGTAGTATCAACACCACCTTCTAGTGTCCAAAGCCCTCAACGAAATGACTGAGACAAACTTTAGCAAAATCTATATCGAAAAGGCCTCGGATTCTTCTGCATGTTGTACAGAACAGTAGCGTCCAATTGGTATCCAAGTGGTTGAAGGGATTTCGACCCTCGATTGCCTATTTTCAGTAATTGGCCTGGCTCACCAATTTAGATTCCACAAGAGAATCTGACATAGTTTTATACAGCCACGCCAATAATGTATGGTGAAGTTTCGTACGAATCTAGCTTATCTTAACAAACCCAACGTGCAAAATTTCAACCATTTCTTCCGTATTGCAGCGAAAGCAGAAGATGAATCCTTCTCTTAAATTTGCTGCCGGAAAGGTACCGAAATCCTCTCACGGTGTCGCCAAGGCCACTGCATCTTCAACTCCACCTCTGGGTTAGTTCCATGCTTTCTCGACAGCCTCTTCAGAAAGGTCGCACAGCGTAGCGCGTCCACAACGTCAACAACACCGATGTTTCGGTACCTATTCACAACGACGTATGTTTATGAAACCACTGTCTGGATCGGCAATGTATCGAATCTGAACCCAGTTCCAGGTGTCAGCGAAGCTATCCGAGTAGCAAGCACTAGCTGGAGCACTCTTCGAAATCTTGCAGAACATTGCAGCGCTGCACAAAAACTTCCTACCAAAATCGAGAGGGAAAAGGCTTTTTCTACTACCTATTGTTTCTGGGTTCGGATTTGTCATTCCTCTCGGTGCGTCGCGACGGGTTCTCCTCTCGTGATCACAAGATTGGAGCGACGAAACTCATCGCTTTTGCAGCTTCTTCGTGAATGCGTGTGTTATGTGGGGTGCCAGAAAACAGCATCAAGGTGGGATTGTGCATTGTGGGTACGATCTGTCTACGATTCCGTCGCCTCGCCTCGTTCAATTCCTTCGCTCTCAGCGCCGCGTTTTTGTAATCCTCCTCGCGCGACGGATGTCGGTGATTCTGCGGCTGTCGGTGCTTGCCTGTCGATAGAAGCCATTTACAGGGTTTTGATTATGGACTGACTTGCTCCATTGTTCATTTTACACATCAATGCGAGGTAATTAACGTTTCGATTAGAATACTTTATTGTATACTCCCCCATATTAATTCACTGTCTAGTATAAAATCATCTAATTTCAATTTATTACTGAATGTGCTGTCTACCATAGAAGAGTCGGTAGAATCACTGCGACCACTCTTGGTTGCCAAATGTTATACCTTTCAAGCACAAAAATATTTAATTACACCGTGTTTCTACCAAAGTATACAGTGTTACAGTTCGGACCCGTGAGGATCTCAAATTAATTCGGAACAAAGTACCTAAAGATGTAAGATATAAATATAAAATCGCACAAGCCAGTGCCTTCTTAGCTCACGCTAAACATTGCACAACAACACACATAACACATTGGGAAGGTTAAAAATGTTACACATATGTAATGAATATAAGTCAATTTACATATTATTTTATTTTAACTATTCATCTAATAACATGAAATCATTCATCCTAGAACACAGTGACACCCATGTTTCATTCATTCAGTAACGCATGAATGAAGGGGGAGTGAAGAAGAAGAAGCAGCAGCAGGGGAGAAAGAAGGGCGTGTAGGTTTTGGCGATAGAGATCAGATGCTGCTCCTGGCTATGGTGGACCATTCATGGCTGCCATTGCGCTCTTCCTGCGCTCTTGCCGCAGCTCCGCCCCCCGTCCTGCTGCCGAGCGCTTCGGAAGCTGGGCTGTCGATGGAGCTCGGCACGTGCACACACTTGGTGTGTTGACAACTAGAGGCTGCAGCAAAGCTGCATCGGAGCCTTGTCTTGAATCCTCAGTGGTATTCGTAAAAGGACTAGGGTCTGTTGGCTATGGAGTTTGTGGAGTCCGTGGACTTAGAAATGGATTGCCCAAGGGGATCGGGGATGGGGGTTCGAAGTCGAAGAGTGAAGAAGTGCGGAGGTTTTTGTGTAGGGGTACTGCAAGTGCCGCGCTTGCATGGGGAGGGAAAGGCGTGGGGAATGGAGGCGTTGGGGCAGTGTCAGGGAAAATTGGTGGAGTGTTGCAGGGGGGGAACGTTAAGGAGCCGTCGGTGGTTGCGAAATCGCTCAGGTGTTACTATGAGATTTCCAAGTTCCGGTTGAGTACGTTGGTGGTAACCACGGCAGGGTTAGGGTTTGTGGTTGGAAGTGGGGATGTGGTGGATTGGGTGGGATTCGCCTGGACGTCTGTTGGAACCATGATGGCTGCGTGCTCTGCGAACGCATTCAACCAGATTATGGAAGTCGTGAATGACTCGCGCATGAAGAGGACCATGCGCAGGCCGTTGCCCTCCGGGCGCATGAGTTTGCCTCATGCGGTGGCCTTCGCGGTGACCATGGGGGTGGCTGGAGTCGCGACACTGGCGTACCAGACGAATACATTAACAGCTGAGCTTGGAGCTGCTAATCTTTTGTTGTATACTTTGGTTTACACACCTTTGAAGCAAATTCACTGGATCAACACGTGGGTTGGGGCAGTTGTTGGGGCCATTCCTCCTCTCATGGGTTGGGCCGCTGCCACAGGGCAAATTGATGCAGGGGGTTGGATCTTAGGCGCAGCTTTATATTTTTGGCAGATTCCTCATTTTATGGCCTTGGCATTTCTTTGTCGTCAAGATTACGCCGCTGGTAGATACAAAATGCTATCTCTCGGAGACTTATCCGGCCGTCGAACCGCTCGTGCGGCATTACGCAATTGTATATACCTCGCTCCACTGGGATTTTTAGCGCAAGACTACAATGTGGTTTCCAGTCATTTTGGGATACAGAATTTGGTGCTCAGCGGTATCTTTGGGGCTTCCGCAGCTTCATTTTACTTTAATCCGACCTCCGTTACAGCCCGCAAAATGTTCCGAGTAAGTCTTCTGTATTTACCAATATTCATGGGTGCCATGATCTATCAGCGCATTCCGAACTCTAATTTGAAGCGTCAGGAGTTGTCCGAGAATGATAGAGCTGTGAAGCATCAGAAACAATTGGTGTATGCAGACCTGAAAGGTATCGGGAAAGACATGAAACAGCCATGGTCGCTTATGCCTCCCATTGCTTCTCTCTCTGCTGCTCCTTTTCCCTTTCTTCCAGCTCCCGAGGATAGGACTTTCCAACAGGCCTGACAACATGTTTGAGACATTGTGAACACACTCACTGCTATGGGATACACTCGCCAAATCGAAGTTGAACCTCTACGCTTCTCTTGATCATCTGATCTCTCAACACTACGACGATTAGCAGTTATACATTTGCTCACGTAAGGGGAATGTGACTGGACAGCAAGAGGTGGCGCTTGTGCGTGCGTCGAGGCAACCATCCAATATAGTTTGTCAACTCTCGTTTCTCAAGTTATTCTTCGTTTTCTTTTTCAAAATCTATCTAAGTTATGTCTGCCAACCCTTGACCCGATTGGTCCTCTGGTTCGGTGCTCGGGAATTGAGGTTACTTGGAAGTTCAGCTTACCAGAAATAGAATATTAGGTGTGCGCAAGGATTATCTTAGTTGTGAGACCACTGGAAGCTAGGCGTCATGGATATCCTTTGAAGAAAGATTGATGGAGTGTTTTTATCCAGGTAACGTCTAAATTGCAGTAAGATGCGAACTGCAGTACTTCTAGGTTTCTGGAGAGTTTTGCAAGTTTGAGGAGTGTTTACTGAAGCGCATTTTGCATCGACTTGTTCAATACTGATGCGTTGTTGAATAAAAGCAGACATAGTTTGCAATAGCATTTGTTGCCGTGTGGTAACGCCACAAGTTTTAGCAACAAAATTTCACTCTTTGTTCGATGGCCTTCTGCAGTGCATACATGCCCGCAGGTTTACAAATTAGATGATCAGCAGCTGTGTGGCCTTCTTTAGGGAAAGCACCAAGTCGAGGCGGCTTCTCCTTCCTCATTCTTGGCAAGGTGCTTATTTGTTTGGGATCTACTCACACAGAACTCGATCAACGGAATGGATATAAGGATGAAGATTTACATGGCTCACAAGTTTTGAACCATCCCTCATTGTCTCTCGATCGTTTTGTCTGCATCTTGTTTGGAAAGAATTCTAGTTACAGATGCAGACTCGACATTTGACCCAAATAATCAACTCCTTCCAGAAAACTTGGTGTTGGTAAACGCAGAAGTTTTCCTGTGAATTCTTCTGCTGTTCTCTGCAAGGACTTCAAGAAGTCATCTTCTTTTGGTGTTGATTTTACTCATATTTGGGAAGTGAATGTTTCAGAAAGTTTATTTTTAATCTTGATGGAACCATTATATATATATATACAAAATATTGTTGGCATAGAAAGGAATTTTCAATTGCTACGGAGTGACTGGTGGAGCAAAACAAGGGTCTGAATTATTGTTGCTTACATGCTTCAATTATTTGTGGTTGATTGTGAGTTTAAGCAAAAAACTGTTAAATCTTTTTTTTCACATGAAGCCATCTAAACTTGAAGAATTTGAAACAGAATAATGAGTCCAACATCGGAATTGAGTTTAAAACTCGATGCCAATCTACAAACATTCTAAACATTAAAGTTGAAAAGTTTGATGGTGTATTGTACAATCTAGAAGAGTATGTGAATAAGCGTAAAGACTTGTAAATGGACTTGTTGACATGTTTCGACTTAACCATCTGACGAAAAGTAATGTCTGCAATCTTGATGTATCTACAAGGGAGTTAAATATTAAATTGACTTCAACATTTACTAGCATATATGCATAGAACACACATGTGTATAATACGAGCTAGGTGAATCTAATTATGTAAATATTAGATGAAAAATCATAGAAATAGAATACCATTTAATCAGTAGCATCTAGAGATGACTTTTAAATATATTTAATCTCTATCGTGTTAGTCGTTTGGGCATAGAGCTTCAACTAATGATTGTTAAACATAAGTTTTAATTTTCAAGAAAACGTCATTGAAAAATATAAAATAATAACATATGCACTGTAAGGTGTAAAAAAGATATCAGGGAAGCATGTGTAGATTGACAAAAGAAGATATATCTTATGTTGAAATATATAGTCCAGTAGCATTATGCTATTATCACTATTTTCAGGTGATAAGCATGTAAATATGCCAGGCTTTTACTAGATTGACCCACTTCTCTTAAGCAACTGGTGTACATTCGCTACATGTTCGTGTGTTCGTGTGTGTGCTGGATAATGACGACGTTTTTGTTCTGTTTCGTAGCCACATCTTGTAGGGATGTGGGTGAGACTGAGGAATTCTACCAGTTGCAGGTGGGCGTGGTGACTCAGCCAAGCACAGTAAAACACCATTCCTCGCAGAAAACACCCTCTCCCTCCGATCCCTGCAACCCCATGGATCCCTGCAATCCTTGCCTACTTGCAAAGCATTACAAAAAAAAGAGAAAAAAAAGAACATGACAAAATCAGAGGGGCAGAAACTGTGGATGTGCTGCTATTGGCCTCCTAGACAAGATCTCATTCCCCTCGCAGGCAAAACGACAAGTTTCGACGACGCTTTTGGGCTAGTGGCCCTGCGGACGGCGAGTAAAATTTGATGCCGGAGATTGCCTTGCCCTATCGATTGATTCCTCGTCCTGATGGGATCGAAAAGTTAGCAAGCCGAACATTGTTGAGAATCGAGCTTTCCGGAGGAAAGTGTCCCAAGTTACCGATCTGGGTCAGGATGCTTTCGGCATATGGTTGGTGACGGCACGAGCTTAATTCATGAACCTGGTCAACCCATCCAGCGAGGACCGGTTGAACGTGCAAAAAGAAAATGTGAATCGAGAATTGCTGGTTCTTCTCAAATTTCTGTTCTTATCTGAGCATAGTCTCAACAGGGTTGTGCGCCCGTTGATGAATTCGCATAGCTTATTGAAAGAGCTGCACGATTCTGCAACAGTATGTTTCCTTGAGCTTGAATCAACATTCATGAAGACGTTTTGAAGTGGGTGGGTGTTTTTAATTCCGTGTTTGAAGCAGAAGGATTACCCATGAGTTTATCTAAATTTAGTCGGGGCGAAGGATGCAAGGTCGCATAGCAAAAATAGGTGTGAAATCAAAATAAAATCGATGAGTCCGATTTCCCATTTGTGTCTGAGAAAAATGGATTCCTGTACTTGCACGGCATCGCAGAGCTGGTGCGCATCACCTCTAGGTTCCTCGCAGCGCAAGTGGATCCGCGTCGAATGCCTTTTGAACCTCCTTCCCTCTCCCCGAGCAGATCACGCCTTTCGCCCCATGTGTAATTAATAATGGCCCACAGTTGCAGAATCTCTCGCGCACCGCTTTCCTTTCTCGCTCATTCTGCTGCAATTTGCTCTATTTGTACTCTCGTATTCTGCACTCCCTACTTTAGCAGAGCAGTCCACATCTTCATTGTCTTGTAGCGCTCCGTCTAGATCGTCGCTGTTTAGCTGTTCGTTCAGCACATTTCGTCTGCAGAACTAGCTCGGGGAGCATTGCGGGTGGATCTTACAACAGCAGCAGCACTTGTTACTGACGTAGGGAGCATCGAGCTTTGTTAATTGAAACCTCTGAAGTCCTCCGTTGTTTCACTGTTGACACATTCTGACTACTCCGCCCCCGTAGCTCACCGCAAGCCGCATCCCCAATATATTCCTCACGTTTTCTTCAAAGTACTACATGCTTGGGCAATATGCATTTCTTTGGCTGGACATTGTGAAAATTTTCACGTTCGAGGGCGCATCTCCTTGGCTTGATTAACGATGAGATTTGTGTAGAATGTGGCCACGCGAGTTGTGAAGAAGCCAACCGGTGAGTTTTGTTTCTCGCAGAAATGCTGTAGCATAAGCTATTGCAGGAGTTTACGCATCATCACATTCTTTGGCAGTAGCAGTCGGTTGCTCCGTGAGGGGGCAGATTAAGCGATCGAGAATGGCAGCTCCCGCCGCAGCTATGAGCTTGTTGCCCAGTCACAGCCCAGCGAGACTGCATCGAAGCAATGTGGTGCCATGCTCTTTGATGTCAACCCCAAGAAGCATGAGAGCCACACCCTTGGGCAACTGCGCACTATCCGTGCCGTTCCCTGCCGCCATGAAACCGAGAAGCACGAAATTCTCCACAAGTCGAAACTCGAGCGATTCGGCCGAGAGTGACAGCGTGGCGGAGAACTTCAGCGAGAACGACGAAGACTACGCAGACTCCACAATCGTTGAAGCTGTGGAAGTCAGGAGTGGTCCCGAGGGCTGCACTATCAAGATGCGCAACGGCGATGTGCTCAAGTGCGTGCACAACTCGAACGAGGCAGGAACGCTCCCCGTTTACGATCCGCACCCGGCCATCGTCTTACACCTCAACGACAGCTCCAACCTTCTCCTCCCCATCATCGTCCTCGAATTCCCAAGCGCAATGCTCTCCGACGCCATCCGAAACGTCGAGCCCACGCGCCCAACGGTGTATCAAGTCATGAGCAACATCCTGGAGGTGTCGGGATACAAAGCCAAGCTTGTCCGCGTGACGAAACGCGTCAACGAGACGTATTTCGCGAGGGTGCATCTCGTCAAAGAGGGAGATGACAGTGCTCCTCCCATGAGCCTCGACATTCGCCCCTCCGACGCAATCAACCTCGCAGTCCGGTGCAAAATCCCCATCCAGGTAACGCAACTTGTTCTAATCTCCTCTCTGAATCGCTCCCTCCCTCGCTGCAGTTCGTGCTGTGCTTCACATGTTCCGGGATAGAATTCCCATACTGTCCTGTGCATGCAGGTGAGTAAGAATCTCGCAATGGGAGATGGGGTCCGGGTTGTCACCGATGTCGAGAAGCTCCCCTCCACCATCACCACTAAGGACGGGCTAGTCATCACCGACTTGGACACGCCGCTTCCTGGGCCCTGCCTAGACGCCGAGGAGTTTGTAATGGTGCGGGACATGCACATCGCCGCTGTGGAGGAGAGGTTCATAGATGCGGGCAAGCTGCGCGATGAGCTCGAGCAGTTCAGGAAAGCGGCGAGCAGCGAGAGTTTGGAGCAGAACAAGCAAACGGCAGAGACTGAATGGCCCCCCCATCGATCAGAACCCCCCCAATCCCCTGTCTAGCTTCTTCTTCTTCTTCTCCTTCTTCTTCCTCCTCCTCTTCTTCTCGTGTTCCACAATTGCACACTCGCTCACCTCATGGCTCTGGATTCCGCTTCGATTCTGATGCGGCACTGTGTACCCAACTCGCGCAACCGTCACCGACAAGGACCCTACTAACTCCTCGTCACGTCATCGAAGTGCCGCTACTGCTCCCATTTCGGCATTCGATCCACTGTTCTGCACCTGTTGCAGCAGCTCACGTTGTTGTTGCAAATCCCTCACACATGTATCATATATATATATATATATATATACAGCTGAAGAAAAATAGATAGAAAGTTGGTTAGTTTGATAGACAGATTGATAGATGGATAGATATTGACACATTAATGTTGTGCAGAGAAGAGCACATTCATTTTAACGCAGTTATGAATCAGCATTTGATTGACATTCTATTAGTTAGTTAGATTGAATTATTCCACATCGACGGGGTCTTGCAGCTAACGCAAGAGCGCCGATTGCTGATCGCTACTAATCCGCCGACATTTCCACAAGGAAACCAAAGAAATATCAACATAAACTGGTTCTGAATTTGAATCTTAACTCCGGTGTCTCCGACGGAGAAGCCTCACCGACACGATTTTAAAATCCTTCTTGGAATAAAAAAGTGATTTTTAGCAACTTTTTTTACACCATTTTTTCCATGACGAAGTGCACCATGTATGCGTGCAAGGTGCAAATATGTTCATTTATTTTTTTGGAATTTTCGCAGATGTTTTGCAGCAAATAATTTAGATGTTTTTTTAGATACATCATTTCGACTAGTCACCAACTACTATGTGTAAAATTATGAAATAATACATAAATTTATTTGATAGACTTACAGCAAAAACTATCATGGTTTTTCAGTTTATTGAATAGACGAGTATCTTCTTAACAGCTTGTAGACTAATTATAGAATAATTATTATATGATTCTTTTTCATTGATTTTAATATTTAAGTATTGTGAATGTTTTAAATTTTTGAGAATTTCATTACATTAATAACTTTCAGAAATGGATATAATTTTTTTAATAAAGTATTAAACTGTTAATATTATTCTTTGTTTAATATATATATTCAAAATTATATTAATTTATTTATGATATGAAAATAATTTCTGATGAATTTTTATTTTGAAATTTGAAAAATCAATATACTAATTCTACTGAAATATGTAATTAAATTTATCAAAGTAAACCTTACATTTTTTTTAAACATATTGCATGTCAAAAGTCTTCTTACCAATTGACATATTTCAATAATTAGGAGTATGATTTAAATTTTAATCATAAAAAAAATAAACTTGTTAAAAGTAAACTAAGAGGTCTGAAGAATCAAGTAGTTACTGCTAAGATACAACAAGTTCTATAAAACAAAATAGCAAGACTTAGAAAAAGAAATCTACAAAAATAAAATAAAATAAAATAAAAAATGGCAGCAATTTTGTCGTTGCATATAATACTTGAAAGGCTAAAGATTTGTAGTCAATGCTTCTAACATCTAGCCATCTTAGGTATTAAAAGAAATTCTTTATAAGATTCCTAACAAAATGTGTTTGTCATGCTAATAAACAGGCTTTGAAAGAGATATTTATAACATTATTTATTTTTAGGATTTATAATCAAAACTATTAGGAGGTTATTACAAATATTAAAATATTCTAGAAGTTTGTATATATAGTACATGTCATAATTTTAAATTAGATCAAACTATTACTAAATGATAATTATTAAAAAAAAAATTCAAATGTAATATTCTTATAATTAACTAAATAGATTTAATTTTAATGATAATTTTTTGTTAAATTTTTGATATGAAAAAATAGAATAAATTACTAGAAAAAAATTATAATTGAGTTTGTAAAGTAAAAGTTTTAAAACACACACACACACACACACACACACACACATATATATATATATATATATATATAAGGTATTGTACCACATTGTTTTGTTATTGCCACCACAATCTACTATCCACTAAATGTCATAACAGTTTTTACTATTGCCACCACAATCCACTATCTACTATATGCCATCTATATCCTTTGTCAATATTAAATAAAAAAGCATATTTATTTATATTTTAATCTTAAAAATAAAAATATTTCTTTGAGTTTTTTTTTTAAATTTTTAAATTTTTATATTTATTATTATAAATAAATAAATATTTATATATGTATGTATTGGAAATATTAAAAATAGACTAATTAAAATAACAATAAACTAAAAATTAAAAAAATATTTTGAATGAACAGAGAATTGTAGTGTCAATAGCAAAAATTATGATAGCATATAGTGGATGACAAATTGAGGAAACATTAGCAATATTCCATACATACATGTATATAAAATATACTTTTATTATTGAGTAATTAATATAATTGAGTCTAAATAGTATTTATCTTGTAGGATTTAAATACATTGTAAAATTTGTGTCATTTTAGAATGAAATGATTATGAAAATAAGAATTTTTAAAACTTTGCATAAAAAATTTAGAAAATTTATAAAAAATAAATAAATTAAAGAGCTGTGTAGTTCAATTCTAACTCCAATCTCAAAATATATAGTTCAGTAGGCCATCTTATTTAATTTAAAAACTAATATTAGGACTTTTAAATATATCAAAGTACCTAAAATATATATATAAAGATGGCAAACTTTTTAATTTGGCTACATATTATCTTTCAACAAAATTCTAAGCTTATATGATTAAAAAAACATAACAAATGAAATAAGAACAACAATTTGTTTCAACAATAATAGAAACCATATACAAAAAACTTCTAATCATAATTTTATAGATTTAATTAAGTTTAAAAAATGTTTATATATATATATATATATATATATATATATATATAATCAAAAATACTTTTTAAAATCTAAGCTCTTTTACAAAAATAAATAAATAATAAAGATAAATCATGATTCTTAAGAAGAAGAATTAAGATTTTAATCTCAAGACTTAAACTTGATTACAAAACTAAAAAAGATAAAAACATTACTCCAAAGATATAAAATACATGAATAAATTAAAAGATTCAATATAATTTTAAATAGACTATAAATACTATAAATAATTCAAAATACTTATATACTAATTTTTATTATATTTCAAAAAAAATTATATATATATATATATTCAATTTTATATCTTTAAAAGTATTATTATTTATTTATTTTTAGTAAAATATAGATTCCAAAATAAAATATAATTAAATGAATTCAAATAAGTTTTTTTTTTTTTAATTCTTTTAGAATAATATACTAAAAAAAAATCTATCATTATGGAATTTCAAACATGGTGCCATTGCAAAATCAAATAACTAAGATTTAATACTTGATGTTTCTAAAATCATTCAAAATATCAAATCTAAGATATTATTATTCAAATTTCAATATCCATTGATATTTTTTAAAGTATCACTTAATATTTTAGTAATGTATCAAGTTATATTAAGATGATACAGTATATCAATTTAACATTTTACATCTGTACTTTTTAACATGATTTGATATTCTTTATGCTTTCAAAAAAGATCTCGAGTACTACAGATAGTAGTAAAGGATGTCATTTTGGAATAAATTATTATGCCACAATTGTGTGCTCACTAGAAGACATAAAAGAACTTTCAAAAGTTGCTTAGTTTAAGCAAGATTGTGTTATACAAGAAGTAGATGTCTAAATTTGAAGCTTTGATGTTGGGAGTTGCCAAAATAAACAAAGCATGAAACAACAAGTTTAATCTTTCTATGACCAATATGATAGGTCAACTATGTACTTTCAAGGCCAAATTTGTGGCCATGTATGAGTGATCAAATGGTACTAGCATTGATATCAATGAAAAAGATTGGAAGTAAGGTATATACATTGTGACTACAAAGATAGAAGACACCTATCTTCTCTTTAAAAATATGTGTATTTTCTATAATATAAGGCCAAATGTGATTTCTCTCTATTACAAGGATTCCACTAAGGTAATGAATACAAACTCACTAATACCCCTCTAAGACTCCACATTGGTATTGATGAATAATTCATTGATGCTATTATCCGACTTAAATTTGTTATTTGAGGAAATATTACTTGATAATACTTGGGAGACTTTATTATAAGACAAACTTGATGGAACCAAAAGAAGTGTTTAAGGAAGATCATAAATTCTTTCTCTTCTCCATTTTTCTTTAGTCTCCATCCTTGTCACAAGCATCACCTAAAGCTTGATGCAAATTCTAGATATACTTGCAATACATGTTTTTACTTCTAAAATCTATAGCTTAATATAAATTTTAGAGATAAATGGTATATTAAAACAAAATTATAGCACACAATTCTGAAATATCATGGATGAAATATCATGGATAAAATTTTTATGAAAAAAAAATATAAAATTCATGCATAACCATGAAAAATAATAGTTACAATAATAATAATAATAATAATAATAATACTAAATAATAGTTATTTTATCATAGTATCACGGACCTACTCATGTAAGCTAGTAATTACATATATAAATAGATAGAAGTAAGTAAAAGTAGATAAAAGTAAATTAATTCTATAGTATTTGATATGAAAGCTTCTTCGAAGCTTCATAGATGCTGCTTTGACTTTATAGGTGTCTTTAATTGACTTTTTGGAATTAGAAACGTGGTCAACAAGTTGGCCATGTACCACACATGTTGTTAGCTTGAAGACCAAGCTAACAATGTGGCCCACACATAGAAAAACTTGCCTTGTAAGTCAAGGCATGTGTCCTACAAAGTCAACACATATTGGAGGTCCTATAGAACGTCGCCACGTAGCTGCTAGTTAGATAGTATATATAGAGACAAGAATAAAGCCTTCTTCACTCTTGTCAATTCTTTTCTTGCTTCCAGTCTAGTTTCAAGGGTCTTCATGTTTTCTAGGCTTTGGCAATAGCCATTCCAGTTTTTCTTTCAATATATATACTTGTTTATTTATATTTTGTTACCTTTCTTTGAGTGAAGGCTTACTTATTTGAATTGCTTTTTCATCGAATTCTTATCCTTGAGAGAATGACAAGAATACACTTACAATATCAAAGCTTTGTCTTTTCTTGATTAAGAGTAAATTACCCCTTTTTCTTGATAAGACATAAGTGTATTAAGAGTTGTGGATTACCCTCTTTTAAACTAATATTATTTTTAGTATTATCTTTGTTCTCAAGTCCATTCTCTTACTTGTCTTGAGCAATATT
This sequence comes from Physcomitrium patens, assembly GCF_059467195.1. Lineage (NCBI taxonomy): Eukaryota > Viridiplantae > Streptophyta > Bryopsida > Funariales > Funariaceae > Physcomitrium > Physcomitrium patens. Next base: position 12,870,880 of record NC_143423.1, on the reverse strand, counting down.
AGATATTTTTTTTCTAGGTATTACTATGGGAGAGCTTATCGAATTGAAGAGTGCAATGACACAAATGCAAGAACAACTAAGGTAATTAATACTTGTGATGCATCAACTTAATTCACCAACAGAAGAAGGAGCAAGAATAACAGAAAGTAGAGATGTAGAAATGGTCAGAGCTGCCTCAACATCTACATCGAATCATACTCCTTCTCCCATGGTGGAACATCATTCAAATGCTAGAGAACCAAGAATTGCCTTACCCGAGAAATTTGATGGTACGAGATCAAAGTTTTGAGGATTCATCAATCAAGTACAATTGACAATCAAACTTCAATCCCAAAGCTATCCAACTCCAGGATCAGAAGTCAGGTTTATTAGAACAGTACTTTCTGGTTCTGCATTATCATGGTTTTCATCTTTTCTTGAACGACAAGATCCAATATTGGATAATTTCGAAGCTTTCTTGGTAGAATTTTGATCTATGTATGGAGAATATGATACAGTTCGTGTTGCAACAAATAAGATCCATATCTTGTGACAAGGAAATTGATCTGTAACAACCTATGCTTCACAATTTCGATAACTTGTGATTGATACCAAGAGGGATGATGCTGCACTCATTAGCCAATTCTTTTATGGACTACAATATGAGGTAAAAAAAATTGATGCTCAATTTATTCAATCCTCAAACATTGAGTAAAGCAATTGATTTTGCTATAAAATGTGACAATCGACTTTTTGAATTTCAATCTGAGAGTCACATAAGTAGGCCTCAATATTATTATAATTCAATGGCAATACCTACGTCTTCTCAACACATATTTTCAGAAGTAAAAGATATGCAAATTGATGCAATACATTTCAAACTTTTTATTGAATAAGAAAAGACTCGTCGTCATCAAGAAGGATTACGTTTATATTGTAGAGAACCAAAATACACTGCTCAACATTGTCCAAAGAAATGACTCAACCACAAAATAAGGAGTATGGCTATCAAAGAAGACAATATGTCAAAAAACAAGTTTATCCAACTACAACAAGGACTGTGCTGCTGGAACCTTGCACAACATCTAGTAAAGGTCTTATTCTCTCCTCAGAATCCTCTCCTTGTTTTACATTAAATATTATTTTAGGACCTAAACATTACAAAGCCTCTACCTTGTTAGATTCAAAAACCTCGATGTATTTCTTAGATGAAGAATTTACTAAAAGACATAGCATATCTTTAAAAAAGAAAACTAAATTTGTTCATGTCGAAGTCATAGATGGTCGTCGATTGTCTTCTGGAGATATTACTCACGAAATCCTTCTTATAGAAGTAATAATCAATGGTCATAATAGCTTTGTAGTATTTAATATCATTAGATCTCCCTTTAATCTAGTTATTTTAGATTTATCGTGGTAAAAAAAATACAACCCTCAAATAGATTGGATTTTTCGAACTCTTACTTTCTCTAAAAGTATAACTACCAGTGTAGTTAATGAAGTAGAGAGTCATAAGTCCAGTTCAAGTAAACCCTTGTTTATAGGTGCAAAAGCTTTCTTGCATGCTCCTATGAAAGAATCACCATGTATTATTTATGCCACACTCGTTTCTAATGGTGCAAAGACTTCACGTGACATTCCAAGCCAATATCAAGAATTTTAAGATGTATATGAAAAAAAGAATGCGAATAAACTCCCAGAACATCGTCCCTATGATTCCTCAATTAACCTTCAAGAAAGAGCACAACTGCCATTCGGACCAATCTACAGTATATCACAAAATGAGCTGACTGAACTCAAGGAGTATATTGAAGCAAATCTAGCCAGGAATTTCATACGCCATTCTAAATCTCCAACAGGAGTTCTAATTCTATTTGTGAAGAAAAAAGATGGATCATTGCGGATGTGTGTTGATTATCGAGGACTCAACAAGATTATCATCAAAAACAGGTATCTACTATCTTTAATATCTGGACTTCTTGATCAGTTGAATCAAGCTAAGATCTATACAAAAATAGATCTTCGGGGAGCATACAATCTAATATGCATCAAAGAAGGAGATGAATGGAAGACTTCGTTTCGAAGTAGGTATGGACATTTTGAATACAATGTCATGCCTTTTGGACTTACAAATGCACCAGCAGCTTTTCAACATGTAATGAATGATATTTTTCGAGAGTTTTGGACGATTTTGTAGTTTATTATCTAGACAACATCTTAATCTATTCTAAGAATCCAAAAGAACATGAACTTCATGTTTGTTGTGTATTACAAAAATTAAGAGATGCGAGACTCTATGCCAAGATAGAAAAGTGTGTATTCCATACTACTCAAGTCGATTTCTTAGATTACATCATTTCAAATGATGGATCTTAAGAAAGTTCAAACTATTATAGATTGAAAGATCCCAAAAACGATAAGAGATGTCCAATATTTTTTGGAATTTACCAACTACTATCGGATCTTCATCAAAGACTTCTCTCGAGTTGCAGCTCCACTTATACGTTTGACTTGTAAAGATAAACTCCAATAGAATCAAGAAGTGGAAGTTGCTTTGGAATCTTTAAAGACAGCGTTTGTTTCTGCACCAAACTTGTATTGTGTTGATTTTTCCACAGCGTTCTTTATGGAAATAGATGCATCAGACTTTGCTCTAGGTGCGGTTTTATCACAAATAGGAACAGATGACAAACTTCACCTAATAGCCTTTCATTCAAGAAAATTCTCAACAGCAAAATTCAATTATGAGATCCATGATAAAGAACTTCTTGCAATTGTGGATTCTTTAGAAGAATGGTGTCATTATCTAGAAGGCGCTTCTAGTCCAATCACCGTGTATACGGATCACAAGAACCTCAAGTATTTCATGTCAACACGTGTATTAAATCATTGTCAAGCTCATTGGAGCATGTCTTTATCAAAATTCGAGTTCATCATCACTTATCGGCCAGGAAAAAAATTATGTTTGTTTGATGCCTTGACTAGATGTTCTTATCTTGCACCAAAAGAATGAGATGCAACTTTTGAGCAACAAAGAATGGTTCTCTTGAAGCCAAAGCAATTTCATCTTCGAGCAATAAAATCAACATTGACTGTTGATTTAACTTTTCTTAAGCAAGTCCAGTTAAGTATGTCTTCAGAGCCTCTTGTTCGTGATATCAAGAATAATTCTTCTAAATCTCATGATCTCTCTAAATTCGAGTTCAAGAACAACCTACTCTATTCCAAAGGACGCCTACATGTTCCAGAAGGAGAAGCAAGTTTACGTATTCTTCAAGCTCGTCATGACTTCCCAGCAGCATGACATTTTGGATACAATAAGACTTTGGAGCTAATATCTAAGGATTTTTGGTGGCCTCAAATGTAGAAGGCAGTCAAAGATTTTGTACAATCATATAATATTTGCTCAAGATCAAAAACTCCTTGTCATCGACCTTTTGGACTTCTTCAACCATTATCCATTCCAAAACAACCATGGTCTTCTGTTTCTATGGACTTCATCATGGATCTTCCAATCTCAGGTTCTTATGACTTTATATTTGTGATAGTAGATCGTTTTACCAAGATGGCACATTTTATACCATATACAAAATGTATCATAGGTGAAGAAACAACTAAGCTCTTTCTTGACAATATCTATTGCTATCATGGATTATCCAAGGATATTATATCAAATAGGGGAACTCAATTTATATCAAGATTTTGACGAACTCTTTTTAAGATTCTAAAAATGGATTTAAAACTATCTTCGGCATTCCATCCTCAAATTGATGGACAAACAGAGTGTGTTAATCAAGTTTTGGAGCAATATTTAAGATGTACCATTAACTATCAACAAGATGATTTGACGACTCTTTTGCTATTGGCAGAGTTTGCTTACAATAACATGGTACATTTTTCTACAAAACAAACACCTTTCTTTGCTAATTATATTTATCATCCACGACTTGATATTTTTTACTTTTCAAAAGTTGATAATCTTGCTGCGAAAGATTTGGCGATTCATTTGTCAGAGCTACATGCAACGATGAAGGCGCAGTTAAAAGAGGCTCAAGAACAACAAAAGGTCAATGCGGATGTCTATCGAAAGATACAACCACCATTCTACTTGGGTGATAAGGTATGGCTACTTCGTCGTAATATCAAGACTACTCGTTCTTGTAACAAGTTGGACTATCAAAGGCTTGGACCATTTTCTATTTCTGCACAAATCAATCTAATTGCATTTTGTTTACATCTATCGGAGTCAATGAAAATCTATCTCATATTCCACGTGTCTCTTCTTAAACCATACAAGACAGTGGACATACAAAGAAGATGACAATTTCCACCTCCTCCTATAGAAGTGGACAATAATGAAGAGTTTGAAGTAGAAGAAGTCTTAGATTCAAGGCGGTGCCAAAATAAATTGAAATATCTCGTCCATTGGCACAGATATGATATTAGTGAACTCACATGGGAGCCAATAAAGAATCTTGCAAATGCAACAAAGGTGGTGGAGGCTTTTTATCAACAACATCCATCAAAATCAAGATGAAAACCTTCTTTATAAAAGAAACAATATCTAGGCAAGATAACATTCTACTTTCAATCCTTCTTTGTAGCTTCTTTGTAGTTGTGACGCTTAGGAGATAGAGAACCAACAACCAATGGATTTGACTCAAGAGCCTTCATTTGTTGACCTACCGGATGAGACATTATGATTGTCACAACCTTCAAGACGACGAAATCGAGATGAAGATCTTTAAGAAGGACATGTTCTTTCTCGAATAGATGGCGAGATACAATGCATTTGGTATTATGACTTAAAAAGGTAATCCCGATGTTCGGTGATTTTATTAGAGGTAGGAATAATTCCTGATGATGTTCCAAATATTCTATTCGAAGGAAGTTATGAAGGCCTCAACAATGATCAAATAATTGGGTGGTCTTCCCGCCCTGATATGAGACACTACTGATGGTTGAGAGGCCCTATCAATCATCTTCAAAGAGAACAAAGATCAGAATATGTGGCAAATACAATTCGTTACATCATAGATTTCTTCAACATATGATGACTGCTCCTCATGGAACTCGTTCTTAGAAAGGGGGGTAATATCATGGACCTATTCATGTAAGCTAGTAATTACATATATAAATAGATAGAAGTAAATAAAAGTAAATAAAGATAAATTAATTCTATAGTATTTGATATGGAAGCTTCCTAGAAGCTTCATAGATGCTGCTTTGACTTTATAGGTGTCTTTAATTGACTTTTTGGGATTAGAAACGTGGTCAACAAGTTGGCCATGTGCTACACATGTTATTAGCTTGAAGACCAAGCTAACAATGTGGCCCACACATAGAAAAACTTGCCTTGTAAGTCAAGGCATGTGTCTTACAAAGTCAACACATATTGGAGGTCCTATAGAACGTTGCCACGTAGCTCCTAGTTAGATAGTATATATAAAGACAAGAGTGAAGCCAATTCTTTTCTTGCTTCCAGTCTAGTTTCAAGGGTCTTCATGTTTTCTAGTCTTTGACAATAGCGATTCTAGTTTCTCTTTCAATATACATACTTGTTTATTTATATTTTGTTATCTTTCTTTGAGTGAAGGCTCACTTGTCTGAATTACTTTTTCATCGAGTTCTTGTCCTTGACACAAAGTTAGAAAAAAATTAATAATATTATTGTTATCATAATATTTACATATACAACAAAGCAAAACAAAAGTTCAACCAACAGAGTTGTGAGCAAGGCATGAATTCAAGCACAAGAACAAGCAACAATCAAGAGCCAGCCCTATCAACACAAAAAACTCAACCTTAACATAATAGCAATAATCAAACGGAACACAAGAGACCAAGTAAGTGGATGATTCCCAGAACCTCCGAAACCTCAAACCCTAACTGGGGATCTGAATTTGATAATATATATATATATATATATATATACAAAAAGCACAAGACAAAAACGATCCCCACGCCTCAGAAACCTCAAACCCTAACTGGGGATCTGAATTTGATAATATATATATATATATATATACAAAAAGCACAAGACAAAAACGATCCCCACGCCTGAGTTTCTCGGAAGCAGAAGCTTCTTTTGCGAAGCCTTTCTCCTTCCTTCCTTCCTTCACTGTCGATTGCTGGTGGTGGGTGATGTTGAAAGCTTCCGGAGATGGGGACCCACAGTCACCGCAATCGAGGGTTGGCAACGAGCCAACAGATGGGGGATCATCAAAAGGATCCCCATTTCCACGAGAGAGAAAGCGAATGAATCCGTGCGCCGGTGGGACCCAATTACTTATTCTCCCCCAACAGGTCGAAGGAATAGCTCGCACCGTGTTGAGAATCATGGCGATTGTTCCGGTGAATTGCGATGTTGCGGGTTAATGATCAGAGCGGTAGATTTTTTTAACTCGTGGGGTGAGCCTCTGATACGACGAGAAGATATCTGGCCAACGCGGCACTATCCCTCCCTCTTGTGAACAGGGACAGTAAATCATGCAGAGCTGGGAGTTCACCGGCGTGGGAGATGATGCTCCTACACCCTCCCCGTCCCAGTTTACCGGTGTGATCTGGACGAATTTGGAGTCATGCGCGCCGCATTGATGAGAGTTTTAAATTGCTTGTGACAGTGACTGGTTTTGAGTTGTGGGTGGATACGTCAAAGTGAGGTACGAATTCAGCTGCTGGACACACTTATGCCTTTTCCCTGAAACTATGATTGGGGCTCTGTAGGATTTACTCTGTAGCTCGGTTAACCAGCAGAAATTTTCTTCATGAAAAGATATATATATATATGGAGATATGTGTAGTAGCTGTAGAGCGGTGGATCGAGTCGTAGACATTGACTGGGGAGGAGCACCTCAACCGTACATGAAGGAAATAACACGCATGCGATGCCGTATTACGCTGCTTTTCAAAAGCATTCTTTCGAATACATTTTCGTAGAAGAAGTAAAAAGATGATGAAGAAGACGGTGTGGATGGAAGTTGGAGTTCTATGAGAGATGGGCTCGAAGTGGAGAAGCATTGGAAGCAGCGAAAGCGTTCCTCGACGATGAGATAAACGTGGCATGTAGTGTGGTCCAAAGCCTGCTGCGATCACGGTAATTTCGTTGTGTTTATTTTTTTAAGAATAAAGCAACTGTTAAGGTGTTGTCACTCGTGCAGTAACACCGCAACCTGCGCTTGTGGCCAACTGAATCAGGGGATGTGTAATCCAGAGCTCACGCATCATGTCAATTGGCCTCGGAAGGAAGCCTGGTTCAAGTTTCACTGTGTTTGCAGCGTGATGTCGTTGAATTAGTGGGTAAAAAGCAGATGCGGAGTGATTATTAGCAAATTGTTAAAAGGGTTGGAATGGTTGGGGACCTTTGGTAGGGACAGAGGAAGGAGAGGTGAGAGGCGCCGCGTGGGAGTCTGGAAGGTGGCCAAGTGCAATCTGTGGAAGCTGGTCATGGTCGGTCAGACCCTCCATTATCCGATCCGCGACAGCTGACACGGGCAAAGAGGCGTTCGGATGCTCGGAAATTCGACAGAAATAGTGTAAACCGTGGTCTCTCGCGACGGATACGTAACGTAGAACATGGGACCGATATAATGACTCAGTAGGACCGGATGGGAGCTGGAAGATCTTGTCTAGGTATTCGTCTTTAGCGAACAGGGTGTTGCTGCATAGGCGGGAAGTAACCCAGGGAGGGGCGAGGTGCGGGCCTTAAGTAGTTGGTGGTAGCAGAAGTAGAGTGTGTTGTGTGCACGTATTTATCATTTCTGGTTCCAGGTTGACAGAGTGCTTGGGTGTCGTTCGTGTGGCGAAGGATAATCTGGGTGGTCAGTTTGTGGGGCAGTGCTAAGGTGAGGATATGGAGGCTCTGATTGTGTACCAGGAGGGTATTGCCTCTTACGCTGGAATTTGCGAATTGTGTGCTTTTGAATCCCGCTGGTTCTTCCGCCCCTGCTTTCGCTTTCGTTTTTCTCGTCCTGGATTGTAGGGGAAGCGTACACTGGAGGTTAGTAGATTGCGTCGCAATTTGTGTTACTTATAGAATGGGTTTGTCTCGTCTTCGTACCCCGTCTGCGTCGCGCAAGGAGATTCCTCGCAGGACATGTGCGACGGGTAAGGGCACTTGCTCTAACCGTAGTGACGTCGTTGTCCACTGATTTGTATCTCGTGAAGCAGTTGAAAGAATGACGGATTTGAAGGATCTCCTTCAGAGGTCGAGCATGGGCAGGAGTTGCCTGTGTTGCAGCTATGTTTGTTTTATTCAGCTGTAGCTCTCTGCACCCCCACGAGAACCCTCGCCCTGCTCGAAATTCTTATTTGGGCGCCATGATTTGGCTTGCAAATGATGTCGTCTAGTTGTAACTCTCTGTCTTCGATGCACACTCATCATTCCTTTCGTATTGTTTTTGTCTTTTGGTTTTTGTGTTTTGTATTGTTTAATCGTGCCTACATCTATGACCTTCCTGTGCCACTCAGTCAGACTGAGATCGAAAAGATTTTAGCAATGCGACATGGTCGGGAGTTTGAGTTGGTAATGAATCGGGGTGATTTTAACTTGTTTTAGAGTTTTGGCGGGCATTCATCTTCTTCAATACATTCATGACCCAACAACCGGTACTCGTTGGTTTGGCTCAATAATTATATTGTGAAGCTGGAATGGTTCTGAGCCTGTGCCAAGATTCCCACCCGCGATATGGTGCTGTATTTCTCCGAAGTTGTTCGTTTCTCATTGGTTTCAGTGTAGGCACACTTATCTCCTTGTGCGCTTGTGCAGGTGCTTTTAGTTTGCAAGGGTCGAGGGTTTTCAGCAACTTTGTAGTGTGCTGGTTGCTCATTTGCACGACAGTAATGGCGGAGACAGCTCAGCCAAGTGCAACGGGTATGTAATTTATGTCGCTATCTCTTCTTGAATTTTGTGAATTTTTTAGAATATGAGTTAATAATCGCTGCGCAATTAGCATCTCGATCCTACAGTCAAAGTGGGAAGGCTTAACGTCCTGGCGTGCAGCATTGAAAGTAAGAATTTCGTGAACCATCGGTTCGATGAAATGAAGTTCTATTCTCGTAATTCAGGTGTTGGTCTAGCACGGGATTCTATTATATTCTACAATTATCCGCTTGCGTTCAACCCTGCGAAAGCAAAGCTTGCTCTGGAGGAGAAGGGTATTAAGGTGAGACAGTTCGTTTACTACATCCAGAATAATTTCTCACGTTAATTCCACACTATGTATCATGTTGCTACGGTCGCCTAGTAAATCTGTGGAGGGTCTCTATCAGTAAATCGTGTTTCCCTTGGATTGTCTGGCTGTTGTATGCATGAGCTCCAACTTCGATCATATACGATCATTTTCGATTCTCTAAGATGCGATTTGTCTGACTGCAGTATACTGAGAAGAAGATCGACCTCTTTAATGGCCAATCCTTGGAGCCTTGGTACCTGAAGCTGAACCCGGCGGCATCATCCCCGACTCTAGTTGTTGGCGATGAGAAAATTGTGGAATCTGCGGACATCATTAGATGGGCAGACAGCCAGGGTGCTCCTCTTGGCGGAGATTCTGTGGACAGGGCCTTCGTGAAGGAGTGGCTTGAGAAAGTGGATGCCTGGGATGGCAATCTGTTCGCGGCAGCGAACTCTTCATCTAGCGGTGCAATCAAATTTGGCACGAAGCACAAAATAAAAGTAGCTGAGGCGAACATGAAGCGTAACCCTGACATGGCTGAGCTGTACAAGAAGAAGATTGCAACCATGGAAGCACAACTCGCTGAGCCAGACAACCGCGAAGCGGTCGAGCAGAACCTCAGGCAGCTTGCAGGTCTATTAGACGAGGCAGAAGCAAGGCTCTCAACAAACAAGTTCCTGGCTGGGGATTCTTACTCGGCCGCCGATTGCATCTTCACTCCTGTCATATACCGATTGTTCATGGTGAAAAAAGACAAGGAGTTTCTCGAGCCTCGACCGAACATCCAGCGCTACTACGATGAGTTGAAGAAAAGGCCCAGCTACAAGAAAGTATTCGGCGTTGCAGACAGTGGCTTCTGCACTGCCCAGACCATCTTGCCTGCTTTCGGAAAGATTCTTCTCCAGAAGGTCACGGGAAAATACTAGCGATTGCTACAGTTTGAGTGCGTCCCCATTTCCTTGCGTCTGTAATCTTCTGTACCAGTACTTTGTAAATGCCGTTTATTTCGCTCTCTCGACGATTGGATATCTTCACTTCGGTTTCGGATCTCTGTTAGTTTTGGGCTTCTGTGACATGGCCACCTGAACAATCTCCACCGAAATCCACGAGTTAGAAACGTGCTACGGCTGTGCAAATTCCGAGTTGAGACCGAATTAGGATTTGCATGGATTCGAGTCCTTTGCTAGAAGTGGTCAAAATGCTTCGCATCGCTTTTCATTAGTCCTCGTGGCAAGATCTAGGGCCTTTTAAGTTGAGAAAGCTACTTTCTTTATCCCAGTTCTGTTCAATTTGAGCTCTTGTTCGCTGGATGATAGGTTGGTTGTCAATTTCAGGACGCGGCTTGTTGAGGAATACATGAATCTACAAATTTTTTATTTTTTTGTTTTTTTATTTTTATTAACTAGCTTGCGTGATTATAGACGCAATGTGACGTACCTGTTACATTGTAACTTGTTTAGTGGTACTTATTCGATGGTCTGTCCCATGATGCCATGATTTGAATGTAATATCTTGCCAAAGTTTTCATTACTGTGCAAACATCCATTGTCATATGATACTTTTTCTTCTGCTGAAATTCATGGTACATTCAAATAAAATGCCAAGATGATGAGTTATGACACACTGCCTTAATATATGTTTGACAATCTGAAACTCAAATTAAACATCCAGTCAAGGTTTAATGAGGAAATTGTGAACAACAGTTCTGAAAATTACACAGAAAAATAATATAGTTTGCATGCCAGTTCAAATCATCAACAGCATCAACAAAAACAGTGGGTGCGAACCAAGTGCAGTGTAGGATCACGGCGCGCGGTCATAGGCGAGGGAGGGGGGAAGCGCTACTCGAGCGAATCGAGGTGGCAGTTCCACCTGGAAGGGTCGGGTTTAAGGGATCGATGATAAGTACCACGAGTGTGAGCGTGAGTTTGTGTCCGTGGCATCCATGACCGCCCCTCCTGCAAACAAACGGGCCTCGTAGGTTGCACCTCGAATACAGCCAAATTGGGACCTTGGCGATTGCCGCCGTTAACTTCCAACCGATTGCAACCTTTGTGATCTGGAGAGGCTCATCCATGGGTTCTGGATTGAAACCAAGCTGTGGGACTACATGGCGTGGGTGGTGGTAGTGATTGAGCTCAGCGATGGTGAATGCCCTTGAGAAGGAGGAGGAGAAGACGAGAGGGAGGAGGGAGTGCTGTGGCGTGCGTGCCTCGCTTGACGCCCTAATTTGGAGTTGGGTGGGTGGTGAGAAGCCATGGCTTCCGCTCCCTGGATGGTTCCACGCGGGCTGGGCCCGCGGAGGAGCAAGATGGAAGAGTGCGTGCAATGTGCCGTGATTGGTAGTGGCAAGACGAGGAGGAAGGTGGGTTTGCAGAGGACGAGTTTGATGGTGAGGAGTGAGAATAAGGTGAAGGTTCGGCTGCGAATTGACCACCAGGTGCAATTCGGTGAATCGCACGCCATTTTGGGTTCTTCGCAATGTACTGGAGCGTGGCGGGAGAGGGTGCCTTTGCAATGGACGGAGTCGGGTTGGGTGGTAGAGTTAGAGGCTAATCCTGGTGAGACATTTGAATACAAGCATATCATCGTCACCCATGGGGGTGATGTGATTTGGGAAGGGGGTCCGAATCGCGTCCTGTCGGTGCCCGATGAGGGTGAATTCGAGGTTGTTACCCATTGGGGTTGCACCCATGAGGAGCTCCAGTTGCAAGGAGAGCAGGTGATAGATGGACCAGTAGATGTGGGCAAGGGAAGTAAAGAGGAGCCAGGTCAAGCTTCTGAAACTTCAAGTGGTCAGCAGAGGGAGCGTTCAGTGTGTGAGTTGGGAGAGATTTCGACATCGTTTGTACATCAATGGCTGGGAGGTGCGGCGAAGGATGGACAGGAGAGAGCATGCAAGTGGGACACCACTGGCTTGGATGGGCCTGCCTTGCATTTAGTAGAAGGTGACAAAAATGCGAAGAACTGGTGGCAGAAGTTGGAGGTGGTGCGTTCGCTTGTTAGTGGTGAATTTGGGAATACAGAAAGGCTGAAAACGCTTGTATATATCTCAGTGTACCTGAAATGGATCCGTACAGGGCAAATCGCTTGCTGCGAGGATGCTAAACACTACAGTCTCGACCAGCACGCTGAAATCTCCAGGAAAATCTTTGCGGAGCTGGAACGCATCATTGATGATAGAAGTGCGAGTTTAAGGGAAATTCTGGTGGTCCGAAAGATTCTTCCTAGCTTGCCCGCTTTTAAGGTGCAATACACAGCATCTGATCCTCTGACCAGAATACGGGACATTGCGCATCGTAATGATATCCCGCAAGACCTGAAGAAGGAAATTGAGCATACGTTACAGAGTAAGTTGGATAGAAGTGCAGGACCGGAGGATTTAGTGGCCACGGAGGCATTGCTTTCTCGTGTGAATCAGAAGCCCGGAGAGTACAGTGAAGTGTTTGTGGAAGAGCTCAAGTTTTTCTATACGGAGCTCAAAGATTTCTTCAATGCTGGAAGTTTGACTGAACAGCTGGAAGGACTGCGTCCATTAATTGATGAAGATACTCAAGCAATTTCAGCGCATTTTCTTTCGAGCAAGGACAGGTTGGAGACATTGGAGAAGACAAATGTTGCAAGTATCATTGAGCCGTTGTTGGATACGATACATGCATTGACTAATTTGCGTGGGACATTGGTGAAGGGGCTTGATAGCGGACTTCCAAACGACGCTTCTGATGAGTCCATTGCCATGCGGCAAAAATGGCGTCTGTCCGAGATAGGGTTAGAGAAGTACTCGTTTGTTTTGTTCAGCAGATTGGTGAATGCGTTTGAAAACGCCGGAGGAGTCGAATGGTTTGTAGGGATGGTCAGAGATGGGAAAATAGGGCAATGGACGCCTGCATTGACTAGTCTCGCAATGGGCGCTCAGCAGCTAGGTTTTTCAGGATTGCACAACGCCGAATGTATTGCAATAAACAACGAGCTACTGGCATGGTCAGCGACAGCGGTTGTCGCTGCATTTACTGTCAAAGATACAAAGGTATGGGCATTAAGGCTGAAGGCAACCGTAGACCGTGCTCGTCGACTAACTGAGACTTACATTGACTCCATGTTGCAACTCTTCCCTGACTGTACGGACAAGCTTGGCAAGGCTTTTGGTATTCCAGAAGACACCGTGAGAACCTATGCAGAAGCTGGCATACGAGCAAGTTTGGTGTTTCAAGTTGTAAAATTGTGTTCGCTGCTTCTCAAGGCCATTCGAAGGACGGTTGGAGGGGATGGTTTTGACGCTATCATGCCTGGAAGAGCTGCAGGTCGGTTGGTTGAAGTTGAAAGAATTGCACCGAGTTATTTGCCATCTTCCGACAGCGGTCCTCTCATACTTCTGGTTAAGAAGGCGTCCGGCGAGGAAGAGATCAAGGCTACTGGCCTAAATGTGGCGGGGGTGGTACTACAACATGAGCTGCCACACTTGTCACATTTGGGTGTCCGGGCTCGTAAAGAAAATGTTGTGTTCGTCACATGTGACGACGAAGCCAAGATAGCCAGTCTACGTCCTTTGCTGAATAGGAATGTTGAAATATCGGGATCCTCTGAATTTGTTCATGTTAGACCATATGAAACTCCACCACCCCAAGCACAACAGTATGTGGGGGCTGGTTTGAGTTTGAAAGAAAAAATGGTTAACGATGAGTTGGGGCCTTCTTACATTAGGTTAAGCACGCTATCGAAAGTCGCAGACCTTAAACAGAGCAAGATCGTCCGAAGCCCACTTGGGACAGTGTTTGATATCTCTAAGGCTACTACTGAAAAAGCTGGTTCGAAAGCAGCTGCGTGTGGTGTGCTGGCTGTGTTGGCTGAGCAGGCGAAGACGGTGCACAGTGATCTAGGTGTGCCCGCAACGTTTCGTGTACCCAGAGGAAATGTTATTCCGTTCGGAGCTATGGAGGATGCTCTTGAAAGCAGTAAGTCTGTGAGAAAGTTTAATGCACTCGTCGAGAAGATCGAGGCTGCTCCGCTAGAAGGTGGGGCATTGGACAATGTGTGCGACGAGTTGCGATCTCTTGTTGCAGAACAACGAATTTCTCAGGCCGCTCTGGATGGGCTTGCATCAGGAAGTTTCTCTAAAATCTCCAGGCTAATAGTCCGGTCGAGTGCGAGTATTGAAGATTCTACAGGATTTCCTGGGACGTGGTTGTATGAGTCAATACCGAATGTCAGGCTCTCAGAGCCTGAAAGTTTTAGTAAAGCTGTGGCTCGAGTTTGGGCTTCTTTGTACACAAGAAGGGCAGTATTGAGCCGACGAATTGCTGGAGTCCCTCAGAAGGAAGCCTCCATGGCTGTCCTAGTCCAGGAGCTCTTGTCTCCAGAATTAAGCTTTGTTCTCCATACGGTGAATCCAATTGACCACGATTCGACAGTAGTACAAGCCGAATTAGCTGTTGGATTAGGTGAGACATTAGCGTCTGGAACACGAGGTACTCCTTGGCGACTTGCTGCTAACAAGTTTGACGGGACGGTGAGGACTTTGGGTTTCGCTAACTTCAGTGAGCAGATATTAGTTCGTCACGAAAGCAAGGTAGCCGATGGAAGTGTTATGCGCGAAGTCGTTGATTACAGCGGCCAACGTCTCTCCTCTGATCCTGCTTTCCGAGAACGAGTAGGACAGCGTCTTGCCACCATTGGGTTTTTTCTGGAGCAGCACTTCAAAGGCCCTCGAGATATTGAGGGCTGCATCATTGGTGATGATGTTTACATCGTGCAAGCTCGGTCTCAGCCATGAACAAAGCATGCAACGTTTTGTTCTTGGATTGGACTGTCAAGGTCTGTCATCTTGTTGTATAATACTTGTACTTGTAGTGTAGATAATTTTACATTGGGAAACAATTGTGGACCTCTGTTTGGATGCATTGCTCCAATTCTGGCACGTCTTTAAAACTTAGCTCATTGTAGCCCGCAGCGGACACTTTTAATAACTTAGATGTAGAGAAACAGCGGTAGCAAATGCTACCATCTTAGTTCCCTGGTGTTGTTCGTAGCAGGTTTAGGTGTATGTACCTCTTGCAATCGGATGTGATTGTCATATGCAAGCCTTTTGGGCTCATCTTCTGCGAAGATCATGTGAAATGCGCCGCTCATGGTTGCTGAGCAGAGTCCCAAAGTGGTGGGACAATGATACACTGTTAGTGGTTTTGCAGCCTGCTTCAGGAATGTGGATCAGTGCACTCCGTGATGCCTAATGCGTATTGACTCATTCTTTACAGAAACCAGCCACTGCTGCATTCCCATCGGCGTCTTGGAAAGGCTCAAGTTAGGAGACCAGAACTACTCGTGAAAACACCTTTGATGAGTGCGATGCCTGTATTTTCTACGCCTGTTTGTCACTTCCTTCGTGACTGAGTGATTATGATAAACGATGAACGGAATTTTTAGGAAATTTGCGAAATGGGAGACGGTCTGTTGGAGCATACCAAGTGTTCGTTGTGTTGCACACGTATCATTTGCACCTCTACAGGGCACGTCAGCTTGTGCCCTCACATCTAGCGACGTCCAACTATTTCCAGCTTATGTTTTCTACAGCTCCTTCGAAAATCCGGAGTTCAGTGCATGTGAAATAAGCTCTATTGGTATTTGGATTCTTCCATCCGAAGAGCGGTCAAATCCTTGATGGTTTGTCAAGCATTACAAGGTCCTGATTACGTTAGAGCTGTCACGTATTTTGCATCTCCAAAATAATGCATGACGCTTTTGAACGTGATCACCTAAATCTTTCTCATTGCGGCTTACAGGATCACTTCTGTAGCATTTTTACAAGCTCCATTTTTTCGCAAAACAGTCCAAAATCGGTTTAGGTTTCATGATTTGAAAACCTTGTTATAATGAATAGGACAACTGAGCAACCGGTTTTTATGGACGCAACAGAGCGAAACCTACCTCGAATTTTTCACCTGGTAGTTGAATCTCGTCTGGGCCAAGTAAGTCGGTAGACTTGTTGCCTTTGACCGTCCGGAAGGGGTGCGGTGGAGTCCCAAATCGGAGTAAGTTGGTAGCAAATTTGGAGGGCAGAACCAAGTTACTCCGATTTGGGACTCTGCTCCTTCAATTCGCCGTCCTCGCGCAATTTCGTGCAGGAGTATCTGCACATTCGCTTTGTAACGTAGCATTTGCGAGAATCTGTTGGGCTTTCTTACAAGCTATCCTCATGAGTGCCTTCACACGCTGCCGCAGAGTGCTGTCTGCGTACACGCCCCTTGCGCACCGTATTGCAGGTGGCAAGCCTTCAGGTCTTGCACCCCAACATTTGGAGCGATGTCTCTCAACCACTAGCTTGTGCCCTCGGGAGGATATTGGATCAGCACAAGAGCGGTTATGGAGTCGTGCCAACTTTGCCAGGTCCAAGTTTGCCAGCGGTTACACAGCACTAGCGCCAAAGAAACTGGAGCAGATTATGAAGATTGAGAGTGTCATTTTCTCGCCGCCAGAGGAGATCACTCAGATTTGGAATGATGTACGTCCGGAGTTTCTAATCCCCTGTGACTTTCTCTCGACTGTCGATTTCACCGTTCAAAGTTCTTAGGATTCAATCGGAATTTTGGGCACTAATGGACCGCCAATTTAGAGCTAGTATGGTGCAGGATTCCTAAAGCTAAAATGCTGAAATCAATTTTTCAATTGCCGTTCACTCTATGTAATGTTGGGGTTTAAGGCTAGGGTTTAGGGTTTCAAGCGGTACCTTTCAAAATATGGATATTCTTCATTAAGCGTCGCCACTGAACACAACAATGCAGTGTGACCTACTCCATGCTTGATAGATCACATACCTACCTAGATCTTTGCAATATTAAAATTATCTGGATGTGTTCCGTATGCTTTGGCTTCCTGATAGGTTTGTGTGTGCATATAAATTGTTTTATCCGTTGACATACTTTAAGAGGTTTTCCTTTTGTATAAACTGTCACTAGCTTTTATTGCGCTAAGTCTCGTCCTACATTCTCTTCTCTTTGATAGAGAGATCAGCCTTATCGGATTCTTCGTGTTTACTTGGCTTGTTCAGTATCACATTGGACGAGGGCATATAAGTGCCGTCATGGGCAGTGAATTGTACAAAATTTTCGAGCAACGAGCCAACGAATGGTACGGATCTCGAACTTAGCACCCTAGAACATGCTCTCTGGTTTTTTGGTGTGTTTGTTGCGATGCAGTCATTTTGTTTGATTTCTTCTGTACTTGGCAACCGTGTGGCTGTAACAGTAACTTTGTTGAAAATAATACAAGAAATATTACAGAAGTCCTCAACCTTGTCGTTTCACATTAGTGATTTTGGTTCGATATTTATGCAGCCCAATTTTTGTCCTTCCTTTGAGGAAAGGCAATGGCTTCATCTCAGTTGTTGTACAAGGTACTCTTCAAATCTTTCTCACAAAAAACCGTCAACATTTTGATGTGCAAGTTTGTGCACAATGTACAAGCAACTGTGTCCAGAATGTTGTGCAATGTCAGTCTTGACTGCTGAGAAGCTGTGTTATTAAAGTTTAGAGTGAGATTCGGCTTCAATGTAGACACTGGTCATCCTCCTTTCTGAAAAGTATTTAGGACTACCTCAATATACTGCAGTCGCTTTTTTATTATTGCGGCGCTCTTATGTTCTACGCTGTTCCTGGCGGCCTTAAATCTAACAATCATGGGTTGATATCTTGTAGCACAGATGCCCTATCTACTCTTTACAGCTTTAGAGGACTACAGAGTTCGAGGGAGTGAAGCTGCTCCTTACTTCACCGTGACCCATTTCACTGAATTAGTACCTACCAAGAGTCTAGTGCTGGTAAGGGGCGACATTGTTTTCACCAGGAAGCTTTCTGATGACGAGGTACTTTTCCTGGTATCCTTTCTCTACTTGCAAAGTTCTGCTACTGCAGTTGCTTGGATGTACTGTATCATCAACCCTCCTGTTCAGAACTAAACACTGTGCTCTTTTACCTTTACACATGAAACTGAACTTTGAATGTCTATAACAACTGCAGGCGGATACGCTGTTGAAAACAGCACACTCTTTCTACATCAACGATGAAAGATATCGGAAAGTTAGAAAATTCAACAAAGACAGTCGAGAATTTGACTTCAAAGAGGTTTTGCAAGAGCTTAATATTCCAATGCCCTGATATAGTTCATTGTTGCAACTTCAAAGTTACGGAAGAAAGATTTATGTTTCAAGAAGACGATTTTTATGTTGATGCCCTCGAGTATCGTTCTTCAGGCGAGGGCTCATTCCACGCTTACATCATTGCACCTACAGTTTTAGAGCATTGCTGTCTACAAGGTTCTTGACCCAAGGACATGCTTTAGTGGCAAGTGATTACTAAGCTCATTGCCCAGTATTGAGGCATTTATTATTCACGAATTTTGCATGAAGTAAAAATTTCACATGCAAATTTTTAGTTGTTTTTTTCCATGCGTGACACGTTGCACAACTTGTATTGTTCTAAATGTTTTTTGCACAGGCTTCATGAATGACTTGGCACAGGTTTCGAAAACCGTCTGTGGTCCTTTTTGAAGATTACGTTTCTTTGCTGAGCTCTCGTAGGCTGGAAAATTTTCAGATTAGAATCTGTACCATGGATTTTCTTAATGTTCAAACCTGGTCCGTTCTACAACCTGGATCCAAAATCCTTTTTCATAGTAGTGGCATCTAAGCGTCATTCACCCCCGCCTAAATAGCACATCAAACTCCTTGACTTACCCTGGATATGTCAGATCAAACCGCTCTCACAGCACACTTAGCATTCCCGTAGTCCATAACTATCAGCTTCTTTCTGCTCCAATAGTCTGTAAAGTTGTGCTCAGTAAAGGCTAGGAATGCGGCTATACTCACTACCACTCAAACTGTCCTTGCAGCATGAGCAAGCACACATCCAACTCTCCCTTAACGAACCTTCAAAAATCCTCTTGCAGAATTAATATCCTCTATTGCAACCACTTTGTGTTTTGAATTGGAATTTGGTTTTTAATAGATAACCTTCACCTCCTTGAGGAACAGCTTCTTTCCTGGATTCTTCATTGTCTGCTTCGTCTCCCTCACAGTATATTAGCCTTTTATCATCGACTTTCTCAAACTCGGAAGTAAATCATATTTCAGTTCTGCAAGTATTGGATTCTTTTCGACTCTTTGATGATATTACTATTCCTGAGAGAAACCACTTTAAGTCTTTCGAAGCTAAAAGAAGAAAACCGCACGTAACGTATTTGATCGCAATATTCCGAGGATAACGATATCATGCGGGTAGAGCTAACTCAATCTCGATTCCAGAAGAGTATGTCCAAAAAGCCAACTTCGAAAGACATGGTCTTCCCTTGATGTGCAAACAACCAAGGCCAACTTCTCAATTGAAGACAGCCTTGCAGGCTACGACGGCACTTCAGAACCAATAATCCATGGCTCAAGAAGAACAGACCGCCCAGGTGACAGGAAAAACTAAACAAAAAGAAAAAAAATCGCCGTGTTCCGGAGACTGACAAAACAAGAAAAATTGCCAAAATACTTTCATGACAGTCTTCCCAACCGAGCGAGAGGTGCAGAACGCTGTGACGAGGACGTCAGGTGGAGGTGAGACTGAAAATAGATCAACGAGAAGACAGACTGCGGTGTCCGTTTCAAGTGGTGTTTCAAGCGCTTTTGCTTGGAACGCTCATTGACGAATTCGTACGTTGTCAAGTTCATTGCCAGAATGATAGTGATAACATAATATAATGGTCTCAGTTATCAAAAACTCGGAACAGTGCGATTACTCTACCAAGTCAATCGAAAGTTTTGGCAGTTTAACTGTCGAGTAAGCTCTCAAGAAAGGACATTCTCAACTTGTAACAATAATCACCCATGAGTCTGATTCGGATTCAGATATGGTGAGATTGTGAAGCAGAGGGTATTCTTCAAGACATAAGTAAAACAAGTCGAAGAGCAGGGAGCAAATGCACTGACATGCTCCTGTTTGCACATGACTCTCAACTGAAATGCTGAGCATAACTTGCATTAATTATAATCTGAATGATAGCACAATTCTGCACTTTAACGCCCTCAGTCAAAAGCTATGAAATGCAACACACTTTTAATCACATTCAACATTCCAGTCTACCAACAGCCATCTCTAGACAATGATGAGAGGCGAAATGATCTAGCGAGTAATCTGCCTGTTCTGGTATTTACAATGTAGTATTCGCTACGACAGAAACACATGCGGATCACCATAGCCAGAGATCATGGCAACCACAAGCCAAAGTAAGAAAAGGCCAGTAATGACCACTCGAAGTGTTCCTGAATACGATTCGTATGTAGACTGGCGTATACAGAGGGCTTTCTCCTCCAAACTCATGTTCCGGACCCTCATTTCCTCGACACCATTGTGAGCGTTGAGAGTTAAAAGTGGAATATTTCCTTCCGTTTTCTGAGTCGAAACACCCTCACAGTAATCACATGAGCATTTCCCTCCTAACACAACGGGCACATCAAAGATCCCCCCAAGATAAGATGCAAGCTTAATCATGTACCTATCGCCTTCCATGTGAACTTTCTCCTTCGTTGATGGCTTTATCACCTGCAGTTACCAGCCACATAACAATTGCTTAGAACTTCACCCTAAAAAGTTTATATTGAAAAAATATAATACTGTCTAAATTATTGCTACTCATTCAGAATGCATATGAACACCTAAAAATAAATGTAAATACTTCGAGAGACGAACAATTTCACCTAAAAACAATCAAAACAAAAAAAGCTAAGGTGAGCGTAAGAGAAAAGAAGGAAACCTGAAGAACCGCATTTGCAAGAACTTGCACAATCGGTGGAAGATTAATGACAAAGAGAGCAGCAAGGCGTGTGGGGTAGTGTTCCTGAACTAACACCGAGCACGACTTTATTAAGTTTAAAGGGAAACCAAATGCAGAAGTGCCCCGACAATCCATTACAACGGTGAGGCGCGGATCATCTTTCGGCATCTTGTTTCGTAGTCGATGCTCAACCTGAGACACTGCACCCACAATATTCAATTTTACATATGAACTGAGGTATACCTCCAACATCATCATTGTGAAACTACCCACACAATGGATGCCAGGGTAGACCTTGCATGGCGTTACCTTCAAGGCTAGAATCCAAGATTTCAATGCTCACTGGTCACCACTTTTATAAATCATGATTCCATCCACAAAACGATATGGATCTTTACGAACAATATTCGTTCTGATAATGATGAGAAAGAAACGTTATAAGAGTTTAGAGACACACCGATAGCTTGAGCAAACAGAGGACGCTCTGATGGTGTTAGAGCAGTGTATGCAAGACCAAGGCGAATAATGAGAGTAGGCCGGCCGTGAGCATCACTCTTATGCCAAAACACCAAATGCTTCCACACTTTAAGATCAGCTTCAGACAAGAATTGGTAGCGTTGACGCCATCCAATTGTGTTTCTCACACTCCTTACAAACTTCGCTGTGTCTCCATGTGCTGCACTCCAAAACCTCTGTACTTCACCGTCGTCAAACCTGAAAAAGTACAAGCGGTAAATTTGTAAGAATCTCAACCTATTTGGTTCCATGACCAATTTTTTTCACTTGACTGAGTCCTCAATCCTATATAATAAATAAATAAAACGGTGGAAGCTCTTTAATGCCGTGAAATGCCTAGATGTTCATCGATTCCTAGTCGTACAGCCCCCACCCGCATAAGCGTAACATAAACACTGCAGAGTCAAATATATCCAGAGTATTCACCACTCGGGTAGAGCGACATTGTTCTTGTCCAACTCTTCTTTCAACACTTCCACAGTCAATGCCTGTCGTTCGGTTACTAAGATGTCTTGATCCCTGACTTCACCAGTTCTGCCCACTTCACCAGCTCTGACATCACCAGCTGCAATATCATCCGCAGAGACTGTATTTGGAAGCACAACAATAGTCCTATGCTCTGAATCTCTTTGAGGAACTTCATTATGCCGTAAACCGTTGCGTCGTGAGTCTCTGTGCTTGTATGCATTTGTGACCAAACCTGCAAACGATAAGAAGAGGATGGGTTTCGCAAAACCCTGCAAAACAAACAGAAAGAAGCATGCCATTGAGATACGCCATAACTGTCATCTTTCTTGCGCAAATTATTGTTTTCCTGCATTGTACATTGCTCGTTCCATAAAAAAACACTGCTAATACATCAACAGCAGTTCTAACACCCCACTTTTCACTAGAAACCATTTGAAGCCCAATCATCAAGTTTTTTGAAACGATTCACGGATATTTTAAAACAGAAGGAATGAATGTTAAGTCCAAACGTTTGATATCATCAAAGTGTGAAAGGTGAAATGAAATGAGACAAAACAAAACAAAACCAGTACCTCAGTGGCACGTGCAAGGAACCGAATTGGGGCCCATCGCTGTAACCCGCTGAAAGGAGGCGCTGGGATAGTAACGAGACAATTCAATCCGGAGAGACCTTGTAAGGTCCACATTAGAGGGCGATGTAGGCCATACAAGTTAGTGTGACCTACTCGTCGCAATGCTTCTAAAACTACTACCTTGCCTACAAACAAGACAGCTTGAGCTGTTTTATTCGTCACATCTCGACCTTGTAGTGCATTAATTGATCTTTTCAGAACATAACGTGGGCTAGTCCGACTAGTCTTTTTACTTGTGATAACTGATTTTTCATCCTTCTCCTTGACTGGCCTCACTACTTTCACCAACTTGACCTCCTTATTCATGGCTGCTGTATTCGAATTATCCATCGCGATCATCTAGCCCTACGGGCCATGCCTGTGGACCAGGGTGTTTCCTTCCCTGGAATTACTGGAAAAAATTTACGGCAATCTAGATGCGTATATAGTTTTCAGGTCAATTTAATCCTAACTTGTGCCACTGCTGCCTACATTCCAAAAGATGCACAAAACAAGGGTCTACACTGTAACTGCTACTCCAAAACTTCCACAGCATCAGACGATTCCACCACCTGCCATTCCAACGACACATGTTAACCAAACGATATCACGTAATTCGCGTGCGGCAACGTAAATTGCATTAGCAGCTAAACCTAACATAAACGCCAATTCCAAAAATGTAAAGAAAATAGTGTCCATTTCTACATGAATTGTACTAGATGGCCTTCACTCAAAACGTTCCAAATACATGCCGATTTCCCATTAGAGGAAATTCTGGGAGATGGCATAACGATGATCACCCATTTTCTACTCCCAGCGATCAATAAGGTCTCTAGCAACCTGAGAATCCATGGACCACTTTAAAACCACACTGTACGAAAAAGATAAAGGCTGCACGAGCAAATACTTGCCCAAACAACAACGCAAAACCGACTTTCACAGAGTAATCGTTGAGAAATCATTTGAAAAATCAAAACTAAATGAGCTACAACTAGGATAGAGCAAGAATCACACTAAGAAGAATCGGAGGAAACCACCCACGGGGGGTTGCTTTTGCGAGACCAACCCCCTGAAACAAACCCTGTAACGAAACCCCTCCTCTCGACTTGTATTCGACAAAAACAAACAAACAAACAAACAAACAAACAACAAATACAACCAGAAATTCGAAACAACGACCACCACACACCAGCATATCCAGTGACGCACGGAAGCGCACGTATCCCCACCCCAAACCTCCACAATCAATCGCAACGCGACCTCCGCTAAAAACACGATTGTGGCCCCTACTTCGGGACCTCATCACCGCGACATATACCACCTCCGGACCAAGTTAGTACAGGGCAGGAATCGCATCACGAGAGGCACACCCCATCCATTACCACCTGCACTCTCAAGACCTTGCGCGAGAAGAAGCGAGACTCCTGTGTGCCCCGATGACACCAAGCTCATCACATCACAGTGTGTTCTCCTCGTCGATCTCTTCGACAATTGGAACAACAACAACAACAACAACAACGGATTGCCAAAGGACCACCACACGATTGCTCCTCCTCAGGCCAATTGTCATCTATCTCCCGAGTCTGGACCGCGGGAGATGATGCCACCATGAATGCCGTCGCTGTGGGACCGCGTCAGGTCCGACGTCAGAGGAGGCCTTGTTCGCTGCTGCTTCAGCGAGAGAGAGCCAATTAGGGTTTGGATCGCCATAGCCAGCATTGCATTGCAAGAAAAAACAAATGACAACCAAGACAACTTTCATAATAAGATTTATGAAAGTTCTATGCACAAGGACTGGGTTTGTTTTGCATTTAAATAGTTTTTGAAATGGATAAATTATTTTCTCTATTGCATGTGGGGTAATACTTTTGTAACTTAATGTCCAATAACTCCATGACATCTATTGCATGATATCTTTTGCCCTCACTAAGTTTGTTCTACATAGGTGAGTTAATATTTTTATTTACTTGATACATATTTGATATAGTTGTTGTGATTTATTAAGATAGTAGTTAACCATCTAACAATATGTAGCCATGAATTAGAGATGCATAGACAAGAATTGGTAGTGGTCCAGACAAAAGATACTCTACACTATATTATTATTGTATTATAACCTATAACCTCAAATATTTGATTAACATAAAAGTCTCCATGAGGTGATAATTTCTATGTCCACTAAGCTTACATAGGGATCAAAGTGTGTGTATATATATATATATATTAGAAATCTCATCTAGCAAAGATGATGGGTTTATATTTTAGAATTTTATTTTTATATATATCAAATAGATTATAAAACAAAATAAATTAAATTTTATAATCTAAAAAATTATTTCTCACTATAAGAATACAACAATAATAAAAGAATTAAACTCTATCTTTTCAAGAATTTTTGTCAACTTTTAGTACACGGATTAGAAAAAAGTGGCAATCAATTTCTTTTTAATATGGTTTTTTTACAATTTAATACTGTTGTTACTTGATAATAATACAATATGACAACAATTGTGTATGAAAATAGTCATGTGTTTTAATATAGTTTAGTTTTTTAACAACTATTTTCTCTGCTTTTGATGCCTGACATTTGTAGTACAACAATAAGCAATTGAATTGTCTAAGAATATATAAATATTTTTTTATTATAAAATAATAATAATCAATAATAATACCAACAAACTTTTTTCATTCAAGAAGCTATTTTTCTCAATTGAACTTAAGTTTTATAATCCAAATACAAATTTTTTAGATTTATTTGACTATTTAATATTGTAATGCATTTCCATAAAAATTAAAATGAACATTCTGTATTTGTAACACTATTGAAGACTAGTTGAATGTTAATTATTATGAGTAAAATGATTGTTTGCATTAAAATAACTATTAAAGAAGATTGTTGATGCAAAATCATACATTATACATGCATAATAATGATAATAATTATTATTATAGTTATTATCATTAAGACTCAAGATATGAAAGAAAAATTGAAATGTAGAAATAGTGGAGACCATTCTTTAAAAAAATATGCAATTTGTATTGCTTCTTTCAAAAGCATATGAATTGGGTTTGAAAGATGTTTGTTCTAAATTATTTTACGTATCATCAAACAATCTATGATTGTAAAAGTCCAAAAGTAGCACATAATAAAATTGGTAGTTCTAAATTTTTAGAAGCAAGTAAAAAAGGAATATTTTACACTACTTAAATTTTGTTTGTTTTATTTGCACTTAATCCAGTTATATATTTTTTTTGAAAAAAAGAAAAGAAAAGTGTGTAAAAATATTTTAAACTCAACAATCAGTATTAAAAAAATGAAAATGAAAATAAAAACTTCAGATGGCTGATCCAAAGCTAGTTTTGGATATTTTTACAAACTTATTAATGGAGAAAAATACGCTTTCGAAATTAATGCACAGAAAACCAATTTGCAACTACGTAAGTACTGTAATACTCAAAAACCGAATATTCATTGCAGAATTTTTGAAATCATAGATTAGTGCAAATATCAAAATCAATTAAAATTCAAATCGTAAATGTTCATGATAGCATCCATGTTGAAGCTTTCTATAAAATTACAAGCAATAAATGCACTATTCATTAGTTTATTCAATTTGAAACTGATATTTAAAAAAAAAAAAAAAAAAAAAAAAAAAAAACTCACAATTCAAGTAACATGAAATCCAAATATTTTCACATTATCACATCATTTTTCTGGAAAAGCGTAAATTTCAAGAGTATAACATTTGATTAGATTTACAAAAACTTTACATACAAGCAGAAAACATCAAAAAAAGTATCGTGCGAAGGTTGATTGATTTATTTGAACTCACGAATTGAAAAGAATTTAAATTCTCCAGTAATTCCATTCATTCCAAGAGCATCTTAAGAAAAATCTTTTTCTTCTGAAGGTGGTGCTGTACTGTCCGGTTCCAATGCAAATATCGTTTCCTCCAGCTTCAAACAAGCTTGGCTAATCATACTTGGATTTGACCTAATATTGAATATTTCCAAAAACATTGTCAAATATCAAATTATCAAACTATAGAATTTTTCTTTTACAATAAATACACACACACTTATATATATATATATATACACACACACACACACACACACATGTACCCACATGCCTATAATGCAATGATTTACATAACAAATTATGGGGGCTTTCAAATATTTGTGAATAAACCCTAAGAGAAAGTAAAGGAAAAATAAGAGATAGGATTTATTTTTTTCAGCGAACCTGACAAGGTCAGCAAGTTGGGCATGAATTTTGATGAATTTGGCCAAAGGATCTTCTTCTTCAACAGGCAAGCCAAGTGCTTTGTTTTTCTCTGCTTCTGCAATTAATTTCTCTTCAGCCCGTTCTTTCTCAATAATCGAAATGCGGTTTGAGAAAAAGCCCATCTTCTTATTACAATCAGCACTGAGCTTTTCATGACCATTTCTTATGATCTCACGAATGGCAAGTATGTCAGCCTATATTCACAACCCACCCAGACCAATTAAACCATTTCAAACACTTGTTATTATTATTATTATTATTATTATTTACTGCAAGCGAGAGAAACACTGTTTCAAGGGGGAAAATAAAGAAACTCAGAAGAAAAATGAAGGAATTTCATGTTTGAGATATGTCGTGAATGTTTGAGGAATGGGTTGAGTTTTGGTTACATTGAGTTGCATTGTTGTGGCAAATAAGGCATTTAAATTGGTGGCCAAGTAATTTCCTTGTTCGGCTAATTTTAATTGAACTTCAGATGGCATTGGAACTTCAGCTGGGCCAGTGGATCCTTCCTCTCCTTCAATTTCTTCTTCTGCTTCTGACATTCTTTTCTATTCTTTCTGTAGTTTCCCAATTGGTATTACTGTTTGTTTGATGATCATTGCCTGACAAAGTGGATTTTTAATCATGTGAATATATATTTCAACGCATTTACTTTTCTTATTCTGTTAAGTGTTGTTGGTATTTCTTTTTATAGAAGGCAACATCTACTGGCACAGTTCAAATTTATTATTATTACAGCAATTACTTCATTAAATTTACATTTACTATTTGTGGAAATAATTCAAGAAAACTTTTAAATTATTTATATATATATATATATATATATATAGTTTCAAAATAAAAATGTGATCATTAGATGATTATTAACATAATTGCAATAATGAAAATTTCAAAAATTGGCACTAACATATGTAGTGAATTGTTAACACTACATCTCCAATTGATATTTCAACACTCCACGTGACTTCCTTGTAGACAATTAGCTAATAATGTGTCTCTTTCTTTTGTATGTTTTCTCTTTTCTTTGCTTTAAGAAAGGTTGGTGGTTTAGAGGGAGACAATGAATGATTTATGAAAAAAATAATCTTTGAGATGTTTTTTTAAAAGACATTCTATTTTCTCTGAAAGATTTTTAATTCAAAATTTTGTTTTGATTTTAATATGGCTGCCAAAAACACAAAAAAAAAAAAAAAAAAAAAAAAAAATGGTTTATTTTTATATAGGTCAATACTTGGATTAAATATTGAGCTACTAAATACTTTTTAAACATAGAAGCGTGCTTTTCAATCAATTTAAGTTGTGTGGAGATCAGGTAGAGTGTAGCAATATTAATTGGAGATGTTATATTATATTATAGCAAGATATTCTCTCTCACTGTGGAGTTATTAAGGAACATCTAGTTGAAGAAGATAAAGAGAAAACATACAAATGTTGAAGAAATACAAATGAAAACATTTCTTCTTCAACTAGATTTCAAATAAAAGCAACAAGAGTAGACCAAAGTGATAGATATTCTACCCAAAATTTATTTCAAACCTCATTTTTACATCTTAATATCAAACAATTTACTTATTAATAAGTAGGGTGAAGATCATTAAAGTTATCATTTACTTCCACTGCTTCAGTTTACAAAGCATTTACAACAGGGGTGTCACTTGCCCTTTTAAATCACTATTTTTAGAATATACCCACATTAGCTATCTCTAAAGATTTCCTCCATGCAATCTTCCTTATTTGAAACCAAGAATTACACACTGAATTGACACCCAAAATTGACATTTTCTTCTCTCCCATATAACACCCAGTATCTGATAAGCTATCAGAAGTTGGATCCCGAATCCCAGTCAGCTCGTGAGACCATCCACGTCAGCCTCTGCGAAAGTGGCAGTTGGACATTCACGGTGATAGGACCTCCACGGTAGCTGTGGATGCCACTTCCTTGTGGCGCGGCATCCCGCCACTGCCTTTCTACTTGCTTGCTATTTCTCGTGAGCCTTGAATTGTTGTTGTTGTTGTTGTTGAGGTGAAATTAGGGATATCGTTGCTGAATTGCCGGGGAGCGGCATGGCTACGGTCGCACTGGGACAACAGGCTGGGCCTGCGAGCTCAGCCATCACCTCGTCGTTCGCTTGCTCTTTGCACCGGGCCTCGCTACGCTGTGTTTCGGTGCCATGCTTCACACAAGGCGTTGCCTGCGCGGGGAGTGCCCTGTGGGGCCTTGCGTTGCGGCTTGAAGTGGAGAAGCAGAGGAGTCAGGGTGTCGTTTCTAATGCTGGCAGGCTGCGTGCCCTTGCTAACGAGGCCGACGCTGTGGTCGACAGTGAGTCGGGTCGTGGGTGTCGTGTAATTCATGGAAAATGCTTCGTCGTCGGGGATAACATAGATACGGACCAGATTATCCCTGCTGAGTACCTTACTCTGGTACCATCAAAACCTGAGGAGTACG
The DNA here is from genome assembly GCF_059467195.1 of Physcomitrium patens. Classification (NCBI taxonomy): domain Eukaryota; kingdom Viridiplantae; phylum Streptophyta; class Bryopsida; order Funariales; family Funariaceae; genus Physcomitrium; species Physcomitrium patens. The sequence goes on along the minus strand of NC_143423.1, from coordinate 12,841,591 downwards.
AGAAGCTTGGCAGTTACGCTATGATTGGACTCCCTGCGCAATGGGGCAAATTCATCGAAGATGGAGCAATGAAGACCGAGTACAAGGTCATTATTGGTGGTGGCAATTTTGGATGCGGGTCCTCCAGGTAGGTGCCATTCTGACGGCTTTTAATCGATCTCTCGCTCGGAACTGTGACACTCCGTACATGGTGAATTTTTCACAATTTTTGCATTGTGAACACGTTGATTGGGACAGAGAAACCACATTTGTGTTCTGTCCAGCATGTATTAGCATATTGGGGAATATCCCTGTCTGGTTATGTATGGGCGACCTCGTCTGAGGATTCATTTTGATTTTGTTCAAATTTGCAGGGAGCATGCCCCAGTGGCCTTGGGTGCTGCCGGTTGTCGTGCTGTGGTTGCCGAATCTTATGCAAGGATTTTTTTCCGGAATTCAGTAGCTACAGGGGAGCTGTACCCAGTTGAGACCAATGGGAAGATTTGGGAAGAGAACCACACTGGAGATATTGTGACCTTGGATATGGATAATGATGTTTTGGTGAATCACAGCACTGGAAAGCAATACCACTTAAAGCCTATTGGCGAAGCGGGACCAGTAATCGATGCCGGTGGCATCTTCTCTTATGCGAGAAGTACTGGCATGATTGCATCGACAGCACAGTAGGTGCTTACATTCGAGTAATTTGAAGTGTGCCTCACCTTTGGCTTCATCTGATTGCACCAGTAGTTATCTTTAGTCCTCATGCTTCTGTCGTATAAGCTCGACTAAAATTTTGGATTCGCGTTTAATATTTGAGTTCGTTTAATGCTGAAGTTGTTTAGAGATGGTGGTTTACAAGGATCATACGTTGTTAAGAATCCCTTTCCTCTAACAAGAGGCATATGACGGATCTTTTGAGTTCAAGTTTCACCCGCATCCTATTCTGGAGCATAGTTCGCTTTCACCGAAAAAAGTTATTGCGGTTCTGGATTTTTAAATATATAGTTCAGGACTGTTGCACTTATTGAGTATGTGAGTGTTCTGGAAGACCTTACTAGAATATCAATTGTTCATTACTACTCATGTTTGGCGCAAGTTGATCTGATATTGTTTCCCCGCCATTTTCATAACGTAATTAACACACCTATTCCGCTGGTTGCCATTTCATCTGTTGATGAATAATGATTTTCTTATTCTACTAAAGTAGTAATCCTGGCTAGGTTCTATGTGATCATGTTCTATGGGATTTTACAGCCTAGCGTCTCGTTATCGATCTCTTAAACGATCGATGGAATATTGTACACCGAAGAATCTATGGTCGTGGAAAATACGTGCAACTTAATAGAAGTGAATGCACTTGAGGTTGTGGTGGTCTATCAATCACATCTCGAGTTCAAACTCGAGTGATCGTGGTATGTGTGCCCCTCACCGAACAACTACACCACTCATTTCTGCAGACTTGCTGAATGACAAAGGAACTTCGAAGTTGCAAACGAGATAGGGAATTATGGGGGTCCCTGCTTGATACCGTATGCAAGTGAAGCTTAGGTTACTAATACATTGACCGTTGAGTACTGAGAATGAGTAGACGCTTTGGCTCGCGTCGGTTGGCTTCACATGAACTTGTCATAGGAAAGGCGGTTAATACTGGAAGTCCAAACAACCAGGAACATCCTAACATCTCTTCCTCTTGATGCGCTCTGAATTCTCTTTTCTAAATGCAACGCTTCCAGTCTTTCATTTTCCTTTTACCAACCCTTTGTTGTTCTTCCTTAATTGCCCTCAAACCATCGCCACTCTTGCATCGCCCGAATTTTCTTTGAACTATGCAGCCGGTTTTGCGTAAGCCATTCTGAAGCTTGCCAGCTTGGAAGTTGTCTTGCCTGTGGCGTGAGCAACGAATCGACTTTGGAACTTATGGTGTAGCGTCCATGATGGACACAGTGGAGGACCTCTGGATTCCAGTCATAGTTGTGACATGGGTTCGGTCTGATTTGATAAGTGAGAGAATGAATTTCTTAATGAGTGGAGGGAATTGAGTAGTCTACATTTCTGACGGCGGCGAAGCTTATGGGAAGATCGTGCCTGCCGCCACACTTGGAGTAGCTGCATCCGTGGTAGACGATCACTCTAGGGGTAAAAGAGCCTGAATTTGGTCTGCGGAGAAGATTGCAAACCACCTTGAATTAGGGCTCAGCATGCTGTTTTCATGTTGGCAGTTTACAGTGAGGCACGCGATCAAGTCCACGCTTGGAAATTGCAGGTTTCAATTAGAAGGAAACAGAGTACTGCATTACGAATGCACATGGAATGTATGAGGTAATTATACTGTAGTGATGTATTCTCTTATTTTTCGCCCTTCTTAGCTTGTTAACAGATGTAGCTCTTCAAATTGTTTTGTGCGGTTTTGAGAGCAGGTGACTCAAGCCGTAGAAGTATATCATCATGCCGTTGCAGAAGACTGAAGGTCCAGTATACAATCCGAATGCTAAGAAAGATCCTTCACAGCAAGTTCAAAAAGATCCTTCACAGCAAGGACAGAGAGATCCGTACGATGTTCTTGCAAAGAAAGCCCTTCAGAAAAGTGCCCAGCTGCCTGTGCGAAGTGATGCCCCACCGAATGCAATTGATCCCAAGAAGGAGACTAAAATGGATGTTAAGGACAAAAAGAGTAAACGAGTTGATAGCAAAGTCAGCTCCAAAAAGAAGAAAACTGGACCAGAAGGTGACTGTGATGCTTACTAAAACATTTGTCGATAGTTTGGTATGGATAAACGCAATGGCAATAGTTTTGATTTTTGGCGCTGAACTCTAAGTATTAGAGCATGCTTTAGCTCTTGTTCAGTGATCTACGCCGGCTACTGACTCTCAATATCCACCGGAGACCTTCACAGAGCGCGCAGTGCCACCTTGGAGTTTAGCAGGGTTCACAATCTCACCCGAGGAGATAGCCAGATTCGAATCAAACCCTGAGTCATTGAAAGCTTTTGGAGGTATTAAGGGTGTTGCTAATAGCTTGAGAGTCGATCCGGCTAAGGGAATTGAAGGCTCTCCTGCTGACATTAACTTACGGAAAGATGCCTTCGGGCCAAACACATATCCAGTCAAGAAGGCTAAAATATTTTTGGTAATCTTTTTAAATTCTTTAATGTGTAAATTTTTTATGAGTTGTTTTAACAGGAAAAAGAATGTGGAGTAACCTACTATGTGAGGATGAAAGTGAGCATTGAGTACTGACCTGTACATTACTGCACAATGAAGTTTGTTGGTGATTTTTTATAATGACCTGTGCATAGGCTTATGTTTTGGAGACTTTTAGAGACGAGACACTGTTGATATTGGTATGCTGCGCCATTGTGTCGTTGGTTGTGGGATTGACCACTGAGGTGCGTTTACTTTGAAGAGATGTCTCCATGGTTATTGGGTCGGATATGGTCCAATATATTGGTGGACTAATAGTGACCATTACATCCGTGTAGCTAAACTGTTAAGGTGTTGGGTGCAGGGTTTGGCAACAGGCTGGTATGATGGAGGTGGTATAAGCTTTGCAATCGTCCTGGTGGTCATGGTTTCATGTTAAGTTTTAACAGCCTTTTATATGTTTGTATCTGAGTCGTAGCAAATAGGGAGTAGTTGAATGGTTCATATGTCACCTACATTGACGCTTATGGTGCAAATCCTTCTGACATTTTTGCTGTTGGGTTATGATATGAAGTGCAGCCGTCAGTGATTATCAACAGGCCCAACAGTTTCGACAGCTTAGTGCTCAGAAGCGGAAGATCTTAATCAATGTAGGAACTTCCTCAAAACCTCTAAATGATCTGTTGTTTGTGTTAGATTGGTCGATGTTATGGTAATAGAGTGAGTTGCACGGACTTTTATTTTGGTTGTGTCAATGTGCTAAAATAAAACATTGTGTCTTATTCAACCTTCTAGTGGGCACATTAGATTCAATAATTTGTCGCAAAAGATTCTTTCTTTACTAAATATTGAAATCTTTTGCGAACAGGTAACCAGAGGTTCAAGGAGGATGAAAGTTTCTATTTTTGATCTTGTGGTGGGTGACATTGTACAGCTCAACATTGGTGATCAAGTAAGTGTCAAGTCATTTCGACATTCTTTTGTCACTTTTATAGAGAAATCAATGAATCTTCTTTCTAATTTGTTAACCTGTGCAGGTAATTGTTATGTATTGCTTGTCATACTCAACTGGAATTTGGAGGTTGAGAGTTCTAAGCAGAACACAACTGCTTATTACATGATCACCAAAAATGTGTTTTCGATGACTTGATATATGATGTCACAGTTCAAGTCGAAATACATAACGACTGCTTCTATGTGTAATGTGTTGTGTGGGAGTTTTCGATTGAACGCAGATACCTGCTGATGGACTGCTGATTGAAGGGCATTCAATGCTTGTGGATGAATCGAGTATGACTGGTGAAAGTGAACCTGTCTGTATATCTCATCATCTCTCCAATTTCGATTGTCTTCTGCTTCGGTGTCATAATGCTCTTGCGCATAATCAAAGACTTTAGTTGAAAAATGTTCAGTGATGGAACTAACTTGGTTCGTGGGATCTATCTATCTATCTATCTATCTATCTATCTATCTATCTATCTATCTATCTATCTATATCTGTAAGTGTGCCAGACCTTCCTTATGAGAACCTCTTTTGGAAGATGACAAAATGGCTGTGTGCAGATGGCTAAGGATGAAGAGGAGCGTCCCTTTATGCTTTCAGGGTGTAAAGTAATGGATGGTTTTGGCGACATGATGGTTTGTTCCAGATAAACCTTATGCCTTGTTTTATACTTATAAAGAAGTCTGCGTAGTCACTTTTAATTGCACAATGCATCACAAGATTATCGCGCTTTCTCAGGAAACATACGATCCCTATCATGTTTACTTGAGAAAATTCTGGAATATAAAATGAGAATGCATGCATAAAAATCTCATGTTTGTACATCTTCTGTGAGGATATAATTATTTCTGTGACATGTTTGATCAAGTGGAAGGAAAACATGTAGAATGGATCATAGTCATGTGTGACCTGTGCAGGTTACAGCCGTAGGCATGGCAACTGAGTGGGGGAAATTGATGGCGACCATTAGTGAAGATAACGATGAGTTAACTCCTCTGCAGGTTTGCAATGGTTTGCCTTCTAGAGTCGATCATAGTATTATGTAAACCACCAAGAAGACAAAGACCTTACATTGCCCTTGTTAAGGATACGTTTTAATCTTGCACAGCTGCTGCTGGTGAGGTAGTGTAGAGCTGAAACAGTATCCATTTTGGCCCTCCCTGATAGACTCCTTTGTTTCAGAACGCCATGTTTTTTGCTGGAATTTTCTCTCTTGCGTCAGGTTATTCACTCATGTTTTAGGTGATCGATTGCAGTGTTATGCAGTATTAGCATGATTATGATTTCCTTTTGTATGAGGTATTTCCCCATATTCAGACGTATTTTGCAGGAGCGCCTCAACAGCCTCGCTACGACTGTTGGCAAAGTTGGCGTCAGCTTTGCTGTTGTCGTCTTCATTGTCCTCGTTTGCCGGTGAGAACATAGTGAGCTCCAGAGATGGTTTTGAAATAATACTGTTGAATCGTCAGAGGAGTTATGTGTGTAGGAACGCAACTGCGCCACATGCATATGTAAAATGTTAATATTCTTGTGCGCATTGCACACGAACTGTCGATTTCACGCTCTCAAATGGCCATCAGATGAAAATCAGATTTTCATATACATTTCGTTTCACCACAGATTGCTTTGTTAATTTAGTGAAGCAGATTCTTTCCTCAGAGGTAAAGTAGACTCATTATCGCCTCTTCTACCTCTCAAAGGTTCCTGGCGGTTGTTGATTTCAAGAATTTTTCTGGAAGTGATGGAAAACAATTTGTCGACTATTTCGCAATCGCAGTAAGTATTCAGATTTTCCTGGTCTCTGGTATTTTCGCCTTTTTCCTGACCAGCTCTAGTGAAAGTTCTTGCCCTAAAAATGCTATTTATTTCTGTTTATTAACTCCGTAGTTTTAACGTGAGGATGAGTTACACGGAGTGTAATGTGGGATAAACGCAGGTGACTATTGTGGTGGTGGCTGTGCCGGAAGGACTGCCTCTTGCAGTAACTTTGACGTCAGAACCTTTGACACCCATACATTTAATATAAATCTCTTGATCAGATAATTCACCCTTTCCAATTCAAAGTCCTTTAACGTTCTGGTTGGTTCTCTATTCCTTTCAGAGAGGATCATGTTGTAGCCTTAGCTAGGTTTGGTGTAGGTGATACTTTCAATGTTGTACTGCTTTTAAACAGGTTAGCATACTCAATGGCAAAGATGATGGACGACCGAGCTTTGGTAAGTTGTATCGTAAGATTTATAAAGCTCTGGTCTGTTAAAGTAATATACCAAAACATGTGCTGTTGCCTGTAATCTTTCTTTGAAGACTTACCTGCAACTCTGAAACTGCATGAATATTGCTCAGGTCAGACACTTGTCGGCATGTGAGACTATGGGTTCTGCAACAGCTATCTGCAGTGACAAAACGGGAACTCTTACAATGAACTTGGTCAGTTCATGTCCTGTATGTGAAATTGGGTCAGTATCAAGGTTGTATTAAGCTTGGTTTTTGAGGGTTCTCATTTTTTATGGGGGTGGTTTGACCATGACATGTTTTAAGTCTCCAAATTGATTGTACTCACTTGCACGAGCTCAGGTTTAGCTTGTTTATATTTTTCTACTTTACTTTTCGAAACAAGTAGTACGGTTCAGTGCCTCAGGTGATTCATATTATTGGTAAGGTGGTAGCTTGGTTTGACTCTCGTTCTGCGTGTCATTTGCAGTGTATTTACCGATTCATCTTTCACCCTTTGAACTCATCATGCTCATGCTTGTGCGCTACTAATCGGGAGTTTATTTAAATGTTAAGAATTTCCTTTGCTCGAATTTCATGTTCAGATCATTTGCACAGCTTATGTACATTTTTCAGTCCCCAAATAACGTATGCATTTGATATACACTTGTTTACTTGACATCCTCCAGATGACGGTCGTAACCAATTGGATTTGTGGACAACTACGTACATCCACTTCAATCGACCAGGAGGTTAACACGCAAGTTACTGAGGTAGCACTGATTAACTTGTCCAGGGACAATTAATTTCTAATGAAAGCCTTCAGCTACTATGTGGGACCAGTGGAGCGACTTACTTAATGATTTTACCTTGTAGATAATCTTTCAAAGTGTCTGCCTCAACAGCAACGGAAATGTGTTCTTTCCCAAGGTAATCATACTCGATGTACACTTTCAGTTGTCGGCGTAAGATGAGGGACAATGTTGTTGTAGTTCTGTTATGCGATCGTTTCTTATCAACAAGCAACGTGCATCATTCGATGCGGAGCTCTTCGTTAGCGATACATTTTTACTTATCCATGTTTCTATTGTAGGGGGGGGGGCCTCCGGAGGTGAGTGGGAGCCCCACCGAACAAGCTGTGCTCTCTTGGGGAGTTAAGGTATGATATTTCCAATTGTAACGCATTTAATAGTTTATTAGCTCACAACCTATCTAAGATTTTTGCAATTTTGTTGACAACAATATCACCAAATCTTCGAGGTTGGTGCACGAGTTTCTCAAATTTGATCATAGTTAGAAGTGCTCTTTTCTTTCCTGAATGGTTCCATAAATAATTCTGTTTGAAGTGATGTATAGCGTGCAGCTTTGGGTATACCAGAGCAGAAAATTGCGCATGTCAAGCTTCTTTCACAACATGTCGAGTCTTTTATGCTCACTCTTTATTATGAACTGCTGATTTATTTCTATCAATCTGATCAGTTAGGTGCAAAGTTCGACGAAGTCAAGAAAAGTTGTACTGTGAAAGGAGTGGAGACCTTCAATTCCACTAAGAAGAAAATGGGAGTCTGCTTTAGTGTGAGTCGGAATTGTAATTTAGCCCCAATTTCCTTTAATTGCGGCAGGAAACGAAGCCATTTATAGAAAATAAGTTTGTGCAGATTATGTTCATCTTGGTGTTGCATCATCCATGTTGATCTATCTGCGAGGAAGAGCATCCTTTTAATTGGGAACTGCTTCAATAGTGTCTTCCTGGTGCAGACACAAGAGGGGAAAACGTACGTGCATTGGAAAGGGGCAGCTGAGATCGTATTGGATTTTTGCTCTAAAATACTTCAACCGGATGGCACAATGATTCCACTTGATCCTGAGAAGGTGTATCCGTCGCACTCATTCGATTAGTAATAATGGTTCTTAAAGTCTATATTAAAGTCCATTTTAAAACAGTAGATTCTGTTTGTTTTGTTTTCATTTGGGGAGTTTAGTATGCTTGCGACTTTCGTATATCGAACAACTCCTGTCAATTAACCTCACATTTCTAAAATTAATTTGTCGCAGATGCTCCTAGTCATGTAATTTGACCGTGGGTTGCTCTTGTGACTTTTTGGAATGCCTACTCACTTTTTTTTGGTGAGACATGAAACAGATGGTTGAATTGAAGTTGATAATTAGCAGTTTTGCAAACTCTGCGTTGCGTACCTTATGCTTTGCTTATAAGGAACTCACATCTGAAGAGGTAGCGGGGTTGACTCCTGAAAGAATTAAAGAAAATGGGTTGCCTGAAGGAGATCTTACGTGTATAGCTATAGTGGGAATAAAAGACCCCTGCAGGCCTGGTGTTCCTGAGGCAGTAGCGAGATGTCAGGCGGCGGGAATCAAAGTATGACGCGTTTAAAGGCTCGTGTTTTCCTTCCTAAAAATGGTCTTGAAAGTAACGGACACACTTGGTTTCACTAAATACATGTTATGCCCAACTTTTGCAACCAACCCCTGTGGAGTTGTTTGTCAGAGGTTTTATTCGAAGTAACCATATCTTCTTTTGACGCTTAATTCCCTTGCTCTTGCTTTTTTCGAAGCTCAAATTCAGGTCAGAATGGTGACCGGAGACAACATTCACACTGCGAAAGCTATTGCAATAGAGTGCGGAATACTGACTCCTAATGGCATAGCTGTAGAAGGAAAGGATTTTCGAGTCATGACTGTTGAAGAACAGTGTGAGTTGCTGCCAAATGTAGACGTAAGTTTGCAGATCTTTGTCTACTTTACACCTTCTTTCCTCTGCTTTACCACTCTTCTATAGGGAACATGCTGAGCCTTGTCCCACTTCAACTTCTTCCTCATCACATTAGGTTGGCAATGTCGATGACTATATTGATACCTCACAGGTATGATTAAATTCCAAAAAGTCGAGGCAATGTAACCAGATTGTGCACGTATTGTTTCATTGACCATTTTTTGATATTTGACTTGTATCAGTAAGAACTTTGCATCAATTTTAGTAGTCATAACTGGCAAATGCCAACGAGGTCTTTTTGAACATCTTTTTATCTTTTAATCTGCTGCAGGTTATGGCAAGATCCTCTCCTACTGACAAGCACACGCTTGTAAAAAGGTTGCTGGAGATGGGAGAAATAGTTGCAGTGACTGGGGATGGTACAAATGATGCCCCAGCTTTACACGAGGTGCAAATACTGCGATAATTGCATTGGTTGCCCACTTAAATCCGTACTGTCTCGAGAACAAGTATGTTACACTCAAGTTCTAACTTGTGCAGCTTGCACAGTCTTCCATCGCTTTATTGCTGCTCAGCGAGCCTTTAGACGAGGGTACTATTAAAATTCCCCTGACTTTCCGCTTGTTTTCTTATGAAGGCATCAATTGGACTGGCCATGGGCATTGCTGGTACAGAGGTGGCAAAGGAGAGCTCCGACATTATAATTTTAGATGATAACTTTGCCTCCATTGTTAAGGTATGTGAATATTGTGCACCCAGGCTTTTAGATGCACGCTCATCAGAAGATTGGACAGTGTCTTGCTTGGGTTTCAGACGTGCTATTTAGAGAAGTGCATGCATCCAAAGACGGCTTTAGGAGTAGATATTACAACTTCTTTTCTTAAAGTGCGATTTTGGTTGCAGGTAGTAAGATGGGGAAGGTCAATATACGTGAACATTCAAAAATTTATTCAGTTTCAGACTACAGTGAACGGAGTGGCATTGTTGCTTAATTTCATCACAGCCTTAGCCAGCGGTGAGGCTCCTCTTACGGCTGTGCAGGTATGCTTGAACTTTACCTGGCTTTTGATTTTCTTTAATCGATACTGGCTAGATATTTAGCAATGTGGAATGCACCTTAACTTTTTTCTCCAGAACAGTAGTTTCCATAATACCATGAGCCACAAGTAATGGCTCTAAGTGATTATTTTGGCAATGTTACTTGGACTTGACCGCAATGAGGACCGATAATAATGCTCTGCTTCTGGAATGCCGCAGTTGCTGTGGGTGAACCTGATCATGGACACTTTGGGTGCGTTGGCTTTAGCTACAGAACCTCCAACGGAAATCCTTATGCAAAGACCACCTATACCATCCACGTAAGCAAAGTGTGTACTACTCACATGCAGGCTTATAAAATAACGAAGTGGTCTATTTCATTTTCGAAACGTTGACACTCTATCGGGGGTTCACGTTGTAGGACTCCTCTGATAACCAACGTCATGTGGCGCAACATCGTTGGTCAGGTACATGGTTCCCTGGTCATATATTATGTTCCCACTAAAAATTGTATGCTACTATTTCATCTGGATCTCACTCTCAATGTTTGTAATCCTTCTTATATTTCAACCACTTCCAGCTTCTTGCAAGGTTCTGGTATGTTGCTGTTAAGGTTTAGGTTCTGTTCGAAAGGATTTTTCAGGATTCCTTGATGTAACAAAGAATGTTCACCGCTGTTCTATTATCTAATAAACTTGGCTGTTTCACACGCAGACACTGTACCAGCTGTCTATGTTGCTTGTGCTGCATTTTAAAGGCTATGAGATTCTTGGTCTCCATGACGAGACTGTGAGACTCCCTCTTATCATGATTCTGATTACATGATGAGACTGTTATCCTAGAAGATACAAAGCATCATAGTGTTTCGACGATCGTAATAGATTGCAACAGACAGAAGCGCCATTTAAGCACAGCACATTTGTTGATGCCTTGCCTTGAAGCAAGCTTCGAAGTCTCCCTAGTTCTTTGTTGCATAAACTAACTCTGGGTGGGCGTGTCACAGTGGAATCCAGTCACAGAGAAGACAGAAAGAGAGGAAGAGCTTCAGACTATCATTTTTAACGCCTTCGTGTTCTGTCAGGTGTGAATTGTTACAATCTAGACAGAGCAGACATTATGCTAATCTGAAAATGCTGATATGAAAGTCCGTATATTTAGAGGACTGAGTTATTAAACATTCCATGATCATTTGTTGAATCTTTACACCATAAATGAAGCAGATATTCAATGAGATAAATGCAAGGAAGCCTGATGCGATGAATGTCTTCGAAGGGTTATATAATAATCATCTCTTCCTGTACGTCACGTTGTTCACGTGTATTATGCAGGTTCTCATTCATGTGCCCTTACGTTTTTAAATATACCGCGTGTTTTTGAATTTTATGTTGTAGTAATCAGTCATTAGAATTCACCTTTCACTTTCAAATAATAAATGAATTTTACTTTTTACGGTATGTCGTTTACCCAGTTTTTCTCGCATGTCTTACTCAGGTTGGATATTGGATCATCTTTCTTTATTAGTTTCTTTTTCTGGTTGATTGTTTGATTTAATTAATTCAAATCTGTTCTGATAGTGCCTCTGTTTTGGGGGCTTGCGTTGTCAGGCTTTGATTGTGGAATTTGCAGGCGACTTTGCTTCCACAGTGGGATTGAATTGGCAAATGTGGATATTATGTGTATGCTTGGGCCTACTCAGGTATGTTGTTTCTTTTCTATATCTGTTGTCAACTGATCTTTCAGCCCCTTCATTTTCGATTATGTCTTAGTACATGTAAATGAACTTGCGAATTCCTTGTATAATGTCTATACGGCATCCGTTAATTAAAATGGGAAGGGTGGAGGATTATTGCAGCATGCCTTTCGCTGCTGCGGTAAAACTTATTCCAGTACCAGATGAACCATTCCACACATATCTCTTCTTTTGGAGGGCACAAGAACACCATATCGTACTCAGCGAAGGGGGTATATTCTCATCCTTTATTCTCTGCTTATTTGATGAAGAATTTGTTTCTTGAAGCCGTTTATTGAAGCTTTGCACCTAGAGCTCGACCTCCAAAGATACATAAAGCTGAATATTTGTATACTTGCCAGCATGTAACACGCTGCATTGGAATAATAAGTCAATTCCCAAATCAACACTGGATATTCTCCTGGTCGGTTGGGCTGGAGCTAGGTAGCTGAAGTTTTTCTTCAAATCTGCAGAGTTGTGCCTGCAAGCATAAGGAACTTCTGAAAGTGATTGTCATGATTCGCAGGAGCTATCACCGCGGTGCTGGTTGGGCAGAAGGGCAATGATGAGGGAGTCCAGTATCCGGAAGGGACCAAATTTTTGGAAGCTGTAATTGGTGGAGAAACTGTGCGGGTGCCTATGCCCACATACCCGTCTCCTTACCCACCTCCAACTGAGCCATTTTTCTCTAGGCTCAGGTATGCCTTTTTCCCCAACACTCATGCCAAGGCGCCCTCGGCGACACGCGCAGCCCAAGTACCCAAGCCTGGTGTAGCCTGGTCGGATAAGAAATAGCTTCGCTTTTATACATTCTGTACAATTCATGCATTTTGGTGAAGCCGTTTCAGTCGTAGACAACCATCAACCCTCAGTTGTGTTGCATCTTCTCTCCAAGTTCCTCGGGCACCTCAGTTGACCACTCATATCGAGCACATCCTCTCACATCAACTTTTTTTGAAAGTCGTAGATGTGAGACTGCATTTTGTCTAATCATTTCAAACGAAAATGTGGCGTCACAACGAGAGGCTTTGAGGTTACATCACCAAGTAACTGTGGATCTGATTTCTGGCTGCAATCATGGTGTTGCATTGTTTATACATGAGACCGGTGTCAGGCTGACACTCAGGTGGAATGTTCTTCTCGCACCCCACATGTTGTAGCAAAAGCGAACATACTTGTGGTTTGGAATATACGGCAGGAAGTTCTTAATTTGAGAAGAGCAGTCCGCAGGAACCATGAACATTAGTTCACAGGAAAGCATTCTCTGGAATTCTTAGAATATACCTAGTTACTGGATGGCAATGGATCAGGAGTTCCTTCAGGAATTTGTCTTAAAGATTTTAGTGATGTGAAGCCCTTATCTAATAACCTAGCCTACTACTACCTCAGCTCCAGACTCAAATTTTTCTATGTGCCTACGAAAGTTTTTAGTCTCAAATCGTATACCCGAAACGATTTTTCTGATCTGCTGCTGAAGTAAAACTCTACAGTTTTCTAGACTTCTACACAATCTCCAGGTCATTTGTGTATTCTACTATTACAACTTCTAAGTGATGTCATGAGCCAGCCTCTAACTGGAAATTGCCTTAAAAGCTTTGTTTTTTCTCAATTCATGAAATTTTTTAGTTCAAAGCTCTCACCTTTTGCCTGTTTTGACACACAAAGTGGTTATTGCGTCCCAAATATGCAATCCAGCGTCAACGAATGTGATCAGTGCAGTAGAATTGTGAAGAGTAGAGTGCGGACAGAGGTTACAATGGAAATTGACCTACAAACGCACAGATGAATCTCTGGGTAAAACATGTAAAACTGTTGATGAAGGTTGTAACATATTATTTATTAAACTTCTTGAATAGGATGTAAAGAATAGCCTATAGCTAATGTGATTTTAAAAATGTCAAGTTATTAAAATTCATATAATATAATCCAAACCACAGTTTTAGTGCTTCTGAAAAAATTGAATATGCATATCTGCGTAATCACAACTCTTTAAATAGCTTATAAACATTTTGAAATCTTATTTGTAAATTTCCATCATTAGATGTATCGATAGTAAAACTCTCTCTCACAACCAAAAAACTTTAAGAAGCATAAACCAAACAACATTTTTATTTTTTATTTTTAGTATTCAATAAGACCTACCAATCTGATCAATTTGAAAAGACTTTGTAAGAATGCTTACTTATTCAAAAATACCTATTTATACATACTTTGGAACTAATGCTCATCCCCTTACACTTTACAAACAAACAAAAGTAAAAATAAAATACACACACATGCACGCACACTTAAATAATTATATATATATATATATATATTGTATGTATTCCCATGATATTGATATTGCAAATCCCTCCACGTGGTATCAAAATTCCAAAAGTGTTCAAACTACTTCACGTGTCAAGACGGCGAACGTTACAAATAGTGGCCATCAAATAGTATCTAATGGGGGTTCAGCATTGACGCGTACTACCGCTTTCCGCCGCTCAAAAGTGACGAATCGGTCACAGCCCGGGCTCCCTGCGTTTCTTGGCGTCAGCTCCGCTGTGGATGACATCTCTCCTCTGTGCTGCTGGGAATCCGCCGCTTGCTTGCTTGCGTGCAGCTGCAGATGCTGGATCCTTACACCGTGGGATATCGTCATCCACAACCTCACCTCCTCCTCTTCCTCCTTTCTACTCTACCAACATCTACTGCAGTGTCGCTTGTCCGACCTCCCCTTTCACTCCAAACAACGCACCAAGCAAATACTTCCAGCAATCGGCAATGATGATTTAGGCACCACCCAATTCGCAACGACAACATCGCGGAGTCTCTCCTTGCTCCACTTCTTTGTTCACTCCTCTCTTTCCCTTCTTGCTGAACACCCCAGCACCTGCATTGTCTCCTTTTCTCCCTTTCTCCTCGTAGAAACCCGAACGCAATTCTCGCAATCCACCCTATCTCGCCCCCAATTGTGTCGTAACGTCCTCTTCATCTCCTCTCCGTCCTCCCTCTCCCCTTCTTCTTCCTAGTCTGTGTGTGATTTCGGTTGTTGGGTGTTTCTCCCCCCGTCGTGAGTTTGTTTCAATTCGGCTCTTTCTGTGCTACGCGTTGTCTCCTTCCTTGCTGTTGGAGAGGTTTATACAACCGGGTCCCTGCGATGTCACTACTTTCGACTGACTTGGTGCACGAATGGCGCACTTCTCTCCCTGTCCATGCCTCCCCCGTTGTTAGCAGCAACGTTCGACCCAGTTCTTGGTGCTTACTACGCTCATTCTTCAGCAAATTCTACTCAATTTCTCTTCTACACGTTTACCACTACGCAGCCTCGTGTTCAGTATCCATGTTCTTCAGTGCTCAGTATCCCTGCTCAATCGCTGTTTTAATTCTTGTCCTGAATAGGGTGTAGGGTTTTAGGAGTGTATTTGTTTCTGGAAGCGCTTTCTTCCATGTGCCCTGATTGTCCTACCTGATTCGACCACTTTTTCTATGATAGAATCTACGCAGAGCTCTCGTGGGAACACGGCGCTGATTTTTTTGTAGATACCGATCAGGATTCTCGATTCTCATCGAGCAAGAAAACAGGTACAAGTAACTGATTATTATTGCGGATTGATGTGCAGCGGTTTCAGATCCAAACTGAAAGGCGGAAAGGTTGGTCCATTAAGTACCATGCCGGTGCTGGGTTTGGTTGGGTCAAAGCGTTCGGGAGTGTTGTGCGCTGCAACAAAGGAAGGGAAGGAGAAAGAGCAGGACACCAAGGATATAGATGCTGAGACCGTGACAAAGAAATATGGACTTGAAGCAGGGCTATGGAAGGTCTCTATTTCATTTTGGATGACTTCTTAGGTCAAGGGTTGATGTGCAAATAATTCTAATGACAAATAATTCTAATGGAACGGTCTGTTGCTTGTCTCTGGATACTTTCATTCCCATGTTTTGACAGCTAATCTGGCTTAGGAGGAGTCCAAGCCAGTGGTTTACATTGCAAGAATATCGATGTTCGGTAGACACCAAGCTGAACCTGGCTTAGGGCAATGCTGTTGTGTTGTACCTGGAGCTACTTTCGGAATCTCGAATGGGAACGACTGTCAGGAATTAAATTTCAATGTTCACAACCATGTCCTACTTCTTCATGCCAACCGTATGATGAATTGATTCCACTGTTTGTCAAATTCTCTCGCAGATCTTCTCTTCGAAGGACAAAGAAAACAGTCCAGAGCAGGGGACCAAAACTAATCAAGCAAAGGAACTTTTGAAGCGCTATGGAGGAGCCTATTTGGTGACATCAATTTCACTGTCTATAGTTTCATTCTCACTGTGTTACGTTCTTGTACAAGCTGGGGTGGACGTTACCAGCTTGTTGGACAAGGTACGTTTGAAAGGGAAAAAGGTATAAAAGTAGAAATATAATGTTGTATGTTAAGATAATGCCTGAGACTAGTTAAATGTCTAGGATTGCTGTTGTTATGAGTTTGAGGAAGTGGATTGGTGGGTTTCTGTTTGCGAAAATCAATTATTATTGTAACTCAGTAATCGTATTTTTATCATATGGCAACAGGTTGGCATTCACGCGAATGACACTGGAGAGAAAGTTGGAACATTTGCACTGGCCTACGCTGCGCACAAGGCACTGTCACCAGTTCGATTCCCCCCAACAGTAGCCCTCACTCCTATTGTAGCTGGCTGGTTCGGGAAGAAGCCGGAGGATGATAATGACAAGACGTGTTCGTAAATCGGTCGTTGGTGATTCTCCTCTGCTTTTGTATGTACAGTAACCTATCCACTTGGAAGTAGGGTGTGAGGAGACGTTTCCTAATATTGAACAAAGGCAGACATACATATCTAGTGCCCCACGTTGTGCAGCAGTTCATATTAAGATACTGATTGTAATACCATTTAAGTTAATGAAAACAAATTATCGCGATATTGTACCGGCTCTCTCTAACTTGACTTGTGTGTTCACATTTTAGGTTTTTTGAATTAGAAGGTCAGTGTTTCTGACCGTTTTTGAAGTTTGGATCAGTCTGTTGGCGAACCTTATTCCTTACTTTAAAGATATTGTCATTTTCTTTTAACATGAGTATAGTTCCAGATTGCAATAGGGTAGGCAAAACAAAAACATCAAGTGTACAAATTGATTCAATTGCATGCCGATTGCTCCAATGATACAACTCATTACTAAACATATAATTGAGTTGTGTAAAAATTATATACCATTCAAAAGAACAGATTCGTTTTATTAGGCATTGAACTAAGGTAATATATCGGCTAAACAAGTGTAATCTTATTGCTCTTATTCTAGAACAAATAAAGAGTATGGCATTATGAAATGGCATCAGTACAATAATGAGTGGATATTTAGACCGACACATCTCCGAAATCTTACTCCTCAACCTCAATGTACATCTTTAATGGGATTGCATGGGAAGTGCCCATGCAGGTGTCACCTTTGCTAATCAGTGCTGCAGTTGAAGCGATTGCAAGTCGACACCATCTTCAATGCAAATCTAATATTTTCCGTGTTCTGAACACTGAAGATGGTGCCGACGATTAATACACAACCGCATTATCAATCTGACAGGTACTTTTTTTAGCAAGACTCTACATCTTTTTCAAGCATGTAAAAGACGCATCGTCTCACAATTTGCAATGATTGTGACACGCTATCTGAGATCCTACAAATACATTTACTTCATCATCCGAGTTCTGTCTACCAACGTAGATCACAACTGCATATTGCTCGGACATGAGCCTATAAGACTTGTTAATCTGGCTGCTCCATGTGGAGAAGAAATAGCAGGTATTCAATTGGCACAAATAAGCTTGAAGTTAAAACAAGAATGCTTCATGAACTTATCTTCTTCCTCTTTATCTCCTCAAGAATAGATTGCGGCAGAGAAAAATCCTCTTTGTGGTTTACAAGTTCCAATTCTTCGTCATCCGGTTCCTGTCCAAACGATCAAACCTACATTATCAAAATCCACAAATTTCTCTCGACTACACGTTTTGGAACTGCTAACCACGACACATATCAACCTCAAAATTACACAACAGACAGCTGTAGAACTGTCGCAATTTCAGTAAAACAATGAGATGGACACAGCATAATCAGAGTTTACGCAAGCAGGCTCTGGAAGCTGATTTAAGCACACGAAGAGCTTCTTGGGTGAGAAAAAGCCACATACCAGAAGGTCCAAATTGAAAAAACGATCTAGAAGTTGCAGGACCTCATCAGGTGAAAATCGTTGATTTAATCTGTATCCAGAAAAGATAATCACTAACCAAATTGTTGTATGAGCAGGTATGAAGACTTTTCTTTGGCACATCTACGAGCTCGAAGGTTATCGAACAAACACCATGGTGGTACTGACCTTCTCTCAAGATGATGCATAAGGCCAAAGAGGATGAAATGACGGTGCATCCCTGCCATTTCGAGTTTATTAGTATAAATCTCAACTTTAGTCTTACCGCTAGTTACGGGGTTTTTTTGTCGCTCCGCAGTCTTGCGGAGCAGGAAAAAAGACTTAATTATGGTGATACTCCACACCATTGAACCCTCTTTTCTGCAGCCCTAACAGGTTGCAGCAGCTGGGAAAATAAATAAGACCTGGAGACATTGATTTCCTTGAAAACAAGGCAGAAGCCACCTCTGACGAGTATTTAAATAGACACCCAGAAAAGAAAGACCACTCCCAGGTTACTTCATACACCATCGTCAAAAGAAAGGGATTTGGAATAGATCAAGCAATACCGGCTAAAAGGGAGGGACGGTAAATTGCGAAGGCTTCGAGCAGACGAAGTTCAAGCTCAACTTGTTGCGTACCCTTCTACATCCAAGAGACCAAAACGCAGGATCCACACAATTTCAGAGCATTGACAGCCAATAAATCCCAGATACTCTATTCATTACAAAGTGCAAAAAAGTGGGTTCCAGCCAGAGTACGTGATTTCCGATGATTATGTAAGGAAGAAAACATTGAGAATATGGTGTCATGAAAGAGAGGAACGCACAGATTCTAGCCTTAGTACTAGGCCGATAAACATTAAGTGACCAGTTCCATGGGAGATTGCTTCCGGCGACCAACACCTAACACAATCAGGCATGGCGAGGTTGTGGGAGCCATGTGAGGTTTTTCCGTAGGGCTGCAGGATTGAATTGGATGGGAAGGCGAGAGAGGATAAGTACCTTTAAAGGCGAAGAAGCGGAAGAGGGAGGAGTTGCAGCAGGTGTAGATCTGTGCGACGAAGTGGTTCCGTCACGGGGTTTCTGCTGCACATGGTCGCCCATGGCTGGAAGATTGGAGTGAAGCTCACATACTGAAAGTCCCACTGGCCCGGATCGAGCGCCAGGAGTGGTGCAGGTCTCAATTGGTCGATTGCATTTGTAATTCCATACACTACTCCCTTCGAAACCCTAATTCGAGGAAGACGAAGACGATGACCAAAGAGGAGGGGAAAATCGAGTCTCACGAACACAGTAAAGCTGACGTCCCCCGTGGCTTCAGCTCGGTGTCTGGAGCAGGGTCGATGGGAACCTCTCGTTTCCTGTACACACGTGATGAACTGCATTATCTTTGTAAATCAATCTCCATGAGTGTAGATTTTAGCTGATCAGAAGGAACAATAAAATCTTGAACTGTAAAACGCATTAAATAAAAAAAAAAATCTGATGTGTGCATGTTTCTCACGGTTGGTTAGAATCGTAGCTAATATAATATGATGAACATAAGCTACAGAAGCTTCAGTGCAGGCAATCAACGTAATTGTAAGAAGAAGTTGTTATGCTACATTTACACGGTTTTGTAAAGATCAACAACTAATGAATGAGTTCGAATTTTTTTCAGGTTGCAGGTGTCTTTTCTGGAGCAACAAGTGTACATTTATTTATCTTTTGCATTCCAAATTTCTTTTTAAAAAAACAAAGATTATTTACAATGAACCAATAGTAGTGATGTTGAGAATCGAAGCAGGAATCAAGGAAACAGTTAATATGTTAACCGACTACCAAAATCTACTACCATAACTATTATTCTAGCTGCAATGAAAAAGTTGGGGGAGAAGCATCTTCGTGACATGAAAGTTGGATGATAAGGCTCGATGTGCCCCTCCCCATGAATTGAATTGGAATTTATAGTAAAATTGTAGTCTTTGCAATAATTTGTGTTTTTGCAGAATGGAGAAAAATAACTCATCGACTACTCTGAAGTGGGCAAGCCCCCAATCCACACAATGTCAAGGGTAGAGGCTCTTAAAAAAGAGACCTGTGATGCGATGAGCCACTGAAGCAATGAACTCATTCAACCTGTGATCGCAACAACAAACACGTCTCATGGAACTAGTTGTCATGAATAACACGCTTTCAAAAATCTAACAACCGTCATCTCGCGAGGAGGAGATGGCACAAGAAGATCGATCCCAAAAATCTAGAAACTGGGTGCGGTGCGTCGGATGGACTATGAGAAGAAGAATGGTGTCGCTTGTTCGGGACTCGCGATCCGGCAGATTGTGTAGAAAAAGCCAACTCAGCAGAATAAATAATATTCGCTCTCGCCTCAGCCCCCGCCCCCTCACCCCTTGAACAGGGAAAACTAAGGGTTGTATTCGAAGTGTCGAGAAGGACAAGGTCGGCTACAGTTGTGGAGTCGCAGAAAGGGGAATCTGCGGAAGCAGCAGTGGAACTATTTACAGCAATGCACGAACGTCGCACAGAAGAATCGCCTCAATACATTCTCCAGGCGCCGCCAATCACCAGTGGCACTGGAGTCTTGATTGGATTACTCTGCGCCCATTGCCTGCGACTCCTCCTGCGATTTAGAGAGGATTCCCTACCAACTCTTACCCGCTTTTCCGATTTGCCTCGCTGAGCTGGGTAAGGGTATGAGCGCCATACAAATTATCCTCGGCCATGGACACGAATGAACCAATCTCAATGGAACATTTTCAGGAGCCAGCAAATTACACCTAGAGTCCAAATATTTAACTGCATTAGAAAGTGATAGTGTGGGTTAATGACCAGAATCTGCAAATCACTTCGACGAACATACATCTGTGCGAGGTTTTTATCAAACTATGCGGGCAGTAACTGTGACACATTTGATCTGTGGTAATCGTGGTAGTTTGAGGGCAAATTCTTGATGGTTCACTCTTCCTTTTCTTGTCTGTTTTTTTTCTCGAAAAGACCTCAGTTTTGTTCACGCTTTCTCCAAAGACCAACACGTGTGTTTCATTTGTGTTTTCCCTTGGAAGAAACTCCACATTCCTATCCGTTGTGGAGTAGCTATTCTGAGTCGGGTCCACCTCGCTGCAAGACATTCACTACCTGGAATGCCATGCAGTGCGAAGGTGGCAGCGAAGCTGCTGTGGACAGGCATGCTTGTCTGCTGGCCGCTTCGTTGTTTATATATCCGACCACAGCATGAAGCACGCAGTCGACGCTCATCGCAGGCCTTGTATGAAGAGTTACGCACACTGCCCTACACAGCCTCCTTAACTGTTCCTCCTTTGCCAGGTAAGTTCGTTCTTCACAATCCTTCCGACATTCCCTGATCTACACAAAATGTGCACTTCTGAAAACTGACACACAGGTGTAAGCAATAGCAAACATTGTGATAAAATGTGATAGATGGCAAATTATGGTGGAGACAACAAAAACTACGGAAGTATTTGTAACATTCTAAAAATATCATATATAAAATATTAAAAATGATAATAACTAAAATCTATAGCTAATGTTAGCTAAAATCATATATGTATAAAATAGAGAAATATTAAATCAACCTACCTATTATTAAAAATTGGCACATAGATTGTTGAGTTCATTTTCATCATCATAACCATCATCTACATTTGAATTGATAAAAACATGGTTTTTTAAAAAATAGAATTGATATAATTATAGATATATTAGTCGCAATAACAATTAACAATCAACATGTACATGAATTAATCCCTTCATTTTGTTGTGCCTTGTCAAGACTATAAATTCTTATATATTCAACCATCTTCTTTCTCACCTTGTAATATAGTCTTGCAATTTTTTTACATTGTGCCTAGTCTTTAAAGAGAGAGAGAAGAAATTGTCTACTCTAAGATTATTTGCATTTTGATATGAAAAATGTACTACACATTTCTCCTCTATCAAAGGGATCTTTTGAATATTTAGAAGACATATAGATAGATAGATAGATAGATAGATAGATAGATAGATAGATAGATAGATAGATAGATAGATTTGCGTATACTCAATGATATGTACTTTACAAACAATGCTCTAAAAAGCATTGCACAGATTTCAAATGAAACAAGAGACAAATTTATAGTCACCAAAACAACTCCATCTATCAAAAAAATGTTTCAAATTAATTGATTGGATGTCTAATTGAGTTGCATGTATGTTGTTTGCAAGATAATATACATTGACACCTCCTAATACAAAATAGTGGCCATAATTACGAGTCTTCAACATCACTTATAAGTTATTCTATTGCTTAGCATTTTCAATTAGCAGAAAAAGAAATGAAAGTTTAGATGCTTGTTGCAAAGATGGTACCAAAAAATGTAGTAATTGCACTTCACAAAAGAGATTCTGAAAAGTCATCTAATCACATGTACTATTTATTATAAGAGCCAATAATTGCATCTTATTATGTTTGATGGTTGTTTATCTATTGTGTGCCATAGATTATTAATTTACTTATTAAAGCAATAAAAATAACAAGGTAATTGTTTTCTTTTTTGTATAATTCAAATGTATTGAACTTACAAAGAAGTATTCATCCTTCATTGTTATGGATTGTACATATAAAAAAAATTGGTTTAGAATAATATATTATGTATTGTAAAACTTACCAATTTTAATATGTCTTTTATTATTAAAATTATATTTTCTCTAAGAAGAAACATAATTTTTTTTTGTTTGGTATTAATCCAACTAAGTCAATTGTATAGAAATATTGATCCACGTGCATTGGTGCTAATCAAGATTTGGCATTAATAAATGTCATTAATATTATCTTTTTAAATTTAGTTATCTTATTCTATATCACATACATCTTGAAGAATGTCTTAATCAATTGCAAGAAATATTTTATAATCAAGTTGGAAGCAAGTTGGTTGTTATTTCTTGGAGATTTGACCAGTGTGATGAATTCTACTTTTAAGGAGCTTTATGATATAGAATAGTCCACTCTCTCTACCAAGTATATATCCACAATTGCATATATATAATTAAATACTTACAAAATACATAGATACCATACAAGAAACATTTTGTTAAAGCTTAGTCAAACACATATTTTCACCTTGGAAGTGTAGCTACATTCCAAGTTGAAGTTCAAAATTTGGTGTTGAAGTTTTATTTAAAAGTGTCTAAGAAAGATCTTTGAAAGATATAAATTTGTTTCTCATTTTTTTGAAAATAAGATAAGAGAAATCAAAGCATATGAGAGTTTGAACAAACATATATATGTCATCAACATAACATTGGTTTTTTCACATATGTTGTAAATTATGTGTCCATGTATGCTTTGAATCTTATATTTGAATAATTTAAATGTACAAAAGTTCTAATAGATGTTAAGAATTTTTTGTACATATATTATTATGAACAAGAACTTGAAGAATTTAAATAAATAAGTAAGATATTTCTCAAAAAAAGATGATAAAAAAAAAAAAAAAAAAAAAAAAAAAAAATGTGTTTAAGAAGCAAAACTAAACAGTCTTAAAACTAAACTAGAAACATAAAATGACTTAATAAGAATGAAAAAAGTCTCATTCTTGCCTCCATATATTTTATCTAACCTAAAGCTATATAATGTCTTATAAAACCTCCAACTTGTATCCAACTAATAAGATAAGTATTTAATTTGCAAAGCAATCTTCTTACATGTATGGGCCATATTCAATTTGTACCATAAGTGGCCAACAAGTGTTATACATAGCCAACTTATTGACCATGTTTTCAACTTAAGAAATATATATAAACATGTATAATGGCAAAGCCATATCTACGAAGCTTCTAAAAAGCGTTGTCATATGATAATATAATTACATGGTGAAAGAGGAAAGAAAAGATTATATTATAGAAGAGCCTAAATGAAAATACTTAAACAAATTATCTTAGAAATATAGATAATAGATAAGGAGGTACTAAAAACTAATAAATATTAATATTACTTTCTTATAATTGTATTTGACTTGAATGTGTTTGAAAAATTTGATATTATTCAAATGATTAGATTGATGGTTATGAGAGTTTTTGTGGATTATGGTCTCACATAATTGAAATTTAGGATCAGTGAAGGTTTTTGTGATCTTGCAACATCCACCAATTTAATTGAAGCACAAATAGGTGAGAGCAATTTAGACTTATAAATCTACATATAAGCCAATTTTTGAAATAATTTAACAATGTAGCAAACAGAAAATAATGTTGGAAGATCAACATTTAAATTGAAAAAAGAGGGCAGCTAACAACTGAGAGGTTTTGGGAGCTTTTCTTTCAATTGGTGAGTTCAATTCTCTTCAAATTTTGTATGCTTGTTAAATGCTTATAGATTGAAATATAAGTAAAATTAGTTAAAATTAATAATTTAATTGATATTTATTGAAATTTTAAAATAATTTAAAAAAATAATTGAAATTTACTTAGGATTTTATTTGGATAGTATAGGATTTATTTAGGATTTAAGACTTGGTTAAGATTTCATTAAGATTTGATTTAGGATTTAGGATTTTATTAAAATTTAATTTAGAATTTAGAATTTTATTAGAATTTTATCAAGATTTTATTAGGATTTGATTAGGATTTTATTAAGATTTGATTAGGATTTGATTTAGGATCTAGGATTTAAAATTTTATTAAGATTTGATCTAAGATTTATTTAAGATTTAATTAATATTTTATTAAAATTATATCAAAATTTGATTAGAATATACTTAAGGTTTACTTAGGATTTATTTAAGATTTTTATTTTTAATATTTTTTTAAGATTTTTTTAAATTTTTTTAATATTTTTCTTTGAAATTAATTAATGAAATCTTTATGTTTTTTTTGTAATATCTTTTAATTTTTTTTGAATTAGTTAAAATTTAATTAAGATTATTAAGAATTACTTAAAATTTAATTAAGATTCTATTAGACTTCATAGAATCTTGTTGTTGCATTTTCTATTTATCTTCCACAACTAGATGTTTGGTGAATTTTTAAGCAAGAATTCATATTATTAAATATCATCTTCACAATATATTATCGCATTTATCTAATTTCATTTATATCTACTTACTCATATTATCAAGATAAACATTAGAATAAATATGCATATCCATAATAAAGATACATTAAAAAAGACAATGGAGTTCTTATGTAAAGATCAAATCAAAAGTATAATATATAATAGTGGTATTTTGATATTTGATGATTTTCATCATTATTATCATTTGGTGAATAATCTTATTTTTATGGATGCATTATTGCCACAAAAAAAAATTATTTCTTTTAAGGATCTTAATCCTATCTTCAATGTTATATGTCATACATTTTAGCTTCTATTATTTTACGAACAAGAAAAGATTTATAAACAAATGTTGGAGCTTGCATTGTTAGTCATTCAAAAAGAAAACGGCCTCGAAGTAATGAACCATTTGAAATAATTTGGTGCACATATAGAAACATATATTCAATATTCTCCTTCATAGTTTGAGATTATCAAAGTAGTAATTAATGTACATCTTTGTAAAATTACAAAAGCCCTAAATATAATGTATGCACTTATCATTTTTATTTTTTATTTTTTTATTATTAATTATAAGAAAATTTTAAATACAATCAAGTTTATAATTGAAATCTACAAATGCTAATTTGTACATGTTTAGAACTTGACATACTACTACAATAACTTAATCTAAATACTATTTTAATTTTTAGTATAATGAATTAAAGAATTTTGATTTTGTTAATGGATGATGGTGGCAAGGTGGTAGAAGTAAAAAGAATAGTTGAAATGAAGATGGATAGGAATTACATCTTAGTCTTCTATAGTTATAATGGTTGTCATTAAACCAAAAGTACTATAGATATATCTCAATTTTTGATATTTTTTATTCTAAAAGTAAATAATATTAATTCCAAAAATAAATCTATTATATTTTATCTTTTTTTTTAATTTATAAATAATTTCAAAAATGCTAATTCAATTGCCTTGATTCTTAGATTATTAAGCAACTTATAATCTACAACTAAATCACAAGTAGTTACATAAAAATAATTGTTAAAAAAAAAGAATCTAAAAGAATCAAATTAAAAATAAAAATATTAATAGAATTTTATTTCAAGCTATGTGTAATACAACTTAGTAGAAGTAGACAATGGATACATTCTGATTAATGTGTCTTGTATATAATATCAATAATTTGAACATCAAATATAAGATAAGCTAGTAGATGTAGAATATTTTAAAACTACTATTCATATTAAAGATAAAAACCCAATGAAAGCAAATAATCAAGTAAGACTTTTTTCAAAGAAGTATGACAAAATAGAAGTAAAAAAACATGTATATTAAAAAAAAACTAGAATGGCTATTACCAAAAGATAAAAAAATTAAAGACTCTTGAATCTAGACTAGACCAAGAAAGAAATTAACAAGAATGAAGAAGATTTTACTCTTATTTTTATATATACCATCTACTTATAAGCTATGTAGTAACATTCTATAAGACCTTTAGTATATGTTGACTTTATAAGCCACATGTCGTAACTTATAAGACAAGTTTTTTATATGTGGGCCATATAGTTAGCTTGTTTCATAAGTTATCAATACATGTGATATATAGCTAACTTTTTGATTAAGTTTCTAACTTAAAATTTAAATACAAATACATATAAAGTCAAAACCATGTCTATGAAGCTTCTGAGAAGCTATTCTAGAACACATTATGAAATTAATCTACTTTTATCTACTTATACTTACTTCTATCTAATCATATAGATAATATTAAAGTAAGTATGTATGTTGGTGACATTATCATCTCTTCTAAAGATGAGTTTCACGATACATAATCATCGTATGTTGAAAATTTTAAGATGCGACAACTTGAATTTGCCAAATACTTTGATCTTTGTTTTCTTTGAAGATGGTTGATATGTTTTTTTAGCCATTGATAATGTCCCATACGAGGATGGAAAGATCACCCTATTATTTGACAATTTTTGAAGCCTTTATAACTTCTTTTAAATAAAACATTATTAAAATTATTAAGAATTATTCCTACCTCTTATAAAATCACCAAACATTGGGAGTTGCTTTTAAGGTTGTGATATTAAATACGTTGTATCTTGCCATCTATTTGAAAAAGAGTATGTTGTTCTTGAGCATATTCATTTTAATTATGTCATCTTAAAGATTGAGACAATTATAATGTCTCATCTTGTAAATCAACAAATAATAATTCTTGAGTTAAATCAATTAGTTATTGGTTCTCCATCTCTTAAGTACTACAATATACATACAAGCTAAAAATAAGAATATAAAGTAGAATATTATCTTTTCTTGATCTTATTTTTTTTATTGTAAAGATTTATTATTCTTTATTTAAATTTTGATGGATATTATATATAGAAAGCCTCCACCTTCTTTATTACATTTATAAGATTCTTTATTGGCTTCTATATACATTCACTAATATCATATCCCCTCCAATAAATAAGTTATTCTAACCTATTTTGATATCACTTTGAGTCTAAGACTTTTTCTACCTCAAATTCTTCATTATTATTCACTTCTATAAGAAGAAGTGGCACTTGTTTTCTTCTTGGTATATTCATTGTCTTGTATGATTCAAGGAGAGATATGTGGAATATATTTATTGACTCTAATAGATGTAATCAATAAGCAAGTAGATTGATTTATTCACAAATAAGAAAAAATCCAAGTTTACAATAGTCCAATTTATGACAAGAGTAAGTAGTCTTGATATTACAACAAAGTAACCATAGTTTGTCAACCACATTGAATTATGGTTATTCCTTATGATAGGCACCTGTATGTATCTTTTATTATTCTTGGGCTTCTTTTAATTGAGCCTTCATTATTGTATGTAGCTTTGATAAATAATTTGCTAAGTCTTTTGACATAGAATTATCAACTCTTAAAAAATTAAAAGCATCAAGTCATGGATGATAATCATAATTAGTAAAAAAAGGTGTTTAATGAATAAAAGAATGTATTATATTATTGTAAGCAAACTTTGTCAATGGCAAAAGTATTGTCTAATCATCTTATTAGTAGTTGATATTATACTTCAAATACTATTCTAAATCTTGATTAACATACTTTGATTGTCTATCAGTTTGAAGATGAAAAGCAAAAGATAATTTTATATCTACCTTTAGAATCTTAAAAAAGATTTTCTAAAATTTTGATATAAATTGAATCTTCTTATTCAATATAATATCCTTAGATAATCCATGATAGTAATAGATATTTTTAAGAAAAAGCTTAATTATTTTTTTTTACCTTTGATAGATTTTATACATAGTATAAGATATGAAATTTTGATAAAATAATCTACTATCACAAAAATATAGAATCATACAAACCTTAGATTGAAAGATCTTTGATAAAATCTATAGAAATAGAAGACCATAATTATCTAGATATAGGCAATGGTTAGAGAAGTCTATATGATAGATGATAAGAAATTTTTGATCTTCAACATCCATCATATGAATGAACAAAGTCTTTTGTTGCCTTCAATATTTGTAGCTATTAAAAGTTTTTAAATATAAGCTCCAAAGTCTTATTGTATCCAAAATGTTTGATTGCTAGAAAGTGATGACATACTTGAAGAAGATATAAATATGCTTCTTGTTTTGAAATATATAGGCGTCCTTTAAAATAGAGTAGCTTGTTCATGAACTCAAACTTAGAAGCATCATGATACTTAAAAAAAAAGGTTTTTGATATCATAAACAAGATAATTACAAAATATACTTAATTAAATTTATTTGACAAAGGTTGAATTAATAATTAATGTTGATTTTATTGTTCAAAAATAAAAATACTCCAGCTTCAAGAAAATCATTCTTTATTGATTAAAAGATGCATCTCTTTTTTTAGGTATAAGATAAGAATGTCTAGAAAAGACATTTGACAAATCTTGTTATTTTTTAAATTGATAAGTGATTTTAAAATCAAAGCTTAGGAAAGACATTCTAACGAGTTTGGCAAAGATTCAAAATATGTGCTAACAAAAAATATTTAAGATTCTTATATTTTATATAAATAATTAGTAAATTAAATCACCTTATAGATAATGGTACCATTCTTAAAATAAATCTACAATTGTAAAAAGTTCTTTGTTGTAAATCTCGTAGTTAATCTTGGCTACCAAAAAAAAATTCAAATGAAAAGCTACTGAATGAAGTTTATTATTTGCTCCCATTTATGATAATATAGTATCTATTTATATAAAAAATGGCTTAATAAAATTAATGCAATACAAGATTAGTGCAGAAATAGAGACTAACTTCAAAGCTTCAAATGTTGCTATTGTTTCTTGTTATGATTGAAGTTTGTTTTTACAAATCAAATGTATAAATAGAGTTGCAACTTGAGAGAAGTCTTTGATGAAGATTCCATAGTGATTGGCAATTCTCAAAAAGCATTGGACATCTTGTATTATTTTTGAGATCTTTCAATTTATAATAGTTTAAATTTTCTTATGATCCATCATAAATTCATTATTTGAAATGATGTATTATAAAAAGTCAATTTGAATAGTATAAAATACATACTTTTCTATCTTAGTATAGAGAATTATATCTCTTAGTTTTTGTGATACATGAAAAATATAAATTTTATATTCTATTATATTCTTAAAATAGATTAAAATATCGATTAGATAACAAACAATAAAGTCATCTAAAAACTCTCAAAAGACATCATCCATTAAATGTTGAAAAGCTATTGGTTCATTTATAGGTTTAAAAGGCATGATATTGTATTTAAAATTTCCATACCTAATTCAAAATGCAATCTTTTATTCATCTCTTTCTTTGATGTGTACGAGATTATATGCTCTTTATAAATCTATTTTTGTATAAATCTTAGCTTGATTCAACTAATCAAGAAGTTTGGATATCAAACATAGCAAATACCTATTCTTGATGGTGATTTTATTGAATCTTTGATAATCGACTCACATTTGTAATAATCTATCTTTTTTTTTCACAAATAAAGTTAAAGCTCTTTCTAGAGATTTGAAATGGCATATGAAGTTCTTGGCCAAATTTTCTTCAATATATTCATTAAATTCACCTAACTCATTTTGTGATAAATTATAGATTAGTCCATATGACAATTGAATTTCTTCTTGAAGGTTAATTTAGCACTCATATGAATAATATTTTGAAAGAGTATTTACATTCTTCTTTTCAAATACATCTTAAAAATCTTAATATTGGCTTGGAATGGCACTTAAAGACTTTCCACCATTAAAGATAGGTGCAACATAAATGATACAAGGTAATCCTTCTTTTGGAGCATGCAAGAAAATTCTTACACCTACAAATATAAGTTTAGTTGCACTAAACTTATGACATTCTACTTAATCAATTATATTCTTAGTTATATTTTTTTAAAATTCAAGACTATAAGAAATTTAATCTATTTTAGGATTATATTTTTTTTAGCTATGATAAAATTAAAATAATTGGATTAGAGAGAGATCTAATGATATTAAATATTATAAAGCTACTATGACCATTAAATGTTATTTCTATAGGAAGGATTTTATGAATAATATTTCTTGAAGATAATATATGATGATCTATAATTTTTATATGAACAAGTTTAGTTTTCTTCATT
This sequence comes from Physcomitrium patens, assembly GCF_059467195.1. NCBI lineage: Eukaryota > Viridiplantae > Streptophyta > Bryopsida > Funariales > Funariaceae > Physcomitrium > Physcomitrium patens. Next base: position 12,810,905 of record NC_143423.1, on the reverse strand, counting down.
GAAGATATATTATGTCTTTTAGCAAATTTTTCATCTAAAAAATAAACTAAGGCTCTTGAATCTAACAAAATAAATTTTTTGTGATATTTAGGTCCTAAAATAATATTTATTATAAAATAAAATAAAAATACTTTGAAAAAAGAATATGACCTTTATTAAGTGTTGTACAAAATTCCAGCTGCATGGTCCCTATTATAGGTGGACAAACTTGTTTTTTGACATACTATCTTCTTTGATAGCCATATTTCTTATTTTGTGATTGTATTGCTTCTTTGAACAATATTGAGCAATATACTTAGATTTTCTATAATATAATCATAATTCTTTCTAACAACAACAAATCTTTTTTAGCTCAATTAGAGGTTTAAAATATACTACATCAATTTGCATATCTTCTACTTTTAAATGTATGTATTGAAGAGACATTGATGTTATCATTGAATTAAAGTAATATTGAGGCATACTTATGTGATTTTTAAATTAAATTTTAAAAAGTTGATTGTCACATTTCACAACAAATTCAATTGCTTGCCTCAATTTTTGAGTATTAAGTAAGTTGAGCATCAATTTTTTTACCTCATATTATAATCTATAGAAAAATTTGCTAGCAAATACAATATTATCCCACTTAATATCAATGCAAGTTGTCAAAACTGTGAAATATGTAATTTTACTACAAAAAAAGATGAAAATCATAATAATGTTGAATTTAAAAGAAGTATATTAATGAATCTAACTTACAATCCTAGAATTGGATAGCTTTGGAATTGAAGTTCAATCATGAGATGTATTTGATTGATTAATCTATGAAACTTAGATCTTTTGCCATCAAACTTTTCGAGTAGTGCAATCTTTGATTATCTAATATTGGAAGAATGTTCCACCATAAAATAAAAAATGACATGATTTGATGCAGATATTAAAGTAGCTCCAATCATCTCTATATCTTTGTTCTCTTGCATGCTTATTGCTCCTTGTAGTAGTGAATTGAATTGATGCATCTCAAGCATTAACTCCCATAATTACTCTTATATTTGTCCCATTGCACTCTTCATTTCAAGAAGTTCTACCATGATAATATTTAGAAAAGAAAATATGTCTAATATTACTTTAGACAAATAAAAGAAAGGACTTGAAAACAAAAAAAATACTAAAGATAATATCAGTTTAGAAGAAGGTAATCAACATCTTCTAATATGCTTATGTGTTATCAAGAGAAAGAAAAAATCCACTCTTAATCAAGAAAAGACAAAGTTTTAATATTATAAGTATATTCTTGTGAATTTATCTAGAATAAGAACTCAATGAAAGCAAATAATTATGTGATAATATTTTTAAAGAAATATGATAAAATAAAAACAAAAAACATGTATATATAAAATAAAAAAATAGATATTGCCAAAAGATAAAAAAAAAAAAAAAAAAAAAAAAAAAAAAAAAAAAAATGACAAGAATGAAGAAGGCTTTATTCTTGCTTCTATATATACTATCTATATAAAAGCTATGTGAAAACATTCTATAGGACTTCCAACATGTGTTGACTTTATAAGCCATATGTCTTAACTTACAATGCAATTTTTTTATGTATGTGCCACACAATTAGCTTGTTCCATAAGCTACTGATACATGTAACATGTGGCTAATTTGCTGACCAAGTTTTAAACCTAAAAGTCAATTGTAAACATGTATAAAATTAAAATCATATCTATAAAGCTTCTCTAGAAAATATTAAAGAATTAACATATTTTTATTTATTTTTATCTACTTCTATCTAATCATATAGGTAATTACTAGAATAAGTATGTATATCTGTGACAATTCTACAAAGTACAAAACAAATACTCTTTAGGTTGGTTTTCATATAAAAAAATAAAATTAAGTTGCAAAAGATTTATAGCAATTAAGTTTTTTCATTTGAAAAAATGATCTTTACTAAATGAAAGAAAAAATTATAACTGAAGTATGAGATAAGGAACCACTATACTATATAACATATAAGATATATTTTAATTAGATAAATATAAAGTGAGATAATAAGATATTGAATAAGAAGAAATATTAGTATTAAAAGTTTTTAGCTAAGTTGGATGAGAAGATTTTATTATTTCTATCTTCTAGTATCTAGTTTCAAATTCAGATAATAAAAAATAAATTCAAACAAAAAAGATTAAGATTATTGCTTTTATTGTTTAATAAAATAATTTGAAAATCAGTCACTAATTATAATTATATGATCATTTTTACATAACACTCTAAAATCTAAGTTGAGCTTGCAGACACCTTTGCAATGCATACAAAACTTTGCACCAATCTATATTAAATATTAAATATTAAATATTTCAACTTATTAAAATTTCTTTTATACATATAGCCATGATATTAAAATAGGTGAATTTTTGAGAGGCTATGCATCAAGTTTATGTTCTTTTCAAATATAGCATTGGAAGAAAGAAAAAATTAAAAATTAAAAAAAAAATAAAAAAAAGGTGGAAAGCCAATACATGATATAATTGCACAATTTATTCAACTTTTAGTCGTTTAAATAATGAAAGAGTTTGTTGATAGTAGATGAAAGTAAAGAACTTCTTGGCCAAGTATTAACACTTTTAACTTAAGTAATCTTTTTTTCTTTTGCTTTTAATGCATAAATCAAATTAATGCAAGCAAAATTATTCATTATAGTGATCTGTCTTATTTCTTTTTGTTTTTATAATAAAAAAAGACATGATAATAATGAAAAAAACTCAAAGCCATGTTATTGTATTACATGTATTTTTGCTTGAGAATATACTAGGCAGCTACCTTAAGAAGGTAAGTAAAAAAGTAATAATATTTTACCAAGTTAAATAGAATCTTAAATGAACTTTAAGTAATCTTTAATAATCCTAATCAATTCAAAGTAAATTTAAAAGAAGTTACAAAATAAATATAAAAAAGTCACAAATTAGGCTCAAAGAAAAATAATAAAGAAGTCATAAAGAAATACAAAAATAAAATCTTAAAAAAAAAATTAAATAAAAACTTTTAAAGAAATAAAAAAATCCTAATAAAATATCAAAAATATAAATTTTAAATAAATTCTAAATAAAACTTAATCTAATCCTATTTTAATCCTAATTAAAATTCAACTGAATCTTAATCAAATCTTCAATCAAATCTTAATTAATTTTAATGAATTTTAATTAAATCATAATTGAAATCCATATTGAAATTCTAATTGAACCTTAATTAAATCCTTAGTCGAATTTCCAAAACCACAATCTACAAAAACTTTTATATTCTTCAATCTAACTACTTGATTGACCTGAACTTTCACATACATATTTACAACAAGCACAATGACAAATTGCAAAATTTTTACTTGTAAATATATCACAAAATTCACAAAATTATCAAACTTCTAAACTTATTTTATTTTCCAAAATCTAAATCTACTATGTACATCATTTAACTTTAAAAATCCTTCAAAACCTCAATATTAATCCAAATGACATGAAACTAATTTTAAAAAATTTATTCTTATGTATAATTTCAAAACTTATTCTTTAATTTTTAAAATAATCTTAAAATTTCTATAGTTATGTAGCTTTGTTGTTCAAGGTTTGATTTTGACTTAGGTTCACTACCAACCTTCTTTAGATATCAAATTTTGATAATTTAGGGCAATTTTTTCTTAAATTTATTGTTAAATTTTTCTTAAAGATAACTATATTATTTACTTATCTCATTTATTTTAATTTGAGGTATTTATGCTCCTTGAAAGAAAATAGAAGTTTCTTTTATAAAAAATAACATTAAAATTAAAAAATTTACTACCTTTCTATCATTTATCCTTATTTTTTTACTATATCTTTTTACTAGGCTCTTCTATAATAACATCCTTATTCCAATCTTTTACCATGTAATTTTATTATTACATAATAACATACAAAATTGCACCACAAATCCTAATTGTACAAAGTTTAGTCTTTGAACATCACAAAAATAATTTTAACAAAGAGTATTATACAAGTTGTGTCAAATTATCAACTTAAATACATTTTCTATTTAATAGTTGGATTCATTTTATATATTTATTTCAAATTCTTTACCTATATATCACTTCATTCATTTGGCATATATTATTTTTACTTCATTTTCAAATTTCTTAGATTTCTTAATGTTTTGAAGTAAAGATACATCCTTTGAAATTTCAATCTTCTTATTAACACAAATCCAATTAGATTGTATAACCACTAACACCTAAGCTTGATTATTTGGAAACCATAATATTAACTTTTTTATTAGCATGATCACAATGACCATCATATAAAAAATATGCAAAAAAAATCATGACATATAAAACAAATAAAAATAATATCATGTTTTTATTTTTTGAATTTGTTACAAATAAAAAAAGTAATTAAATGTAATCTAATCTTATTAAAATAAAAATCAAGCAATACAATCAAATATTCTTTGATATTTAGACTTTATAAAATTATAAAAGATAATAAAAAAAAAACTATCCAATTTGATTGGCTAATAATATTCAAAATGTATTCTTTAAAATGATGAGTGAATCAAAGATTAATAAATAAGTCATTGATGTAGTCAAGAATTAAAAAATTCTTGCATTATTCATTGTGGACTTTGAGTGGAACCTACCTAATATAAAAAGGCTCTAAGGAATTTAGATCCATGATCAACTTTGTGCAAGTAGTTACAAAAATACTAAGTAAAACTCCACAACTCTATATATTACAAATTTTCCTATAATTTTGCTTTAACATGGATAAACTAAAAACTAAGACAAATCAAATCTAATTGTAAGTGTGAAGCAATAAAAACTATATTTGGAATACATATAATTGTTGAAGAGGCCAATCCTTCTTCATGACTACAAGTCTTTTCTTGCTCATTAAGAAGTTTGAAACGCACCATATCAATTTATATATCTTCTACTTCCAAACATATATGTTGAGAATACATTGGCATTGTTATTGAATTATAGTAGCGTTAAAGTGTACTTAAGTGACTCTCAGATGAAAATTCAAAAAGCCAATTGTTACACCTCACAGCAAAGTCAATTGCTTGACTCAATATTTGAAGATCAGATAAGTTGAGCATCAATTTTTTTATGTCATATTGTAATTTGTAAAAAAATTGGCTAACAAATGTAGCATCATCCTATTTAATATCAATTATAAGTTATCAAAACTATGAAGCATATAACATTACTAATCAATTTCTTTTGTCGCAAGATATAGATCCTATTCATTGTAATACAAATTGCATCATGTTCTCTATACATGGATTGAAATTCTATCAAAAAAAGCCTCCAAATTATCCAATATTCAATCTTGTCATTCAAGAGAAAATAAAAACTATGATAATGCTAAACTTGAAAGAAATGTATTAATGAATCTAACTTGCAATCTTTGATTTGGATAGTTGTAGATTTGAAGTTCAATCACAAATTGTATTTGATTGATAAATCCTCAAAACTTAGATCTTATGTCATCAAATTTCTCTAGCAATACAACTTTTAATTCTCTAATATTGGAAGGATATTGTATTATAGGAGAAAGAATATGATTTGGTGCAAATATTGAAGCAACTCCAATCATGTCTATATCTTTGCTTCTTGCCATTCTTATTGCTTTCTATGGCAATAAATTGAGTTGATGTATTGTAAGCATTAACTCCTTTAATTGTTCTTGCATTTGTGCCATTGCACTCTTCATTTTGAGAAGCTTTTCTATGATAACACTTAAAGAAAGGGAGATGTTTGATATCGTTCAAAACAAATAGGGGAGAAGATTTAGAAATAAAGAAAAAAAATACTAAAAATAATATTAATTTAAGAGAAGATAATCCGTAATTCCAAATATGCTTAAGTCTTATCAAAAAAAAAGAATAATTTATTCTTAATCAACAAAAGACAAAGCTCTAATATTATAAGTGTACTCTTATCAATTTATCAAGGAAAAGAGCTCAATGAGAGAAAAAAAAAAAAAAAGTGAGACTCTCTCAAAGAAATTAAAATAGAGAATTTTGTATATTAAAAGGAAAAATTGAAATGGCTATTATTAAAAGACAAAGAAACTAGAAACTCTTGAAACTAGACTAGAAATAAGAAATGAATTGATAATAATGAAGAAGGCTTTACTCTTGCCTCTATATATATTATCTACCTAAGATCTATGTGGCAACATTCTAAAGGACCTTCAAAAACGTGTTGACTTTATATGACATGTATTTTAACTTACAAGGCAATTTTTCTATATAAATGCCATATAATTAACGTGTTTTACAAGCTACCAAAACATGTGGCTTATGATTAGCTTGATGATCAAGTTTCTAACCTATCAATCGACTAAAAATACATATAAAGTCAAAATAGCATCTAAAAAGCTTCTTTAGAAGGTATTATGAAATTAATCTATTTTTACCTACTTCTACCTATTCATATTACCTAGATAACAATTATAATAGATAAATATACATAATAGTAAGAAATCTCCAATAATTTTTGGAATTTGTCAACTATTATAGAATCTTTATCAAGTACTTCTTTCAAGTTGCAACTTCACTTATACATTTGACTTATAAAGACAAACTTTAATAGAATTAAGAAACAAAAGTAGCATTTGAAGATTTAAAGTTAGCCTTTTGTTTTTGTACCAATCTTATATTACGTCGACTTTTGTAAATCATTTTTTATACAAACAAATGTATCAGACTTTGCTTTATTTAATATATTATCTTAAATAGAAACAAATGATAAACTTCATCTGATAGCTTTATTTCAAAAATAGTCCCATATTACAAAAAAAGATTTACTTCAAGAATAGCACCATTATTTAGAAGACACTCTTATTTCAATCATCATATATACAAATCATAAGAATCTTGAGTATTTTATGCCAACATGTATTTTGAACTGTTGTAAAAAAATTTAAGCATATCTTTCTCAAGATTCAAATTCATGATCACTTATCGACTAAAAAAATAAGGTTTGTCAAATGCACATTCTAAATGATCTTATCTTATATTTTTATTTTTTTAAAAAAATGTCACTTTTGATCAACAATGGATAATTCTCTTAAAGCTCAAGCATCTTCATCTTTAAAGAATGAAATCAATACTAACTATTGATTCAACTTTCATTATATAAGTTCAATCAAATATGTCTTTTCATTCTCTTATTCATGATATTAAAGAAAATCCTTCAAAGTCTCATGATATTTTCAAGTTTGAATTTAAAAACAATCTACTATATTGTGAGGAGTACTTACATATCCTAGAAGGTGAAGCTTAATTATAAGTTCTTCAAGCTTATCACAACTTTTTAAGAGTATAACATTTTAGATACAATAAGACTTTGGAGCTAATATCCAATAATTTTTAGTGGCCCCAAATGTAAAAGGTGATCAAAAATCTTGTACAATCCATTGATATTTACTCAAGATCAAAAACTCTTTGTCATTGATCTTATAGACTTTTTCAGCCATTACTCATTTCAAAACAACCATGGTCTTTTATTTCTATGGATTTTATCACAAATCTTTGAGTATTAGATTCTTATGATTTTGTGTTCATGATATTAGATTGTTTTAAGAAGATGTCATATTTTATACTATATACAAAATCTATCATGGATGAAGAAATAGCTAAGCTTTTCTTTGACAACACCTATTGCTATTATGGATTGCCTAAACATATTATATCAGATAAGAATACTCAATTTGTATCAAGATTTTAAAGAATCTTTTTTAAGATTCTAAAAGTGGACATAAAACTATCTTTGACTTTCTATCCTTAAATTGATAAACAAATAAAGCATATAAATCAAATTTTGGAGTAGTATTTGAGGTATACCATCAACTACCAATAAGATGATTGGACAATTCTTTTGCCATTGGCAAAGTTTGCTTATAATAATATGATACATTCTTCTATACAACAAACAACTTTCTTTGCTAATTATGATTATCATCCATGACTTGATGCTTTTGTTTTTTCAAAAGTCGATAATCTTGTGGCAAAAGATTTAACAAATTATTTATCTGAGCTATACACAATAATGAAGATGCAACTAAAGAGGCTCAAGAACAAAAAAGAGTGAAACAAATCCCTATCACTAGAAACAGCTTCATTTCTACATTGGTCATAAGATATGATTATTTTATTATAATATTAAAACTATTCGCTCTTGTGATAAATTAAATTATTGTAGACTTAGACCATTTTCTATTTGTAAACAATTCAATCTAATTGCTTATTGATTACATCTACTAAAACTTATGAAAATCCATCCTATATTTTACGTATCTATTTAGAAGTCATATTAGACAATGAATATCTTGAGAAAAAGACAAAAACTATCATTTCATATAAAAATGTGTAATAATCAAGAATTCAAGATAAAAGAAGTCTTAGATTTGAGGCAACGCAAACTTAAGTTGGAATATCTTATTCATTGTTGTAGATACAATATTAGCAAATGTACATGGGAGCTAGCAAAAAATCTTACAAATGCAACAGAGAAGATCAAAGCTTTTTATTAACGACATCCATCAAAACCAAGATGAAGGATAGCAAACCTTTGCAATAAAAGAAACACAATTTGAGAAAGATTGCATTCTATCTTCTATCCTTGTTTATAGTTTTTATGTAACTGTAGCGTTAAGGAGATAGAGAATCAATAGCTAGTAGATTCAACTTAAAAACCATCATTTGTTGACTTATCAAGCAGAAATTTTTAATTATCATAGTCCTCTAGACAATGTAATAGGAATGAAGACCTTTAAAAATAACATGTTCTTCCTCAAATAGATGGCAAAATATAATGTGTTTAGTATCACAACTTACAAAGAGAGTCTCAATGTTTGGTGAATTTATTGGAAGTAGAAACAATTCTTGATAGTACTACAAATATTTTGTTTGAAAGAAGTTATAAAGGTTTCAAGAATAAACAAATAACAAGGTGATCTTCTTGTCTTAAAATGAGATATTAGTGATAGCTAAAAGGACCAATCAATTACCTTCAAAGAAAACAAAGATCAGAGTATGTAGCAAATATAATTTTTCATATCTTAGACTTCTTCAATATGTGATGACCATTCTTTATAGAAATTATTTCTAAAAAGAGGAGTATTATCACAGACATATATTTATCATAATTATTAACTAGGTAATATGAATAGATAGAAGTAGATAAAAGTAGATTAATTTCATAATATCTTCTAAAAAAGCTTCTCCAAAGCTATATAGATGTTATTTAGACTTTACATGTGTTTGTAGTTGATAGATAGGTTAGAAACTTGGTCAACAAATTAATTACATGCCACACCTATTATTAGCTTACAAAACAAGTTAACTATAAAGCATCCATATAAAAAACTTGCCTTACAAATTAAGATACATTGTTATCTTGTAACACAACTATATGGTGAAAGATAATAATATGGATCTTATTATAAAAGAAGTTAAAAGATGAAGTAAAAAAATATAGATAAAAGATAGGAAGGTAGTAAAACTTTTAGTAGTAATGTTGTCTTTTTAAAAAAGTGGTTTCTACTTACTTTATAGGACCATAAATAAGCCAAAATAAGATAGATTAGAGAAATAAAAGATATATTCACATGTAGGAAGGAATTAGGAGTTGGTTTTAATAGAATTTAACTCAAAAGGGACAAAAATTGATACTTGGAGAAGGCCAATTATGAACCTGAATTGAAATCAAATCCCAAGGCACAAAATTGAGTCCCTACAACAAATCAAGGATTCTTTTGTTGATCAAAGAATGAGGTTTGAGAGGAGACTTGATAGGATTTCTATGTGCATTGATTTTGAGGGTTTTAGATGAATAATAACTTTGTAAGAGCTTTGGAAAGTTGATATTGTTTTTAGTGACTTTGATTTTTAGAAAATAAAATAAGATTGGCGTTTTAGACAACTTCAGGAGTTTGGTAATAGATCTACAAGTGAAATTTTCTAAAGTTGTGGTTGTAGTTGTGTTAAATGTGTGTTGTAAATTTGAGTTTGATCAAACAGTTAGATTGAAAAGCATGAAGGTTTTTGTGGATAATAGTCTTGAAATTTAGGGTTTTGAAGACTAGTGAGGTTTTCTTAGATATCTGTCAATCTGCCAATTAGATTGAGGGAAGTGTTTTTCTTAGAGGTAGTCAGCTTGATTTCTAACAAGTATGTAAAGTTTGGCAGCAAAGTAAAAATTCAATTAGGAGTAATTGGCTCTAAGAGATTGGCAACAGAGTTGGAGAAGGAGGCCGACTGACACCCAAGCACATTTTTGAGCTTATCATCTATTTGATAATTCTGATCATTTTCAAAAAAAAATTGTGTTTATTATTAACTTAATTAGTGAAGAATTTGTAAAATTTGAGTTGAATTCAAGAGTTCAAACATTAGTTATTGAATTTCAAAATCTATTATAAGATTGGTAGAAATTTATTTGAGATTTAAAAAATTGATTAGGGTTTGGTTAGGATTAGGATTTGATTAGGATTAAGATTTGGTTTGGTTTAGACTTTGGTTTGAATTTGTTTAAGATTTCTTTAGGGTTGGATTTGGATTTCTTTAGGATTTCTTTAGAATTCCTTTAAGATTCTTTGAAGGTTATTTTGAATTTCTTTAGGTTTTTTTAGGATTTTGTTGTGTTTTTTTTATAATTTATTTTTAAAATAATATAATAATAATAATAATAATAATAATAATAATAATAATAATAATTGGACTTAATTGATGTTTGATTATATTTGTTAAGCTTCTATAGCAATTTATATACAATTTTATTAGAGTGATTAAGACTTATTGTTGCAAATTCCTTTTATCTTTCACAGCCAAGTGTCCAATGCATTCTTAAGTAAGACTTCACATAATATGACAACATGTTGTATAAAGTCAATATGTTTTGAAGGTCCTATAGAACATTGCCACGTAGCTCTTAGATAGATAATATATATAGAGGCAGTAATAAAACCTTCTCTCTTATCAATTCCTTTCTTGTTTTTAATCTAATTTTAAGGAGTCTTTGATTTTCTTGTTTTTTGGAAATAGACATTTTAATTTCTTTTTAATACACATACTTTCTTATTTCTATTTTGCCATACTTTTTTGAGAAAGTCTCATTTGTTTATTTGCTTTCATCAAGTTTTTGTCTTTAATATTGAAATAGATGAATCAATTTGGTAAATTTTTTAATCTATTCAACATTTCCATACAAATATATATATATATATATATATATATATATTGAAATCTCTCATCTATTATTATCATAATAAAATATTAAAATATTAAAATAAAATAATAATTACCACTACTAAAAAAAATTATAAAATCAACTATCATGCATAATCATACATCAACTATTGTACATGTCAAACTGTCAATGGACATTGCATCATATCAATTTGTCCTACATTATTGATTTCCTCAACATTCACTATTACATTGAAAAAATCTTTCCAATCATATGCTGTGGAAATTCTGTTTTTTAAACCAGATGAGTGTGATCTAAATCTACATCATTTCCAAAGCTCCTGAAGCAAACGGTCACACAACTAAAATATTGCATTTGGCTAGGACGACAAACCAAAGGCAACTTGTGACACATTCCTCCGACCCTCCAGAGATGAAACATGAATTTACTACCAAAGCTTTTAACGATCACAGGAATCATTCAAATGAGACAACCTCCTGATTTACAGTAAACACTGATTTATTGGCAGACGACTAGACGTAGCTTCCATGTTGTGTAAATGCGTTTCTCGTATCCGTGCAGCATTTGAAACGATAGACGATACTCTTCCAACAATTGTTCAATGCAGATACAATTTGGTTTATACACTACGTCCTACACACTTACATGTGGCTCCTCCAAATAAGGAAGAGCTTCGAGTCCCCCTTGCCGAATATTGTGACATAAGCTGTCACAAAAAAGATGAGACAGCCAAAGCACAGGAGAAGGACACCGCACCCAAGTCTCAAATAAGTCTTCAGAGCTTTAGTGCAGCCAGATTCCTCTTGTAGAAACGGAACTTCAGTGTCTGCATGGTTTACCACGTCGACTTGACCCAGTTTGTTCTTCAGTAAGATAAAACCAGGTATGATGAAGATTACTAGGACTCCACCGGTAGATCCAACAATCGAAAAAACCTTCACAGATATTTCAATCCACATGATCAGTGAAGTGAATAGCCAAACCGATATTACTGTCATGCGTTACACAGCTATCTCTATAGCGCCGTTGTCATCACGTATAAATTTGAGCATTAACATAAAGAAACGAGACGAAAGATAACTATCCCAAGCGCTGAAACTAAGAGATGTAGGGCAAGAATCTTACAGCCCCAAGATCAGACGTAATTAAAGAAGTCACTAATGCAGAGCCGCAGAGAAACAACGTCAACAAAATGTGCAGCGTCGGTGAAAACCCCTCACTGATTCGATCACGTAGAACATATCTAACACCATCTTCCAATATTGTCCTGCACGGATAGTGACAAACTGGAAAACAAGCTATTGATACCTGAAACATTACAAAAGGTGTCGTCAGAAGAATTTCAGCAATCAACAATATAATTATGAACTGATGACATTCAATACACCTCGTAGCCAACCCGCCAGACGAAGATCATATGTACCTCAGCTACAAGAAGCACTCATGAACTCGCCTACTTTGCAAGTGATTGGACCATCTTCCACGGCACATGGGCTCGAAATTGTCTTCCAGAGAACCAACATAAATATATAAGGGTACACAGTAAACAAGCAGAGTAAGGGTCACAGAATTTCTACCGCAGCCATTCCGACACGCGCAATGTTTAAATAAAGGTTACTAGAACCAAAACTGATGAGAAGATCGCTTTGCACATCGGGGTACAGCAAGTAACCAAATTCACCCACCTGCACAGCATTCACATTTGTCAGGACATTAATGTGCATCTCTGCATTTCATAGAACGGTTGAGAACTTCCAAATAATATCAAGCTATCTATCTTAAACCCTTCACGACATGTGAAAGGAAAGGGTAATAACCAAGGCGTTAAGCTTAGTAAGAAAGGCACGTTCATGAAACAAGATTATTACTGCAGACAGGTTCACAATGAAAAAACCTCAGATTGAAGCAACTGAATGTATCTACTTCCGTGGAATTTCTCACTTACAAATCCCAGCAAAATCAACAATTATTTCATGAACATGCATTCGGAAGAAAGAAAGAAATCGTACCAGACAGTAGCTAACGAGGCACACTGTCATGGATATCATTATACAGTGGTCCATACGCTTCACTCTGCTAGACTTTCTTTGACACAGCTGCTCTTCGTTACTTTTGTCCTCATCCCCCAAAAGGGGCTCATTCAGACGTTCATAAAAAAAACCATTGGAATTGTCAGCAAGCTCAGCAAATATTGGCATGACCTGAGAGACGAGCGTTTCTGATGTTTGTCAGCTATATTTACACATGTTACTCCACAATCCATTAATATTTTGAGGTGTGCAGAGAACATACGAATCTATAGCTCGACAAAACATTCAAATGATATCTACCAAAGAGGCAACTTTGTACTGAAGGTTTAATAGGCTCCCGCTTCTCTTACTTGGATATGGCAGTGAAATGCGAAGACCAACACATCAAGAGCAATGAACGTATGGTAACCTCCCTCAAAATAATTGATCTGTTCACATCCGAGCAAAGATCACCAGCACATTTCTCAGAATTGAACATATTATCCAGGAGCGTAAAATTGAAACAGACCAGCGACCTCAAAAAGAGGCGATCCTCCACTCTTTTGTAGTATATGCAGAGTCTTGAGTGTGTTGTGGTCCAGAATGAAATAACATGGCAGCTGTAACGTTTTCAACCTATAATTCGATGGAAAAAATCTTACATGTTCGGGAAAACCTGCACTAATCAGGTGACTGACACTTATCGCCACCAAAGCAATCGCTAAGTATGAGAGCATAACCACCTGCACGGACGCCAAGTTTATAGTAAACACCGCTCAAGTTCTACCAGTAACACATCGTGATCACCAACATCCAGACGTAGAAAGAGAGTGTCAAGCTGCAATGAATTCATAAAAACCTACCGATACCGTGCTACTCCATCTCAAATCTCGGATGTTCTTTTTGAGGGAAAGCGGCAGAATCACCACCATGGCAAAGAATACTATCACCACTCTGCCAAATCCCTCATCCCCCGCAATCAACACCAGTCCTCATGCATATAAAGCTCCAGGTTGCATTAAGATAAAATAAAATAAAAACAGAACATTGATTGTTGAGTAGAGGAATGTGTGAAAAGGACACTAAGAATATGCAAATAATCCCCTAGCTATGAATATGTGACAGGTTAGCAGACATCACATAACTCATGCGAGAACTCAAAAGGATTTCTTCTACTGATGTATGACTTGTACTAATGAATTCCCGCACACATCAGAAAGCGGGACTTCATTTATTAAGTATCGGAGCGGAATCCACGAAGTTATTCTAGATATGATCTCATAATAAAAATAAATAAAAACTGCTTACCTGCGGTCGGCAAATAAGCTGTGCTCTCCAAACCAACTGGCAAAAATAGGTTGAAAAACATCCCCTACAAACAAAACAAGGCCAGACTGATGATTCGGAAAGCAGCGACTCGATATGGATCGATAATGCATGTTCTGAGCTTTGAGCTACTGATAACATCACCAAAATCCTACAGCTGCTTAACTTTTTTCGAGCTACCGTATTCAAAGAATATATTATGGAAGTCCTTGCTCTAGATGACTAGCTGGCAGTGTTGAGATTCTAGTACTATTCTCACAGCAACAAAGCCACCGGATATGATTACGTAATAACCCTTAAATTTGTTATCATCGACAATGTGACCGGTTGTGTACCTGTGATGATGAAGTAGGAAATCAATGAGCCAACCATGAAAGCTAGGACTGTCACACAAGTCACAACTACCATGCTGGGTCCGAAGTTTGCCACCACTAGCTCCTGAAATGAGGCTCCACCACAAGGCTTTCCACCGTCAACTGGAGGCAAACATTGCATTCACAGCCTTGCTGAGCAAACAACTTCGAATGAGTACATGTCTGCATCAGCAGTCCGGCATCTCGCAACGATACGCTTACTTGGTATGACTTAGTTTTGTACTTCTCAGCTGCCCGAATCAGCATGCATAGAACTGCAACTTCTATGGACCATATCGTAATGGTCAAGATAAGCCCACCAACCACACCAGTTTGGCTACAAAAAATAGAAACAAGCAGATGATATCCCAAACTTGCGAGTCAGAATCAAATCAACCAAACCAGCTCCGAGGACCAACCCTTACAATTTTATCGCTTCCACGAAGAATAGATATATTGAGGAGACCCATGAATTGTCTCCAGAAATCTAGTGCAAGTTTGACCTAATGGGCTTTGCGGTAAGTTTTCAACATATATAAGACTTAGCGTGTTTGCATTGCCGAAACCTAAAGTGCAGCAAATCCACAAAAATGGATTCCATGGCTGGCCGAGTGATTGCTGCAATTTATACATGGATACTACTGCAATCTATGCCCGCACCTTGCATTTTGGCCACAATCAGAACTGCTGCAATGATCATCTTCGATGGGAATTTAATTCTGACATGAGAAATATTCTCATATATTAGGTTCCATTGTAATCACACGTTTTACAAAGCACAGATGGTCCAACTCTTATGTCGGTGAGAGTAAAAGAAACTCAAGGAGAAAGAGTTTATTGTCTGATGAGCTAATGTTTTGTACTATTAGTCAAGGACGGTGTGCGTTCACTAATGAATTCGCTACACCTAATCTCGATCTTCAGTCAACAAGTTCATAACCTACTATCGCGAGAATTTACGAGGTAGTATGACTTCAAAACACTTGACCATACTCCAAGTCCAATTCTGTCTTAATGTGATTAGCTTTGAGGAGCGAAACGACGAACCGGAATGCGAAAGGGAAGGAGAGAACGCCGGAGCCGATGGCAGCATTGCACATGTTAAAAACCGTCACCCAGGGCGAGTAATTCTGGCCCCCAAGCCTTCCGGGAGCCTCCATCTCCAAATCTCTTCACAAAACTAACAAAACCACTCACCAAACAACCTCTGAATGTAACCCTGAAAGCATAGATCTGTCACGGCAAACCTACACCACCAGAACAACGTATACCGACATTTCACAGTTCCCCAACAGCTCCAAGCAGCTGAAGACCTCTCAAAACTGCAATCTTTCTCGCCTGGTAGCCTTCTAACGACTTGCACCCAGTTGCGAAAGTGTGCAACCAAGGCTTGGGCGACTACACTGGAAAGCGGGTTCAACCTGATAAACCCACAACAGAACACCTTACGTTTTGGCTGCAGCTTCAGCTCCAGCTCAGGCACCTGTCACTCCATGCCTCCATTTCCTTATTAAATTCTTTTTTTGTTTAATTTGTTTCATTATGGCGTTGGAATCTCTGAATGCTCAAAGATGTTGCAGTTGACTTGTGGATGCCTTTGAATTGTTGAGAATATGTCAGAGAAAATGTTTTGAGAGAAGTCAAGTGGACTTATGGATAAGTGGTGTATCAATGTCGTTTATTGGTTTTTCATTCAAAAGGAGCTGATTTATTTAAATTGAATCATCTCACCTTTATCACATTTCATGGAAACATATATTTATTTTATCTTGTTGCATGATTCTATGAATAATTCTTCATTGTAATTTTAAAAAGTCACTTGAAAGGGTAGTTTTAGGTAGAGTTCATGACTTTTAGACACCCTTGATATCTTCAATTAATATTCTGTAAATACCATGTTTCATCTCCTTCTATCTACTTAGCAAGTTGCATTCTTTAATAGTTTTTTACATTTGTAGATATCCAAGTAGAACAATGGCATGAAAAATGCATTAATTAAAATAAATAAATAAATAAACAACAACAACAACAACAACAACCATAGGCCAATAAGTTATGAGTAGATTGTGGTGGTTCTGATACTATTGAATTGGTGATTCTTTGGAGATTAGAAATATTCTACTAAAAAGTTTGGATATAGTAGATAAAGAGTAATTCATCTTAATTAATTGTATTGTCAAAACTATAACGTTTTATTGTACTCATATGTAATATAAGAGATCTATATTTTATTATTTTTGTGCAAATGAATTGTTGTTCAAAGTAGCCACTTTAATTTAAACTTAAAGACTTGTTATAATAAAAGCTAAGCATTAAAGTTTGTAGAGTACTTTTGTGTGTAAATTTGATTAATAAATCTACTTTTATCTCCAAATAAATAAAGCATAAATAATCTATATTAATTGATGTTGGAATTTTTTTTTTTTTTTTTTTCGTCTAAATTTGTTTAAGACTTGTTATTTAATATTAAATTTGAATTTAGATACTATGAACTTGAAGCTCTTTGACAATCAAAAAATGTGAATCCATTGCACTGTAAATATATATTGTAAGTTTATAGTATAATTTAGGATTTTTTTAATATGGATATTTTTATTTTTCTGGATTATTTGTTTATATTTTAAAAAAAAGTTTGTATTTTTTGTATGATTTTAAAAAAAAATACACATTTTAACAAATATAAGGAAAATTTCATTAATATTATAAATTCAAAATATGTTATAGAATTTATATTATATTATATATATATATATATATATATATATATAGAGTTGTTAAAGCAACACCTTTATATTCTTAATATAACATGTTCTTATGGTTAGTTCAATTTATTCTCAAACAATCTCTGCTCCATGTGTGGTACTTATGAATGTAGATTATTGCACTATAGCTAGATCATCATATTTTAGAATAATGTAAGATTGATTAATTTGTATTCTCTCCTTTAGTTCAATAACCATGAATGTGGAGGCAGCTTTATTTGTTATATCTAATATTCTTTTCAAGAAGTGCAAAAGGGACAAGCAATAGATTGATGCCAAGTCTACAGTCCCTGCAGTTGCTAAAACTGAGAACACTAAGAACTAGACTCTCATCTTCAAGAATGCTTAGTAATACCTCAAGGAATACAAGAAATATGTAAGGATTATTCATTTCAAGGTTTTGTTTTATTTCCCAAGCTACTAAAATGAAGATCCACAATCAATTACTTAGGTATTTTTTTCTACAATCATTTTGTTTTTTTTTTTAATTAGTCACAAGTTTTGGAATTTGATGGCTATTATTGTACCAACATGCTTTTACAAGTATGTGTGATGTAATCTTTCTTCAAAGGGTATTGGTAGATGTCTTTGTTAAAAGATTGGCAATGAAAGATTTGCTTGATTATTCAGTGTAACTTACATTGTCATTGCAAGTTGGAATTGTTGTCATCATCACATATTGCAAAAGCCTCGCTGATTTTGTTGCCTTCTCTTTCTCTCTCAAGAATGAGGTCTCTCCTCTTATATCTACAACTTTTGCTATCCATTTATCCAACCAAGCCTCTCTTTTCCTCAAATACTCAAAGCTTATCATGTCCCACCTAAAGATATACATTTGTTGGAATAGAATTCTATGTTGACATATACCATGCAATCCTTTCTTGGTACATACATGCACTTGTTAATTTGCCAACTCCTCTTATCTTTGAAGAAATAGCAATAATATTTTTAAATTTAACCATTATAAATTTATTTATAGAAAGTCCTTCTTTTTCATTCTTTATGTTGTTTAAAAATAGTTTTTAACTATTGAAATCCTAAAAACTTTGTTGTATTAATTAAAGAAATCAAATTGCTTTCTAAAACCATGCATCAAGAAGACCACTTGCCAAATTGCAGTTGACCAATCACACATATATCCAATGATGCGTGAAAAATCAACAACAAATGCCACAACTTACCTTATATTGAACGAGGATATTTTCCATTGACATAAATGTCATTGCTATGAAATATATTGTGAATTGAACACATAAACTTTAAGAAAAGTCTTAATAAGGAGTTGAATATATGAACCAAATAAGAAGTTGTGGATACAAGATGAACAACATTATTTTTCTAAGAAAGCAAGAAAGAGAGAGAGAGAGAGAAGCAACATGAAGAAGGCTTTTGCAACATGTAATGATGATAACAATTCCAAATTGCAATGATGATGCAAGTTGCAGCCATTCCTACAAGGTCAAATTTTCAGCATTTCAAGGTATGATAATTTAGTTACATTCAGGAGTACAATGCATGGGATGGAGTGAGGTTGTTTGAGAATAGACTGAATTAATCATGAGAATCCAATGTTTTGAAAAAAAAAATCTTACAAATAATCTCTTTATGTTAATTTCTTTGTAAGTTTGTTTTCAAATTTTTATTTTTTAAGCTACATTGTTTTGTATTTTTTGCTACTTGGATTTAAAGATAAGTTGTTATTTGATTAATATTATTTGATAATAAGGAATTTTATTGAAGGTAATTAAATTTGCAATAGAAATCAAAGAAATAAAATTAGATGCTCCAAATCCTATTGATTCTTCTACAAGTCTAATAATAGATTAAAGAAACATGGAATAGGAGATGAGTATATATATATATATGAAAGATTGGACTAAAGATCATAAAACATTGAATTTAAAATTATATCTTCTAACAATAAGGGGATAAATAGAAAGACATATTTTAAATAATTATTTGTAATAAATTATATTAAAGATGTATTGAAATAATTAATTTTTAATTTCTACAGTTTTTTATTTTTTTAATAATAATCTAGTATAATTTATATAATTAAATTTCTTTTTATGTATTTATTTAGAATATTTTATTTATAAATTGGTTATGAAAACATGTTGAGAACACATACAATTAAAACATATTGAATCACCAAAAAAATATCAATAAAAATTTATATAATAATTTATAAAATATAATTATATCTAAATTAAGGGTATTGTTAATGCAACCAAAAAAATCCTATTGCCACCACCATCCACTTGACATTTTTTTTTAGTTTTTTTTTTTAACCAAATTTTATTTTCAATAAAATCATTCAAAAGGTATGGAATAAAGATAATTAGATTGATTTGAAAAGTTTAAACAAAGATAGCATTTGGGTAGTGGTAGTAGTAAAAACTATACATACATACATACATACATATATACATACATATATATATATATATGTTAAATAGACCCAATTTTTTACTAAATCAACCCACCCATCTTAACCATCATGAAAAATAAATCATGACATTTAGATTTATTTCTCCATTATTGGATCTGAAACCAATAAAAAGCAACCACATTCATCATGATTACCATATTCTTCATCATCACGGGGATCTAGTATAAGCATGGGTTTATTTAACATTCCCCTATATATATACATCACTTATATTCTTATACTTTACAAAAGAATCTGAGTGAAAGAATTTCACCGTGAAGTAGGTTGCTTGTGAACATCCAACAGAGAAAACAGGCAACCGGAAGCAAGATGGCCCACAGACAGTGGTTCGGATCTCAGTGCTAAGAAACGAATGTTCACGGAGATCGAAGCGACAGGTCGGACAAAGAGAGAGAGAGAGTCAGGGTGTCTGAGGTCGCAATGCAGACGACGACGACGACGGCCATGCAAGCAGCAAAGATCACTGACTCCAGGTTTGGAATGTGTGCCTTTTACCAATCCCCTGCGGAATCTGGTATCTTTGCAACCTAACTTCATCCATCGTTACCTACCCCGGACGTGGAGACCACGGCTCCTGTGCTGCAACGTGGTAAGAGTAGACATGTGGGCAAAACCATGTGGTGGTGGTGGTGGGTTCTGATTTTGTGGATTCGCCTGCAGCTCGTTCGAACATCCTTCAGGTGGTTGTTGGGAGCTGCGTGTCTACCCATCCCACAGTAAACCTCGGATAGAAGAAGTATCCTCCTTCTGGTAGAGGCTGCACTGCTTGCTTACTTGCTTGCCCCTAGAGCTGTCTATCGAGCGCTTGAGTTTGTGTTAATCACCTTTTGCTTTGCAGATTCTCTCCCGCTTCTGTTATCTTTCGTTGAATTGTGTGTTTCTGCCATGGCTTATGAGATGAGCAGTCGGGACTCCGGTATCGAGAAGGCCTCGGAGAAGAGGATCGACGTCGGTGACCGGGCGGCCAATGAGGTGAGTCACCAGTAGCGGGTCCATTTAAGTGGTACATCGTTGCAGATTCCGGCACGTTAGCATCATGCACAGTGTTGAAACGCAGATTTTTTTTTTTTCCTTTGTCCCATTAGTGCGAAATTGAGGGGGCTGGTATCAGCTGAGAGTGGATTCTGCGGTGATGTTATGGAATAGAGGATGGTAATTGGAGTGAATTTGGTGTTTTAGGGTACTGCTAGAGCCTCTGAAAGTGAAGCTAACAATGCTGGCAAAGTCGCTGGTGGAATGCGGGATCAGTTGAGACAAACGTCCTCCGGTGCCTCAAAAGTTGCAAATAACAAGACAAGTTCTTCCGGTTGGTTTCAACAAATTGGTGACGCTGTTTTCAATGCTTACGATTCATTTCTGGATATGCTGGAGAACGCCACTCCCAAAAAGTAGGTTCTCTCTTTGCAAGGTAGGACTGTGCAGACCGTATCCCAGCGTGCGAAGAGCTTCAGCGTTGGGTTGAAGATTCTTCAGTGCGTTGTTACTGTTACTGCAAGTTCTCGAACGTTCACACAAACGTTCTGAAAATCATTTCCGTTTTGCTTCTTGCCTCCTTCGGTACCCTCTCCCGCAATGCCTAAACATTCCCCGCCTTCAATCCCCATGTATACACTCGTCCGTTTTTTAGCTTTTCTTGTGGTCTTCCAAGTTTTCTGCTGTCGTTGTTCTCATGGTTATTTGCGTTTACGGTAATACTGCTCTAGTGTAACTATTGATCAAAACCTCAGACTCTTCGTGTACTTGACAGTGAAAACAACGCAAGGGTGCTGAGGCTAGTCTACTTGATCTTATCCTTTATCACTGGAGAAGTCCTCAATACTTGCGGTGATCAATAGCTAAGTTATGTTCTCAGCAAATGTTAGAGAAGGCAATTGTAGGGCGGTTGCCTGACTATATGTCCAGTGGCCACACCCCGATGAGTGTAGACATTGTAATGCATAACAATATACATTAAGAAAGATTCAAGCCACGTACTCCAAGGACTTGCAGTGCAACAAGGAAAAGGAAGGTTAATTTTTAGAGATCAGTATATAGTGCCTGAATGGTGCTCAAAGATAGAGAAACTTAATGGGAAAAAAACTCGTGGATAAAAACGTCATGAATTGGTCAGCTTCAATTGATGGTTGAATCAGCATTAATGAAAATGATCACTTTTTGTTGCACAGTCAGAATGATCAATGGTAACGACGACGCAAAATTTGACCCTAAGATGAGCAGTGTCGCATTAATCATAGACTATTTGATGCTCCAGGAATACTACCTAATGTGAGTGACTTACCAGACCTAGATCAATCTCATCTTCCCAGACAAAGAGTCCAGGTTTCAAACCCAAGTACTTGGCATAGCACGAAAGGTCTGGTTTGAATCGACGTAAGGAAGGCTGGAAATACAGAAACCTAACTAATCGAGTTTCAGGGGGTCACTGCGAAAAACATGGTCCTTAAATTCCATGTTCCCGAGTCTCGCAAACATCAATATCCTTCATGACTAGTTCACCATTCACAGAAATTCGCCGCATCTTCAACCACGCAGATGTGAGGAAACACGACCCAATTGCGCCAAGAATGAAAAGAATGATTAAATCACCAACACCAACTAACTGGACAAAGAGGTCCTCACCTTACGAGGATATTAGCTGTTTCACCTCAGCTTCAGAAAAAGTAATCCCATAACACGACACAACCAAACGCGACGCCTTCTCGCTCAAAATCGTTATGTACTTCTGCCGTGAAAAGCCGCGAGCGCGAGGCGAAAACACTAACTTTGACCTCATCGCGTTTGGAAGACTTCGCCGCACTCTTTTGACGCTGACGCGCGGGCGCGTCTGTCAGTAAGAGTACTTCTCTTGCTCCGAACCTACCTTCCATACGAGTCTACGTACCCAAGACCTCTCTTTTGCTTCGTGCACATGTAAATTTCCAAAGCTTGGAGGATTTATTTTGCTCCAATAATATCATGGGTCAAATTTTATTGGAATATATAATTTTTCTAATACATATATATATATATATATATATATAATGGCTTTTAATAGTATTGTCATTTAGCTTTAATATAACTATATATTATTGTTTAGGTTCATCTATGGGCACCAAGTTAATGTTTAGATAAAGATTCAAATCTAATATACATTTCACTATATTTTTACATTTTCTTTTGAAAAATAAACAGATGTTCCAACATCTTTACAATTGTTCCTTCAGATATCCTCTGTTGTTCTTTTTATGATGTCTACATTGGAATGGGTCATATGTACACACAGTTGTACATTTGCATATAAAATTTGTGTGTGAATGTACAACTCCAACAAACAACTTTGCTCAAAATATAAATTCATATCCAGCCACCATTCTGGTACAGTCTCATTTTTTTTTAATTTTAATTTTTTTATTGTATTTGTTAATGGGCATGAGAACAACCCAACCATCTACAAAGAGTACAAAGTTTAGACAACTTGTCACAAAAGTGGTCATTCCCACATGGGGATTCATTGAAAAGAGCAACAGAGGATGTCTGAAGAAACAATTGTAAAGTCAAAGGATAACAGCAAAAACAACAATATTTTCACAAAAAGAAAGTTTTCATTTGTTTTTCTCAGAAAGATCTGAGCAAATGAATAGCTTGTTCATAGATCCAAAGACCACCCCATGACAAGAGAAATAATATTGGCATGACTTCAGCCAGATGCTTAAAGCCACCATTAAAAAGATTGAACCCTGCTAAAGGGGAGGGGAAAGATGGAACCAAAGCACAGGCACTCTCATTGTACAATCCTAGTTCTAGAAGCTTCTGACATTTTCAATGCAATTTTTTCTCCAAACCCTTGGCAGCCATCCCTTGCAAAATAATCAAGATGCTACATTGACATACCTACACATGAGTAAGTTGGATAATTATTCTGAACTTTTTAACATCACAAGTGTTTCTTTCCATAGAGTACTTTTCTACATGACTGTGTGCATATGTGTTTCAATATATAAATATACAAGTGGAAACCCATGCCATTGGCCACAAAAAAACATTTATTGAAAATTACAATTGGGAGTCTAATGATCTTGTAGTGTTCCTCTCATTGATCAAAAGTCGATTTATTGCTTCACTTTTGATGAAAGTAATGAGATTTGCAACCAATCAAAGATGGTTTTTATCTTTATTGGTTTATCTCTTGAGTTGTTTTATATACAAATTTAGAGTACAATTGAAACTGCATGTAAGATCTTGACAAAACATAAAGTCAAAAAGATAGCAAACTGAGTTTCTAAGGGAACGTCATCAAACAATAGACAACCCAGTAAGTATTCAAAGGTGATACCCAGCAATTGATGTGCAACTATTCTATTGAAAAAACACGCAGAACTCCAAGCTTTAGCGTCTAGTGTCATGACAGTGAACATTGACAAGTGGATTTAGGGTGTCATGACAGTGAACATTGACAAGTGGATTTAGGGTTTATCCAGGAGACAAAGTAATATCGCGTTTGCACGGTCTTCTGGATGATGAGACTCGATCGCAACTCTCCAAAGCAGGAGAAGTTTCTCAAGCAACTCTGCAGAGCCGAGCCACAGGACCTGCCACGTCAAATCCCACTTGCGCTGACGTGGACCAGCCGCATCGGAGCTATTGGGGATACGACAACTGGACCAGCAGGACTGTTAGCCCCTATTATCCCACTGGATGTCCATCCATGACCATGGGAGTTACCCAACTGTTTTACTAAAATTACCTCGTGGTGAAAATTATTTACCACCTAATGGGTTAAAATAGGTCGATAGCGATATGAGTGGAGATCCTGGGTCAACATGGCTGCACTGTCAGTCAATGCCTCGTGATCGACATTCGTTCGTTTGGATGGATGTGGAGTTCTTAATTTCAACACTTTGCGTGCGCAATCAGGTTCCTGATAGTAACTTAATTGTTTAGTTAAAATTAGATAAGCATATTTTCAGTTTTGATTCCGTATCTCTCTCTGTCCTTATGTATACATGTGGATGTATTTATTTTATTCCGGAGGAGTGGAGTCTCAGTTTAAGAGGGTACAATATCCGTTTTAAGAGTAAAAGACTAAGAGTTTTCTACACCATTATTTAAGCGTTTAATTATTTTATCCCTTCCCTTCAGTGTAGAACTTAGGATTTGTTCATAATATCAATTGGAAGAAACGTAATGTAGTGTGAATTTTGAATAGATTATGTACAAAATGTGCAGGCTTTGTTTATGTTTGGTTTCCAATACTGAGATATATAATATTTTAAGATGGGAATTCAGAATATCATGTGATGCTCATGCACGCATCTTACAATTTTAGTTTTGCTTTTGTGACCCAACATTTTGGATGATAGGTTGTATTTAAAAAGATGTTGGAAATAGAGAATGTATAAGGAAGGGGTATCGATAAATAAGTTACTGTATTACAAGTATATTCAGTCAGAGGGAAATTACGTATATATGTATGTATGTATGCGTACATACATGGCTTTATTGCTTTTGGATTTTTGTTTCTTTTTACTTTTTATGTTGACATATATGATATTAGCTTTGGATCAATATTTTAAAGTTGTAGTAGGCGGAATATTATAACTAGTATAGATGTTCTGTACTTTTGAATTGAATATTAACAGGGAAAATCTGGTTTTTGAAAATTGAGCTTGTATTTAGATTGAGAGGTACAACAGTTGATGTTTTTAAGGATTTTCAGTTTTAATTTTTAAAAAAATTACAAAAATAGTAAAAAATATCAGGTTTATACAATGATTTGTTTCAAAATAATGTAAAAAAATCATATTATGTGAAAATATACATACAAAATTGGTAAGAAAAAATATTTATGCATGGAGAGCTTCCACAGTGGTTAATATAAAAGGGTATAGACCAAAGCTTTTACTAAATTGACCCTCCCATCATGCAAAAATAATGACCATTGAACTCATTTCTCCACTATTAGATCCAAAACCAATGAAAACCAACCACATTCATCATGATTACAATGTTCTTCAACACATTGATTTAGTATAAACATGGGTCTATTCAACATTCCCATGTATATATAACAGAACATTGTTTGTATGTGATGATGGCAAAGCTAATCCTTGTATATGATAGTTAATAACTTAATGGGTCATTCTAAATAGTGAAACAGTTCTTACTAAAAACATAGCAAAAATAAAAGCAAGTGTAATCAAACAACCATCTCTATCACAAAATCAGAACACAAATAACATATTTGCTCCCTTACACAGTATACTGAACAAAAGATCAGTTTGAAAGATTCAAAATTACCAGCCCAATGTAATGATTTGAGTTGATTTTAAATAAAATGAAGAAAACATAATTTTCTTTGATCAGTTGGGTACCCTGGGTGCAGTTGGGTGTACCTGGAGTACACAAGCCATACTAGTATATGCATAATAGCTCTTTCTATCTCATGTTACAAATGCAATAATAATAAAAAAACCAATATTTTGTTTTTTTTTGTTTCACTGAACTATATGTAATTTTTAAAATAAGTAACTATTGAACATGATGCAAGTACCAGAGATTAAAATTGTTGTTTAATATTTTGTTTGAAAACTTTTTTAGGAGCAGCTTACATGGCCTAAAACTTCGGAAACAAAACAACGACAATAGAAACAAAGAAATAAATGACAAATAAACAGACATGTAAAATCAAATCGCAAATGAGAAATGCTTTCATGCTCCTGAACTCCACAGACAACTTCGGAAACACGCAAGGATAAGAAACCATGAGGGTAATTAGGGTTGGGTGAGCAGTTTTTTAACGTGGCAGGCATGGAGCGAAACCACAATGAGTTGCAGCAAATCGCGGCGAGTGCGACACGCAGACGACGAAGGGAGGCAAGCAAGTAAGCAAGCAAGCAATCAAGTATGCAAGTTCGGCGTTACGACGAGGATGAGGACGAATTATTCGATTGTTAATTTTGTAATTTTCTGTTACGAGCGGCGTTCTGTGTGGCGTTCCGCCACCACAACTGGGCACGGCCACCGGGTTCGGTAGGAAGGGAAGGTGGAGCCTCTCTCTCCCTCCGATCACCACATCCATCCATCCATCCACGAATCCGTCCATTCATAAACCCATCCATCCATCCATCCACGAATCCGTCCATTCATAAATCCATCCATCCATCCATCCATGAATCCGTCCATCCATAAATCCATCCATCCATCTCCTTGCCCGCTCCGGTCAAGGTGGTGGGGCTCACTATACCTGACCCTGTCTCCGCACCCGTGCCGCTGCTGCACGGGTGGCATGCCGGCCCCGGTATACTCACACACTCATTCACTCCTCACTCACTTTGGAGTCAGTCCCCTGCCCCCACTTACTCCCTCCTCTGCCCTGCCAAGCCCCGGGATTCGTGACCAGGGCAGCAGCAGCAATCAGGAAAGAAATGAATGCGAATGGGAACAGGAGGATGCAACGGGAATGGGATTGGGAACGGGCATTTGTCTCACCACCCCCACCACCACCGCGGAGGAGGAGCAAGCAGCATGGAAGGTAGGAAGGGAGCCGGGCTTACCTACCCTGCCCAACCCCCTCCCCCTCCCACCCTGGTCTGGCCTGGCCTGGCCCGGCCCAACCCGCCCCGCCAAAAGGCGACGTGGAGCTGGTCCCGATGCGCAGTCCGTTGGTGCATCATTGCTGCCACCCCTTTGTTCTACTTACTGCGTGCCCATCGCACCCTTCCTTCCATCGCCAACAACGCCGCGAATCCGCACCAGTGGCGGGGGGTTCGAAAAAAGTGGAGAGTGTTGAATGACACGCTGTTCCTAGAGAGAGAGAGTCTAGTAATCATCGTACACGGAGATGTGTGTGTGTGCGTGTTTGTGTGTGTCTCTCCCTCTGTGAGTGAGTGCGGCGTCCAAGCGTTTGATGCGTAGATGTGGCAGGTAGGCTTTCTGTCGATTCATAGAACGGGGGCGAGTCATTTAAGGGAGGGGAAGGGGAGGGAGGGGAAGGGGATGGATTCGAACTAGGGCTGTTGTTGTTTTTGCTACCCCCTGCGCTTTGTTGTTGGTAGTGGCGGTGTTGGTTTTTTGGGGTTGTGATGCATGAGTAGTTGTTTCTAAGTTTCGACCCCATCTTCTTCTTCAGTTGTAGCCACTTGAATTTGTAGCAGCGGCAGGCTCTTTCATGCGGTGGAGGTATTGGTATTTCAGAATCAGAGGACGGGAAAGACACACGCGGTTTGAGCGGGGGAGGGGACTTCTGAGGTTGGGTGGTCCTCCACGCTAAGTTGGGCAGGTGTCCGTGCACTACAGTGGTGCTTGGGGTGGTAGAGAGCAATTTTGGCATGGGGTGGCGGGACCCTGGTGGAGAGGAAGAGGAAGTACAACAGCAGATCATCAGGGTTGGATCCACTTTATTTGCGGGGAGCAAGGTTGTGGTGAGGGTTTTGTGTGGGAAGTGAAAGGCGCGGGAGGGAAAGGGCTTGCTGAACAGCTGGCGCCGGGGCAGGTGACGCTGGTGCAGAAGCAAATGTGTTAATGGCGCACTAAATACAGGATTTGAGGAAGTTTTGGTGTCGTGTAGCATCTCAAGACGGAACAGGGCAGGGGAGACACGAGCCATGGTTCGGATTTCGAGTTAAGCGGCGTAGGGATGCTGACTATGGTTGGAATCGGCCGGGTTTGCATACCTGCTTACACCTCGGAAGCGCGTGTACTGCGCAGCTGCGAGTTTATTTAGTTTGTCTGCAGCGAGTGTGTGAGATGTAGTCGCGGACGATCTTCTGGCTGCGAGGGTTTGGCTACCGGGTGTGCGGTAGGAGTGATTTCGCTGAACTTTCTCCTCAGTTTAGGACGAGGCTACTTGGGTGAGGATCCGGCGGCGATTAATTTGTTGTGTATGTGAAATTCCACACAAGGAAGGTGGCGCTGATAATCTAGAGTGTAAACCTCGTTACTTGGGGGAACATGGCCGGAAGATGGAGAAATAACAGTGTGTATGCTAGCTTTTGCGATTTTCTTTAGGGTGCTACCTGCGCAGGTAGCATACGCAAATTTTCTAGACGTGTACTTGAACAGATTTAGAGCACGAAAGAACAGAAAATGGTCCTTGCTATTCCGTAGTCACTTTTGAGAATTTGTTTCTGCTGGGACCTAAGGACTTGGTCGCTTCAGGTTTCAGGGTATTAGATACTTGCTTCTGCTGAAGTCTTCAATGGAGCGGCATGTGGGGCAGATAAGCGTGGAGGGTCTCCCCTTCATACAACATCAATTCTTTCCTGGAGGTTGACCTCTTTCAGTATTTTCGAGATTTTAATCATGTGCATTTCTTACGAGCATTACACCCAACACATTACATCTTACTTTACCATAGGCGTGTTAGATTTGACGATTTCACGGGTGAAAGTCTGTTAAATTTCTAACGCTGACTCGCTGATCTTTTTCTCTAAACGCCACTTATATACCTTCTCCTTTTCTTCCATGACTCCAAGGAAGGTTGGTGTGATGTTATATGATGCCTCGAGCTGTCTTTTTAGGATTTACAATGTCATCTTTGGGATGGTCTTTTCTTACAGAGTACTCGTTATCTTATGTTGCAGGAGGAGGGATTCCACAGTTGCATCCAAATGGTAGAGGTGTGTCTGCTGTTGACCGTAGTTCAGAGTTACCGTGGTCTACGGGGCAAACTGGGTCAAACTGGAATTATTGCGGCTTATCAGATAATGCTGAGAGAGCAATACACAGGGATGACTGGAATGCAAACTCGTGGCGTTTAGATGGCTACACACTCAATGCTCAGCGAGTTAGTAGAGCTCCAGATGGGACAGGTTCTGAATCATCCAAAAATCTTACAAGTGGTGAGAATGAGCACCGAAGCAGAGGTGCTGATTTGGGCCTACAGTTGGATATAAGAGCTGCCGGCACTCCTGAGGCCAATCATCCAGTAATCCATATTGATGATGACGAGAGTGAGGTACAGGGTCAATCGCTTTTCGGACGACATACCCCGTCTCCCCCGTCAAATGAACCGAATCCTTACAATAGGGGAAATGATTCTCCAGAAGACGACGGTCCTCTCAGTCTGAAGTTGGGGGGGAGTTCTTATGCATACGTGGAGAATGGGGCTGGGAAGCGTCCCCGTTCTTCTTCACCCCCTTCTCAAATTCCTACCTGTCAGGTGGATGGTTGTACTGCAGATCTTAGCAAAGCTAAAGATTATCACAGGCGCCACAAGGTTTGCGAGACGCACTCGAAAGCATCAACAGCACAGGTTTCTCGGGTGACGCAGCGCTTCTGCCAGCAGTGTAGCAGATTTCATGCGCTGGACCAGTTTGATGAAGGCAAACGAAGCTGTAGGAGGCGTTTGGCAGGTCACAACAAGCGACGGAGGAAAACACAACCTGATGCACCGGCACCAAGAGTTGAGGATCAAGCGGGTGTTAATAATACCGACATCATGACTCTTTTAGGTCTTCTTTCGCAATTGAAAGGTCTTGCAACAAACCTTTCTGCCGTCCAATTACTACTGGCTGTGTCATTGAGGACGTTTTCACAGAGAATGTTTCTATCTTCGTTGAACATGAAATATCTTGCAGATGAAACTTGTCGTATGTTCTTGAGTGTCGCACTGAAACGTTGCTCCAACAGGGCCTCTAGATCAAGCAAGTGCCGCAACAAGCGAACGTGATATTCTTTTGCAGTGCCTGAGACAAGCGGGGAACTTGAACCTACCCAACTCTTCACTCGAGGGACTATCAAGAGCTCCACCTTCGTGGAGTCAATTAACTCGCAACTCTGATCCCGCTCAACCTCCAATTGATCCTAGACTTCTCGCAGCCCAGCTTGCTGCACATGCTCCTCCAGCGACACTGCCTCAACAGGATGCTATTACAATGCTGTTGCAGAATAATCTGAAGCAAGCTGCGCGGATTGCGCAGGAGAACATGTATAATCGTGTGGGATTTAATGGGAACATGAATGGTGTTCCCTCCCCATATGCAGCATTAAATGCGGACGCATCGGCCAGTTATGGAGTTCCACAAGTCAACAATGAGCGCACCTCTTCAGCAGCTGGGTTCTCACTACCTCTCTCTGTGAGAGTTCCTGGTAGTGTGCCTGGGAATGTAGTCCCTGCGCAATTGTTGGCAAGTGTTGCCCTCTCGTTGCAGCAAAGTTTGGCAGCCCAAACAGCTAGTCAGGATAACCACCTGGCAGCTAATGGGTATGGCACATCATTACCAACAGCACATAGAGGAAATCCTGATCAATCTCCAGTCGATACGAGGAACTTCCCACATCAAAGATTTGCCAGGCATGAGGATAATGATGCAACTGTTCATTCCCAAGTAGGCATGCAGCGACAGGCATCGCAGAGTGGCGCCTCACACTTTCACAAGCGGCCATTCTTGGAATCGCAAAAGTCGCAGCCTCCCTTGCAGAGGCCGTCAATAGACTTACAACAGCCTCTTCCATCAGAGCAGTGCAGTGACACCTCAGAAACGGGTTCGGGTTCTGGCTCAGGGTCAGGGTCAGGGTCAGGTTCAGGTTCCGGGCACCAGTCGCCAGGCACTCCGAACAGGGAGTCCGAGGTAGGTTTTCTCATATACATGCCATCATTTGCTGGGGACACTGTAGACAATGGTTGACGCGTATTTGTCTTTGCTTCTGCAACATCTTTAACTGACGCTTGATTGTTGTTAAGTAGAAGGGAGATTGATGCTAACCTTCGCTGCTTTGGTTGATCAGCACAATCGCATTTCTTTTAAGCTCTTCAATAAACATCCTACTCAATTCCCCGACGGACTTCGAAGTAAGGTACTGGTTGGTTTATTCTCGCATGATAACTACCACTCTCTTGATTTGTTGGTAATCATTACGTAATTATTATGTTGATGCATCTTTCCAGACACTGGGAATAGTTGGTTAGAGGTCTTCCAGTGTCGGTGGGAACTTGGAAATACCCTCGTTCAAATATTCTACAGCAGCTTAATGTTGATAAACATTTATAGAGTTTCTTTTGATGTGTCTGTGAAAAGCTTTCTTGATGGTTACTTTACAATGTGTACTTGTTTCAGATAAATGAATGGTTATCACACCGACCCACAGATATGGAGGGCTTCATCAGGCCTGGTTGCATCATTCTAACAATTTTTTTATCCATGCCCAAGTTTGCATGGGCCGAGGTAGACGTTTACATTGTCTGGGTTCACCTTCATGTGGAGTGTTAGTGCTGAAGGACAGAAGTTGGCTGAAGTAGTTCAGATTCATTTTCCTTCCTATCCCACTCAAGTTTTTTGCGAAACAGTTTCTTGTGGTTTGAAGGTGTAGATACCAGGTATGCACTATTGTGGCATGTGTAACAGTGTTACTAAATCATTGACGTGTTTTTGGTTGCAGTTGATCAGTGACCTGCCTGGAAGTTTACAGCGACTTCTTAGCACTGGTTGTGAGTTTTGGTGCACTGGGCGCATGCTAGTGCAAGTTGAACAGCAAACAGTTTTAGTTGAAGACGGTGAGTGTTTGTCAGCTATTACATCATATCATTTTATAGCGGATAGGTTGTTTCTAGTCTTTCAAACTGAGACCAATTCCACATAAGGAGGTTGTTATCACGAAGGACAGAGTTCTTTGCCCTTGAAAATATTTTTAGAATCATGTCAAGTCATTGCTGGTTTAAATCTAACATAAAGCGCTCAACCTCGAAGAAGTTTTGCGAGGTTTCACCCTATTGTGGGTATCATGAACATTCACGGCTTGTGAAGGTGATGCGATGTCGTTTAGGTCGTGTTTAAAGAAAATTCTTGTTTATTTTTTTGGTTTTATTTATTGATTAGTCTATTTAATTTAAAGAAAATTCTGGTTTATTTTTTTGGTTTTATTTATTTATTATTTCCTCGTTGACTTCTACAATCTACACGTGCGTCGATTGATTTTAAGAAGTTATACCTCTCGAGACTAAGATGTGCTTCATATGATATAAAATAGGATTTCTATTACCTTGAGTGGGGTTTGGTGAGGTGGTGCTTCAGTTTTAATGTTCCGTCACGTATAAGGGAGCATATTGCTGCCACCTGTAGGATTAGTCTTGGTTTGACAAGTTGTTACTTAATGGGTAGATTCTTGAACATGTCATTACTTTGATATGTTTTTTAGTTTGATATATTTTGTTACTCCTTTCAATCTGATAATATTTGTGTTTTCTCGTTGTATCTGTAGGTGAAATCGTAGCGTGCAAGACATCCGATCCCTTTGAAAGTCCTTACTTGTTGTCAGTACGGCCTCTTGCTGTCGTCCCTGGTCAACAGAATCGTTTGATTGTGAAGGGGTTTAATCTTACAACAGCTGCGACTAGGTGCGGAAGTTTTCACATACTTGGTTCACGTACTTGTTGCCCCTATTTAACGCTTTATTTATGTTTTTCTTTGTGGCTGTAGTAACCCCTGTGATGTATTTGTTGTTTTCCAGGTTATTGTGCGCTTTCAGAGGACAGTATTTCTCTGCGGAAGTTCATCATCAGCATCATTCAGATGTTGAGTCGGTGGCTTCTGTTGATGAAACTGAAGACACAGATGATACATTGGACCGATTGGTAGAAAATGACACCGTTAGTGGATATGAAAAGAATGCGTCGCTGGATTTGGTAGATGGTGAATCCTCTATAGATGATGTATCTTACAGGCCATCATCTTCTAGTGCCGTTCCTGAAGCATCTGAAGTTGCTAGAGTTTCAGTAAATGACACAGACGCATCCGAACAGGAGGATTCAGCCGAAGGCGGAGAGGTTGCTGATAACGACATAAATTTTGATTATTACTCACGTAGTAGTGTTAGTACAAGTTTGTTTAGCTCGCAGGCTATTTGTGATCTTGATACCAGCGTATTACCATCCGCAATGCCAGCTGGAGGTTTCGGTCGGTGTTTTATTGAGGTATGAAACATCATGAATAGTTGTGGCCACGGCTGTTTTTGAGTGCTGTGTATAGATGTTCATATTCAGCTTGTGATGATGGGACCTAACATATGTTTTATTAATTTATTCAATATTTGATCGTGTGTAGGTGGATCAAGACTCTTTGGTAGGGAACTGGAAACCAGTAATTGTTGCAGATAAACCAGTGGCTGCAGAGATTTGTACACTTGAAGACGAGATTGAAATGGCTGCCGGATTTGCCGAAATACGTGCTAAGCAATACGGGCTTGATCCATCTCTTGTTTTATATTGTACGGCATTGGCCAGGCTTGCAGAGGAAGAAGATGTCACCCAGTTTTTGAACGAGCTGGGGTGGTTCTTTCAAAGAAGTTATTATGGGAATCTCAACTTTTCTTTACCAACAACTCAGGTACTGATTCTGCTGCCTCCCTTTTATTCCTTTCAGATCATGTTGTGGTCATGGGAATCCTTTTATGTTCTGTATTATTTTATACGTTACACATTCTGGTTTTTATGGGATGATGCTCCTCAGCATTGTGCATCACTTCGTAACCATTCGTGAAAGCTGTTTCATAAACCACTCTCCATGTTGAGTTCTGCATTTGCTAACACGTCCCTGTTACTCGATTTGGCAGGCGTCTTTCACTAAGCTCGAGCAGCTTTTGGTCTTTTCTGTGGAACGTAACTGGTGTGCAGTAGTACGCAAGCTGTTAGACATTGCTTTTGAAACTGGTGACTGGGAAGCAACGTTTATGGTTCTTTCTGAAATGTCACAAGAAGGGAGTAGCTTACTTCACCGGGCTGTTCGGAATAAAAAACGTCCAATGGTAGAGCTATTGCTTGGATTTGCCCCTTCATTCCTCGCTGGAATAAATGATTCAGACGTGGAAAGCTTCAAACGGAAGCTTGAGTTTCGGTTGAAATGGAGCTCGATATATAAGCCTGATATGCGAGGACCTGGGGGTCTCACTCCCCTTCACATTGCAGCTAGTATACATGGCGCAGAAGACATTGTCGATGCTTTGACCACCGGTCCTTCTCAGGTCAGTAACCATTATTTTAGTGAAAGGAATATGGCTAACATCTGATTTGTGTTGAGTTGTGGAAACACTTTTTCTTCCTTTTTCTGTTCTATAATCAATGGCATTCGTCTTTATATACGAATTTCGGGTATCCTATGCCTACCAAGTCTTAAATGATTTCAGCATCTTCAGCACCTCAGTTAGCTTTTTATATCTGATCATTCATACTTGTCTTGTAGGATGCTCTGCATGCTTGGTTACACAAAAAGGATGATTCTGGAGCAACTCCTCTCGACCTTGCGAAAGCAGGAGGTAACATGAAGTCTGTACAAGTTGTAAGAGCAAAGCTTGCAAAAATAGAGAATCCGGACAGCATTGCCATAGATATTGCGGCTGGTTGGGATCATCGCAGAGCTGAATCAATTGTTCAAGCGATGGAGTTGTCTCAGAGACGAGCCAGTGAAGGCATTGGAGCTACCAGGTCCGATGAGACACCTGTTTGTAGAGAGGTGGACTTTGCTAGACTACCTCGGGATGTATGTGGCGTTAAGGGTGCCATGTACAGGCCGTTCTTGGTTAGCATCATGGGGATCGCATGTATATGTGTATGTGTTTGCCTGCTTTTGAGGGGACCTCAGAATGTGCTACCTCTCTTCACTTGGTCGGGGTTGGAGCAAGGGAAAGAATAAACCGTACAGGGGTCTTAGTGTAGCCTTCACTCAGGCGATGCATTTCGAAAAGGAGTGATGATTCGCTGCAAGTCGCCTCGTCTTTTTCCAAGCCGCATACTTCTGAATGATTCGATAGCCTCCTTCCTCGGCAGACAGTTTTGCAGTTCGTGAGATAGTCATTCCATTTTGGCATCTTTGAAGACTGTGAACTGGATGGCTCTGTAAGACTAACAATGAATTGCTTCCGTCTACTCTGCGAGCTCTGGTGGACGAACCTGTGACATGGTCCTTTTGAAGCACACTGTGGGTACGACTTGAGCTGTCGGGAACCATCACCTCACGAGCAGTAAGCCATGTTTCTGATCAACATGCTGCCGAAGTTCCAGTGGGCGCTCTGTTACAAGCGGCATTCCTTGACGATTTTATGCTGAAATAGTGTGTTGGCAGAGTTCTTTACTTGCATTGTGATGTAAACTCATGCACAAGATGGTATTCTGTAGTCAGCGCCGTTTATTGACCCCTCTACTGTAATAGTTAAGATTTTAGACATGCCCTCGAACCAGAGGGAGGAACTTCATGAAGGGTGCTGATTATTTTGTAAAGATAGCAACATTATTCATAGTACAATTTCTTGCAAGCGAATCCGAATGAAAACAAACATGTTTTTCATTAACATGTGAATTTCATCAAAAAAATTCGGTACGCAAGCATAATCTGGGGGAAATGGGATTTCCGGACTTTCTTCACAATCTTATTTGGATTGACGTATGTTGTCTACATTACAAGTCTAAACATGAAACGAAGGAAATCTGAAGGCTGTAGGTCTGAACAGAGGATGAAAGCATTGTCCGGCAATTCTTCTGATAAAAGTGATTAAAGATGCATTTAGAGACTAAAAGCTGTGATAGGAAAGAAAACAATTGTTTGATCTAGTATTGTAAATTCCTGTGTTTACAGTACTTGTTTGTGTAGAATCGTATTCGTCAATGTTTAAATCCTTGAGAAATGTCATCATCAAGAAACGAACCGGTTGGAAAATAATGATCTTTTTAACAACCTTGAAATTCATATGGTGGTAAATTCTTTCATCGTAAGGATTGCAACTGTGTTATTTTCATTCTGAAGTAATTAGCAAAATAATTCTTTTTAGGCAAAAAGGGATAACACCACATTTAGGTTTCACATTTTTGGAACTTGTTAACCTTCCAACATGGTGTGGTTGGTTCATATGCAATTTGCTTTACATGTTACAAATGTAATATGATGTATTTTCATGAATCAAGAAATTTCTAAGAAAATTAAGACTATTCAAGAAAGATTTCTCTTAAAATTTAGTTTTTTAAATGGCAATAATGAAGTGTTGTTTCTTTTTTTATTCAAAATAATATCTACTTAATGCTTAAAAATAAATCTTAAAAATATAATATTAATAGATATAAAAAGTAGCAACACCTAATTGCTTTTGATGTAATAACATGCAAATCTTATTAACAATGGTTTTAGTAATTCTATCATTCTATTCAAATTCAAAATCAACTCTATTGTTTGGGCTTTTACAACTTCAAAGGTGCTAATGGTAAGCTTGCTACTACTAAAGATATGTTTTTTTAAGTACTTTTTTATCTAAGATAATATGAACTATTAGTATGTTGGCCTTGAAGCTTTGATATTTTTGACATTAGATGTATTCATATTTTCCAATGATCTTTGAATAAATTGTTTCAATATTTTCATCATCTTTTTATTTAATTGAATTGAATTGAATTGAATTTTTTGGAGTTTGATTATAAACATGCTAGGCTTGCATTTTTATCCTAGTAATACTTGTTACTTATATAATTTAGTTGGACTTAATTTTTGTAGTTTTTTGGATTGCTTAAAATTTTGGCTTTGTTAATAATATCCATAAAATTACATAAAATAAAATATATATACATACATACATACATCTTAGCTACTATTATGATTACAACACAATCATAAATTAACAGTGCATTTATATTATAAGATAGGTGTTTTAGTCATCACATTATTCTAGTTTAAATATAAGATCATATAGTAAAATTTTAATATACAAATATCACTTTTGAATAACTTTAATACTCTAACTATCAAGGTTGAAATATTATCTTTCTTTCTTTATTTTACACTATATATAGATATACAAATATATGTTATTTTAATTTTAAAAAATTATATATAGGTTTAAATGAATATTAGAAGTAATATTACTATTTCCTTGTTTGCCTATTTTTCATGAAAATTAGAAATTTTTGTTTTAATTTTTAAATATATATAAAAAAGAAGAGAAGAAAATCTTATATATATAATAATATAAAAGTCTACCAAAAACAAAAAAAAAAGAAGGAGAAAATAGCATTTGTTTCCTAGTACAAATTATATTCAATTTATATTTCTTACATTATTCAATGAATACATTTGGTAATTTTGCTTTAACATTTAATGGCATAATACTATATATAATTCTTGATGTAATAATCAACAATTAAGTGTTACCAACATTAAATTAAAATTGATTTATACATGTAAACAATTGTGATCCTAATTTCATGTACGAGATTCTTCATAAATACTTGAGATTTCAATCCATTCAAGTTTACCATCAAACCAAAAATCTAAGAGCCCTTCAACCAATGTTTGTTTTGTCATTTACTAGTGGAGAGCCTACTAAGCTAGCGAACTGCTCCACTACCAGTTCTGTGCACTGGGTCCGTCATCGTGGGGACTAACTTGCATACCCCACTCACGCAAAATTACTATGAAAATCTGATGCAGAAATGCATTACCCAATTGCAGGCACGTTATTCTTTCTGCTTGCTTCCTGTAGATCAGATATTCAGGAGCCTCCAAATCACACAGTCTTGTGTGAGATCATGGACCGGAATTGTGAGAAGATCCAAGTCAAAGCTGGGCTGGGTGGGCTGATGGATTGATGGATCGATTCATGTGGAGCTGTAATCGTGGCAACTCAAGCTCGTGTGCGCGGAGAACCGACGGCGGCGCTCCATCGATCGATGGGATGCCCTTGTGGACTGTTCTGTTTTATTTTATTTTTTATTTTATTTTAATGTTTTTTCATAAGTACGTAATATTTTAGTGGTACTGAAAAAATAAATTCGTGCGATTCTCTGCCACTTTATACACATAATGGTTCATTATCACACTACTATGCATCAACAACGGAGTTACACACATCACTCTTGAAGCAAGGCGAGGGCCTCGAATGCTAGTTACTAGTAGCTCTGGCAGTAACTGCGAGCATTCATAGAACCAGTGCAACTCACACTTCCTAGATATCAACCAACCCCAGTGAGATGTGTACCCGGAACATCAGTATAACCGTATCTCTAGTACACGAGTAGCACAATCTCGGTCTAATTAAAACCAGTATACCCGGAAAACAGAATCTCAGTGAAACCGGAACCCGAATACCCGGGGAGAAGAATCTCAGTCCAGCCGGGACCTTTGTGCCGGGGGTAGAGAACCGGAAGGAGGGGATGAGGAGGGAGGGCGGGTACTAGAGTTGAGAAGAACAAGCAGAGAAGAGCGATGGTGCTCAACTTGCTCTCGATTTTCTTAACAGTTTCGTCGTCGTCGTCGTCGTCGTCTCGTGGTTGTGCTGGTCCCTTGGGACTCAGTCCACAATTCACTCCATTTCTTCCGACTTGTATTCGCGCATCTGTGTTGCTGATCTATGTAGCGCCCCCGCACCGCCGGGGTTGCACCGTCGCGTTTACCTCGCTTAATCGCCGCTGAAGAAGTTGCCAGGGGGAGCTTGCAGTCATGGTGTCCACTAGTAAACTCAAGTCGATTGACTTCTACAGGTTCGTTCCTCGCGGATTGCTCATTGTCCCCGTTTTGTGACCACGATGTCACTGATTTTTTTTTGCGCTACTCAGGGGGTTTCTTTGCCGTGGCCTTGGTAAGGTCTTATTATGTCTGTACCGTTTAGTTTAGTGTAGTGTAGTGTAGTGTAGTGTAGTTTTTTTTTTTTTTTTTTTTTTTTTTTGGAGTTTGACTTAGGGTTTATGAAAGATGGTGACGCGGAGTATTGAGGGTGATCGTGCAGTTGGGGTCTTGTGAGAAGTGAAGATTTCTTGGATAGGAAACTAAGTCGTGGGCGCATTTGTTCAATGCGGTGGTGTGGGTTGACATCTACCGCCATTGAATTGAGAGTTGGCGTTCAGTTGTGCTTTGTGTAATTTATGGGTTGCATTTTTGTGCTTTAGGTCTCGGCAGCTCACGTGTATGCGGTGATGAGTTCTCTGATTTGATTTTGGAATAGTATTGGAGTAGCGGAGGGAGGCAATTTTGGTTCTATGCTAATTTAGCAATGAGTTTGCGTTGTTCCATTCATCGTGAAGAGACTCTGAAGTCTGCTACCTTGTTATAGCCGCGGTTTAAATAGTGAATTGGGGGGGGGGTCAGGGTGTTTGTCGGTAGGATACAGATCTAGTTTGATGTAGTATCATGAAGTCTTTAGTTCCTATGGTTATGGGATTGAGGGTTGGAGTGAGCATGAATGATGTATTTTTGTCTTCGATTGCCTTTTTTAAGCAAGATAGTTGGCGTGCTTCGAATATTTTGAATGCGTTTTGTACTCAATCTACCTCCTGGTAGGCACTAATGGTTCTTTGGTTATTGTGGAGCTTCATTTGTCAGTTAAGTGGAGCCTACTCTCAAATACACTATACTAAGACCTTGAAGATTTTGTTTAGCGCAGAAAAATACCAAGAGACCTGACTGAAGCGTCTCTATCTGGAGCTGGATTATCAATCATTGCTGCACTCACTATGGTGTTCCTGTTCGGAATGGTACCTTCCGCATATTATACCTTTGCTTTATTTTAGCATTGTAATGTCATCCGGGAAGTGTCAGAAAACAATCCTGGAAAGTCTCCGCGAAATAAGAAAGCCTCAATGTTTCTTTACTTTTGAGGTTTGTTGCTAACATTCTAAGCTTGATTTCACTTGACAAAGTTACATTGTTTTAATTCCTTATGCGGCGCTTTTTTCATTATTTGATCCATAGGAGTTGAGCGCTTACTTATCGACCACGACTTCAACCAGTGTAGTGGTTGACAGAAGTAGAGACGGAGAGTATCTACGGATTGACTTCAACCTGAGGTGTCTTTCCGTAATCATGTTTCTGCTGTTTTATGTTATTTCAACGGTTTGAATTGGCTTTAATGAAATTACTGAGAATTACCACCAGCTTCTGTCTCTTTAAAAACCTGGAGGCTTCTGCGACTCGTCAGAATGCCATTAGAACCCTTTCAATAATCAAGTACAGTCCTGAGCACCTTCACAAATGTTGCGCGCACAATTGAGTTATCTTCCTTGCTATTGCTGTTCTCAGTGACTCTGTCGACAGAAATAATGCGATTGACAAGGGTTTTTAGATTTAATGCTTTGTTTCACTAGGTGGGTCGATGATATGATGAATTCCAATCAGTTGTGCGGCTGTCTGTCTTTGTGCTGTTGCTCAAGACTGTTTTTGTTATTGGACAGTTTTTATTATTTTATTTTATTTTATTTTATTTTTATTTCTTCTCGTTTCTCTATGATGTTTAGTGGCATTATTTGGAAGCAAAATTACGGATTGTGAACTGAGCGATTGTCCAGCAAGCCCTGTAATATTGTTCGCTGTTGGGTGGTTGCCTTTGGCTTGCAGCTTTCCAGCTCTATCGTGTGAATTTGCTTCAGTGGACGTCAGCGATGTTTTAGGCACAGTAAGTTTTGTTTGCTACGGACCTCTTGGAGAGCATAACGAAACATTGTGTTACTTGTTTAAAGTTTTGTTTGGAGACGACTTTTATATGGTACCTTTCATGAAACGAACATTGATCATCACGGTTGATGCTCCATCTCAGATGAAAGAAATGTCTATAAGCTTCATTGTCTTGAAATTATTGCAGCATAGATTTAATTTGACGAAAACTGTAAGGAAATACCCAATCGATCCGCTATTGCAACGGATAGGGCAGGAGTTTCATGCTGGGTCTGTTCCAAATATTAAAAGTCATGGTGATGAAGATGTCGGAGAGGACATGTTCGAACATCTTGGAGAGGGTGCAGTGGAGCTCAATAAGAACACATTTGACGTATACGCCCAGCAGTAAGATTTGCGGAGCAATTTGCAGTATTTGGTCTTAATACAGCTTTCTGCTTCTTAATATGATTTTGTAGACATCGACATGGCAGTATGCCTTTTCGTTTCAGGCTAGTGTCCAAGGCTAAAAACTTGCACCTCAAGAACGCAAGTTGGTAAGACGTGAATTGTGCACTACTTATCCTGTTACGGCGTGCTTTTGAGGATTTTACAGTGATACGTTGGATGATCATCTACAGGTTCAGTGTTTTGGTTGTCAACTTTTACGCCCCATGGTGTCCCTGGAGCAACAAGCTTGTGAGTAAATTACAGTTCCTTTTCTGACTTTAGAACAACCTTAGCTGTCAGTCACATTTTTGTACGAGATTACGAGGTGCAAGGAAAGACTAACTCTTATTGCGTGTTTTTCCTTTGTGCCTGGCAGAAAGCCTCTTGGGAGAAAGCGGCCAAAATTATTGCAGACAAGTAGTAGCCTCCTTCTTGAAAAAATGTCGACTTGAATTGTGTGGTTTCGCGAGTGCATGAGTTGAATTTCTTCTGGATGTGATATCAGCAGATTAGAAACATGAAATGATTGAACTGACTTTTTTCTGCTGCAATGCACGCTGATTTGGGTGATTTAGTTGTGAAAAGTGTTAGTGGGGCTAAGTTAAAACTTACTGCTGTACAGATACAACCCAGAGATGGATGGGAGGATTTTGCTGGCCAAGGTTGACTGCACTGTGAATGTGGAGCTTTGTAGATCGTAAGCTCCCTATCTACTGATGTTTTTAGGTCATTGACAGCTATATGTAATTAGGTGAAGCCCTTTATTGCCTTCATTTTATTGTGCATAGATTTCACTTTTCAGTAATCTGTAGGCCTTGAATTTTTTATTCTGCAATAGTAATTTGCCCTGAGTTAGACCCTGTTTTTAGTCTAATACTCAAGTTTTCTCATGACACTCCAGAGGCTATTTGTAGTATCATATCATGATGAAATGTATTACTTAATCGCTAATCAATTGCTGATTACAGCCATCATATCCAAGGTTATCCATCTATCCGCATTTTCCGCAAGGGCCATGATGTCAGGTACATAGATTTTCTTTTCTAGTTATTACATGTCATATATACAGACTAGATTTTTGAACAAGCGTAGGAGTTGAAAGTTCTTATTTATCATCAGATACTCATCAAGCACGGTTTCTGCTCCATCATGATTAAAAGACAAATATGTTTGCAAAGTTCGCAACAAAATTCTTCTCGACGTATTTTCTGATTACTCTCGGAATGTGCGTTTGTTTTGTGCAAATTCTGCTTGGCTGAATTAATGATTACTTGGTTTGAAACATTAGAGGGTAAGTATTTTTCTGATCTCCAGACGTTTCATCGTACTTGGTTCGGTAGGGTCAATCTCCTGGTCTT
Source organism: Physcomitrium patens (assembly GCF_059467195.1). NCBI lineage: Eukaryota > Viridiplantae > Streptophyta > Bryopsida > Funariales > Funariaceae > Physcomitrium > Physcomitrium patens. Next base: position 12,767,651 of record NC_143423.1, on the reverse strand, counting down.
AAGTTTGACATGCTTCAAAACTGACCGCTTTAAGGAACTTTTGTGTGTACTCTTTATTGAGCTTGTATCTGTAGTTTGTAAATGACTGCTCGTTGCGTATCTAATGCCACAGATTTAATTCGCAGTTTACACTTCTACTCTAAGAACTTAATTCTATCTGAATTTTGCAGGGATGAGCATGGGCGACATGACCACGAATCTTATTATGGAGAGCGTGATACAGAATCCCTGGTTGCCGTAAGTTTTCTTTCTTGGTTACGTTCTAAATGAATTATAACAATATATATCTGGAAGGGTAATGTTCTTTTATCTTCAAGGAATTCCCTAGGTCAAACATTCTTTAAACGTCAACTACTGAATTATTTACAAACTAAAAATAACTGCGGTGGCATTCGGGTCATGTAATTGGCGCGGGAGAACTTTTCCAAAATGTTTTGTCATAATGCTAAGCATTTAGCAGTCTTTACCTCTTGAACTCTTATTCGAATAGTTACTATTTTGAATTTCTGAACAGCTTCTATCAAGAAAGTCAAATCAAACATTCAATCACCTACAAACACATGAACTGAGTAGCCCACCAAAGTATCGCTGCCTATTTTGCACTTAGGAATTTTGCATGTTAGTTGTCCAACATCAAACGGAGAATCTATTGCAGGGGTACTGTGCTTGAGACTGTCAAGTCTAATTGGAGACGAAAAATGTGGTTTACTCACCATGTTTCTTCTGTAATTTCTAGTTTATGGTGGAGCTAGTCCCACCAGCTACGGTGGACGGAAAATTTCAGCTGGAAGACAAGTCTAGTATCACTGTGAACGCGACCATCAAACGTCCTGCACCTAAAGCCGGAGGCTGTAGGGTTGAGGGATTTGTCAGGGTAAAGAAGGTAAACGATTATTTTTCTTTTTCGTCTATCGCGTTATCAATGTTCAACCTCATTGAAATTGGTTAATTGTAATTCACTTGCTTAGTAGTGTCATCAGCTACTTGTGGCTGTAGGTGGTCGATTTCACCTTTTTCTTGTTTCATGTATTTTTTGGGTATAGATGGTGCCCACCCTCCATTGTTTTACACTCAAACATTTGTTCCTAAACCATGGTTTGAATCGTTCATCTGGTTCATATAATTTTAAGCATGGCAGTATAGCTGAGTTTTTTGTTTTTTTTGTTTTGTTTTGTTTTTTTTTTTTTTTGGGTGTTTTGGACTTTGAATGCTCGAACTGTATCATGTGGGTATTCAAACAAGGTTTGATCGCTTTTGTAAGCCTTCAATATCAAAAATTTCGAAAATAAATTACTTTTTTAGACTCCCTTAATCATGTGGAGTGCAGTGTCAGCATTGCATTACGATTATGTCTTTGGTGTGGCAGGTTCCTGGAGAACTGATGATTTCCGCACATTCTGGTTCACATTCCTTCGACGCGACCAGCATGAATATGACCCATTATGTTGGATTCTTCAGTTTTGGTCGTAAGACGTCATGGCGGTCTGTTCATTGGGTCAATGAAATGTTACCTGCGTTGGATAGTAATATTGATCGGTTAACAGGGCAAGTATTTCCTTCCGAATACGAAAACATCACGGTATGTGGCAATTGTATAAGTATACATGTCAGCCCTCACATACTTGAGTACGTTGCAAGTTAATCGTCCTCATTTTTATTCATGAGTTGCTCTTCAGCTTCTAATCCAGCTGTGTATGTACAGCACGATCATTACTTGCAAGTTGTCAAGACGGAGGTGATTACGCTTCACCGGAAACAAGATTTAAGGGTTCTTGAGCAGTACGATTACACTGCTCATAGCAATATGATTCAGTCTACCAAAGTCCCCGTGGTGAAGTTCCACTACGAACTCTCTCCTATGCAGGTACGCCAGTAGTAATTTTCTTCGAAATAATTATTACAACTACCAAACTTACTGTTGTATTCATTCCCGCAGCCAGCTTTAGCCGTTCTTATACTATTATTGAAACGTTCATTACACCGGATGTATCCTCAATTCTTTTGTCCTTTTTCCTGCAGGTTTTGGTAAAAGAAAATCCGAAATCATTTTCTCACTTCCTTACAAATCTTTGTGCAATTATTGGAGGTGTTTTCACGGTAAATGTCCCTAATCCCAACTATGTAATGGACTAAGGTGCTCAAAATAATTATTTTATTTTATTTTATTTTACTTGTTTGTTTACGTCATAGATAGAGATTGAATTGAAGATTTTGAAGACAATGAGTGCTAATTCGCATACGTTTTTGGTGCAGGTCGCTGGTATTATTGACTCTATGTTGCATAATGCGATGCATATCATGAAGAAAGTTGAACTTGGCAAACAATATTGAAACCCTAAGTAGTCCATTCCATCATCCTGATGTAGTGCTGTTAATTCTGATATAGCAGAGTTTTGATTAAACTGGTTCAATACTGCATCCAACGACCCATGTCATGATAGTTTCCCTCACAGATGATTGTCACTCAAAGCATTTTTTTTTTTGCAAGGTGTCGTAGTGCTGGTTACTCCTATTTGGTTCTCGGCTGGTGGATGAGGAGAATCGCTGTATCAGAAATGGTGATGCGAGCTACTCAATTCTAATTTTTTTCTCAAATTCAGCCATTAGAGCTCTTAGAGAATGCCTGATTTTATCGTATCCAAAAGATGTTTTTGCAAATCAATACCGGTTTTTGATTTTACAGTCTGCAAGGCTCCCCTAATGAGATCATTATTCATCGTTGCATGTTTTCCCACAATGAGAACGTGCTCTCGGGTAAAGCATCAACATGGCCATCCGTATCAGAAAGTAAACCCACAGTCGCATAGTGAAGTAACTCTTTTGTGATGTTGAAGTTCTAAAGTCGGGATGATTTGCACCTCTGCTCAGTCTCAACTTACGAAGCACGACATAAACAATCACGATCAATCCCAATTTAACAAGCAGGGATTTCTCCATTCAGACACATTTAAGCTCCCAGAGCTTACTACACGTGCCCTTGAGGCATGTGCTGTCGTCCACATCCTAAACCCAAAAACCGATGTAAGGCTGTCTGTCCACGAACGCTTCACAGCTCAGTTTATAATTAACCTGTCAGCAACGGCATAAACAAGTCGATTAACTTCGACATAGGGAAAGTCAAAACCTACAAATTGGGAAAAGGTCAGGGTCCTTTCGGTCACCCCAATCTTATGATGATTGTCAGAAACTTTGCAACTGGTTAACTCATAGGTGAGCGTCATAACTCTTGAGAGAGGAGCATCCTAGCATTAATTGTTACCGCCCACTTCGCCTTGCAGGTCCTTCCTCACATTTAACTCCTCAACGGATAATCTCGTTCATAAGTGAACCTCCTTGACCATGAAGTCGAACGTGTTGCGGAAGCATTTCATTGATTTGATATTTTCAATGCAACTTCAATATCCACGCAGATGATTTTAAACCACCACTCCACTTGAATTGAAACTGGGGCCTTCGCTTTCAACAGAAACCGACGCTCCCACCTGTTCATGAGCTTGGAAGAAAACACGATGAAAAGGAAAAGCGAACAATGGTTTCAAAAAAAAGGGACCGAGAAAAAAAGGAACAGGAGACCAACAGCTTCTTCCCATATAAGGCCGCCATGAAGTGAAGTACCGCGCATGGATTCTGCTGCCCTCCCACAGGGGTCTTTCAGAGCAGAATCTGGGCTTGTGAGGCCAAATTTAGGGAGACGGTCCTTAAGAGCACATGAGCCAGCTAAATTTGCAGCACTTTCAAGGGCAAGGAGGGCAGTTTGCACCCTCAGGTCAGACGAGCGCCAGAATCGTCGCAAACCATGCTGAAGGCTTCCATTAGAGGAAACTTTGGCCTGGTTTGATTGGGTGATTTTATTCCAGACTAGAAGTTTTTTTTACTAGCTAGCACAATGTCTAGTGTGCGCCAACGCAACCCTCTAACCCGAAAGTCAACTATGAAACACGTTCTAAGGAGCATGAAGACTTTTCCATCGCAACTATCGAATTGGGCTGTTCCAATAGTGCGGGAATGCAGTAATCTGAACTTCTTCTACTTTGGTTAAACATTAACCATGGACTATGATTGCCACTGATCACCCTTGGAGCCTTAATTTAACCTGCAGCAAGCCACCACAAACAACCTAGAATCACTATCCACTGCCTTAACTTGCTTTCGAAAGGGATTCGATGATTATTGAGGCAGTTGCAGTGATTCGAGGGAGTTTGTCAGACAATTGCTGAGGATGCTCTTGGGGTGTGATGACGATACAATTTTGGTGGCGCATCGAGGATGATAATCTATTTCTTAATATGAATCTCGCATTCTGGAACCAGCATCCACTTTCAAATCTAGTAGCGAGGGAAAAGAGCTTGAAAGTCATTACCATACATAGGACGGAGGGAACTGGTTCTCGATATTGGCGAGAACCAGACGCGGAGAATCGACCAGTATAAGAACCATCGAATACGGTGAATCTAATACCACGGATTCGAGGAAGAATGTGGTGGGGTATCGATGATTAGTAAACGAGTCGCTGGTCGATGTGAGGAATCGTTCCCCACCAAGCGGCAACGTGGAAGATACTAGCATAATTAGTAATTTTCGTGTCAGTTTAGCGACCGTTTGGTTGTGCGATTTCGTAGGATGTGGAACCGTTGGTCCACGGGGGAGCAGATAGCTGTGCAGCCAAGGCCGACTACGAACTACTAGGCTCTGACACTCTTGCAGTCTGCGCCCCCGCAACAAAAAGGACTCGCCTCCATCCCCCTGTCCGGTATCGTTAGTTTCTCTCGAACAGCTTCAGTATTTTCGTTTCCCGTCTCAGCGACGATGAGTTGGCGTGCAGCTTCGGCAGTTCACGTAAGCGTTTCGCCCTCCTCTCCCACTTTGGACTGGGTGGCGATGACTGTTGGGACTCTTCAAAAGCAACAGACCGCTAGGACATGAATCTCACGGGTCGCACCATGAGCAACAACAGCAGCAGCAGGAGGAGGAGAAGCAGGGGTTGAGTAGGGGATAGCATTGTTTCGGGATATTGTTTTCATACGGCAAACCGCAATGAATTGTGCTATTGGGAGCAGGTAGAGGTGCTTGTGTCGCAGGCACGGGATATTTCAGCGGGTGGGATACGTCACATTGTGCGGCAAGGGTGCGGGAAGGCATGTAGCACGGAGTAGATGTGCCTGCTCAGCTTGATAATACCACTAGATAAACATCCTCAGACGTTGTTTTTTTTTTTGTGCAGATGGAGCGTGCTCTTCTGGAGCGCTGCCCTAACAATTTGCTCAGAAGACGTGCAGCAGAGAATTACAAGGTGATTTTTGAACCTCTGGACTGTGGACGTAGTTTTTGGATTGATTGCGATTATGCTAGTGATTGGCATGCTGCCTTCAACTGAGAAAGTGAAGCATCGTAAACTATGTAGCTTTTGACTGTGCATGGTGTGTGTCACCCTCAGGTGCAGCCGAAGAATGTGTCGGAGCTTGCGCTTGTGAACTTTGGTCGGCGGCCAATTTCCACCTCAGCGGCACACATCTCGAGGGCGGCGTATTGCCCCCCTACGTACACCAGCCTGGCGGAGATAATCCCCACTCCAGGCTCTTCCATGGTGGAGAGGATTGACTCGCCCCGAACGCCCATGCGAAACCGTCTGGTAGAGAAAGCAGCCCGCGCATACCTACTCCACACTGACTCATTGGACAAGCGCCATCGGGAGAGCACCCCTTGGACACAGTCTTTCTCCCGTTTCCTCCCCCGCCTCTCTACCTTAACGTCTGTGGCAACGTCCCTTGCTCTTAATCCTTTCAATGTCTTCAATTCTGCCTTTCAAGTCTTCCGGTTCTACGTCACAGGCGTCCGTGCTCTGCAACCACAGCTCTCAGCATCTGTTTCCCGCTCCGTCTGTCGCTCCGCCTCCACGCATGTCCGGAGAACATCCTACGCACGCGAGCTTAAAATGTTGTAACAACCAGGCACCTTCCTTAAACTTCACCAATTTGATAAGCTGCTGTTGTGTCGCGATACCTTTTGATTTTCTGGAAGGATATCAAGCTTCGGTTGATGCAGAGGAGCAAGTAGACTCCTCCAAGCGGATTGCGCATCACAGATGATCAACCGCCTCTGAAGCCAGGTTTCATCTTAATTTTCTGGTCGGAAAGGGTATGGATATTGCGAAGTAAATTAATTTGCAAGTGGGAATTGAACCAGTAGATTGTAATTTACGGTAGTCTTTGTAGAGAGCTTGAGAATTCTGGACATGGCCCTGGAGAAAGAAACAGTTGTCTTTAGGGTAATTAGGTTCCATAGAAGACTCTGAAGGGTCGGATTTAAATAATTTGTGAGTTTTGATTAATTTTTCGGCGTTTCCTGCGATTGTGACTTGATTAGTGTAAGGGATATTAAACATGTCCACTCGATCCAGTACTGCTCCAAAGCACAGGCGCAGGAAACGGCGTCGTCCTGATTTATGGGTGAAATTGACATAGAAGAACTTCAGCTCTGTCACAGAATGTCAGTATCAGTGTTATCAGATTCTTCTTACAAAAGTGAACCTTGGCAGGGAACTTGTCATGCACATTGTAATTTCGTCATGGATAACATCACGGTTACTAGAGAAGGATTGGAGTAAATCGGTGTAGTTGAGAGCATTATCGGACCCAATGAATCCTTCGTTTAGAATCATTTGATGAGCAGTGTATGTTCTGTGCTTCGGTCTTCTGTAGAAACGGGAAGATTTTCCTGTCAGAAGATGCAATGGCTGTGTGTTTTTCTGCATTGTTGTTCTAGCTACGCGGATATTGTGGGTTGTGTATGTTGTCGTGACAGGTCATAAGCGTCGGAGGTAGCGGAGGTGAATCAGAATCGTAGTGGCGTTCGGACGTGTGTAGTTTATCCACTTCCTGCGGGGTCAGCACCAATCCGACAGAGCGTAGTGTGATTGAGGCACCGTAGGAGTGAACTGGAGCAAGAGTCTGTCTTTGCGCGTGGACTCAACTGCTGTCCTCTCCCATATCTCGCTTCTTCCCGTGACTGAACTTCCTTGGATGTATCGCTTTCTGCCTTATCATCACATCTTTAGAAATCTTCCGTCCCACGAGACGGCATCTGCCGTTTACCTTCGGAGCTTCTACGACCAGCGTCTTCATCTCCTTGGCCGTGGGATTTCGCACCTTCTGCACTCTCGCCGCGGGTTCGGCCTCATCTACGAAACCGGGCTTTTAGAGAAGCTTTTAAAGAAGCTTTTAGAGAAGCTTCTCTAAATTGTTAGTCTATCAGAAACGGTTTACTTATTCGCGGCACACTGACTCACATCCAGTGTCCAAGCCCCGCGCCGCTGTAACGTTAACACAGGAACCAAATCCATTGCCACCCATAGTTGCATTCTTTTTCCACATCTTCGCCTCTCTCTCTCTGGTGTCCGCTGCAAATTGGTTTCCGACTCAGCCCGCTGTCCACCGAGTCAGTTGGGTTGAAGAAGATAATCTTCTGGTCTGTAGTGCATTCTCTACGCTTTGGCTTGTAAACGTAGCGCACAAAGTTATAAAACCTGATTGGACCGTTGCGCACCTTCCTACATGACTCAAAACCGCAGAACCTACGAGACTCAATGCATCTATTCCACCGAGTTGTCTGCGTTGACTTTCACCCCGTTGACTTCGAGTGTACATGGTCAACGCGGTGGTTCGTTGGTGCATTGTCAATGCCTGTCGTGAGCTTGGATTCATTTGGATATGCTAAAATGAAGAGAAATGTGTATGTATGTATATATGTATGTATATAAATATAAATAATAAGAGGTTTCAATCATGATCTTTATGGATGAAATTTCACATGTGATGCAAGTTCAAAGTATCATGTGATATTTCAAAATATCACTTGATATCTCACCAAATCACCCACCTCATGAAATATCAAAAGAGTTGCAAGTCAAATATTGAAAACTGCATCAAGTTATACAGACCAGTCAGTGATATAATTTTATTTTATTTTATTTTAAAAGAGCAACTACTAATAATCCAAAAACACCAGTGTTCCAAAATTGACCTGAACATTCTTAAAATTCCAGCGATAGAACAAAGCACTGAAAGTGAAGACGACGAAGCAGGAACACAAATATTCCACGACAAAAAATTAGAGTGGCGTCGAAATTAGTGTGGAAGGCAAGGATCGAAGAAAGAGAGCATGGAATACAATTCAAATTTTCAGTTGGTGTTGAGCGCGGCAGCGAAGGAGGGGGAGGGAGGCAAATCGGAGACGACGATGGCGATGGCGATGGCGGACTTGCAACGGAGCTCCTGCCGACGACCCTCGTACTGCTTCACGCCGTCGGCATCTCAGGACGGCAGAGCTTCGCGTCGCATTGAAGCTGTAGCACGGAAATGCCATTTTCTTTTATTGATATTCATAGTGTTGTTATTGAGGGAGTAGGGTGCCAGATTGGGCATGTCGCGCGGGGGGGCTTTACTTAGTCCCTCGCTATCGTCGGACTCTGTTTATCTTTGCTTCTAGGCTAGGTCGCTCCTCAATCTTCTGACGTCTTCGCCATGCTACTTCTGTTGCTGCTTCTCGTTCCTTTCGCTGCCTGCGAGCTTATCTTCCAAGAGCGTTTCGACTGTACGATCCTGTCACAACTCTGGTTTTTTCCTCTATCTTCCGATTGTTTTGTTACGCACTCGGTTGGTGTCATTGCGACATTGCGTGACGAGTTTGTGCCGATTGTGATTGCCTTTGTAACGTTTGAAGTTTGTAGTAGTTTGTTCATGGTTTGAGGTTTTTTTGGAGTTGATCGTATGGCCGTATGGTTCGTTACGTGGAATCTGGTTTTGGAATAGGTATTAGTTTTAATGTTGTGAGGGATGGGAGGTTTGTGCGCTTTGTGCCGGCTACTGGTACTTGACCACGGCGTTGTTTCTGGTACTGGAAATTAGGCAATGTGAAAGAATTTGATTATTAGACTGACGCAAAATCTGCTTTCGAATTCTTTCAGCTTCAGCTCCAGTGATTTCTATGGTGATATTAGTATTGATAAGAAAATCCTGCATTATGTATCATGCGGGCAGGGACATTGGTGTATTTGTATTTGTATTTTAAGTTAATGTTCTTGACAAGTTTTGAGGTTCCTTCCTCAAGCTCCTTTTTTTATCTTCCGATAGGTGAAGCATGTCCACGCTCTGTCGTATTTTAAAATGAACATGTTAATGACATCAAAGGGGACATTTGCATTGTACTTTTGACGCTTGTCTAACTGGTCGAATTTGAAGTGTCTTCTGTAAATCCTGGCACTGGGAATATCAGGTACTGATAAAGATGAACTAGCAAGTAACCATGCGTATCTCCTTAAAATCTGTAGTCAATTTTTTTAGCAGATAATTAGCTTAAGTTTCGTGACAATGGGCTTTGTTTGTAACACTGTGATATGGAAAGTGAACGCTCGCAATTTACCACATCAGAGTTGAACTAACCATTTTCTGTAGATATTCGTTGATTGTAAAGATGGTTGGGAGAGCCGCTGGGTTCAGTCGGATTGGAAGAGAAGCGAAGGCCTCAATGGGAACTTTGTGCATACTGCTGGCAAGTGGTATGGAGATGAAAACGACAAAGGTTTGTGCTGATCAAACCGTGCGTAATCCACCCTGAATAGACCAATATTTTGTAAGTGATAATGTACGATGTCCTTCCGTTAGTTTCTTTCAACTAACTGATTTCTAGTGGCCGTCGATAGTCCAGGGATACTGCACTTATTCCCTACGGGCTAGTTATTGCTCTATCTCAGTTGCAGTTCCTGGCTGACTTTTGACAGGAATTCAAACAGTACCAGACTCACGTTATTATGCTATCTCTGCAAAAATTTCTGAGTTTAATAACAAGGGCAGGACCCTTGTACTCCAGTACCAAGTCAAACATGAACAGAATATCGAATGCGGGGGTGGCTACGTGAAACTAATGAGTGGTCAGGTGGATCAAAAGACTTTTGGTGGTGATACCCCGTACAGGTAAGTTTATATCTTCAGCTGCGTTGACTTGATCCTTCAACTTCCTTTTTACAAACTTAAGGTTTGGTAAGTTACGCATACTCGATTCAGTACTGGATAGCACAAAGCTGGGGTTACAGATCGATGGTCGAGATGCTATTCAGATATGTTGTGTTGTATTTTCTTGGCTTTTAAGGTTATAAGTGGTTGCTTAAGTCAGTATCCTACGCGAAAATCGTCTTTGTGCCAGCCTCTTTGGGGTTTGGAGACACGGGCTTAGTTCAATCATTACAATTTTTTAATAACTCAAATCCTATAATTATGTCATTGCTTAGCGTTCTTATAAGCTTGAGTGCCGGAAGCACGAGAAGTATGTTACGGTCTTAGAGTGGAACTGAATATGTGCAGTATTATGTTTGGACCTGATATTTGTGGCTCCCAAACCAAAAAAGTCCATGCGATTATCTGGTACAAGGGGAAGAATCATCCAATCAAGAAGACAGTGGAGTGTGAGACTGATAAGCTCTCCCACGTTTACACGTTTATCGTCAAACCAGATGCCACTTACAGTATTTTGGTAGATAACGAAGAAAAGGAATCTGGCAGCTTGTACAAAGATTGGGACTTGTTGCCACCCCGGAAAATCAAGGGCCCCACTGCCAAGAAGGTATTTATTTTTATTTTTATTTTTATTTTTTTATTATAACCTATTGGATTTGTTGTTTTGACAGCTCCTGCTCACAATGAATGTGATGCAAGCTTCTTGTGATTGTACTATCTATTTTAGCATTATGGTTGAAACTCAGATTTTGTAACGTTCTGCCTTGTTGTGTTGTGCTTGTTCTACGTGTTGGTTATTTACTACATTGTCTCAGCCGGAAGATTGGCATGATGAATTCATTCCAGATCAAGTGGACAAAAAACCTGAGGTTTGAGGCTGTTTCTTTTCAAATCTTCATCGAGAACCTACTGTAATCATTTTCATGCATGTCATGATGCGCTGTTATTTTCTCATGACACGACGATACAATCGTATGTGTGATGTGTTGCTTTCTATGAAGGCTCAGTTTGTCGCTGTGAACTTGCTCCTTTTGATGTAGGAGTATGACTCAATATCTAAGGAAATCCTAGACCAAGATGCTAAGAAGGTGTGTGAATTTTTGTACTTAACCTGTCTCTAGATATGGTGATAATTAGGGGAGGGTTAGCAATGTGTGCTGCGAAAAGAATAAAGAAGGCAATCCTACTGCAAGTCAATTAAGACTAAGTCATAGCTGAATGACTATATATTCTTTACATACATGTGACAATATGTAATTTCTGAGTTGAGAAACCTTTCTACACGCATGTAAGTTTTGGTATGCTTATTACTTTTATAACCCGCTCTCTCTATATTTTAGTTGGTTGCGCAGCTGGTCTCTGAAGAGTGTCTCGTTTGTATCTGTTACCCGCAAGTAACTATGAAACTTGAATGTTTGTTGCAGCCTGAAGATTGGGATGATGAAATTGATGGAGAATGGAAAGCTCCATTGATATCAAACCCAGACTACGAACGGCCATGGACCCAAAAGGTGAGTATCTGGCTTGTTGCATGTCTTTGTACATCTTGGTAGATTGTTTACATGGTGTTGAAAGTGCAGAATTGGAAATGAATGGATGAGGGGATCAGATGGTCTCACGTTTATCTAGAGCAGTTGGGGTTAAAGGAAGTATGCTGTCCGACTACAGTAGCTTGGATTTATCCGTGGCATTGTCGAGATGCACTGAATGAAGAAATGATCATTGTTATTGCATTGAACACCACGTAAAGGTCTTTATTCGCGAGCACTATGGTTTTTATTAGCAAGTTTCTGCATTGTGCTATATTTGATGAAATCTTAGAGGTAATGAGTTTGACTCTGCAGAAAATTAAGAACCCTGATTACAAAGGCAAATGGAAGATTCCTCTCATCGATAACCCAGGTAAACCACTGCATGTTTCGCAGTTAATTTGCCTACGCATCCTTAGTAACTTTTCTCGATTTTGCGTAAACCTGAGAATTAACTGTTGATGCGACGTAACAGAATTTGAAGAGGATCCTGACGTGTACGTTTTGCCTCCGTTGAAGTTTTTCGGCATTGAACTATGGCAGGTGTGGAAGGTTTTATTTGAGTGCAGCTCTACAGTTATTCAAAGCTTGAATCCATTATCATGAGCTATAAAACCAGCTGGAATTGAAGAACTGTAGGGCTGACCTTTAGAGATTTGCTCACCAGGTGAAGGCAGGGTCAATTTTCGATAATATTTTAGTTACAGACGATCCTGCGTATGCCAAGCAGTTTGCTCAGGAGACCTGGGGAAAAATTAAGGAAGTAAGATCTTTTGCCTATATAATTACATACATGATCGTTAGGTCTTTCATATTTACAAAAGTGTTTACTCCAAAACCTGCATTAAGACTCCACTTCTGATCTGCCAATACTTCGTAATATGAATAGGGCGAGAAGGAATTGTTTGAAGAGATCGAGAACAAGGAACGCCAAGAAGAGAAGGTAAGTTCTTTTCACATGTCATCTTGGGGCCTTCTGCCTACTGGCTGCTGTCATCTTGTAAATGCTCATTCAGGGCTCTGGCATGGTAATTGGCTTCTATGTAATATATACGAGACTCCTGATGATGTCCTGTACTGAGGTTTGGTATGTAGGGTTATGGCGTAGATTTTTGTGGTCAGGAAATCGGTAATTATCTACTTGAATGTTAAGTTGGCGAGCATTGGAGTCATACTAAGTTATTTTGAGGCCCTTGTCGTGAAACAGAACTGGGGCACTACACAGTAAACGTAAAAATTGATAATTGAACGTGAAATGTGGTCTGTTTAGAGACAAGCTGAAGCCAATCGCGCTAGCATGGATCACGGGAGGCGGTTCAGAGACCGCAATTTTGATAAAGGTGCTGAATACCGAAAAAGACGTGAGAGAGCGCGCTTGAATAAACGGAGAAGGCCAACTCATTCCGAGGTATGTTGTGGTTGTAACGTCAGTCCTGAAGCCATTCTGCCTTTAGGGAGTCCTAAATTTCGTCCGTTTTGATAGATGTCTTATCTACTGATATTTTCTGTGTAATTTACTTTCAGATTGACGATAGTGATCCAACTGAAGAGAAGGACTTTCATGACGACGATGACGGTGATGTGAGGAATTTTGTTTTGTGATTTCCACCCTTTGTTATTTAGCATGTCTGTGGAGAGGTGATCTTGAACCTCAAATTTTGAATCAGTTTGCAATCTCTGATTTGCCGCACATTTGTTTGAAAACCACCAAAGGTTTCAATTATCAAAATGTCGCTCCTCCCCTTCGAAACATTGCCGTCGGATTCTCTTGGTCGGATGGATTAAATTTACCCTCTAACGCTATACTGTGTCTTACAATTGCTTTGTGTGGCTTTTTGTAGGATCACGATGAACTTTGATCCCTCTGCTGGTACACGAATGGTTAAACGAGCAATTATGGAGAAGCGCTGAGCTAAACCACTGAGATGAAGATCCGACCTTCAGTACAAGTAGCTGTATCGATGCATCCTATTCGACGATCGCAATGTGATTCTTTCCTAGCCAAACCATATGTCCCTGCTAATTAGATCACTTGACTCCTGTTGTGCGTTACACACCAACATGCTCACATGCTATGAATGCTGACGTTTCTTATTTTGCTGGCGGAGGTATCGCTCTTAGTACTGTTAAATATAAATCTTGAACATACTCTCTTCTGCTTTGCTTCATTCTTACTGCAGATTAGTTGCCTTTTTCGCCCAGATTACATTTGTTTTACTTCACAACATCACTTAGAATTTTTCTATAGCCTAACTCATCTGGTGAACTTACATAAGGATATGTAAGGTTAAACTATGATGGTTTTCAGAGTAGGGCTTCTCGTCTTCAAAAGAAGACAGAAAGAATGCTCTTGGCTGTAGTTGGATTTTCAGCCTCGTACTCACTCCGTGCCAACATGTTTGTTCATGAGGTGAGTTGCTCAGGCAAAACCTCATTATCCTTTCCAGTGCCTTTGAAACTCACTACTAACAATGCTGTTTGAACAGAACTCTCATGATTCTCTTGCTGATTCTCTAGTGATTCTCTAATGATTCCTTGCAAAATTTTGCTTTCGTTAGTGGATTTCATTTAAAAAAATTAACATTCTTAAAAAACATAAAAAAAATACAATGAAAAGAAAATTATATTAATTATTAAGGCCTTTATAAAGCAATTATGGAAGTTAATGAAGGTATACAACTTTATTCCAGACAGAATTTTGTATTAGCATGCTACAAATAATTTCACAAAGAGCAAAATATATCTTCAATGTTGACTGATAAGGATGGAATCAAAAGAATGATTTTCAAATTGTCCATTAGCTTTGTCTCCAAGGATTGATAATATTACAATGTAAAAAGAACCTCAGGGCATGTATGATATTGCCTTGGAACAATGCTGCTTTTGCTATGAAAGGTCTATGGATAGGGCAGCATCTTTGTCTCCATTTCCCTCCTTAAATTAGTAAGGCTTTGGTATTACAATACAACAGGCATGACTACTAGACTTCCTACAATGAGGACAAATTCAATCTTGTGAAAGAAGAATTAAAAGAGATAGCATCAAACATGCCATATGTTGTCTACAACTGCATTGATCTCACTAAAGTAATGTACAGCACTTTTCTACTCACCACATTTAAAACAAGGAAGACCAATTGGCTCAACTACCAAATTAGGATGTATAGAATCATCAATAGGAAGTCGATAAGGACCATAATTCTTGGAATACTTTCAATGTCTTTTTTCATCCTTATCTTCCAATAACAAAATACTACTAGACAATACATCCTTTATATAGAGAATTGAGCATCTTGTCTTAATGTCAAGTGTTGTAGTCACCTCATGTTATAAATATACATAATTTCTTTTGGAGAATCTTTATAACTGATGTAGATAAGATCCACTACAAATACAAGCATATTATAAAGTGTCATGATGTTTAACAATAGATAAGTTCTCCGTAGTCATAGGCATGACTTGTATAAAGAACTATATTTAATCATGTAGACATTAAGTCCAAATATCAAGATAATCTAAGTTTAGAACTAAAACTCAATTTTCACATATTAAGCTGAGTAGAATTGATTCTTGTCCATACAACAACTAATAAGGACTATAAGATACCAAAGATGCTTATCTATTAAAGTAATAATCTATCACAATCTATGACAACATCAAGTCCCAATCATAATGGTTGCTATAAAATAATCCATACTTCCATAAATCACATTTGATAGTTTGAAAAACTTACTTAGCTAGGCTATCTACTTTAGGATGATTTTTAGATGTGATACAATGATCTATCTAAGCTTTGGTATGTAAAGCTTCAAATATCCCAAGAAACTCTCTTCTTTAATTTATTAAGACTTTAGAAGTATTCCAAAATATGCCAATAGTCAATTAAGAAAAGCAATAGTTGCCAATTTTAAAGAAGTTTGTTGTAAAGCCACAAATTCAATCCACTTTCTAAAATACTCTACCATCACAAATATGTATTTAGCTCTATATGAGATAATAATAAGTAATTCAGCAAAGTCCAAAGACCAATAATAACACAAATTCATGATAGGTAATGCTTTTAACTGAGGAGATAAGATATTAAAACTTGATCTAACTTGATCACACACTTTACACCAAAAAACATATGTGGCCACTTATTAATATATATTTGACAAGGACACAAATTAGAAGAAAATACATAAATTCATGGAATTTGTTTGAAAAGAAAAGTGACAAAATAGAAGAAAGTATGTATATTCAAGGAAGAACTAGAATGGAAT
Source organism: Physcomitrium patens (assembly GCF_059467195.1). Classification (NCBI taxonomy): domain Eukaryota; kingdom Viridiplantae; phylum Streptophyta; class Bryopsida; order Funariales; family Funariaceae; genus Physcomitrium; species Physcomitrium patens. Next base: position 12,751,854 of record NC_143423.1, on the reverse strand, counting down.
TTATCAAAGACTACAAAACATAAGATTCTTGAAACTAGACTAAAAATAAGAAAAGAATTGACAAGAGTGAGGAAGGCCTCACTCTTACTTCTATATATACTACTTAACTAAGAACTATATGGCAACATGCTATAGGACCTCTAATACACGTCCAACTTGTAGGCCACATGTCTAATTTGCAAGGCCAATTTCTTAGATGTGCGCCATATGTCCAACTTGTATTATAAGTGGTCAACATGTCAACATGTGGCCTCCTTGTTGGCCAAGTTTTCAACCTATCAATCACCTATACACATGTATAAAGGTGTCACAGACATATACATTTATCTCAATAGTTACTTATATGATTAAGTAGAAGTATGAAAATATAGAATAATTTCATAAAGTCTTTTAGAATAGCTTCATAGAAGCTTCATAGATGCGGTTTTGACTTTAGATGTGTTTATAGATTAGAAACATGGCCAAAAAGCTAACCATGTATTAGTAGCTTGTGGAACAAGTTATCTACATGTAGTAGCTTATGGAACAAGCCAACTACATGGCACATACATAGATAACTTGCCTTGCAAGATAAGACATGTGGCTAATAAAGTCAACACATGTTGGAGGTCCTATAGAACATCACCACGTAGCTCTTGGTTAGATAGTATGTATGGAGGCAAGAGTGAAGCCTTCTTCACTCTTGTCAATGTTTTTTTAGTCTTAATCTTGTTTCAAGACTTTCTAGTCTTCTTGATTTTAGCAATAGCCATTCTAGTTAATATTACATCACCTTTTAAATGACTTTGTAGTTTTTTTCAATGATAGAAGAATATATTAAGGATTCTCTTTCTTTGAGATTTATGTCCTTGATAATTTGACAAGAGTGCTAACATATTATTTTTGTCTTGTTTTAGAAGTGAGTGGATTACCCCACTTCTATTGTTGTATTTTGAAGGTTACAAAATATCCACCTTTAAATAAAAATCTTATTTTCTAACATTGATCTTTTCCTTAAAGAGAGTGGATTATCCCGCTTTGTGGGATTTGTTTTCAGAGGTTGCGGATTACCCTCTTCTAATTTAACTTTTGAATTCTTTTGAGTTATCTATGGAAGAAAAGATTATGGATGCTATTCTCAACAGAAGTGAAAATAGATTTGTAACTATGGTAGATCTTCATGAGCTTGTCAACACTCTAAAAGTAGAAATCTCATATATTTTCAACGTGAATCATAGAAGTACTATGTCTACGCATATAGAAGAAGTTTAGAGTCTTTGGCAAGAAGTTGTGCAATTGAAAGAAGCAAGTAAATCGACATTACAACCAAATCCAGGGAGTTTTGCTTCTACAAGTATGACGAGGATAAGGATTAGTATGCCTGAGAAGTTTGATGGAATAAGATCAAAATTTTGAAGATTTTTGCAACAAGTCAATTTCTATCTAAAGTTGCAGCCTTTCCAATATCCCGATGGATTTATCCAAGTCGGGTTCATAGGTGCACTACTATCAAGAAGTGCTCTCTCTTGCTTTGTACCTTTAATGGAAAAAGATTCATGACTTCTTTATGATTTGAATTCATTTCTAGAAGTGTTTATGGCCACATTTGGAGAAAGTGATCAAGAACAAATAGCACAGTCCAAGCTTTTATCATTATGGCAAGGATCAAAATTAGCCACTATATATGTTGTCAAATTCCAAAACCTCGCTTGCAATATGGATTGGAATGACAAAACACTTATCAACCAATTTCAATATGAGTTGAAGGATAGCATCAAAGTTTTGTTATTAACAATGCCAAAAGTAGAATCTTTCAAATAATTTATTACTCAAGTCATTGCATGGGACAATTATTTATTTGAAAGGCATCAAAAATAAAGATTTGGTTGAAGAAAAATAAGTGAAGTAATGGCGGTAGCTCCCAAGTTTTCTAAAACATATTTGTCAAAGCCGGAACCAATGCAAATTGATATAATATATTTTAAACCTCTCATGAAGCAAAAAAAGACTCGACATTACTAAGAGGGGTTATGTTTATATTCTAGAGAAGCCAAGCATACTACTCAATATTGTCCAAAGAAACAACACAATTACAAAATGAGGAGTACAATTATCAAAGAAGATAATGTATCCAAAAATAAGTTTTTTCAACTATAATAGAGACCGTGCGACTGGAATCATGTGAAACACCTAGTAAAGGTCCTATCCTCTCCTCAGATCCCTCACCTTGTTTTACAATAGAAGTATATTTAGAACCTAATAATCATAAAATCTTTGCTTTATTAGATTCAGGAGCCTCAGCTTGTTTTATAGATAAAGATTTTGCCAAAAATCAAAAAATACCTTTAGTCAAGAAAGTTAAATCCGTACATGTAGAAATCATAGATGATCATTTGTTGTCTTTTAAAAATATTATCCCTCAAACTATTCCTTTAGATGTAGCAATTAAAGATCATAACAACATAGTAGTATTTAATGTAATAAAATCTCCTTCTAATTCGATTATTTTAGGATTACCATGGCTAGAAAAATATAACCCTCAAATAGATTGGATTTCTCGTAATCTTAGCTTTTTTGATAGTATAATCCAAAATTGCATTAATAAAATAGAAGTACATAAGTCTAGTACGTCCAAATTTTTACTAGTAGGTGTAAAAGCTTTCATGCATGCTGTAAAAGAAGGATCATCTTTTGCTATATATGCTACATCTATTTCTAATGATGAAAAAATATCTTGTGGTATTCCTAACTAATATCAAGAATTCCAAGATATTTTTGAAAAGAAAAATGTAAATATTCTCCCCAAGCATTAAACTTATGATTATTCAATTGATCTGCAAGAAAGAGCTCAAGCACCATTCGGATCAATCTATAGCTTATCACAAAATGAATTGGTTGCATTAAAAGAGTACATTGAAGAGAATTTGGCAAAGAACTTCATATGCCATTCTAAATCTCCAGCTGGGGCTCCTATCTTATTTGTGAAAAAGAAAGACGGACCTCTACAAATGTGTGTAGATTATCGAGGACTCAACAAGATCACCATCAAAAATAAGTATCCTTTGCCTTTGATTTCAGAACTTCTTGATCAATTCAATCAAGCAAAGATCTATACCAAAATAGATCTATAATGACGATACAACTTAGTTCGTATCAAAGAAGGAGATGAATAAAAGACTGCTTTTCGAACTAGGTATGGACATTTTGAATATAATGTCATGCCTTTTGGACTCATGAATGCATTGGCCGCTTTTCAACATCTTATGAATGATGTTTTTTGTAAATTTTTAGATGATTTCATTGTTTGCTATTTAGACGACATTCTAATCTACTCTAAGAACACAGAAGAACATGAGTTTTATATTTGTTGTGTGTTACAGAAACTTAGAGATGTCGGATTATATGCCAAGTTAAAAAAGTGTGTATTCCACACTATTCAAGTTGACTTTTTAGGGTATATCATTTCCAACAAAGGCCTTATGATGGATCCCAAGAAGGTTCAAACTATCATAGATTAGAAGATTCCAAGAATAGTATGAGATGTACAATACTTTTTGGACTTTATTAATTAATATCGAATCTTCATTAAGAAATTTTCTCAAGTTGCAGCTCTACTTATATGTTTAACTTGTAAAGACAAACTTGAGTGGAATAAAGAAGCAGAAGCATCATTTGATGCTTTAAAGAAGGATTTTATTTTTGCACCAATCTTACATTACGTTGACTTCTCCAAGGTATTTTTTATGGAAACGAACACGTCAGATTTTGCTATAGGTACCGTATTGTCATAAATGGGAACAAATGACAAATTCCACCCAATAATTTTGCATTCAAGGAAATTTTTAATAGTTGAGATTAATTATGAGATCCACGACAAAGAGCTCGTTGCAATCGTGGATTCATTTCAAGAATGGCAACATTATCTAGAAGGCACCTCAAGTCCAGTTACCATGTATATAGACCATAAAAACCTCAAATACTTCATGTTAGCTTGTGTCTTGAATCGTCGTCAAGCACGTTGAAATATATCTTTATCTAGATTCAATTTCAAGATCATTTACAAACCTGAAAAACAACAAGGTCTATTGGATGCTCTTTTTAGATGTTCTTATCTTACATCAAAAGAAGGAGATGCATCTTTTGATCAACAAAGTTCAATTTTCTTGAGGCCCGAGCATTTTCACCTTCGAGCTATAAAATCAATATTGACTATTGATTCAACATTTGTGAAGCAAATTCAATCAAGCATATCCTCTGATACTCTTGTTTAAGATATTAAGGATACTTCTTTTAAGTCTTATGATACTTCTAAGTTTGAATTCAAGAATAATCTATTATATTTTGAAAGATGCCTATATGTTCCAAAAAGTGAAGCTCAATTATGTGTTCTTCAAGCTTGTCATGATTTTCTAGCAGCAGGACATTTTGGGTACAATAAAACTTTGGAACTTATATCCAAGGATTTTTGGTGGCCACAAATATAGAAGGTAATCAAATTTTTTATATAATATTATGATGTTTGCTTAAGATCAGAAACTCCTCGTCATCCTCCTTACAGACTTCTCTAGGCATTACCCATTCCAAAACAACCGTGGTCTTTTGTTTCTATAGATTTCATCATTGATCTTCCAATCTCAGGTTCTTATGACTCTATATTTATGATAGTAGATTGTTTTACTAAGATGGCACATTTTATACCATGTATAAAATTTATCACAGGTGAAAAAATAGCTAAGTTTTTTATTAATAATATCTATTGCTATCATGGATTCTCAAAGGATATTATATCGGATAGAGGGACTTAATTTGTATCAAGCTTCTGGAGAATCCTATTCAAGATTGCAAAGGTGGATATAAAGCTTTCTTCAGCTTTTCAACCTCAAACTGATGGATAAACAAAATAGGTGAATCAAGTTCTGGAGCAGTATCTGAGATGTACCATCAATTATGTTTAAGATGATTGGACAACTCTTTTACCATTGGCAGAGTTTGTATATAATAATTTGGTACATTCTTCTACTCAACAAACACCTTATTTTTACCAATTATGGTTATCATCCACATCTTGATACTTTTGACTTTTCAAAAATTGATAATCCTATGGCAAAAGATTTAGCAAATCGTTTGTAAGAGCTACTGTTGTTCTCGTTGCATTCAAGCTTCAGTAGACCAAAGCAATTGAATTAATAGAGGTGGATTCGAACATGGGAAAAGACTAGTTATATGAATTGGGTCTGTTAGTGTCGCAATTGATTGTACTCTGGCTATCTGAAATCAATTATCAAACTACAAAACACCAAGGCTTACTACTTCCATCTTAATTCAACCCATAATCCATTCTACGATTATCAATTCAACAATACTTCTCTCAATCACAATTCTTCATAAGAAAATAATAAAGAAAATAAAGAGGTAGTACCAAGCTTACCCCGGCTTATGACTCTCACAATTTGGCCCTCGACTTACCTTTCCTCAATCTATTTATCCTACCAAAAGATGATCCATCGGCCAGTGGATTCCAAAGGTTATGACCCTTTGAATTCTTAACCATTTATTCCACTAACAACCTATTGTTATCAGCTAAATTGCCTAGCCATCAGTCTAATTTTCATGGTTGTCAATAACCAACCAGTAACTTACCACAAAGTTTATTTACCTATTCTACAGCTATATACAACAATGAAGATATAATTGAAGGAAGCTCAAGAATGACAAAAGACCAACGTGGATGCCTATCGCAAGGAACAACTATAATATAATATGGGTGACAAGGTATGATTACTTCGTTGCAATATCAAGACTACTCCTCCTTGTGATAAATTAGATTATCGTAGGCTTGAGCTTTTTTCCTATTTGTGAAAAAATCAATCATATTGCCTATTGATTACATCTACCAGAGTCTATGAAGATCCATCCTATATTTCACATATCTCTTTTAAAGCCATATAAAACAGTGAATATCTTGGAAAGAAGACAAATGCCACCTCCTTCCGTAGAAGTGGATAATAACCAAGAGTTTGAGGTGGAAGAAGTGTTAGACTCAAGGTGGCACCAAAATAGGTTGGAATATCTTATTCATTGGCGTAGATATGATATTAATGAACGTACATAAGAGCCATCAAAGAATCTTGTAAATACAACAAAGAAAGTTGAAGTCTTTCATCAATAACATCCATCAAAACCAAAATGAAGAATAGCAAATATTTGCTATAAAAGAAACAAGGTCAAAGTAAAATAACATTCTACCTTTTATATTTCATTGTATCTTTTGTATATTTGTGATGAGATGGAACATCAACAACCAACAGACTCAACTCAAGAGCTTTCATTTGCGGACTTACTAAATAAAACATTGCGATTGTCACAACCTTCAAGATGACAGAATCGAAATAAAGATCCTATAGAATGACATATCTTTCCTCAAATAGTTAGCGAGATACAACGTGTTTGGTTTTACGACCTTAGAAGAGGCTCTTGATGTTTAGAGATTTTATTAGAGGTAGGAACAACTCCTAATGGTGTTCAAAATGTTTTATTTGAAAGAAGTTACGAAGGCCTCAACAATGACCAAATAACATGGTGTTCTTTTTGCCTTGGTATAGGACACTATAGATGGTTGAGAAGACCTATCAACCATCTTCAAAGAGAGCAAAGATCGGAGTATGTAACAAATATAATTTATCACATCTTGGACTTCCTCAACATATAAAGACTACTCCTCGTTGAACTCGTCCCTAGAAGGAGGAGTAATGTCATGAACATATACATTTACCTCAATAGTTACTTATATGCTTAAGTAGAAGTAGGTAAATATAGAATAATTTTATAAAGTCTTTGAAAGAAACTTCCTAAAAGCTTCATAGATGTGGTTTTGATTGTAGATGTGTTTGTAGATTAGAAACTTGGCCAAAAAGCTAACCATATATTGGTAGCTTGAGGAACAAATTATCTCCATGTAGTAGCTTATGGAATATACATAGATAATTTATCTTGTAAGATAAGACATGTGGCTAACAAAGTCAATACATGTTCAAGGTTCTATAGAACATCGCCACGTAGCTCTTAGTTAGATAGTATATATGGAAGTAAGAGTGAAGCCTTCTTCACTCTTATCAATGCCTTTTTAGTCTTAGTCTTGTTTCAAGTCTTTCTAATTTTCTTGTTTTTGGCAATAGTCATTCTAGTTAATATTACATCACCTTTTGAGTGACTTTCTAGTTCTCTTCAATGATAGAAGAGTGTATTGAAGATTCTCTTTCTTCAAGATTCATGTCCTTGTCAAAAGGCAAAGCAGCGTCTATAAAGCTTCTAGGAAGCTTTCTACAAGATATTATCATATTTATCTACTTTGATTTATTTCTACCTATTCTTTTTATCTTGATAATTATTAAGATAAATATGTATTTCAATGGCATTACTCTCCCTTCTAGTAATAAATTCCATAAGGAGCGGTGATTACATGTTGATAAAGTCTTAGATGCATTGAACTATATTTGTCACATATTTTGATCTTTGTTTCCTTGGAAGGTAGTTGATAGGTCTCTTCAACCATCGATAATGTCCCATACTAGGTCGAAAAGAGCATCTTGATATTTGATCATTATTGAGGCCTTCATAACTTCCTTCAAAAAAAATATTAGTAATACCATTAAGAATGGTTTTTACCTCCAAAAGTATCACTAAACACTGAGAGTCCCTTCTAAGGTCGTTGTATCAAACGCATTGTATCTTGCCATCTATTTCAAAAAAAACATATTGTTCTTGAGATCGTCATTTCAATTTTACCATCTTAAAAGATGCAATAGTCACAATGTCTTATTTGGTAGCTCAATAAATAATAGCTCTTGTAATAGACATCTTCATTTTAATATTACAACAAAGTAATCATACCTTCTCTTTCTAGAACATATAAGCATCCTTTAAAATAGAGTAGGTTCTCATGAAACTCAAATTTGGAAGTATCTTGAGACTTAGAGGAATTATTTTTAATATCATTAGCAAGAAGGTCTGAGGACATACTTACTTGGATCTCCTTGAAAAAAGTCAAATCAATAGTTAATGTTGATTTCAAAGCTTGGTGATGAAATTGTTCTGGCTTTAGTAAAATTATCTTTTGTTGGTCAAAAGTTTTTTTTTTTTTTTTTTTTTTTTTTTTTTTTTTTTTTTTTTTTTTAATGTATGATAAAAATGTCTAGAAAGGGCATTAAAAAAACCTTGTTGTTTTTTTGGCTGATACTTGATATTGAACTCAAATCTTGACAAAGACATGATCTATTAAGCATGGCGACAATTCAAAATACATACTGATATGAAATATTTGAAGGACTTAGAATCCATATACATGGTGACTGGACTTCTTATGATCCATATACACAATGACTAGACATGCAATCATAGATGTATTTCTTGCAATCATGGATCTCATAATTAATCTTGGTTGCTAAAAAATTTCTTGAATGAAAAGCTATTGGATGAAGTTTATCATGTGTTCTTATTTGTGACAAGATTACATCCAAGGCAAAGTTAGATGCATCTATCTCCATAAAAAATACTTTGGAGAAGTTGACGTGATGCATGATTGGTGTAAAAGTAAAACTTTCTTCAAAGCTTCAAATGATACTTCTGCTTCTTTACTCCACTCGAGCTTGTGTTTACAAGTTAAGCATATAAGTGACATTGCAACTTGAAAAAAATTCTTGATGAAGATCTAATAGTAATTGGCAAATTCCAAAAAGTATTGTATATCTCTTATTATTTTTAGAATCTTTCAGTCCATGATTGTATAAATTTTTTAAAAATCCATCATTAGAGCATTGTTTGAAATGATGTATTCTAAAAAGTCAACTTGAGTAGTGTAGAATACACACTTTTCTATCTTGGCATACAATCCCACATTTCTAAGTTTTTGTAAGACATGACAAACATAAACTTCATGTTCTTTTGCATTCTTAGAATAGATTAAAATGTCGTGTAAGTAAAAAATAATGAAATCATCTAGAAACTTAGAAAAGACATCATTCATAAGATGTTGAAAAGCAACTAGTGCATTCGTGAGTCCAAAAGGCATGACATTTTATTCAAAGTATCCATACCTTGTTTGAAATACAGTCTTCCATTCATCTCTTTTTTTAATGCTGACCAAATTGTATGCTCTTTCTAGATCTATTTTTGTATAGATCTTAGCTTGATTTAATTGATCAAGAAGTCCAGATATCAAAGGCAGAGGATATCTATTCTTTATGGTAATCTTATTGAGTCATCAATAATCCACACACATTTGCAATGATCCATCTTTTTTCTTCACAAATAAGATAGGAGCTCTTGCATGAGATTTTGAATGGCATATAAAATTCTCGACCAAGTTCTCATTAATGTACTTCTTGAATTCAATCAACTCATTTTATGATAATCTATAGATTGGACCAAATGGCAGCTGAGTTCTTTCTTTAAGATCAATTGAGAAATCATATGAATAATGCTTCGGGAGAATATCTATATTCTATTTGTCAAAAACATCTTAAAAATCTTGATATTGACTTCAAATTTTACTTGAAATCTTTCCATCATTTAAATTGGGTGTGGCATAAATAAAAAAACATGATCCTTCTTTTGTAGCATGTAAAAAAGCTTTTGCACCTACAAATATAGATTTGGCTATATTAGACTCATGGCTTTTTATTGGATTAAAAAAAACTCTTAATGATATTTGAAGAAAAGTCAAGTTTATGAGAAATCCAATCTATTATAAGATTATACTTTTGTAGCCACGATAAACCTAAAATGATTGGATTAGAGGGAGATATAATTATATTAAAAATTATGTGAATATTATGACTATTTATTATTACATCTATAAGAAGTATTTTATGGATAACATCTCCACAAGATAACGGATGACTGTCTATGACTTCTACATGTACAGATTTAGTTTTTCATATTAACTATATATTATGACTTTTAATAAATTCTTCATCTAAAAAACAAGCTAAGGCTCTTGAATCTATTAAAGCAGAGACTTTGTGATTATAAGATCCTAAACATACATCTATTGTAAAACAAAGAAAGGATTTTGAATAGAAAATAGGACCTTTATTAGGAATTGTACAAGATTCTAGCTACACAATCCCTATTGTAACTAGACAATTTTTTTTTTTGACATGTTTTCATCTTTGATAGGAGTACTCCTCATTTTGTAGTTTTGTTGTTTTTTTGGATAATATTGAGCAGTGTGCTTAATTTCTCCATAATACAAATATAGTCCTTCTTGACAATCACAAGTCTTTTCTTGTTCCATAAGAGGTTTAAAACATATTGCATCAATTTACATGTCTTTTACTTTCAAATATTTAGATTGAAAAGTTGTTGGTATTATCATGAATTGTAATAACGTTGAGGTTTTCTTCTACAATTCTTAGATTGAAACTCAAAAAGCCAATTATTACATTTTATAACAAAGTCAATTGTTTGATTCAATGTTTGAAGATCATGTAAATTGAGCATCAATTTCTTTACTTCATATTGTAATCCATAGAAAAATTGGTTGATGACTATTGCATCATCCTACTTGATATCTATCGCTAATTATCAAAATTATGAAGTACATAATGTCACTAATCAATTGTCTTGTCATAAGATATGAATCTTGTTGGTTGCAACATGGATTCCATCATATTCTCCATACATAGATCGAAACTCTATTAAAAATGCTTCCAAATTATCCAATATTGGATCATGTCATTCAAGAAATGATGAAAATTATGATAATACAGAATCTAAAAGTAGTGTTCCAATAAACCTGACTTGTGATCCTTGAGTTGGATAACTTTCAGGTTGTAGTTTAATCACAAGTTGTACTTGATTGATGACTCCTTAAAACTTAGATCTTGTGCCATGAAACTTCTCAGGCAATCCAATTTTTGTTTCTTTAAAACTTGAACAATGTTTCATTGTAGGAATAATAGTATGGCTTGGTATAGATGTTGAAGCAACTACAATCATTTCTATATTTTCATTGCATGATAATCTTGTTGCTCCTTATGGTAGTAGATTGAGTTGATGCATTGCAAGCATTAATTCTCTCATTTGCTCTTACATTTGAGCCATTGCACTCTTCATTTCAGTAAGCTCTGCCATGCTAGTACAATGAAAAAAAAATGTCTATTTTCATGGAATACAATATTCAAGAATCAAGAAAAAAAAATTCTAGAAACAATATCAATTTAGAAGAGGATAATTCGTAACTTCTAATACGCTTATGTCTTATTAAGAAAAAGTGATAATTCACTCTTAATCAAGAAAAGACAAAGCTCTGATATTATATGTGTACTCTTATTAATCTATCAAGGATACAAACTAGAAGAAGATACATAAATTTATGGAATCTGTGTCAAAAAAAAAGTGATAAAATAGAAGAAAGTATGTATATTCAAGGAAGAACTTGAATGGATATTACCAAAGATTAGAAAATATAAGATTCTTAAAATTAGACTAAAAACAAGAAAGGAGTTGACAAGAGTGAAGAAGGCCTTACTCTTATCTCTATATATACTACTTAGAACAATATGGTGACATGCTATAGGACCTCTAATACACGTCCAACTTATAGGACACATGTCTAATTTGCAAGGCAAGTTTCTTAGGTGTATGCCATATATCCAACTTGTATTATAAGTAGTCAGTATTTCGACATGCGGCCTCTTTGTTGGCCAAGTTTTCAACCTACCAATCACCTATACACATGTATAAAGGCAAAGCAACATCTATGAAGCTTCTAGAAAGCTTTCTATAAGATATTATCATATTTATCTAATTTAAGTTACTTCTATCTATTTTTATTATCTAGATAATTATTAAGATAAATATGTATGTTTGTGATAATATTACTCCTCCAATATTGATTATACAACATAAAATATGTCTTACGTGCCTCAAAATATCTAAGTTATTCTTATAATTGGCATATTAAAGAGGTTCTTTTATCAACCTTAAAACTATGCACCTAATTCTATCAGTCTATAAATAAATAAATAAATAAATAAAATTTTGAAAAAAATCTTATTTTTTGGTGACTAATCCTATTTCTTTTAATATTAGAGAAGGTTGAAAAAAATGTTCTTTATTGAAGCTTGTGCAAGACTGCAAGATCTTTCTATACATTACTAATCACTTGATTCTTGTCCAATTCTTCATTTATATTCTCGTCAAGAATCATGGTTGTAGAATTTGACATTAAAATCAAGTATGTGGTTGCATGCCATTTAAATACTATCTCTTGATCACAATTTTCATGCTACCAAGCTCCAATTAAGTCTTTTTTTAAAAGACATGGATTATGAGAAAATCCATCAACTTCAAAATTCGTAATGCCTGCTTAATGCACAACCTTAAAGTTGTATTTTTGAAGTAATAAGCCTATCTTATAAGCTTATCAATAAACTTGTATGACTCCATAAGCCACTTCAAAGGTTAATGGTTAATTATCAATATAAAACATTGACCATACAAAAAAGGTAAAAAGTGAGCAATGGCCCAAATTACTATCAAAGCTTTTCCTTCATAAGATGAGTAATTTGACTCCACATTGTTATTACTTCTAAAAGCAAATGCAATAACATATTCTTATCCTACATCATTTTTTTGTATCAAGACTACTCTCAATCCTATTGTACTTCAATCTATGTATATTTGGAAGGATCTATTGGCATTGGAACATCAAAACATTAGAGTTTAATCCAACTTTTGCTTCAATGTATCAAATGCATCTTGTTGCTCACAATTCCAAGTCCATGGTTGATCTTTATCCATAAGAATGGTTAAAGGCTTAATAATGATACAAAAACTTTTAACAAACCTTTAATAGTAGTTTGTCAATCTTAAAAAAACCTAAAGTTATAAAACATCATTCAATAAAGGAAATTTTTGCAAGGCATCTACTTCTGCTTGTATTCCAAGTCCTCTTGGATTTATCATGTAATCTAAGTGTGATAACCATTCATAAAAGAATTTATACTTTCTTTAATGCAAGTGTAATCTCTATTCTTGCAATCGCTCAAATACTACTTATAAATATGTCACATGATTTTGTAGGATGCTACTAAAAATGATAATATCATCTATGTAATATCTAAAAAATAACAAGCTAAATAAAACTTAATCCATCATCCATTGAAACTTAGTTGATGTATTCTTAAGACTAAAAAAAAAAACTTTTAGTGATAGAATTGATTTTTTTCATCTTGATCAACTTTCCAAAATATTAATTTTAACCAACCTTCAAAAAGTAATAATAATTAATAATAACTAAATGTTAAATTCAAAGTACTAAATATTTAAAAGAATCCTACTGCATCAACTAATTCTTCTAGAATTAGCATTGAATATTGATCAAACTTAGTCTAATAATTAATTAGATGGTAGTCTTTATACATTTTCTTCTTTTTCCAATTTCCAAAAACATCTTTCTTTGAAGACATGACTGTGGCACAAGCATATTGATCATTAAAAATTTTAATCAAGCATACAACCGATAATTCTTGGCAACAAGCTTGGACACCAACTTTCTTAGAAGCACTAAGCTTGTATGATTATTGAAAGATTAAATAATCATCTTCCAATTAGATATGAATAGATTTACATATATAACCTTTAAAATCTTCATAACTAAAAGAAAAACAATTACAATATGAGTAAATAAAAATTTATAATATTTGTGCTTTAGCATCAATAAGATGTGGTCATAACTCCAATGATCAATTATTAAACTTTGTGGTCTCCTTCTTTACCAATGAACTACTATTACATGCCAATATGGCCTTTAATTGTTGATTTTTTGAAGAAACAATTTTTATGCCTTCAATATCTTCACTTCTAACCAAATGAAAGGCTTTATTATCACAATATTTGTGTGAATTAGAAATGTTAGTAAAATATAGAATATGTTCCAAAAAAATTCTTGTGAAGTAATCTCTTGAGTATTTTTTTTCTAAGTCTTTGGCTAAAACCACAAAGATACATTGAGCTTGTAGCTCATCAATTGCATGTCTCTATAAGCCAAAAAATGATTCAAATTCCTCAATCTTAGTAAGTTTAGGATCTACTACCTCCTAACTATTATTCTTTGACCTTAGAATATTAATATGGTCATGAAAATACTTTTGAACAGTAAAATATATGCCAAAAATCTATATTAAAGTATTGAGGTCTATAGCTTGGCCTAAGAAAAAATAATATTATCGTTCAATGAGATCATAAGTAATTATAATATTACTTAAAAAGTCCATAATATACTCTTTTTTATTGGCATCAAGTTCTTTATAGGTTTGTGAATTCACATCCTAAACCATGTAAGGTTTATGTGCTTGAAATACAAATAATGTTGGAAATATTACAAATATAAGAAATATGCCATGAGGTGCTTCTATCTTATTAACCAAGGTAAGAAGAGGTTCATTAACCTTAGTAACAACCAAAGAAATTTGATTATTATCTAAGATATCATCAATATGGCATCTAAAAGATTTTTTAACTCAAAAAATTACTTTTTTAAATATGAGAAATAATGTCAAGTTGGTCCAAATCAAATAAAGTTGATGGACATAGGAGCCAAAAGTTGCAATATCTACAAAGCTTCGAAGACAAAGATATTGGTTAATATATTCATAAGACTCCAATACTTATTTTTGAATGTCACTTAATGGTGGTAGATTTTCAAAAATGTATCTATGTGATATAGTTTGATAGATAAACTACCATTGTACAAGCCATATCAAATCTATAAATAAATTGGATAAAAAATTATCTAATCCTTCACCTACTTTAGTAAGTAAATAATTTTACCTAGGCCATTGAGTAATCAATAAGTCTATGTTGGCTAATCTCCTCAAATCTTCATGAAAGTAACATTACAAAAGAGTTGACTAAAACAACCAAGAATAGAAAGAGATTATAATTGTTTAGGATAGATAACTAATAATCTTTAGAAATCATGTCAAGCTACTCAGATAGGTGTAATTTTAGTATTCATGTAAATGTACTATTAAAAAATAAGTCTAATCTCTAATATTAATGCTAATCATGTATCAATGCTTGCAAAGAGCTCAAAAAGGATAATACCTTCATTTGGTGGATGTTAATGAATAATTTGAGCAAATGAAAGTTATGAAAGAAGATTTTAATATTTTCAATATATCTATTGAAGATACAATCTCTTCACATTAGTAAAAAAGTTCTGCATATGTTTTCTAAGGAGGAGATAGATTCTTCTAGTATTTTACATGAACTTCTAAAGATGGTAGATTAGTTGCTTCTATAGAATGGAATATAAATGCTAGCATCTCTTTTTATAGAAGTGCTTTACAAGATAAGTTAAATGCCAATGCATTGCAACAAAATAATGTTTCTACTAACATAATCATAGCAGTTACTACAAATGAGATTGAAATGAATTCTTTTGTTCCATTACTAATAAACCATTCTAATTGTATCCATATTTTTTTAGTCCAATTATCTAAGCCAAAATCGAATGGATAAAAAGCATGTTGATCAACTAAAATATCAAAGTTGGTGGTACTAGTCACAATACACTTTTGAAACAAGTATGAATAAAGTGGACTAGATCCAATGTAAAATATTAATTGCAAAGATTGCCTAATATAGCTAGTAGCTAGTTTAGTGCCTCATATTGAAGTAACTATGGTAAGAGGATAAGGTTCCAAATTTTTTGGAATAAGACCTAATTTTTAAGCAAATGAATTATTAATCATGACGGGTTGAGCTCTAAAATCTAGCATAACATGTAAAAGTGTAACATGAATGGTATTACCACTAATATAGCTAATAACAAGCATATTATTATCATTAACTAATCATAAAACTAATGGATACAAATTTTGACATTTCCAAATAAGTCTAGTTACAACATCAGTTAAAAATACTATTTTTGTAGCCAATGGCATATCACTTGAAGGATTTATATTTTTTGCCTTTAAGTGACCTTCATCAAATATAGTAATAGCTTTAGTTGCAAGCTTTGCTTGCAATTTAGCTAAATTCTCTTCTATTGAAGGCTTTGTAACTACTTGAGTATTATATAATAATGGCATAGGCACTTTATCTTCTAATATTTTACCAACCAATTGAAAGATCTCTTTTGATTTAAATTCTAAAGGCAACAAGTCAAGAAGTCAATACTAGAAAATATAGGCATATTTAATACTTTGTAAGCTTAAGTGTATATAATGTTTTCAATAATAATATTTTTATTTTGTATTGAAGTTGAAATAGAATGCTTTATCATAGAATTAACATCCACTAAGATAAATAATAAAAGTAATCACACATGAATATTAGGATCTCTATAATTACTTGAATGACAAATAAAGTTTCTAATACTTCATTTATTACAGATGCTATTTTCTTAGCTATTGTTTGGGCACGTGTGGCAGTTGCAACCACCATTTGTTCTGATGTATTGAACATATAATTTTCTAGAAGAGAGAAACTTGTTTCAACCTAGAAGTCATATCAGATCTAGTAATTTGGCTTAATCAGGCCACGCTATTGAATTTCTTCTCTAATTCAATAATTTTAGTTTCTAAGCCTTTTTCCTTATTCAAAGCATATTATTTATATAAATGTACTATGAAGCAATTATCTTGATTGTGGTTCAGCTTACCACAATAAATATAATTCAATTTTTTCTTCTTAGATTTATTTTATACTTTAAAAATCTTAAATTTTGGCTTAGACTTCTCTATATATAAGACTTTCTTCTTTCTAAGATAGTTGAAATTATTCTTTGTATAACTAGGTTCACTATACCTCCAATAATGTATAGTCTTTTTAGGTTGAGTTTTTGTCAAGGTACTTGTAGTAGTTGCAACTTTCTTAGATTTAGATACATCCGTCATCTAAGCTACTATGTCAATAGCATTATATTAATAAAATTTCTTATTACATTTTTTAACTTTAGCAAATACTTGCATAAATGTTACCTTTCTGCCATAGTTTAAAATAATTCTTGATGTAACTAAGTCTTAGAATCTCTTGTCAATTTTAGATAAAAAAATCTTAATAAGTTGGCTCTCAACAAATACATCCTTTGATTCTATTACAAATCAAGGCAAATAAGTATATATGGTATGTGAAATATCTCCTTTTTTACAACAAAAGTTTTAAATGCATTGCATTTGATCAAGCCTAAAACTTCCATACTTGTGCTTCAAGTGCTTGATAAACATTTGGAGAGGTTCAAATGACAATGACTCTTCTATTGCAAGTAAAATTACCTTCAGTACTTAAGCCATGTAAAACAAAGTAAGTAGAGTATTGGCTAAGGAAGTAGCTACTTCTTTTCCTTTAGTATCTTCCAAAGATGTACCAACTTTTCCTTGAATTGAACCTTCTTTGTTTACTATAGGCATTAAGTTTAAAATAACACCTTTCTTAAGAGTTGAAATAAGCTCTATGTATGCCTCTTAATAATGCTCTATTTCATGCAACTCATATGAATGTCTCTCACTCCATTTTTCATAAGTTTGAAGTGCCTTGTGCTCGAAAAGTTGTGGTAAGAGCTCACAAGCATACCACTCATTAAAAGTAAAAGACCTTTGACACTTCTCATTCATTCAAGTTTGAAACTTTGGTCTCCAATTTTACAAAGAAATGCCCCTAATTCTTCTTAAGAATCTTTCCCTTATTATGTTGCAAGGATTGTCCTCCATCTCGTAAAATGGATCCATCTTTGGGACCCAAAGCCTCCAAGTAGTATCCACTACTTAAACAAGTTGAAAAGTCTTACTAACATCTAGTCCTTGGCCTCAAATCTTCAATGTGGTCACTCTCTAAGTAGTCTAGTGAAAGAGATCAATAATATCAATTCTTAGTATGGATCCTAAAGAAGACTATTTGAAGGCTAAAGGCTAAAAGAACAACTTGTACCTACAAATACCACCAAGCTTTGCATTTCACCAACAATCACCTCCAAATTATTACAGGTTCAATATATCCACAAATAGAAGGACCTCACCTACCATCAATTCAACCTCATCCATATGATATGCCTATCAATACAAACTAATACAAACACAAAATAGAATAACTACAAAAAATCTTTGAGAATAATACTTGTAACTAGAGGAAGGTACCAAAAACAAAATCCAAAATTTTATGCTTGATCTTTATCCTCAATGACACATAAGCAAAAATCAAAAGTGAACTAGAGCAACTAACATCCACCTACAGCTCATGGTTACAAATCTTAGAATTTGTGACATTAAAAGACACTTGGAATAAAATGAAATATAGAGAAGTAAGAGAAAATTAAAAACTCACTTAGAAAGTAATCAGCATTTAATAAATGCCACTTCCATGCTTCAAATGATCTTCATTTCAAAATAAGTGTATCAATGGATTCCTTGAATTTCTTCCCCATAAAATTGACTCAAAAATAATTAAATTTAGACTTCATATGGACTTGGAGTGGGCTTTCAAACTTGACACTTTAAAGTACTAAACAATGTGTGTGTGTGTGTTTTATTTTATTTTATTTTTTTTCAATTAATGCCCTTTAACTGTGCAGTGGATCTATGACCACAAAATCGTGTGACCATGGGATCTTATTACTGCGTATTTATCAACGTGATGAGACCTTTTATAGTACGACCATTGTGACCTCGTGCACCTCTTCTTATTGTGTTCGTCTCCTATGAGTGTGGGATCTATTATATTTGATTGGCGCCTTGAGCTGCAGAAGGATGCTTCCTTGCTGTTGTGTCCTGTTGTTAGCTGCCGCTAGTCGCACGGGACGTCGATTCTCAATGCACACCTCTGCCACAAGTACGAATGCCCCGCATCAAGCACCTCCGCACCAAGAAGTGTCACACCAACATCCTTGTCTGTTCACATGATGCTTGACGAACTCACTATGTTCCAACGCACCAACATCCTTGTCTATTCATGCGATGCTTGACAAGCTCACCATGCTTCCATGCACCAGAATCTTCTTATGTCGCACAGCTCTCGCGACCAAAATCCTATGTTGCAACCCTAATCGAGCCTTTGTGCCACAATGCGCCAAACCCTTACACAATGCCTTGTTGCAATCAAAAAAGAAAAAATCAAAACTGTGTCCTTCTATTTTGCAACGAGCCTCGTGACCTACTCGCAACCGACTCGTATTGCACCTAGCTACATAGTCTACGTTGCAGATTGGTCTCCTCTTGTGACCTTCCCTGTTTTGCACTGCTCTATCGGCCTTGTTGTGTCGCACCTAAGTGTCGCGACCAATCTTCGTGACCAAATTCTCATGACTTGCATTAGTGCCGCAACCCTGTGCTCTGCAACCCGCATAGTCTAGTTCTGCCTCGGAGCTCCAGTACCACTCAGTACTATATTGTACTCCATCACCATATGGCTCTAGTACAACAATACATAGCTTAGCAGGGTTCCGGTACCCCAGCACAACAATGCTCAAAATCCAGTAACAATAACAAAATCCAAATTGTAATTTTATTTATTGATTTATTTATTTTTATTTTATTGAACTTTATTCCAACTTGCTATACCACAAATTGAAGAGAAGAAGAGATTCTTGTCAAGTGAAAGATTAGAAATCTTTTCCAAATTAAGTCAAGCTGACTCTCACACCACAAAGGAGAAATTCATTTGTAAGATTCATAAATGTGAAAATAAGAAAAACCCTAAAGCTTTACTAAAATGGCTAAATCACAATAGCCAAGCAAACCTTACAACAAGCTCCCTCACACTTGAAATCATTTGCAAGAGTTGACTTGTCAAGTCAAAGATTTTTTCCACTTAAATATTCAAATACTAATTGATATGAACAAAATCAAGTAATGAAAAAATTATCAATGGATGAAAAACCACTAACCAACTAAACTAGGGATTTGGCACCCTATGCCATATCACATAACACTAACACCAAGATGATCTTTCATACCAACGAGGTTCTTCATTGACTATTGACTAGTACAGGTCCTAAAATTCATTGCAGGGTGCGAACGGTCTCAAAGCCCACTTCGCGCAGTGTTGGTCACTGCAACCTGCTGCGGGTTAGCTACAGGGCCACGCATGGATAGCATCGATCCTAGCTGCACGGGATTCGAATATACAGTTTGTGGCATTCGTTTTGCACCGAGTGTGGGACACGAAGCAGCAGCTCGTCGAGGAGGACAAGTAGCTGTGCTGCACGTCGGGTTCGAGAGGCGTCCATTGCTACTTTATTCAGACGTGGCGAAATATTGATGTTTCTAGAGACGATACGCAGCAGGGATACTCTCACGCAATGTAACGGATACACGATATAAAGACCGGTTGGCATCTCTGTAAACAAGTATCATCTGCTACTACTTGTCAGAAAGCAATTTTTTCTTGTTTGCCTTTTCTTTCCTTGGGCATGGACCCATTTCTTTACATAGTCCTGATGTTCGTGGGTCCACCCTTACTGTATTATCCAAGATTTCGAGCGAAAATATTATCGTTCTGGAGGAGATGGCGAGGGTTTGTTTGATGGTCCGGTCATGCTGTGAACCGCTGGTAGATTTCTGTCTAAGTGATCGATACCTTTTCGCTCTATCTGTTAGCACATTTCGACTTTGTCATGCATGTGAATTGCTGTTCCTTTTGGGTAAATGTAAAGACAGTTTCCTCTAATCTTTTATCCTACAGTAGATATCCATCACGGAGATATTTTGGAGTTAATGCTTTTTCTTGTATATCAGCTTATCAGTGCATGAAATTTGTGCAGGAGTAAGGAAATGCTTTTGAAACTGCTGGCTTCCAAGCATTTTGATGCCGCGTTCACACGCACCGATGCAGAGGTAGGACGTGAAGTTCCCTCTTCTTCGTATTGAAAGAAGCGTGCTAGCATCTTTGATCATGCGCTCGTAATGCAAAGATTGTAAACACTGCGAAAATGTCATCGTAGATGTTATCGATACAAGTAGCTTCTTCATCATCAGCATATGGATTTTGAGCCTGGTTCAGTTGGTATCAGCCTAACAATGCTCGACAGTTGTACCGGATATTTTGCAGAATCGTTCATTCTTCGATACCAAGGTTGGCTTCGAAGGTTCTGGTGTGTCATTTGTATAACTCTGCCTCTTTATCTCTCACCGAGCGGGCATTTTTGTGTACAATTTCGACTGATAGCAGTCACAATGAGTGGGTTTTCTGCATTTCATGATAAAATTGTCCTGATTCTTGACTGGACGCATTAGAAGCGTGACTGTCGTAAATATGGACATAAATTAAGGCCACTTGAAGCCATGAGACACTTTAGATGGGCATATCACAAGTCTGTGTCCGTGACGGATTCTCATATACATAATTATATCTGTCAATTCAGTTCTTAGAATTAAAGCAATTGATGCCTAAAGGAGAATATAACCTTTTCGTCTGCAGGGTGTGATATATCACTGAATTGCACATGAGTTCAGATTGAAGATTGAACCATTATTATATTTGGACAGCCTTGCAGCGTTAATATTATGTCTTATAGTGCTTTTTTGTGTTACAGATCGTAAGTCATGTATTCAGTTGCATGGTCTTTCCAGCGATTTCCCTGTGAAACTTTTTTGTGGCTCCCAATTGGAAAAAAAATGTATTATCCCTAAGTACATTTATGTTTCGAGTTCGCGGGGATGGAAGTGTTAAGAATACAGGCTGTTTGAATCAAGTATAGGTATGAGCATTATTCTTCATGACTGATTCGTAAATTTGTGTATCACTTGAACAATTTTTGAAGTTCAAGGGACGTTGATATCTTGTACTGTTGAATTTTTGGTCTCTTATCCCTTAGGAGCTGTGGACGATAATGATGAGAAGAAAGTATCCGCTGAGTTCGGTCTGCAGTGTGCAGATTCTGACTTCGAGAGAGCAAAGCGATGCCCAACATGTCCCAACGAGTGTCCATCAGACTCATTGGATTAGCACGAACACCTACACTCAAGGTGTGTCAAGACCAATCCACTTCATCCACATTCACTTGAAGAGAGGGTGATTGACAACTAGGGGCGAGCGCATGATCTTCAGAACAGGCTAGAGGCTATCTTTTCGCTCCTTGTGCATGTAGAAGGATGTTTCCAGTGTAAAAATTTAGATTTTCTCACTGTGATAAATGTCGAAGGCGTAGCAACATTATCAAAGTGAAGACAACCACTGAGTTCCAGTCTGCAATTGATTGTAATCACATTCATCATGAATTTTCAAATTTTGACTTGATTGACAGTGAAATTCATCGTACAATATGCAACTATGCGACTACCTGTATTTCTCCATATTTTGGTACTCTTGCTCTTGTTCCGTCTTCAGAATTCTGTGGTTTACAACCATAATTAACTGGGCCCCACGATATAGAATTCGTACACGATCTAGTTCTAGTATAGCAAATCTAGTGCTTGTATCGATGTGCATACCTTAGAGTTCTAACGTGGAGTTCGAAGGCATATGTGGATGAAACCATAGATTTTTTAAAGACGAGGATCGGAGGAGAAAATTCAATTGTAGTTCTTTTCTTCACCAAATAATTGTTCCTTCACATCTGTGATTCTCAAAAGTATATTGACTGGCAAGTTTTTGAAAGATCTTGGGTAATTGGCCGCTTCTGAAGTGGCCCGCCATTTTGTAGTGCATCATTTAAGTTTGCAGCGCTTAAGCTCTTTCTCGTAACGCTTCTTGTCTACCTCGGATCTTTTGATGTAGGGCTGCAGGATACATGTGCCAACATTGTTACTGGATGTTCATGCTAGGTTACCATGAGCAGGTCTTAAATCGTTCATGTGAGAGATTCTTTGTAACTTTTAATTACAGACATGTTGCAAACTGTTTGCATAGAAGTTCCTCATCCCTCTCTTTTCTCTATGATTCTCGTTGCAGTCTTTGCTTTTAGGACCTGATTTGCGGGAACGTGAACAAATGAATACGACTAACTCGAAATGGAAAGAGAGGAGAAAAAGATGCGGTTGAACCTTCTTGTCTTTCTCGTTCATTTGCTGCCATTGTGCACCCAATATTTTTCCGATTTCGGTGAAGGGAATGCTGGGATTGTCAGCAGTTACATTTGCGTGTTGATCTTTGCAGAAGAACATGTATGGGCCGATAGCACGCTTGGGGCGCCATGCACGCTCCTGCTTCCTCAATTTTCTGATTGCCCTCTTGGCTGATGAGATAGCCTTGCGGTTGTTCCGGGAGGCGGATCCCCGCCTCCCTACCGATGATCGTCCCTTAGCAATGGTCGCTGGCTTCCCACCACCTGTTGAATCTCGATCTGGAATGTGGCCTCCTCACCAGCCTCCCAATTCAGTATTTCCTCCAACACTGCAACTGTAATGAAGTAACAGGTTTCTGAGAAGATGCTTGGCAACAAAGCAATCCGATCACCAGCACCAGAAAAGGAGAAACACTTCAATGAGAATTTAAGCAGACGAGCATCAAAGTGAGCAAACTCTGATCTCACTGCGAAGCTCCAAGAGGCAGGGATAGAAAGCGGTGGCAGAGGGAGAAGAGATATTTAAAGTCGCGTTTTTACCCTGCGCTTTCACATCTAGGATATGCGCTGTTTGGGAGGAAATTCTAGCGAATAGAATAGATCGAGCGGACGCAAATAGCGTCTCGCCACAGCTCAAACCTCTACTTGTGGAACCGTTTGGAACACACACCAAATGGCTACAGGAAAGTTTTCAATGTCTACCTGGCAAGGCTTGATGATAAGACTTCGGGACTTCAACTTGAAGCAATTGTCATTTCCATCCGTCGAACATCTGTAGCGGTGTCGTTTTGTAAGAAGTTCGAGGATTCATTCCTGCCCTGCTATCAGCGAATTGATGCCACTAACGCAACAAGTTTTATGCATTCGTCAGTACTTTGAACTACCCCGTTGCGGGCTTCTTCTGCTGAATGTTGTCGCGCATCTTGGAGCGCACGGATCGTCAGGAGAACAACTTTTGGTAAGGAACACGGTCGTCAGGATGGTGAGAGGAGGGGTTGTGATGAGGCAGGCCATCTTTAACAAGTCGCTTCTCCAGTATCTTGCTTGTCCTCTCTCCAAAGAACCTCTTAGGTGAGTGCATCGCCTGGTTGCGGGATTTCTCGTCAGGTTAGGGTCGGATTCCTGCAACCCACAAAGCTAGCAACTTCTGCGTCGTAGGGTTTCTGGCGGTCGATCGGGAACTGGCTGTGTGCTGTGAGGTCACTCTCTGGTCAAGTGCTATCCGATTGTGCACAAGCTATTTGATAATTTAACACTGGAAGTGTCTAACAATCTGGTAAATTTTAGGGACATTTCCCGCATGCGGTGATTTTGTTACGATGCTGACAAATGCAGGTACTGTGAGAAGACGAATGAGCTTGTGAGTGACGCAATTGGCGTAGCTTACCCGGTAAGTGGTCTTACATTCCCGGTCTCATTCACGTAAACTCAATCCGTCACACGACATTGAACGGTTCATAACAGTCAAAACACATGTGCTAATCATTTTTTGCCATGAGTGTGGAGAATTTTCTCATGCATTTTATGTCGTCAAGTGCACAGATCATGAATGGGATTCCGTGCCTGATACCCACGCAAGGACGCATCCTTGACAACTCAAAAGAGGAGCAGAGCTCAACGAAGTTATCTTCAAGTAACAAATGACGTGAGAATAGTTATCTCGACTTCTTTTGTGTAGCAATCAAGGATTCTGTCTGTATTTCGTGATCAGATCAAATTGTATTAGGTCATTTTAGTGATATGAAGTACTACCTCACTTTCACTTACATGTGATGATGAATTCCTTGACTTTTCAATCCTACTTACACTTACATTTCTGTCATAGTCTCTGGAATTGTACTTAATTATTAGTGAACTTAAGTTGTCTCTGAACTTGTTAATACCTGCGCGGATTTTCTTCGAAACTATCAAGTACACAGTTTGATCATATAATTAACTGAACAATTAAAACCCGATTGTCATATGATTTGAGTCTATGAACTTTCAGGCTTCAAAGAACAGCAAACGACTCCATAAACGTCAGTGAACAAAGCTTCTTCAGTCCAGTTAGTCGCCCTCACATCACACTTGGATACGAACTTAACAAGGCAAGCATCAGATTAAACGCTCCAACGAAGATTGAAGGTGACTAAACTCTAGATAAAAGAGTGATCGAATACGACATGCAGTGCAGTTGAGAGACAGCTACGAGTATCACACTTCAGAAAGTGCCTCCACGTAGGCAGCAATACAGTCATAAAATTCGGTACAATACTACAATCTCTAGGTCCCGTCATTAGGACCTTATAAGAGCACAACAAGAATGATCTGCATCCAGGAATCCAAGAATCTGCAGTCTTGAGCTAACATCCCAGATCTTCAGCGATCTAAAACATTGTGCTAAGCTATACAAGCCCTAAGATAATGCGATCGGGTCTCCTGGCGAAGGATGATCATACAGGATGCCTTTCAGCTCCCCAAGGAATGGATTAGGCAGGAAGTTTAAAAAGCTGTACAATGCAGCTCTTAATATAAAACCTTCCTGGAAATTATCCTGTAGCAGCGAATAAATGCAAATCGACCAAGTAATCAGTTGTCACCCAGTAGAGTAGATAGAACAAGCTGTTGTGCAAACATAGCACGCAGATTAGCATGCTTTCGCTTCTCATCCCGCTCTTCCGCAGTAAGCAAATTATCGACACTGCTTCAGCCAAGAGCACATGGCGTCAGGCCAAAACCATGCAACTCATGCAGGTAAGCGACCATGTGGCAAATCAAGTGAAATAGGCCAAAAGAACAGGATGGTCATCACGCTCCAGTTATAATTTTTCACAAATTGAAATACAAACACTGATAACAACATACAAGAGACAGTAGATGGTAGAACATAATAGAGCAAAAAATTGCCTGGTCTTAGGCTGTTGACTCAGAGAAGATGACTTTACTGGTTGCTCCACGACCACCACTGCAGGTTTGGGGGGATCTTCGGTCTCGGTTACAGAAATATTATATACCAGAGACGAAAGGAGTACATCGGTAGCACTTGACGGGGCAGATGACCGAGATGTTCCACCTAGAAGCGCCTGCAAGTGCGCTTCGCGAATCTCCTTTCCAAAAAGTGAAAGAGCAGCATTTGATGGGATTCCAGCTCTCCTGAATCTCCTTCGACGTTGCATGTGAGGTTTCGTTAAGGAAAAATGTCCTTTCTAGAATCCAAAAGGCACTGTGGTGGACTATCACACCTCATCAACAATTCTGAACAGCGAAAAAGAAGCAATTGCAGACTTTCGAACAATACTCTTGTCGACCAATAACATCAATTGAGTAATGGGAGCTTAAATGGCAATTTAAGGATATCTTAAACAACTGGCTATGCTGCAACGAAATGTGGCCCACCATGTCCTTCGCAATCTTTGCAGAGCATACTGGACACATCTGCTTCCCAGAATGAGCGTAGTCATCAGCACACCAACATTATATTGATTCAAACATTTCTAGTTGGTGTATTGAAATGAAATACTATATCTTTTAAAGACTGGAAACAACCAAGTATGATTCAGACTAATACTCGTCCCTACACGCTCTTTGTATTACGCCCAAACACGAACATCAGGCAATCGAGACATCTCTAAAGTGAAAAAAGAGTAACAACAAATTGTATGATACAGAAACCGTAAGAAGAATCGAGTAATGAACAGGTATACCATAACAATCAAATAGGAGGAAAACTTACACCAGCTCTAGATTCAAAACAATGTTCCTCCTCAAGATGTGAGCAGAGGGCAGCGATATCAAACTCTTCATAGCAGTAAGGGCACGAGAATTCAGCTCGCATGTCTTCATCACCGTCCACATCATCTAAGTTAACCTGACGATCTGCAAAGCAATGTAGCCATCCCTACTCGTAAGCAAATCTCTGAGTAAGCAAGATACAGTAACAGAATCATCGGTCCATAGTGTTCATCAAATTACTCAATAAAGTGATCATCAGCCCCTCTTCAAAGCGATGAATGAAGGTGTTAAGTCCAAAACTAAACAAATAAAAGAAAATAAAAAAAGGAAAAAGTGAAAACGAGGAAAGAAGATGACTGGGCTGACGAGTAATGGTCACATTGACATTGTCACCGAGTGTTCGATGTGAGTACCTCACTTAATCCAAGAAATACCAAATTGCACTTTCTTAAAGCCCACACGCCGTCTGTTGCGCAACGACATATTTTACAAACACCGAAAGGTACCAAGGTAAACAAACCTAAAATTGTTTGAGGTGGCTGAAATGTGTGATGGCGCTTCGAAGGAGACATCCGAGAAGCCCAAAACTCGCCGTCCATGCTGACTCCTCTTCTCTTCCACTACAACACCTAGCCCACGAAAGCACAAGATGTTGCAAACCTGAAACGCCTATCTATTTGCCACCTCCGCTAATTGGACTTCACAGCTTATCCTCCACCCACCACAACTCCTTCAATTTGCTACTTTTCCGAGCTCTCCTTCGTGGCGTGAGAACTCTAGCGCTCATACCATCTTCTACCACTTCACTTTATCACCTCAAACAGCCCACCGCAACCAGAGTTCTATTTCCAAGAACGGAAAAGCGATTCTCTCGGCAGTCGTCGACTCAAGATGACGCACCGGATAACCACGCCGAAATTACAAGTCGCTTTCCCTTTAGTGCATAAATCACCTATTGTAATATTTGCCCTACACAACAAGCTTCTCACATCCATCATTAAGAACATCACATTCCGTAAACTAGATTCGATTAAACTCAATTCCTCAATTCCAAAGACTAAGTACACAAAAGTTCCCACCACGCATGCAAGCCGTATCAGACAAATATTCTTCGCCTAGTCGGCATCGCTTCAAATTCATGGTGCAAAAAATTATGAAGAAAACACAGCATAGTTCCGGTCAAAACAACCCACCATACATGTCCACAACTGCAACCATTCCCAGTACCGCAGACTCTACTTTTAATCCTGGACCTCACATTTGAATAATTCCACGACATCTGTATAAACTAACGAACTCCTCAATGGTGAAATCCAACCAAAAATGACAGGCGCTCCCAACAAGTCAACGTGGACGACACTCCTGTGCAAATATTCTTCCCAAAACCCCCGATTAAGAAGTAAATTACAAAACCACCTGGTAAAGCCAACGTACTCTCTACAAGAGAACCAGATTGACTCCAATCAAGTGTGTACACATTTCCCTCCCAACGATTCTGCACTTCACTAAAACTGTGGATCTTAAGTAAAAAAAATTGCCACACTTCACTGGACCAAAACAATACGCAAAAGCAATCGAAAAGAGAACATCCCCAGAAAACACCCGAAAAAACCAAACGAACACTGGCATTCTCCTCATATGCCCAGATGACCTGCGCTGCACTCTCCAACATACTACGAATTCCTGAAGGAACAAACATCCGCGTGCACACAAAAACCGCACAAACCGACCAAATGTCCCCGAAACCCTACTCTCTCAAAAACGCGAAACGCACGAAGGAGACCAACGATCCCAAGTTCAAGCTCAATCACCTCCCACCACCACTGCGATCACCCAAGCCACCCGCGAGACCGATCACATACAATCACAAATCCCCGTCCACGACCACCAACACATATCACCCAGACTCAATCCCGACTCGCGACCACCAACCGGCCTAATCACAGACCGACCCCAGGGCTCCATGTACCTCAACAATCACTGCCACCACTCAATCCCCCGTCGTCTCCCTGCTGCCCTCGTTTCTCAATTGCGACCCCAAACAACCGCGCCACAGTTAGATTGTCAACAGTGCAACCTCGCGGGGACCAATTTGGATGCGCCTGCGATACAGACAAGACCAAATTGCGACAAACGAAATGGCCGCGTGCACCTGTGAAACCCTGGATTGCTCGCCGTCCACGTCCGACTCAGTTCCACGACGACGAGTCCTCAGGGCACGTTGCGAGGTGCAGCTAAGGGTGGGAGGAGGAGAGCATGGAATCGGTGCGTTAGAGAGAGTTTTAATTTGTTTGAGAGAATAAAGGTCATTCAATTGTGGTCTTGGGTTCCGCGAATGCAAATGCGATCTCGGGTGGGGACCAATTTGATTGACGTCTTCAACCACGAAAAATCGCTTCATTCGAAAATTTGAATCGGTCTGGGCCTCCTCGCTCAAAAAAAATAATAGCCCCTCGGCACTTCGCTCGCTTCACCACGCTTCAAGCAGCTTCCTAGAAAGCACCTTCCGTAGTTTGTCCGTATCCTGAACTTCGTCTTTTATACTGTCGCTCTAACTCCCACTTGGGGAACGCCCAATCAGGGGTGATGGGAACGTCGTTCCTCACGGTTCCCCGTGGTGGACAAGTAGCAGTGGTGGCCCTTTCTGGCTGATGTGGAACATTAAAACCGGGGCCGGGGTTCCCAGTGCCGGCAAGGCCATGGCAGGACACGGATCTCCAGGACGAACGAATGAATTAAATGATTACCGTGGTGGATGAGGATGGCTTCGTCGCCTGGTTGTCGTCGTCAGGAGATGGAGACCACCCAACTCTCCCAAGCTCCAATGTGTGACGCATGCTGTGACGTGTCTGCGTGTCCACGTCATCGAGTGTGAGAAGAGCCCCTCTCCACGTCCGGATGGATGGATGAATAAACGGAATGAATATACACGTGGATGAGAAAACCAATAGTAGTTGCTCCACTGATATAGAAGCACTCATGTTGCTGATGTGGAAGCTCTCATATTGCTGATGTGGAATCAGTCTCCTCTGCAGCGAGGGCCAAGAGTTGGCTCTAGCTCACTTAATATTAGTTCATCAGGCCTGCAGAGTTTACACTTGGTTCCAGAAAAGAACAAAGTTTGTTGTCATTGTGTTCTTTCCATAGCAAAATAATTCAACACCAACTGGTGCAAACCATAGAAGCTAGAAACCCTGAAACCTAAAATCTTGAAAGTAGGTAAATACTTGGTGTAGTGTGTGCATGAAAATGGTAGTTCTATTTACCAGTTTGGAAGTAATTTGCAAATTCTGATTCCAAAAATTGTTCATGACATCAGGTATTTGATTATTACTACTAGTGTAAATATATTTTGATTGTTGTACAGAATACACACACCTTGAATAAATTTCTTTTAGTATAAATTCATACCTTTCAACTAACTAGGCTAAACATTAGTGTTTTTGTTTAAGTTATTCAACATGATGAATAAAAATAGTATTTATTAAAATATATATATATATATATATATATATATATGTATATAATCAAATAATCAAGACCTATAAAACCATATTAAACTTCTATAGAATTTTTAAAGAATATTGGAAATAACATAAATAAGGGACCTAAATAAGATGTTTCAATTGTACCAACATAAATTTTAAGGTAATCAAAGTGTTATTTTGTTTTAAGTTAGGTATAGAGTTACATTTCTAATATAGTATCTTGTTTTATTAAACTTCTTTATCTTCTATTTTTTATTCTTACATCATTAATATTTTAGCATATAAAAAGATATAAAGTATTAGAAGTTATATCTATAATTCTTCATTGAAAAATATAATTTGAAATTATTTAGAAAGAAGACATTTTCTTAAAACTCATAATAACACAACCAAACATTAAAATTTTTAAGAATACTATACAACTTAAAATATGTAAGATGATTTTGTAACCATATCAGTAACATTCTTAATTACAATGTATCAAACGTAAAAGTAATAAATTTATAGTTTTTATTTATTGGAATAAAAAACTCATATAAAAATATAATTAATTCTTTTTTATTTAAAATTTTATATTTGTGAGAAAATAAAGAGGAAGTGTATTGTTAAGATAGAAGTTTTATGAATCAAATACAAAAGAATTCTCTATCTTACTATCAAAGATTCAAGTAAACAAATGCTTAAAATAAACCTCTACTTTTATTCCTTATATAGCACAAGTCTATGGTCTAACCACATGGACTTTCTAACGTGAATATACAAACAACTAGCCTACTCAACAATGTCCAATTAACATATGAATACTCATCTTGTTCGGCCATATGACAGCTTGGTAGGCTATGGCAGTTAAATGGTATTACCACCAACAAATGGCAGCTACAACTTATCAATCGGCAAAGTGGTGTGAATTGCCCATTCTACTTTATGTCTAATATGAGTTACACATTCTATTAATACTCTCATTTAACAACATATTACACTAACTCAATTTGATGATACCCATCATCTCCTTGAATTTAAAATGTTTCTCACAAGTTAGACTTTTGGTCAAAATATATGCAACCATGTCTTTAGTCCCTTAAAAAACTAAGTTAATGTTGCCACTCTCAATCTTCTCATGAAAAAAGTGATGCTAAATTTCAGCATGTTTAGTACGAGTATGGAATGTAGGATTCTTTGAAAGAAAAATGCAACTTTGATTATTAATAGAAATAGTTAAATGACCATCGTGTGAAGATCCAATGTCTTTAAAAAACCTTTGAAGCCAAATTATCTCCTTTGTAGCATGAATTGTAGCCATGTACTTTGCTCCATTAGTAGATAATATGACTGTTGGTTGTTTCTAGCTATTCCAACTAATTGTACCATTAGCCAACAAGAATGCATAATTAGTGGTTGAACATCATGTATCAATATCTCTTACATAGTCTACATCACAATAATCAACCACTTGCAAACTCAAAGAGCTTCCACCATATTATAGCATATGATTTGATATGCCTTGAAGATATTGCAAAATGCATTTTGTAGCTATTTAATGTTGTCGGCCAAGATTTACCATGTATTGGCTAAAAACTCCCACTACATATGAAATAATTACTCAAATGCCTATCATTGCATAAATTAAACTATCTATTATATTTTATTATAAAATCTCTTTTATTGCTTCAATCTCCTCAGGAATCTATGGACTCATGTCTTTTCACAATTTACTATTAGAATCCAAAGATGTAGCTAAAGGTTTATAATCTTTCATGCCGAACCTTTCAAGGATATTTTCCACATACTTTTGCTAACTGAGGTAGATTTAACAAATCTTTTGGTTCCTCATAATCTGTACATCCAAAATATAAAGAATTTCTTCTAAATCCTTCATTTCAAACCTCTCAATTAAGTTTCTCTTAATTTCTAAAAGAAGTTTCTAGTAATTAGACACAAACATGATTTCATCTACATAGAATGGAATGATGAAGAAGAATCTATTAGTTTTCCACAATACATATGAAACAGGATCAATCTATCTTGAAAATTTAAGACCCTTCTAATCTAGAGCAATATAAATCTTTATCACAAAGTAGGACAAAACGGACCAAAATAAAATTGAACAAAATTAAACAGAATAAGATATGAAAGAAAAAATTAAACAAATAGAAATAAAATAGAATAGAATTGAACATAAAGATGCAAAACCAAACTTTACTAAGAAAAAAGGACCAAAGTCATACCTCACCAAATGCCCAAAAGACCCTTATTAGTTATATTTATATATTGTCCAACCCTCTTGAAACTTTGTAGAAAATTTTTAATAATACAATTCACTTAAATAACCATCCTAAATTATTTTTAGAAAGTACTATGCTAGGCTCCACTTAAAAAATAATCCAAAGCTCTTTATAGAATGTTATATAGTAGATCCAATGTAGTCTACTAACCTAGCTCCAATTCTAAAAACTTCAATAACTTCTCAAACACATTCACAACTATCTAATTCTATGTATCAATAATACAAATATCTTATCCAAACTCCATTACAATATAAATATTAAAATCAAAATGGCTTTTTCTTTCAACTTTGTGAGGAAAAAAATCATTTAGTATCATGAACATATACAAATATTTCAAAAGTTACTTATATTATTACGAAGAAATAGGAAAATATTAATTAATTCCACAAAGTCTTCTAGAGAAGCTTCATAGATGCGGTTTTGACTTTAGATGTGTTTATAGATTAGAAACATGGCCAAAAAGCTAACCATGTATTAGTAGCTTGTGGAACAAGTTATCTACATGTAGTAGCTTATGGAACAAGCCAACTACATGGCACATACATAGATAACTTGCCTTGCAAGATAAGACATGTGGCTAATAAAGTCAACACATGTTGGAAGTCCTATAGAACATCACCACGTAGCTCTTGGTTAGATAGTATGTATGGAGGCAAGAGTGAAGCCTTCTTCACTCTTGTCAATGTTTTTTTAGTCTTAATCTTGTTTCAAGACTTTCTAGTCTTCTTGATTTTAGCAATAGCCATTCTAGTTAATATTACATCACCTTTTAAATGACTTTGTAGTTTTTTTCAATGATAGAAGAATATATTAAGGATTCTCTTTCTTTGAGATTTATGTCCTTGATAATTTGACAAGAGTGCTAACATATTATTTTTGTCTTGTTTTAGAAGTGAGTGGATTACCCCACTTCTATTGTTGTATTTTGAAGGTTACAAAATATCCACCTTTAAATAAAAATCTTATTTTCTAACATTGATCTTTTCCTTAAAGAGAGTGGATTATCCCGCTTTATGGGATTTGTTTTCAGAGGTTGCGGATTACCCTCTTCTAATTTAACTTTTGAATTCTTTTGAGTTATCTATGGAAGAAAAGATTATGGATGCTATTCTCAACAGAAGTGAAAATAGATTTGCAACTATGGTAGATCTTCATGAGCTTGTCAACACTCTAAAAGTAGAAAACTCATATATTTTCAACGTGAATCATAGAAGTACTATGTCTACGCATATAGAAGAAGTTTAGAGTCTTTGGCAAGAAGTTGTGCAATTGAAAGAAGCAAGTAAATCGATATTACAACCAAATCCAGGGAGTTTTGCTTCTACAAGTATGACGAGGATAAGGATTAGTATGCCTGAGAAGTTTGATGGAATAAGATCAAAATTTTGAAGATTTTTGCAACAAGTCAATTTCTATCTAAAGTTGCAGCCTTTCCAATATCCCGATGGATTTATCCAAGTCGGGTTCATAGGTGCACTACTATCAAGAAGTGCTCTCTCTTGCTTTGTACCTTTAATGGAAAAAGATTCATGACTTCTTTATGATTTGAATTCATTTCTAGAAGTGTTTATGGCCACATTTGGAGAAAGTGATCAAGAACAAATAGCACAGTCCAAGCTTTTATCATTATGGCAAGGATCAAAATTAGCCACTATATATGTTGTCAAATTCCAAAACCTCGCTTGCAATGTGGATTGGAATGACAAAACACTTATCAACCAATTTCAATATGAGTTGAAGGATAGCATCAAAGTTTTGTTATTAACAATGCCAAAAGTAGAATCTTTCAAATAATTTATTACTCAAGTCATTGCATGGGACAATTATTTATTTGAAAGGCATCAAAAATAAAGATTTGGTTGAAGAAAAATAAGTCAAGTAATGGCGGTAGCTCCCAAGTTTTCTAAAACATATTTGTCAAAGCCGGAACCAATGCAAATTGATATAATATATTTTAAACCTCTCATGAAGCAAAAAAAGACTCGACATTACCAAAAGGGGTTGTGTTTATATTCTAGAGAAGCCAAGCATACTACTCAATATTTTCCAAAGAAGCAATACAATTACAAAATGACGAGTACAATTACCAAAGAAGATAATGTGTCCAAAAACAAGTTTTTTCAACTATAATAGAGACCGTGCGACTGGAATCATGTGAAACACCTAGTAAAGGTCCTATCCTCTCCTCAAACCACTCATCTTGTTTTATAATAGAAGTATATTTAGAATCTAATAATCATAAAATCTTTGCTTTATTAGATTCAGGAGCCTCAGCTTGTTTTATAGATGAAGATTTTGCCAAAAATCAAAAAATACCTTTAGTCAAGAAAGTTAAATCCGTACATGTAGAAATCATAGATGGTCATTTGTTGTCTTTTAAAAATATTATCCCTGAAACTATTCCTTTAGATGTAGCAATTAAAGATCATAACAACATAGTAGTATTTAATGTAATAAAATCTCCTTTTAATCCGAATATTTTAGGATTATCATGGCTAGAAAAATATAACCCTCAAATAGATTGGATTTCTCATAATCTTAGCTTTTTTGATAGTATAATCCAAAATCGCATTAATAAAATAGAAGTACATAAGTCTAGTACGTCCAAATTTTTACTAGTATGTGCAAAAGCTTTCATGCATGCTGTAAAAGAAGGATCATCTTTTGCTATATATGCTACATCTATTTCTAATGATGAAAAAATATCTTGTGGTATTCCTAACTAATATCAAGAATTCCAAGATATTTTTGAAAAGAAAAATGTAAATATTCTCCCCAAGCATTAAACTTATGATTATTCAATTGATCTGCAAGAAAGAGCTCAACCACCATTCGGATCAATCTATAGCTTATCACAAAATGAATTGGTTGCATTAAAAGAGTATATAGATGAGATTTGTCAAAGAACTTCATATGCCATTCTAAATCTCCAGCTGGGGCTCCTATCTTATTTGTGAAAAAGAAAGACGGACCTCTACAAATGTGTGTGGATTATCGAAGACTCAACAAGATCACCATAAAAAATAAGTATTCTTTGCCTTTGATTTCAGGACTTCTTGATCAATTCAATCAAGCAAAGATTTATACCAAAATAGATCTATAAGGAGCATACAACTTAGTTCGTATCAAAGAAGGAGATAAATAGAAGATTACTTTTCAAACTAGGTATGGTCATTTTGAATATAATGTCATGCCTTTTGGACTCATGAATGCACCGGCTGCTTTTCATTATCTTATGAATGATGTTTCTGATAATTTTTTAGATGATTTCATTGTTTGCTATTTCAACAACATTCTAATCTACTCTAAGAATACAAAAGAACATGAGTTTTATATTTGTTGTGTGTTACAGAAACTTAGAGATGTCGGATTATATGCCAAGTTAAAAAAGTGTGTATTCCACACTATTCAAGTTGACTTTTTAGGATATATCATTTCCAACTAAGGCCTTATGATGGATCCCAAGAAGGTTCAAACTATCATAGATTAGAAGATTCCAAGAAAGGTATGAGATATACAATACTTTTTGGACTTTATTAATTAATATCGAATCTTCATTAAGAAATTTTCTCAAGTTGCAGCTCTACTTATATGTTTGACTTGTAAAGACAAACTTGAGTAGAATAAAGAAGCAGAAGCATTATTTTATGCTTTAAAGAAGGATTTTATTTTTGCACCAATCTTACATTATGTTGACTTCTCAAAGGTATTTTTTATGGAAACGGACGCGTCAGATTTTGCTATAGGTGCCGTATTGTCACAAATGGGAACAGATGACAAATTCCACCCAATAGTTTTGCATTCGAGGAAATTTTTAGTAGTTGAGATTAATTATGAGATCCATGACAAAGAACTCTTTGCAATCGTGGATTCATTTCAAGAATAGCAACATTATCTAGAAGGCACCTCAAGTCCAGTTACCATGTATATAGACCATAAGAACCTCAAATACTTCATGTTAGCTTGTGTCTTGAATCGTCGTCAAGCACGTTGAAATATGTCTTTATCTAGATTCAATTTCAAGATCATTTACGAACCTGAAAAACAACAAGGTCTATTGGATGCTCTTTTTAGATGTTCTTATCTTACATCAAAAGAAGGAGATGCATCTTTTGATCAACAAAGATCAATTCTTTTGAAGTTCGAGCATTTTTATTTTCGAGCTATAAAATCAACATTGATTGTTCATTCAACATTTGTGAAGTAAATTTAATCAAGCATGTTCTGTGATCATCTTATTTACAATATTAAGAATATTTTTGATAAGTTCTATGACACTTCGAAGTTTGAATTAAAGAACCACCTATTATATTTTAAAGATTGCTTATATGTTCTTAAAGAGAGACATGATTACGTGTTCTTCAAGCTTGTCATGATTTTCCTATAGCCGGACATTTTGGATACAACAAGACTTTAAAGCTATTAATAAGAGATTTTGGTGGCTTCAAATGTAGAGGACAATTAAAGGCTTTGTACAATTATGCGATACTTGTTCAACATCCAAAACTCCTCGCCATCAATTTTATGGACTTCTTTAACCATAGTCTATTCCAAAACAACCATGGTCTTCCATTTCTATGGATATTATCACAAATCTTCCAATTCCAAGTGCATACGATTGTATATTGGTAATTGTAGATCGCTTCACCAAAATGGCACATTTTATACCATGTACAAAATTTATCACAGGTGAAGAAATAGCTAAGCTTTTCATTAATAATATCTATTGCTATCATGGATTGCAAAATGATATTTTATTAGATATAGGGACTTAATTTTTATCAAGATTCTGGAGAATCCTATTCAAGATTGTAAAAGTGGATATAAAGCTTTTTCAACTTTTCATCCTTAAACTGATAGACAAACAGAACGGGTGAGTCAAGTTTTGGAGCAATATCTGAGATGTACCATCAATTATGATGAAGATGATTGGACAACTCTTTTACCATTAGCAGAGTTTGCATAAAATAATTTGGTACATTCTTCTACTCAACAAACACCTTTTTTTGCGAATTATGGTTATCATCCATATCTTGATACTTTTGACTTGTCAAAAGTTGATAATCCTACAACAAAAGATTTAGCAAATCATTTGTCAAAGCTACATACAACAATGGAGATATAATTAAAGGAAGCTCAAGAATGACAAAAGATCAATACGCATGCCTATCACAAAGAGCAACTATAATATGATATGGGTGATAAGGTATGGTTACTTCATTGCAATATCAAGACTACTCATCCTTGTGATAAATTAGATTATCGTAGGCTTGGACCTTTTTCTATTTGTGAACAAATCAATCATGTTGCCTATTGATTATATCTACCAGAGTCTATGAAAATCCACTGTGTATTTCACATGTCTCTTCTTAAGACGTATAAGATAGTGAATATCTTGGGAAAAAAACAAATGCCTCTTTTTCCTATAGAAGTGGATAATAACCAAGAGTTTCAGGTGGATGAAGTCTTAGACTCAATGTAGCACCAAAATAGGTTGGAATATCTTGTTTATTAGCACGGATATCATATTAGTGAACGCACATAGGAGCCATCAAAGAATCTTACAAATACAGCAAAGAAAGTTGAAGTCTTTCATTAACAACATCCATCAAAATCAAGATGAAAAATAGCAAATATTTGCTATAAAAAAAACAAGTTCAAAGAAAAATAATATTCTACCTTCTATTTTTCATTATATTTGTTATGTATTTGTTATGAGATGGAGTATCAACAATCAGCAGAGTCAATTCAAGAGCTTTCATTTGCGGACTTATCAGTTGAAACATTACGATTGTCTTTACTTTCAAGACGACAGAATTGATATGAAGATCTTGAAGAATGACATCTCCTTCTTTGTATCGATGATGTTATATAATGTGTTTGATATCACGACCTTGGAAGAGACTCCCGATGTTTAGTGATTTTATTAGATGTAGGAACAAATCTTGACGATGTTCAAAATGTTTTATTTAAAGGAAGTTGCAAAGGCCTCAACAATGGTCTTTTTGTCCTTGTATGAGTCACTATAGATGGTTGAGAAGATCTATCAACCACCTTCGAAGAAAGCAAAGATCGGAGTATGTAACAAATACAATTCGCCGCATCTTGAACTTCTTCGATATATGAAGGCTGCTCCTCATGGAACTCATCTCTAGAAGGAGGGATAATGTCATGGATATATACATTTACTTCAATAGTTACTTACATGATTAGGTAGAAATAGGTAAATATAGACTATTTTCATATAGTCTTCTAGAGTAGCTTCTTAGAAGCTTCATAGATGTAATTTTGACTTTAGATGTGTTTGTAGGTTAGAAACTTGGCCAATAAGCTAACCATGTGTTGATAGCTTGTGGAACAAGTTCATTACGTGGCACATACATAGATAACTTGCCTTGTAAGATAAGACATGCAGCTAACAAAGTCAATACATGTTGAAGGTCCTATAGGACATTGTCACATAACTCTTAGTTAGATAGTATATATGGAGGCAAGAGTGAAACCTTCTTCACTCTTGTCAACGCCTTTCTAGTCTTAGTCTTGTTGTTTTTGGCAATAGCCATTCTAGTTAATATTACATCGCCTTTTGAGTGACTATCTAGTTTTTTTCAGTGATAGAAGAGTATATTGAGGATTCTCTTTCTTTGAGATTTATATCCCTGACATTTAACTTCTTATATCATGCCTTGGAAGATTATTTGAACCCATAGAAAGTTTTTAAAATTTTATATATCAATCATTTTTTATCCTCTGATATTTAGCCTTTTGGTTAGTCCATATATATCTCTTCTTTTAGATTTCCATTCAAAAATATTGTCTTGACATTCATTTGATGAACTTCCAAATCTTGAGCTATGCCTAGTGTAAGAAGTATATGAATTGAGGTCATTTTTGCCACTGGAGCAAAATTTTCATTGTAATCAATATCTTCTTTTTGTGCATAATCTTATGTGAGTCTTATCTTATAATGCTCTACTAAATCATTTGCATTATATTTGATCTTGAAAATCTATTTGTAACTAATTAATTTTTTTTTATTGATAATGGTGTTAAAGTCCAAGTATTATTGTCAATGAGACTGTGGTGCTCTAAATCCATTGCTTCTTTTCACTTCTAAGTATCATCTCTTTCCATAGCTTCAATGATAGTCACTGATCTTTAGTGCTAGTATAAAAAGTATGTGTCACACATGCTGAAGATATGAATAAATTGGAAGGAATCTAAGCCAATGCTGATTCATCAATTATTTATTGTTGTGCCAAAAATCAAGCTTTTGCACACATCATTATATATGAAGGTGGAGATAGAGGTGGGATTCGAAGTAGATTTAAAGTCGCATGTTGTTATCTAAGTGCTTAAGCTTGTCTTTGAATATTTTCAACAAAAAATGAAGATTCAATAATTAATTGTTGGTGACCTTTATCAATATCCAAATCTCCCATTGTATCTTCAATGTCACTTTTTAAATCTTATGAAGATTTCATAGGCTCAATTTTAATTCTTGTTTTTTGAGATTTATCAATAGAAACTTCCAAAGTTCCTTTTATTTGCTTAGAAACTTTACATTCAACAAACTTAATATTAGGACTCTTAATTATGGATCCATTTTTAACATCATACAAATGATAGCACTTAGTACCCTCAACATAGCTCAAAAATATATATTTCTTACTTTTGAGATTAAGTTTTGTATATTTTTTATCTAGAACATGTACATGGACATTACATCCAAAGACACAAAGGTATTGTACTAAAAGTTTTATACCTGACTAAATTTCTTTTGATGTTTTTTTTTCTACAACTGTAATAGAAGCTCAATTAAAGATATATGTTGTAATATTCATTGCTTGTGCCTACCATGCATTTGAAAGTTGTTTATGTTGTAACATGCACTTTCCACTCTCAAATAATGTCCAATTCTTACATTCTACAACTCCATTTTGTTGAGGCATATAAGGTGTTGAAAATTATCTTTCAATGCCATGTTGCTCACAAAACTGTTTGAAGGCCTTGGATGTATACTCTCCACCATTGTCACTACACAACTTTTTAATCTTCAAGCCTGATTTTTCTCAATTAAAGCCTTAAAAATCTTAAAGTTATCTAAGACTTGAGACTTTTATTTCATGAAATATACAAAAGTTTTTTTTAAAAAATCATCAATAAAAATAACAAAGTATTTTGCTTCTTCATGAGATGTTGTCTTCATATGACCATTTTTATAGAAATATATCAATTTCAAGAGTTTTATTACATAAGTACCACCTTTAGTTGGAAAAGCATCATGATGTTATTTTCTATAAATGCATCTCTCGCATAACTCTAACTTTATGTCCTTGCTTATGTCCAAATGAGTAACCATATCACCTGCTTGTAGTTTCTTCAAGTTCAAAATGCCAAAATAACCATATCATTGATGCCAAAGTTTAGCCTTGTTCAAAATTTTTTTTGTCTTAGTAATAAGATAAGTCTTTTTATCTTCATCTAAAGATTCCAATAGCTTGTACAAGCTACCATATCTAACACCTTTGATAATTGAGTTGTCTTGTTTAATGAGACATATATGAGCGTTAAAATTGACTTTGTAATCTTGATTTGTCAATTTGAAAATAGAAAGAAAATTCTTGGTCAATCCTTCAACATACAAGATATCATGTATATCCTTATAAATGTTGCTTGGAAATTGGAAAGAGATCTTATCCTTTCTTTTGATGGTCAGTCTAATATCATTGCTTAAATAGACTTTATGGTCTTATATTAGGTTTTTATAACTTAAAAATCAACTTCAATTTTCTATCATGTATTGAGAAGCACTAGAATCAATGTACCATTCTTTGTCACTCATAGTTACAA
Organism: Physcomitrium patens; assembly: GCF_059467195.1. Lineage (NCBI taxonomy): Eukaryota > Viridiplantae > Streptophyta > Bryopsida > Funariales > Funariaceae > Physcomitrium > Physcomitrium patens. Next base: position 12,710,533 of record NC_143423.1, on the reverse strand, counting down.
ATAATGCACCTACAAAGACAGATTCATCATCCTTTCAATCTTTCTTGTCTATTGTATTAGCTTGTTCTTTTTGAAAAGTCTTTTTTAACTTTCTTGATTTCTTGTCCTTATCCTTGGTTTGACACTCTTTCTCATACTAACCTTTCTTGCCACAATATTTGTATTTGACATCCTTCTTATAATCATGTGAAGATCTTATATGAGTATGAATATGAAAATGTAACTTGGATTTTCTTTCTATAGCCAATGTCGCATTAGAGATTGATTCTACATTCTTATTGCGACTCTTGCTATAATAGTTGAATTGTGACTATTTATAATGTTAGTTCTGTTAGAGGTCTTATTTCTAGTCTCATCACTAATGTCCAGTATGATTCCAAGAGACTCTCTAGTAATGCCATTACAAAGTATGTATCAAAAACCTTCTCACCATTAAAAAAAAAGCTGCTCAACCATCTCCTATAGCTTGCCTATATGCGTAGCAATGTTGTCACTTTCACTCATTTGCATGGTCTAAAACCTGCAAATCAAATATAATAGGCTTGAAGTATTTTTTATCTCGTATGTTGCTTCTAGACCTTACCATGCTGCCTGTGTGCTTTTTGCCTTATTTATGGTCAAAAATTCTATACCTATTAGATATAAGCAAATTGTAGATGATGTCTTATAGTGAATTTCCAAAAAAATTTGAAATATCTTTAAAATTTGTAAAATTATATCATTAGTATTTTCAAAAAAATTCAACTCAAAACTCCAAAAATTATGAATTTTAGAGCTTTCTATGTAAAACTATGTCCAAAAACTTGAAAAAAAATCAAATATGGAGTTCTTTAGTCTTGTTAGAGTTCCTTAAACTGTGTTGGCTCTCCTCCTACTATTGAGTCTCCTTACAATTTCCATAAGGCTCCACCATTGCTGCCACGTCTTACTACTATTGATCGACCTTACTGTTGGTCTGATCAAATCAGTAGCTGCAAGCTCCAACACTTATTTCTTATAGCACTGAAATTTTAAAATATTCTTTTTTCTTCAAAATTAATGCCTTATTGCTTCAATTATGAGCTATCAAAAATATTAGTGGCTTGAGTTCTAGGCTCATTGGATGTTCAATTCTTCTCAAGCTAATATAAAAAATAAAACCTCTTTAAAGTTGATAAAAAGATCAAGTCATGCAAAACAACCTCAATTGATTCACTCAAATTCTTCAAAGGATAAATCTAAAGTATTAAAGCTCTGATACCATGTGAGAAAATAAAGAGGTAGTGTATTGTTAAGATAAAAGTTTTATGAAGTAAATACAAAAGAATTCTCTACCTTACTATCAAAGATTCAAGAAAACAAATGCTTGAAATGAACTTTTACGTTTACTCCATATATAACACAAGCCCATGGTCTAATCATATGGGACTTTCTAGTGTAAATTTATAAGCAATTAGCCTAATCAACAATGTTCAATTAATATGTAGATACTCATTTTGTTATGTTGTATGACGGATTGATAGGCTATGGCGGCTAAATGATATTACTACCAACAAATGGCAGCTACAACTTGTGAACCGGCAAAACAGTGTCAATTGTCCATACTACTTTATGTCATATATGAGTTACACACTACTAACAGTATCTTGAGTGAAATAACATCCTTTGAAATAAAAGAGATGTCATCCTAAAAGATACAAACAACAATTATACTTTATACAAATTTTATGATAAGCTATTTTAAATAATTTAGGCAAATCCTTCGTTGAATATTAGCATGGTCACTTGTATATAAAATTCATTCCTATTTATTTTTAAAATAAAATAAATTTTAGAAGTTTCACATTGTAATTTTATATATATATATTTACCTATATATTAAATAGAATATAAGTTTTTTTGGATCAAATTTATTACTTTTTAGATACATAGTATTTAGAAGATCTTTTAAAATAGTTAATATATTTTATATTTTTAATAAACATAAATTTTATTATTATCTAAATATAATATATAACAATAATATTTTTTTAATAGATTGGAAAATATCTATTAAACATATGGACAATTGTTAATGCATTGTTGATTTGTAAGTTGTAACCACCCCATATTGGTAGTGTTGCCATTTAGCTATCTTAGCCTACTAAGCTGCCATGTATCTTAACAAGATATGTGTTCACATGTCAATTGTATTTTTAAATCATACTATTTATTAGAGTAGAAATACTAAAAAGTCCATGTAGTTATACAATAGTCTAATAGTGGTGTAAGAACTCAAGTCCAAAGTTCATTTAGTTTCAATTTTTTGTTCACATATATTCTTGTTGATAAAATAATGACCACTTAGCATTCACATAGTTATACTTCTATCCTTGAGCAATATAATTCTCTATTCTTTAAATACATGGTATCAAAATCAAATACTTTAGTTTTTATTATTATTATTATTATTATTATTATTATTAAATAGATTGAGCAATTTGTGAAGACCTTTGTGCATTGATATGATCTATTGGTCAATTTTGTGGAGGTCAAGTGTTTATTTTGTAAAAATTTAGAAAAAAAAGGCTTGCAATAATTGTAATCATTAGACTATGAGTAGTAGTAGACATTGAAAATACAAATTGTTCTCACAACTCAATTTCCATCGCAATGCATATTTTCATTGGAATGAGAATAATTGTTACAAACTAGTGGAAATGAGCATAGTAATTGAGATTAGATTGTAACTATGCATGGAAGTATTTAATAATAATATAATGCTTGTAACTCTCTAAATTTTAAGTGTATGAATTTGAAATATTTATAAAGTATTAAAGGTATAATTTTATATTTATTTAAAATATATATAATTTTATAAATAATTTATTGATATTTTAAATTAAAAATTATAAAAGCTAATAACCTTCCTCTTCACTCCCATCGATTTTCATTCTAATTTTTTTAATTATCATTTTAATATTCTTTAAATATTTTTTACATTATAAAAATAAAATATTGTATTATAAAAAAATCATTACGACTATTGGCATATATAAAATAAAATATATATATATATATATATATATATATATATATATATATATAAAGTTGTTTGTAGAGAATACAAGGAACCTCTTGAATTTTGGAAAAGTTGAAGAATTAGAGAGATACAAAGAAGCAAGTATTATTTCCAATTTTTCAACATTCTTTCGGTTTAGAATTTATAATTATCAACAAAGCAACAAGTGTAGAAGTTACATCAAAGAATTCAAAAGAAATATATGAGGTAAAAAGTTCCTCAATTTAAATATTTTTTATTTGCAAGTTTTGAACCACACTAATAAAAAAAGGTGATAACATTGTCACATAAATGGACAAGTTATGAGAAATAATTTAGAAGATTTTATCAATTGGAAATTTATCATTGTATTATTGAGGAGCTTTCTAAAGTAGCATTGAACTTTGTGGGTGTTGTTATGAATATGAACTTTTGCAAAGTTAACATTGACTATGGCCACAACTTAATTATTGCAAGTAGAATCTTGCAACAAGAATGTGATATCAACCTCTAAGGCAATATTATTTATAGATAGAAAATCCAAATTACATTCTTATACTTTTAAATATACCTGATTTTTACATGATTATAAGAAAGATATCAAATGTTGGTATTATAGCAAGAAATGTCACTAAAAGAGATATTTTTGGACGAAAGAAAAAGACAAGAAGTCAAAGAAATTGAAGGTTTTTTTTAAAAAAACATATTAATATAATTAATAAAAAAGACAAGAAGAAATTGATGAATTTGTCTTTGTGATTGCATTATTTGTCATAATGAGAGAAAATAATGGTATATAAATTCCAATATTATTTAGCATGTGATATTAAATTAGAGCTGGATTTCATACTATTTAAAAAATTATAGTAGACTTGCTATCATAGAAAGGACAAAGTATTTTTTTTTAATTTCTAAAAAATATTTGAAAGAATGTACATAATATCTTGTATGTTAAGAGATTGACAAAAATATATATATATATATATATATATATATATATATATATATATATATATATATATATATATATATATATTAATAAAATTACAAAATAAGGATATAAAGTTAATTTTTAATTCTAACACTTTTTTTATGAAAAGAAAAAAATATATATTAAAGATATTAGACATAAAACTTATATAGATTATTGAAATTTTTGGATGTTGAAAAGAATCAATTTATTTGTAATAAAGATAAAATTAGTAATAAATAAGGATAATTAATAATATCAAGAATATTTTTATGTTAGTATTTTTTGCTTGAAAGTATTATAAGTAGATTACATAGATACTTATTTAGTAATAGTTGATTTAATATTCTTATAAGGTCAATTTTTGTGAGTATTTTTGAAAGCTTGTTGTTGATAGTTTTTTTTTAGAGATGATGGTTTAGTCATTTGACAAAGCTTGTTACTTTGTGTATAAATTTTCATTCTTTCATTTTCATGTGGAAATAGAGATGCTTAATTTTTGTAGTAGTTGTTTATTTCTTCTTAAAGGTGTATTTGTTATGCATTTTTAATAGTATTTAGATGCATATTTTTTATGGTATTTAATATTAATTTATTGCACTCAATTACTTGTATATAAAAATCATTATTTACACCACACTTTAGCATATATATATATATATATATATATATATATATATATATATCAGAAGTTTTTTTTATGCAAGCATTTAAGAACAAATTACTATCACTAAAGTTGTAAAAAATAGTGATGCTTGGAAGTGAAAGAAAGCAATAGAATTTGAGTATAAAAGTCTTATTGACAATAAGACTTTGACTTTGATATCTTTACTAACAAATAAAAAATATATTGGGTGCAAATAGATTTTCAAAATCAAAAACAATGAAGATGGTTTAATGAAACACTACATAATAAGACTAATTAATAAAGATTATGTGTAAAAGGAAGGTATTGATTACAATGAGACTTTTTGCTCCATAAATAAAGATAACCTTGACTTTTACACTTTTGGCACTAGTTGTAGTTGAAGATTTAGAAATTCATTAAATCCTTGTTTAATTAAATATTTTTTATCAAAGATTTTTTTAAAATATATTAATAGATCAACTTGAAGGCTATATTTTTTTAAAATAGAAAATTTTGATAAATGAGCTTTCTATCAAAAATTCTTTTAGAGCATATGATAACAAGATAGACAATTATTTGTCTTCTAAAGTTTGAAAAGAAGCCATGCAAATTCTAACATTTATATGATATGGATTATCAAAAGATTTCTTATTATATTTTATATTGGTGATTTAATATTTTTATTTTTAGAAAATAATAAACTTATCCAAAAGATTTCTATGAAAGATTTTAAAGAAAAATATAATATTTTAAAGATTCATACAATGAAAAATTAAAAAAAATATATTAATTCTACTTTACTTTAAAAAAATATGTTTAAAATATCTCTAAAATATTTAACTTAAAAGATTTTAAACCTTCAATTGCATCTTTGGATTCTAATAGCAAATTATCAAGAGATGCTAATACACTAATTTTTAAGGATATTCAAGCTATAAAAAAAATTCTTGGTAATACATGACAACTCTTAGCCCAAAACATTGAATAGCCATAAAATTGATTTTATATTATTTACAAGATAAATCAATATTATACTATAATATGATGAAAGTTCTTTAAATTTTTAAGTGATTGGTTATAGCAAAAATAATTATTCTAGAGATATTGATACATAACATTTGATCATTAATAATATATTTTTATTGATTAGCAATGCAATTAGTTAGAATAACAAGAAGCAACAAACAATTGCATTGTTTACCACTTAAGTAGAATATATGGCACCTATTCATGCATTGAAGAAAGTAATTTTGCTTCAAAGGTTTTTATAAAGATATTGGATTTTTATAAAATGGTCCTATGACTATTTTTAGTGATAGAAAAAGTTACAATTTTCTTTCAAAAATTCTATATTCTATGCTTATACTAAACATGATAAAATTCAATATCATTTTGTTTGCATGCAAATTGTAAGCAACAACATCAATTAAATGTTTTGTACAACTAAAGATATAATTACAATTTTTTTCATCTAAAGTCTAATTTATAATGAAAATTATAAATATAAAAAAATAATAGATATAATAAGATTTATTTAGTCTAATAAGTTATTGAATAGGAGTCTTAATAGAATGGATAACTTTTACAAGATATATAGGCAATTGACACCATATTATCAGTTAACAAGTTGTAGCTACTACATATTAGTAGTATTATAATTTAGTCTTTCTAGCCATTCTATTGTCAAAGACAAGAGCTTAAAGAATGTAAATAAACAAGTGAGATATTTTTCAAAGAAAGATGGAAAATCAATAAAAAAAAAAAATAATAAGTATATTTAAGAAGAAATTATAATAGCTATTGCTAAAGATTAAAAAACTAGTGACTCTTGAAACCAGAGTAGAAGCAAGAAAAGAGTTGACAAGAGTAAAGAAGGCTTTATACTTACTTCTATATATACTATCTAACTAGGAGCTATATGGCAACATTGTATATGGCCTTTGATATATGTCTAACTTATAAGATAAGTTTTCTATATATGTACCACATGGCCAACTTGTATCACAAGTCACCAACATGTATAACACATGGCCAACTTGTATCACAAGTCACCAACATGTATAACACATGGCCAACTTGTTAGCCAAGTTTTCAACCTATTAATCACCTACGAACATGTAAAAAATCAAATCAATGTCTATAAAGCTTCTAAGAAGCTTTTCAACAAGATATTATCAATTTTATTTACTTCTATCTAATTCATTTAATCTATGTAAATATATATATATATATATATATATATATATATATATGTTTGTAATATCTAGCCTATTAAGCTATTATGCAATTTAGCAAGATATTTGTCTACATATCAATTGAATGTCTTTGACTAAACTAAATGATAATATTTTCATACTAGAAAGTCCATATTATTAGACAATAGACTAATAGTGTAAGATCTCAATTTGAAAGTTTATTTAGTTGTAGTTTTTAGATTTCATTTATTCTTGTTAATAAGATGGTGAGTCTCTTTTATTTACATAGTCATACTTCAATTCTTAAGTAATAGAATTCTTTATTTATTTATCATATATTATAGAATATCTTTGTACTATCTCATATTTCAATAAAATATAAGGTCAAAAGCAACATTCAAACTTATCATATTAAAATCAAGTAATAATTTTATTATTATTTTAGTTTTAAAATTTATAATTTATTCAAAGTAGTATTCTTCTTTTAGTTTTTTATATATATAAGTTAATATTTTATATTCTATTTCATATTCATATGCTATATTAACTTATTAAAAAAAAGAAAAAAATCAATTATTTAAGTGAAATAACTATATAATAAAAATCGTTGAAGTTTATTAATTTACAATCGAGAAAAAAATCAATATTTATGATAGTTTGTATTGAAATAATAAATTAATACTAAATATGTGCTATATAAATTATTCTACACATTTTTCCATAAGATACATTAGATATTATACTTAATATTTTTCTTCAATGACCACAATTTTTATTTTAATCAATCATATTTTTTAACATGGCCTATTTTTTTCATTAGAATTTTAAAATGATATTAATATTTCAAGCAAGAATGATGACAAAAATGTACTCAACTTCCAATCAATGCTCTACTTCAAATTAGGAATTATTTCCAAAAACAAAGTACAAAATACCAATTATTTACTTTTAAACTTACATTAATTTCATACACTACTACCCACTAAGTACTTAACTAGGTATATACAATCAGTATTGAACATTATAAATATTACAAATATTAACAAGAACCACACTAAATTACTTTAGTTATTGTAAATAATAGACACATGTGTTGTGTTTGCTTTTACTTTTCATGCACATAATGTTTCAATATGTAAACTTGAAGAATAAACAAATCAAAAGTTTAGATTTACTTTTGTAATATTTATTAAATAAATTTAAGTATAATTAAAAATATCAAATGTCACAATTACTAAATTCATGATGTATAGAAATAATTTGATGTATGTTCTTTGAAGATCTTGATCTTAAAAGTGTAAAGACAGTAAATACAATTCTACATGAAAGTGGTGGTAGCCTCAGACATAGAAAATCGTAAATAGAAAACATTTTTATCTCATTGTTAAACACAATTAATAATCCAATTATTTTTAAATCATGCAAATACTGAAATGGTTCTGTGAACACATTACATGGATCATGTTACGACAGTCTTGATAGTAATATGTTATATTAAAATCAACATGCGATGATTTTAGTGTAGTCTTTTATTTTGAAAGATATTGAACAATTTCATCAACCTCTCTTTGAGGAGAAATGTATGCATGTATGTATTAGTAATGTTTATGTTTCTCCAGCAATGAGATTATAAATTTAAACAAGAAATGCCCATGTGTGCATTCATGGTTAATAACACCAAGCACAAATAAGTTCATCATGTAGACTAGTAGTCGATAAATTTAGCATGTAGCACATCATAATAGAAATAAGCTCCTCACACACTCCTGTTGTGTCTTGAAGAGTGAAATGACATAAAAAATTCTGAGAAACGATCAAACTGTATGTGCAAATTATTGTTTTAGAAGAGGAAATTCTCTAATAAATTATTTAGTTAAGTAGCCCATCAAATGATACGAATGAAATGATTCAAGGACAAAAATATCACAAGTCACCCGGAAAGCAAAACAAATTAACTACCTAACTAATTAAAAAGCAGCTAATTGAAGTCTTAGTGGTTCGTGGATAGGAGATGAAGAGGTGGGCAAACAATGGAGTGGAGAAAGGGGAGAGGAGAGGAATGGGAATGGGGTGCCACTGCCTCCATAAACCAGCCGTTCCAGCAAACCGTCACGTACGTTGGTGCTCTGAAAGACACACTCCTCCATTCCTCCTCCAAACCCTAATCCAACCCTAATCTCGCATTCGCATGGTGGAAACCATGCCACACCTGCCTTCGCATGACTGCTTTCCTAGTTTTGATGCATCATCTCAACTGCAAACCTCCACCTAATAAAAACAAAAACGAGAGGGAAGAGGAGGAGTAGAAGAAGAAAAAGAAGCACATGTATTGGGTTGAAGTGCAGGCGCATTCCTCGCAGACCGTAATCCAAACTAACCCTACAATATCCGAGCAGCCCGAAAGACTACGAAAGTGACGAAGGAAGGGCCTGTCACCAAGGGGAAGGGAGGAGGGGGCGGGGGCGTAGGGAAGGGCCCCCGCCACCTCCACCCGCGAGGCCCCAGGGTGCGCCAACTGAGGGGCAAAGGCAAGGCCAAAGAGGCCGGCGATGCCGTGGACCACGCCGACATCTGGACGGCCCGGATTCCTACCGCCAAACGGCTCCACTCCCTGCAACCCCTTCAAGCAACGACAGGCATGGAACGCCCACTCGCATTCACTGGACTCCAACCTGCTGCTTTTTCCTTCCCTGCAACATTTAAACCCTAATCCAAAACCCGATGATTCTGTGTTCGGCAGACGGACAAGTCAGCATTGACGAAGTGGAGGCTGAGGAGGTAGATACAGCAGCGGAGTTTCCGTGCCCCCATTGCCATGAAGAGATGGACGCCTCGGCCTTGTGTGCTCACCTGGAGGACGAGCACCCCTTCACCTCCAGAGCTGCTGCTGTAAGAAAAAACACCCCTCTCCCTGCACTTTAGGGTTGAGATTCAGTGTTAGGGTTTAAGGTTCAGCTATCTCTAGAGCTGGAGCTTGACTGTGGCGATGGGGTGGGGGGGGGATGCAGACCTGCCCAGTTTGTGCTGCCAAAGTTGTGAAGGACTTGGTAGGGCACATTTCGACACAACATGGCCACTATTTAAAGATATCCTCATTTATATTTTTCGGTCCTTTGTGAGCAACCCCTAGGATTTCTAGAAACTGGGTGTTGGGTAAGACAAATAATAACCAAATAAATAAATAAATAAATAAAACACAATCCTTAACCGAAGGCTTGTTCCACATGCACCGTTGGAGGAAATTCAAATCCGCTGGAGCAACTCCCAATGCCACGCTGTCCCTGCTTGGCAAGGTGCTCCACAAGGCCTACACGGGGAACCTTCTGGAAGGCACCTCCCTTGCGGGCAGTCTGCTTACCACGGATGTGCTCGTTCCCCACCTCGGGAACAGCGTGCCCATCACCGTCCTCATGGCTGCTACGAATGTAGATGAAAGTAGGGCAGCGCCGAAACATCCACATCCGTCCTTGAGCCAACAACTCAAGCTCAAGTAACGCTATTCTTCACATTTGCTTTGGCTGTGTGACAATCTCCCCCATTGGATCTAATTTGCTGTTGTATATACATATTAATTCTATTGATATTGTCGATAGCAATAAAATAAGGGAATATTAAATAAACCCATGTTTTTACTAAATCAACTTACTCATGATTAAGAATATGGTAATTCTGATGAGTGTGATTGGGTTTCATTGGTTTTGGTTCTAGAAGTATAGAAATGAATCTAGACGTCATTTGTTTTTTCATGATGTTTGGGTCAATTTAGTAAAAGCCTGAGTCTATTTAACATTCCCCTTAAATAAAAATGTGAACTTTTTTTTCCTTTACATCTAGCGTTGTTGTACCACTTTCTGAGGAAGAGCGTCAAGAAAAACAAAAGCAAGCTGAGCTCCGTGCAAAGTTTGTACAAGAGTTGCTGTTGTCAACACTAGAATCTAAGAAATGAAAATGAAAAAAAAGAAGAAAATAAGTGAAGAATAGTTGCTCTATTCATTGCAAAAACTTTGCCATTCTATAAATAGAAAGAAAGGAAGAAAATTTGCAGTTCATGGGTGTAATTGCTTATTCAAGTGAATATTGAATTTTACCTTGTGTATGACAGATAACAATACCATCAATAGAAGAAAAAAGTAATTTAAAATCTCACATCACTTCAAACGTATTTAAATATCGTGCATTGTTGTATCACTTGTTATAATTTGTGTATCCGATGACTACAAAATCAGGTATTATTTTTGAATATGTTTATGTTTGTCTCTTTTGTACATCAATGTCAGTTTTATCTGAATGTTTGGGATGATTTATATATCAGGGAGCAGTGTCCACAATACTCCAATATAACCCAACATGTCAGATTTTTTACCTCCTTACTGAAAGTTGCTGTAAAACGTTTGTTTCTACTTAAATGACCTCAAATAATATGTGTATGATTTCAATCACAAGAAACAATAAGCAATTGAATCAGAATACACATAAACATACATGCATACCTGAAATTTTCAGTAGATTGTTTTGGTATAACAATACATTAGAAGATAAAAGTGGCATGTGTGACCAAGTTTTAAATTGGACAAAAAACTTATTTATTTATTTATATTTATATTTATGTAAAAAATGAAGGAAAGTACAAAAAATATAAACAAAACACCGAGGTAACAATTAAACCAAGTGAACAAAAGACGTGAAATATGTTTAAAGAGATTCTGTTTTTAAATCGAGATTTACAATGTCGAGTATACAAGGAGAAGCTTTAATTTACTTTGCAACACACACAGACACCAAAAATTGAACACACAATGAGAGAAGTGAAATGATGCAGTGTGGAATTTTGTGAGTGCCATGAAATTTAAAATATTATCCACATGAATGAGTTGATGATCTGCTTAGCAGTGTGAGAGTAAAGCCAGGAAATCAGTGGAATTGTATTTGATACTGAAGTTTTCTGTACGTGCAGTTGTGGTAATAATGCTCTTTTAAAGATAAATGAATTGGTTTTTGGTCATTACATAATTTGATGCTGTTCATAGTTTTATTGTACTTTGATATTTTAACAAATAACTTGCTAATATAGGTACAGTAATAGATACAATTGTCAAGGTTGTTCAAGGGTGTGGTAAGAAAAATCCTCATCACTTTTTACACAAGGAAAACAGATTTGATATAAATATTTACTGTGTAGAAATGAAATCATTGGACACAGCACTAGCATTGAATAATAATAATCATCTTCAAAGGATGAAATTGTATATGTATGTATATATATATATATATATATATATATAATTGATTGATGTATTGGACAATTTGTATGAAGAAAATATGACTTTATAATTGGCTAAATAATAAAATGAATATTTCCAAATCAAATGATCAGATATGCAACGTTAATGACAAATGTAGGAAAAGTACAAATGGACAAATTAGGCTTTTAAAACACATTTGAAGGCAGATTTTGTAGAATATTGTTGCCAATAAATAAATACCACGTGCATGGTGATTCACGTTTGTACCTAATAAAGCATAAAAAAGATTTGAACCAAATCAATTTGTTATTTTAATGATGAAATTTTTATTTTTATTTTTATTTTTGAAATTTTGATCTATCAAAATGAATTGTGAAGATTATTTACTTTAGGCTTTAAATAGTGGTACAATAATTAAATGTAAATAAATATTAAAAATACTAACTATGTTTCCAATTTTATATTTTAAATAATAATATTCATATTTAAGGAGTTTTAAAGATCTGATTAACTATTTTTTAATTTTTTTAAAGATAAAATATGCTTTCATGAAAAATTCATATTCCAAAATGGTATACTTAATTGTACTTATAGATTTAATTTTTACCTTTAATTTTATACTATTTTTACATAAATTATCAGAGTAATAAAAAAATTCTATATGTTTTTATTTACCTTTTATAAACTTGGTTGATTAAAAATATTCATGATTTTACAAGATTGTAGAGTCTATTATTATTGTATTGATATTTTATAATACACATATAAGGGACTTTTAAATAGACCCAAGCTTTTACTAAATTGATCTATCCTAACCATTGTGAAAAAATTTTAAAAAATTAAAAAATAAAATGACATGTAGATTTATTTCTCTACTATGTGATTCAAAACTAATGCAAACCAACCACATTCATCATGATTACCATATTCATGGGTAGGTCAATTTTAAAAAAACTTATGTTTATATATATATATATATATATATACACACACATATATACATAAGCTTTAGTATTGGTTAATATGTTTTAAGATTGACATATTTTTAAGCTCTTACAAATCATTAAAGTTTTATAATTTTATAATTTTACACATTTATTTATAAAGGATTAAAATTTAATTTGTATATGAAGAAATTTACTAAAATATTAATTAAAAGTGATAAATACAAATAAAAACTAGATTGTGACAAAATGATTGTTTGTTTTATATAAAGGAGTTACTTCTAAACAATATAAATATTTATTATACAGTTAATTTCAGTGAGGACTTTTTTAATAACTCACTGATATGAATAGATGTAATTATAATTACAATGAATTCTTAATGTTTGTAACTTAAAAAGATAAAAAAATATATATAATAAAATTTCTACATTTGTTATATTTTATAATGGAATGTTTTATATAATTTCGCATGTGTAATTTATTGGAAGAAGTAAATATGATTATTTTTTGTTATCCATAACATTCATTTGTCTAACCATTCTATATAAATTTATTGTGTTGCATCCAAAAATACAAAAAGTAAATAAATTGCAGTCCTAAATAATAGATGCTATTAGAACAATAAAGTCATATTGCATGAAATTCAGAATGGTTTTCTCGTGTTCAGATATGTATATCACTTTTTAGAAGTCAAACTAAGTCTTCCATGAAATATTAAAAGCACAACTAAATTTGCAGATTTCTGTTGAAAGAATAACATTGAAATGTTATAGTTTTTTTTTACTTAATATTCTATTAAATCCAAATTCCTAGATAATCATCTCTATAAATTAAAAAATATTTATGAATTATTTTAAAAATTGAACCATAGAACTTTGATTATTTGCTGTATCAATCAAGTATTAATGTTGGAATCATACTCTAAATAATTTTATTGTATATAATTAACATGAAATATTATTTATAAATGATATAAAAAATATTTCATTATCTGATAAATAATAAATAAATAAATTCAAATACAACACAAGTGGATATATATATATATATATATATTACATGATATTTTTGTTTTTATGGCAACCATTTGTACTGATCAAAATACATTTATAGTCTATTTTTATATACATAAAATAGCTTTATTTAGAACACATAATTCTTAGGTTTGTTGAATTTACTTGCATGCATCTTAAAAAGTACACATATGTACATACACAAACATGCATTTTTAATTTTACACATTTTAGTTTTTATTTATTTTGATTTAATAACAGAAATCTTAATGAAACCTCATCATATCTAAAATTATCTTGGTAGTATTGATGCATGTCACAACGCAATTCCAGCACAATTCATACACACAGGTTTGATTGTGTTGCACACACTACATTTGTGCACCAAAAAAATAAAAAAATAAAAAAAGGAAAGGTAGTGCAACACTCGTACATTCATATTATGTTTAATTCAACAACAATAGCAACAGTAATTAAATTACATACTGGAGGCACACAATGCTAATTCACCTTCCACTTGAATTGAGCAATTTATTCCCGAAAGCAGAAAAAATGAAGCAAATTGCAAGCATGACAATTACAACTAAAATCAATTTAATCATGGTATAAGGATTACATCCCATGTAGTAGTGAGATATTTCTAACGTTAGATGTAATATATATATAGAACAACAACAATAACAACCAGGAGACTAATGCCCAAAATTTCTGTTTCGTATGCAGGATCTCCAGGTGTATTAATTAGTGTGGCAAAACACACACTAAACGGGTGGTGGGTTATTGACCCCGATTGATTGATTGACTGCTTGAGTGGGTGTTGCATGCATGCATTTGACTGGTCCCAGCATCGACAAGTGACCTTCATCCAACCAACCCCCCCACCAGCACCTCGACGGATGAACAAAGTTTCTACCAACCGACGATTCATTCTCTCATTCATTCGTGCTCTTCATGGGATGCGAGGGAGACGTGGCAACGAACCTACTCGTTGACACTCAGCGTGGTGGACTGGTCTGTCAAACGACCCCCCTTTGGTTCCGACACGTGTGCTCGAACTTGGAGCAGATATTTTAAGAGGATCTACCGGCCAGTCCCGGTGGATCCGGGTTGATCCGGTCACTGTGATTGGTCCGAACGTGGAGGCTTTTGGGCCTCCGTTCACACCGGCGGAGCTCGTCCATTGTGATGATGGTCACTATTTTTTTTTTTTTGCATCGCTCGCGTCATCGTACTCGTATCCTTGAGGTGCAATGCAATTGATAAATACTTATTATTTCATAGATTTAAATTCAATTTGCCGTTGAATCGACAAATTAGTATGGATTATTAATGTTTGGTACTTTTTCTAATTAATTTTCAAAGTAAAATAATAATATTAATGTTAATATTTGTGTGCATTCAGCTTCAGAACGCTTGGAAAGACTTTTATGTGCATCAAATCAGTGTAGTCCATGTATTTTGTTGCTAGCCTTGGTTTCAAGAATTAAATAAGTTAATGCAACCAAAGGAAGTAACTTCAAAGCAGGCCTGCAACTTTAAAGGAGGCAGAGGTGGGAGACTCGATGGCGGGGATGGGGCTGCGCTGATGGGGACAATCTATGCCCCCGCATCAACATCATCCACCTCCCTACCCCCGCCTCTTTCCGGTGCCCCCCACCCCCTTCCGTCCGCACGTCCTCCACATGCTCCTCCTACCTGGAGGAGCTCAACAACACATCGAGCCAGCCCATCCTCGATCTTCTGCCTTCTATTTCGTCGTCGTCGTCGTCGTCTCTGCTGCGCTGTTTGTTTCCGGCACCTTTGCGTTCCTTTTCCTTCCCTCCCCTGCCGCGGCCTTGGAACTTCCGCCGAGGGAGGACCTACGTCTGTGTTTGCTGGAAATTCTTCTTTAGCATAGGGAGGCAGACATTCTTTGAGAGACATCTAGGGTTACTAAGGTGCGCGAGAGGGTGAGTCACTGTAGTGATTGGAGACTGTGCTGGCTGTGGGAGGTCGGGGATGTTGGACGGGTTGGAGTGTATGATTGGAAGCTGGATAAGGTGGATTGAAGGAGGGGGATTTTGCGGCGTCGTGAGGTGAGATTAGTGGAGGTGAAGTGGTTTTCGAGTCGTAATGCAACAGTGTTTGGAGCGATCTGTGTCGAAGGTTTTAATGCGGATGAGGAGCCGCGGCGGAGGATGGGATTGGAAGGGTTGGTTTGTGGAAACGGATGGCGTTTTGTCTTGGCGCGTATGCTGTGCGGCTGAGTGATTCCTCTGAGAGGGGCATGCGGAAGCCCTAGATCATGTTTGGAGAATTTTGACGTTTTGAGATCATGCGGTAGAGGTGTGTCAGGCCTGGATTCTGTAGCTTTGGAAGTATGCAGCTGTTTTGGAGCATTGGTGGCTACTGAGTTTTTTCTGCGGATATTGGTTTTATGGAAGGTGGTCGGGTGCCGGTGAGGAGCAGCCTGGATATGGAATATGGCTCCTCCAGTCATGGAAACGATCCCTCCTTTTCGCCGACGTCACTGTCGCCTTCTATTACATTATCCTCGGTTTCGTCAGAGGTTGGAACGCCTGTGCATTCTGAGCGTGCCTCAGCTACTACTTCCGCCTTTTCATCCTCTTTTCCATGGGAATCCACTTCTTCCCAGATGCTGGATACGACTGCAGGAATTCATGTGTGCCCGTTTTGCAATGGAACAGGTGGTTAGCCCTTCCTTCGCATGCCTTGTACTCCCACTATTGTTTCCAGCTATTTTTCCAAGGACTCGAGAACACAGTCTCCCATCTGAGAATGGAAGACGGATCCTCATTTCTCAATCAATTGGAAATATGGTCAGTGTTGAGAAGCAAGGTTGCAGTAGTATCTTCCATTTGACGCAGTTACCTGATTAGCAACAAAGAAGTCTCTATTTGTACGGGACCATTGATGATCACTGCATCATCTCCTTGCCTTTTCTTTTCCCAATATTTTTGGCGAGGGAGTCTGAAGAGTAGAAGCTGGACCATGTATGATACGCTTCAATTGCCATTTCTTTAAGTGGTACAATACTGTAAATGATATTTAGAAATCATTTGAAGTATCTGGACTTCTCTACCTGGTACTCTTAGTGTACTTACCATGCACACACGTGTAGGGATAGTGTCGAAATCGGTTACTGTACGCTTTTTTCTGATTCAATTAATTTCCACAAATTGGTTGTCAGCACAAGTTTAATTCTATTCCACTCTGGTTGTGTTGATCCTTTGATGAATTTTTGCGTCTCAGATTTCTTCAATGTGTTGGCAATAAATCTCTCATAGATTTTGCTTTTTCAGGGAAGAGTCTTTTATCTGGGAGTGTGACCTTTGACAAGGGTAGAGCGTCTTCCGTGGAGTATTGGCAAAACATCACAAAGAATCTTTCTATAGAAAATGAAAAGCTTCGGAAACAACTAGCATTTTTCCAACAGTGTAAGGGTGTGCCAGTACAAGAAGAATTTACGAAGCGTTTCGTTGAAAAATTGCAAGATTTTCCTGCATTTGAAAGTATTACCGATCCTTCAACACTTGGTAAGCTTGAGGATGACCTTGATACGTTATAGAATAGCCTTTATTACAGCGGATGCAGTACGTCTTTGCCTGTTGCTAGGCCACCCTTTCATGCACTGCCCCCAGCGATGATCGTCCCCTGATACTATTTTGAATATTGCATTCTATGTTAGGATAACATATTTTAATCCTAGCAAGTCTTTACAGTGTTCGGAATACTTTCTACTTCACTTTTAGCAGCGTTTCATTTAGTACTGAGAGCGAGCATTTTCTGAAACATGGCACATCCGCTGCAGACACACAAGAACCAGATAGTGCGAAGTCGTCGATCGAGAAAAGTTTATCTTGGCCACCATTCGATCAAATGGGTGTATCTGAGGGGCTTGAGAAGAATTTTGTGATGGAGTTGTCTGAAATGGAATCCAATGAGCACTTTCGGGGACTTGGCAGGCTTGACGCAGTGGAAGTGCTTGAAAGAACAAACAACATTGAGATACTTCTTCAGATGGTCCTGAAGGATGTTCCAGTAATTATATCCCACTGTGATAAAGAGCTCATTTACACTTATGTCAAGTAAGAATCGATCTATTGGCGCACTAATAGATGTTCGCGATTTCTATATATAATATGGGAGCATAATCATATTGAGGTTTTGAGTCAAGTTTGGTGTCCGCTCAGCTTCCTCTAATTAGCATTATCAAACATTTAATTTCGGAATTTATAGTAGCGTTTGTTGGATGCAGAATTAGACTTGGGCGGTTCATTATTTTTCTTCACCTCTCACAGTGTTGTAACTTTCGTAACAGGTTTGTGGACCAGCCATTGACCAAAGTTCCTCCTGAGGTACGTCCTACACTTCTGAGCGCCGGAACGATCTCCTTGTTAATCAGCTCATTGTTATGCAAAGGTTGACTTGATCGAATTGTTTTGGGTATCACCATCTATGTTGTTATTGTAATGTGAAGTGGTATCATATTCCAGTAGTTTGTTCTTCAGCCCCGAGCTGAAGCTATGTTCATGCGGTTTGTACATTGTCAGTTTTTCTTCTTTTTAAATTCAAATCCCGCATCTGTGTTTAGGGTATGAAAGGGAAGAAAGACACTGAACTTGTAGGACTTCTTCCTGGGGCTTTGGAGACAATGAGAATCAAAAAGGAAGTGCTCGAATCAGGACTAGCTCAAGGAAAGGAACTTACGGTTTCAATGGATGGTTTTGGCAAGAGATGGCTAGTCGTTGCATGTGAACCACTTCGGAACAAAGCTGGGCATGTTTTGGGTGTAATTACTGCATGCATGGATGTGACCGAGCAGGTCCTTTATTTATCTTATATTTTCTCTTTTTGTTCTTGATTCGAGTTGCACTTTGTGGCTTAGAAGTGGGCAATACTCCCTTCCATATATTTACCTCATATATAAAGAAAGGTCTGCACACTATTGCGTAAGTCAGCTTATCCACACTTGATAGGGAGTTGCAGGCATTGGCAAGAGAGAGGCTTGCACAGATGAGAGAAGAGATGGCTGTACGTGAAGCAACCGAGAAAGAGTTACGAAGGGCTATCAGATTGGCAGGTGAGGATATGATTTTTGCTTTTCTTGGTAAAGCATATGGCTGGGGACATACGGACCAGGATTTCTTGTCAAATTTATCTGGTGGTGTTGTGCAAATGGATTTAAATTTTCTTGGATTTTGGTTTTAAGTAAGCAGGCTGATATAGTTGCCAAATTTTAATGCAAACTGATAATCTATTTGGATGTTTACGCAGATGAAGCGATGGAGGCGAAGAATAGATTTCTTGCGGTTATGTCTCATGAGATACGAACTCCATTGAATGGTGTACTTGGTATGTATCACTCGCGTGATTGGTCGTATGTGTGGGTTCAATGTTTTCAAAATGCTGTTGAAAAGGACATTCACGTTCTGGGAAATATTTGTTCGCTAGAGCATAGAATTTTCAGGGAGGCTACTAGTTGCCAATGTTCTGTAAATATAACTGAGGTTGGTGTGACGGTTTAGGAATGGCTCAAGTTTTGGCTACCACCCCATTGGATCCAGAGCAGCGGGAGCTTGTATCTGCTATGGTCTTCAGTGCAGATGTATTGCTCGCAATCATCTCGGATATTCTTGACCTTAGCAAGGTTGAAGCTGGTATGACATTTCTTTAGTTTCCTCGAGGCAATTGGGGTAATGCCTGGTTGCGATAATCAAGATATCTTGTCAAACTTATCTTCACGTGGAATATGAGTTGTGACAAGCTTTATTCGTGGCTCTGAGCGTGTTGATAGATTTTTATTTTATTTTTATTTTATTTTTTTTGTCGATGTTTGTTTTCATGTGATGGAAGCATTCTATGATGTTTGTATGTTTAGGAACCATGAAATTGGAGGAAAGGGAGCTCAACCCGAGGGACATTGTAAAGCATGTAGTTAGGACAGCTATTGTTGCTTGTAAAGATCGTGGCATCACCATTCAAGCTGATATTGGAGATGATGTACCTTCTGTGGTATTCTTCTGGCCTATACCTCACGGTTTCACTCAAACAATGTACTTAATATTATGTAAGATTTGTGAATCCATGTAAATGATCTATCATTCCCTTCTTTTACTGATGTTTATGATGTTGACAATTTTGATTTGTTTGTGGTTCAGGTCTATGGTGACCCATTGCGAATCAAGCAAGTAATCACTAATCTTGTAAGGAACCGGTCTTTGCAGATTGCATATTTTAAAATGATGTTGATTTAATTCTATATTGCCCAGCTATATCGCCTGGTTAACGCTGTATCTCATGCATGTTAACATTGCAGGTGTTCAATGCAGTCAAATTTACCAGAAGAGGTCATGTGAAGGTCCGATTACATGTTGCAAAATTTTCAATGGATGCAAGTAAGATCGATCTACATCACAGGGTTTCAGACTCATTGGTCCAAACAAACAAACTTGAAGGCATTGAAGGTTCTCGGGGTAAAACGGAAAGCAGTTCGCCCGACATTTTGAGTGAGATGTCTTCTTTGTTGGGACTCGGGCTTGGTCCCAACAGGGATGAAGAGAACTGGGATCTTTTAATGGAAGGTGGTCGTAGAGACCTACCTGAAGTGCGTATGATTGAGTATGGAACGACCGAGATGGATGATACTACTCAAGGTCAGTCAATTTAATGCTAATCGATCACTTCGGATACTCTTACGCGTAGAAGCGTTCGCTTGGTCCATTGTTGCCACACTGGACAACCAAATTGTTCATTTTTGTTCAGTAGAAACCCTTTACTTTGGAACCTACACCTCAACATATTTGTATGCTTTAAACTTAAGAACCCTGCTAGTCATTTGAATTTTGGTTGACATCTAATTGTCATGAGTTGATGGGAGACTATGAACAGAAGCATTACATAATAAAAGTCGTTTGAAGATGCACAGTGTTGGAGACTTGTTTCAGGCTGGGAATGAGGATGTAAGTTCTACCTTCTAATGGCTTACAAATGAAAGTTAATGTTTCTTGACCCGTGTAGCATGTTTTTGACGTCAACCGTACGAATCCGTTTTTATATTTTAAAATTAATTAATCGATATTCTTTAACTTCTTCAGGTGATGTTTTGATTACTGTAGAAAAATTAGGGCTATTATTTAAACTTGAATAACGATACAAGAACTTAAATATACTAAATCACACTATCTGCTTGATTTTTTTAGTATATTTTATTTTATTTTATTTTTGTTTTGTTTTGTTTTGTTTTTTTAAATCTCTTAAAGGTGATAAAGAGGCTTGGCTAAATAGTAGAGCATGCACAACGTGTAGGTTCGTCTACCATCTGAAAGTGACCAGCAGATGAATAAGACTAGTGACCAAGCACTTATAGACTTCTGGCTTAAATTCGAAATTGAAGACACTGGCATAGGTACTTCTTTTGAATGCTTTTTGATCTAATCGTAGTTTGTGAACATTGGCTTGGAAGATTAGTTTGATTTTGTTGGATATCCATTCTCCTTAACTAGAAGCTGTGATTTGAAGATCTAAAGGTGTGAAATTTGGAGTGATGTTGTCTTGATAATGTACGAATTCTGGTGCAACCACTAATGTTCTTAAGTGTGTAAGACGTTTGGCGTCCTTTGTTCAGTAATTCTTTAACATTACTTGCAAACGCATTGTGATTATGTGATATCTTCGATCAGGTATTCCAAAAGAGGCCTTGCCAACTCTCTTTGAAAAGTTCACATTAGTGCATTCCTCAACTACTAGAAAGTATGGTGGGACAGGCCTGGGTTTGGCAATTTGCAAGCAGCTGGTATGACTAACGATCCATTATTTTTCTCCTGCATTTAGTATCCGTGTTTTGATCTTCTAAAATTCTGTATGTGGATGCAAAATGATATGCTAGGTTTAGATGACAACTCTTATCTGAAGATGTCAGGAGTATGGTGACGGACATAAATTCAGCTTCTGAATTATGTTCGTCTTTTTGTTGCCCAGTAGCTGTTTTTTTGTTTGTCTGAAACATTCAGCCATGTCCTGAACGTATAGGTTCATCGATATTAAGTGTCAGATAAGCATTTTAATTGAGTACGGTCTTGGTTTGTGATGCTCATGTTCTACGCAAACTTAGCAGTTAGTTGTAATCACAGGTAGAGTTAATGGATGGACATATATCCGTAATCAGCAAAGAGGGAAAAGGGTCAACTTTTACCTTTACCCTGCGTTGCAAGAGTTTGCCAATGACTTTAGGATCCCCGGGGCCTGCCAAAATGGTTAGCGAAACCAAAATGAAAGAGAATCTGTCTCATTTAACTGCCAACATGCACAAACTCCAAGCTGGAATGTGGAACCCTACAAAACTAGAGACAAATTTTCTGAACTTTCAGTCATATCAAGGGCTTGACGATGATCCAGTGACGAGACGGATAGCAGTTGTGGACGCAGCCTCGAATAGAGTTCCAACCAAACTGCCTCGAGGCTCACTGAAAGTACGCATCACTAATGACTCTGATTGTTCTGAGTTGTTTGGGAGTTCTCTAGAGAAAGTTAGATTATGGGAACAAGAATTAGATTCTCATACTGCCTCCTGGGCAGCACATCAGGGTTTGTGGAAAGAAAACGGTTGTCGCGACAGGGGTGGCGTCGATAGAGGTCTGCGAAGAACTTCCAGTGGCCCTTCTCGCATCGAATGCTTGATGATGGCTGATTCAGATCATTCAAAGAGTCTACCTTCGACCTCCACTGTCTCTGGCGCAAATGACAAGAAACTGCCTTCTCTTCTTCTCGCAGAGGATAATAAGGTGAGAATATTCGAGAAGAAATTGTTTATATGGTATTAATATTGATTCTTTCCGCGTGAAGGGAAGCTGTCTATGTTTCCTAGTATCAGTACGATGTTATTTGTACTCTGTTGCATTGTGAATGTACGCTCACATCAAGACACAATGTATACCTACTCAGAACTTGGTCCATGTCATACTCGGGTGTCTACTGTCGATTTGTGATTGAAGACTTTTAGGATTAATGTGTGTATTTGTGAAGGTAAATGTGATGGTCGCCTTATCAATGCTTAAAAAGCTCGGATTATCTGCGGATGTCGCCTCTAATGGAATGGAAGCAATCAAGGCAATGCAAACTAAACACTACGATTTGGTATATGATTTCTTTCCATATCCTCTCTCGAACAGGTTATTCTATGTATCTGAGAATCATTTTTCGGTTAACTGGGTCGACTAAAGAGTAAGAGATCTTCTTTACTGAATACTAATTTTATGACCTCTGCGGTTTTTAGGCTTGCACCATCATGTCTTACTAAGAGCAAGGTCCTTGCTGTTGTGACTTACTTTTTATGCACTGTGTTCCATTGATCTGATGAGGGAATGTTGGGGATTGCAGGTGTTAATGGACATATGCATGCCTGTCTTGGACGGGTTGGAAGTGACTAGACGAATTCGGAGGTATGAGGAATTGGGCTATTGGGATGAGGAAAGTGCTCTCAAACCTTCTGATCTATATTCAGACTCATCGGGTGCTTTTGAGGAACTTCCATTGAAGATCTCCCGCAAAGGATTTCCATCGTTTATACGAGATGGGGCGGAAAAGGTGAAACGGATGCCGATTATTGCAATGACTGCAAATGCGCTCTCTGACTGTGAAAAACAATGTTCAGCAACTGGAATGGATAGCTTTATGACCAAGCCCGTTACATTCAAGAAATTGAAGGATGTTCTAGCCCTGTATCTTCCTCCCAATACCTCACTTCCATCTCCTTAAGCAGGAGAGCAAGCATTTTTGGGACCATTTCTTCCCATTGAACTTCTCCAAGTTGCCTCACAGAATCTTTTGTCATGACACTGGTTCTGTTAACCTGTACCTACACTCATTCCGTTGTGGAATTCCAGGAACTGGCAACCTCGCAAAGTTTTGTTTCTAGAATCTCAAATGACATCTGTTTATCAGGTATCGTTCTCGAGAGATGAGCTCTTTGCCAGCCCATTATTGGCCTCAGAATCAGATTTTAGTGTTTTCTGCCGGAGACAGGCTACACGATTCACAACCTTAAGTTCAAGTTCATCCTCAACAGTGGCACGTCATCTGATGAGGCCTTACGTAGTGAAGGGCGTAACAGAATAGTAGCATTCAATTGCACCCATTGCCCAGAGTCCATTACAGACTGTTACGTAATCAAAGTTGGGTTGAGTTAAGCTGTACGCTGATGTACAAATTCTTTGTCCGGGTACCATGTATATAAATTTTTTTGGCCCCCGGAATGGTGAAGACCAGAGGCCTGTTTTTATATATAGCCCTGTATCAATTTTAATACCATTGCTTTAGAGCATTCAAAGTCTACAATTTGTGGTTAGGCACGTTTCGTCTTCGCAATTGCAACGAAGAGTGCAATTGAAACTGTACTTGGTAGGGCCCAGTGCCTCCGATGTTGGTGATCTTGATCTTAGTTAACCACTAATCGATAACTTGGTATGCACGATTCTAATTTTTCCACTGATTTTGGTGATAGTCCAGATGATGTGCGCACACTTCTTGTTAACTTATCTTACCTGATTCTTTTGTGTTGCATGTGGACGCCATAGGGAAGTGATTTTGTCTAATGTTACAAGAGTTCGTGAGCAGATGAGTGTAAATATCAAGCTGTCGGAGTTTTGGAACCGTACTTCTTGCTTCGAGGTTCGTTCCAGTCGTTGTGTCTCACCAAACGCTGCCTTGAGCCAGGTTATCTAAAATAAACATCCATGTCGAATTCTTTGCTGTTGCATTGGAAAATAGTTCATTACTTCGAATTCAGTTCTTCACCACTAGAAAGTTGAGCCTGCCCCACCTTGAAGGAGGTCCAGAAGCCCTCCACATGTTGGTGAGATACTCACATGTTAGATACTCACATGTTAGGATGTGTTCTGTGGGTACATGGAAATTGTTCGTTGACAGACAGTATGTGTGAAAATCGTTCATGGACGGAATCATCAACTGATAGAGAACACACTCAAGAAACCCTAAACCAAAGCTCATGTTCTGAAAGAATGTTGCAGCCGATAACAGTACTTCCTGTAAGAATAGGTGACTTGGATTATTTTCGCCATCACCATGGCTAACAACACCGTCCAATCCCAACAAGGATACACAATCAAACAACCATCAAAATACCAACCAAATTCTTAACTCATGAAGTGGGCATCATAATAAGAGGGGTCTTGGAAATTGTGTGTGCTTTTTTTTTAAATTTTTATTTCTTTTTTTCTTTGCAGTACTTTGGTAAATAGAATTTGTAATCATTGAGACAAAAATCTGCTGTTTAGATTGTAATTGGGAATTTGAATGTGGAGGCATGTGTTGTTTTAATGTGGAACACATCAAATGAGGACAAAGATACCAACCTCCATTAGTTAATTCATTTTTTTCTGAAAAATTACTTTGATTTTGTGCTTAATATTTTTTTAAAAAGATAAGTAATATAAACATAAGTAAAACAAACACTTATGACAATGTAAACTTTAGTTTAAAATTATGCATGGTTGATATATATATATATATATATATATATATTTGTATTTATTTATGCAGTTCCAAAACATAATAAGTAGATGTCTTTTCAATTGGATCAAGCAAATATTCAACAGTTTTTTAAATTTAGACTTATGAATGCTAAACATATTGTTTATGGAACTTAGGTAGAAAATTTGGCTTGGTCACTCACTTATAATCATAAATGGAGTACTAGATCTAAAATGCGGAACAAAACTAGCAAAGTTTGGCTCAACCCTCCTACCTTCTTTCATAATGTGTGAAATTGTTTCTGATGGTTGGATCTATAATTTTCTTAATTTAATATTTATCTAGAATTCTAGCAAGTTGCAATTTTTTACTCAAACAATCTTTATTGTGTCAAAAAAATTCTTTCAAGGACCATTGGTTCTTCTCGATAAGGAAAAAATAATATTCATATACTACATTCTACTATTTCATAGCTCTATTTGAGAATCCCTTCACATTTATTTTCTAATCTTTTAAAAAAAACATACTTCATTATAATAATATTCTTTCAAAATCCAAAAATTAGATTAGATTATATCAAACAAATTTAGATTATCTTCTTAAGGTGGTATTTTAATTCGTTTTGGAACATATTAGTGTAGAAAAAAATAAATGGATTATTCTATCCAGTTCTATGAATATATATATATATATATATATATGAAGTAGGGGATTAATCTAAAATCCTCCATTTTGATGCAAAATTTTGACTTGAACAAGTCTTAGGGGAAAATAAGGATCAAATAGAAGGTCTTTTCAAAATTCTTTGAATTTTTCCAAAAACAAAACCAACAAAAAAAAAGCTTTTGGCATTGATTTCTTCTATGATCTAGTTGGTAAATTGACCTTTGATATTCTATTATATTTTTGGATTATTGGAGAAGAATTCATGACATAATCTATCAAGTTTGATAAAAAATTATTTTAATGAAATAGCTCTATTACTAATTTAGTAGCAAAAAAATAGAGTACTTGCTTTGTTCAAGACTCTTCATTTTGTTGAAAAGATATTTAGCCCAACTCTTGTTCTTGTAAAGAGGCTATGTTTATTTGGCTTACATAGTACATAAAAATAGCAATTAATATGTGGAGAAGAGAAATTAGCCATATTATTGATATTCATTGTGTTATATGTCAACATCCAATACTTGAATATTTTTTTTGTTGGTTTTAGAATTATCATAAAGCTTGATATATCTGGGATTAGACCACTTTTGTATTTAAAACAACATCAAATTCTTAGAATTAAGGTCTCTAGAAATCATTCACTTGATAAAAACTATTTTTTTAGAAACTTTTCTTTTTAGATTTAAATGTTTTTATAATATCTAATCTTGTTAAGAGGACTTTGTTTATAGACTAAGGATTTACAAAAACAAGTTTTTCTTTGATTATAAAATAAATAATACCATCCAAACAAGATGAAAAGCTTTGACAAGTCTTATTAAATATGAAAAAAATTGTTGAAATTTCATCATAAATAAATTGACAAAATATCTATAATACAAGACTTTTCTAATCAAGAAATAAAATAACTATTAGATGGCTGAACATACAGTGACAAATAAAACCGAGTACAAAATCTGAATACTCATAGTTCATTGATCCTTCCAACTGACACATAAGTCAATTGATAGAATTACTTTTTTATTGTGTGTATTTATCTAGTCCTCTACATGGATGAAAAATCTCATTATCATTTGAGGTAGGGTTTATGAGAAAAGTGTTGTAGAAGCACACAGACGTGCGTACTCAGTTTTGGTTGCTTCTTCTTGCTGAATTTTGAAATTTCAATGTACACTCCTTGTTGCAAGATTTGAGGGCATTTTTTGTTTGTTGTGTTGCTCTTGTTGTGTACTATCTATAGTGAAAGTTGATTTTTCAATTGTATCTCTATGCCTCGGTTGTGTGAATCATTGAAGCACCAAGCATTGGTGCAGCTTAGGAGTGGTGTTTCTACAAGAAAAGTTGCAAACTTACTTGGAATGAGTCAGTCTTCAATAGCTCATCTGAGGAGGGAGATTAGTGGTGAAATAGAAAAGCAAAGAGGAGGACGTCCAAAGGTTTTAGGAGAGCAAGAGAAGCGACTTGGTGTGCACCTTGTCACTGCTAGTTGTCTCAAAACGGCAAGTGCAGCTGCAAAACAACTTTGAGAAAAAACAGGTAAACACTTCTCAGACATCACCTTGAGGCGTGGTTTGAGAGAAGCTGGTTTGGGTGCTTGTGTGCAACAAAAGAAGCCTCTACTTGCCAAAAGACATGTTCTTGCAAAGTTGAGTTTTGCTCATAAATACAAAAATTGGACCGTTGATAATTGGAGATGGGTTAT
Source organism: Physcomitrium patens (assembly GCF_059467195.1). Taxonomy (NCBI): domain Eukaryota; kingdom Viridiplantae; phylum Streptophyta; class Bryopsida; order Funariales; family Funariaceae; genus Physcomitrium; species Physcomitrium patens. The sequence goes on along the minus strand of NC_143423.1, from coordinate 12,682,660 downwards.
TTTCAGTGATGAGACAAAGATTAACCTAATCAACTCAGATGGTAGGTCTTGGTGTTGGTTGAGAAAAAGAGAACGACTTGGACCTAAACATGTTAGTCAAACTGTCAAACATGGTGGTGGTTCAATTATGATTTGGGGTTGTATGACTGCTTTTGGGCCGGGTGCTTGGTATCAAATTGAAGGTAGAATGGAGCAACACTTGTACAAAAAAATTTTAGAAACCTACTTACAAAGTACCATACAGAATTACAACTTAGATCCTACTAAGGTGGTTTTTCAACATGATAATGATCCCAAACATACGGCAAAAAGTGTTCAGTTTTGGCTCTCTTCACAGCCATTTCAGCTCCTTCGATGGCCAACTCAATCTCCAGATTTGAATCCAATGGAACATTTTTGGGCCCTTCTCAAACAACGTTTAAGCCAAGTCACTCCAAGGCCAAGAGGTGTTCAAGAATTGTGGGAGAATGTTTGTAGTATTTACCCTAGTTTTGATGCAAAAGATTGTAAGAAACTATACAAAAGTATGCCAAGAAGGATTTCAGCTGTTTTGGAAGCAAAAGGTTATTGGACTAAATATTGAAGTTTGAAGATTTTCTTTGAACAATACTGAGTACAAGACATAGTTGTTGATTTGACTTTGTAGAAGGATGTTTAGTTATCAATTTGATGTGCAACTTTGTACATGTGTACAAGACTGTGTGTATTATTCCATGTAACTTTCAGATTTATAAAGCAATCATTGAAATTTCTGTAATTGCTCTTGAAAGTTGGCACTTCAGATTTTGTACTCGGTTTTGTTTGTCACTGTATACTTGGCCCTAAAAGTAAAAAAATAATTATAAAAAAACTCTAGAATACCTTAATGTGGTGATCCTATAGAAAAGTGTATTTAAACTCGCTTTAATAGTTACTTCATATTCTTAGTACTCTTAGCTTCACCTCAAGGTGAGAGGAAGTAAGCAATCTATTGTAATTTTTCTACTCTATTAAAGCATTGGATACATCTCTTTTCTGTTTCAAAAAAGAAAAAAAAGAAAAGAAATGATAACTTATGTATATTCTCAAATGCTCTCAAATTTAATATTTTTATTAAAAAAATATAAATATTATATATATATATATATGTATAAAATTAAATCCAAATAATAAACTTAAACTCCAAAATAACATTTGTAAATTGTGATTAATGCTTTAGTAAAAAAAGAGGCCTATTTAAGATATTAGAAATTAATGTAAGTGATTTTTTTTTTTTTTTTTTTTTTTTTTTTATTATATTTTACTACAAGTATCCAAAAAAATATTAATAAACTTAAAATTTAATGTAGTAGTTGTGTATATATGATTATATCTTAGGTCGAATTAGCACTGATTAATTTTGATGTGGAGGTGTTTTTGGCTATTTTTTTAGATATTATAAATAAATCTTAATTTACTATATGTGATTATATGGTTGGTGAATAATAAAGTAGTGACACCATAAGAAATAGCAAAAAAGAAAAAAAAAAAAAAATATAATTATATTTAAGTCTTAAATATGAGTGAAATTCTACATATAATTGGAAACAAAATTCTTATATGATTAAAAAGTTAAAATAGCAAAGTATATTGGTGAAGTATGTCGGTTTTTAATTAATTGAAATTTTTCTTCAATAATTGTATGATTATTTAGCATGTGCATAATACGTCTAATAAATAAAGTTAGTTTTTATCTAAATTTTTGTATTTTAAAAATAAATTATTATAATTATTTTAAAAACAAATCTTGTTTTAAAATATAATAATTATCATTTTAAAAAATAATGAAATTATCACATTAAATGTCTTAATTATTAATTGATAATTGAATGATATACTTTGAAAAAATTGCTTGAACTGATATTTTCACTAAATAGTGGTAAATATGTTTAATCTTATAAAATAGAAAATACATGTTTAATACTTTAATCAAATTATTAATGAGGTGTATATGTAAATAACAAAAATTATTCCTATAATTTGGATTAAAATACATTTATTTTGAATATATTGATAAATTATATATAAAAATTATATTTAATTGGAATTGGATGATATATTTATTCATTGAAAAATTTAAATTATTACTATATATTTCAAAAAATAAATGATGATAATTTGATGTTTCTTAAAAAAATTGGTTTTAATTTGTAGATATAAAGAAAATATTAGATGTTTCAATAGAACTTTTTCTAATACCTTCACCAAGTATCAATATTAACATACCTTTAAGAAATGTGAACTATAAATACATTAGATTAAATCACATGAATCTCATTAATTTTGATTGCATGCCAAAAGCAATAAGAACTAATTTTTACTATTTATTTCTCAAATTGTTTTTTCAACAAAAAATAAAAAAATTAATCTTTTTATGAAAATTAGATTTTTCATTAGAATTGACATGTTGAATCTTTTGAGTCATGAAAAAAATAAATCGATTCTGCCACTTTAAACCTACTTCAATCATTCCAATTTCCATAATTATATTTAATATATATATATATATATATATATATGAATAATTTTTTGATAAATTATTTATTTCTTTAGGACTTGGGATAATTTTGTTGTGGTCTCAACTATTTGCACGTTGTGTATACATACATAAATAAAAGTATTGATTTTAAAAAAAGGATGTTTTTTTCTGATTCCAATTTAGGTTTCATTTAATTAAAACTTAAAAGAAAAAAGATGCTTATGGAATATCAAATGAGACTTTACCAAGCATGTATTGATGACTTCAATTATTTGATGATATCATTGCTATGATATTGATCCCACACTAGTCCTCAAAGTCTTCCAAAATACCAAAATACCAAAATTAGTAACCATAACCATGATAGTTAAAAAGTTCAATACATGGGCACTTAATAGACTTCTTAGTAGGTAGTAAGATTGACAGAGGAGCGAATAGCCATCGTGTAGACGATTGACACTTGGACCTCCAGGTGTCGCGAATATAGCACAGTTGGCCCACGATTATAGGCCCGGACACGGAGTTACACTGCCAATACTGATTTGCATGCTCCATCAGTGTGCTCAGTCGGACCCTATGGTTGCGTGCCACTTGCCCCGCCCCTGCCCCCGCTCCTTCCCCTTTCAGTCTCTCGCTTCTCCCGCTTCGTCCTTGTTTTACTTTCTTCTCCTCAGCTCCTCCTCAGCTCCCATTTTGAACGAAGATCAACATAGTTTGTATTGAGGATTGTCCACGTGAATCAATCATGCCACGATCCATAGATCCTCTTATTGTAGGAAAGGTGATAGGAGACGTCATCGACACGTTTGTACCAAGGGTGGATATGGCTATTCACTATTCAACTAGGCAGGTATTAAAGTATTTTAATCCGATTTCATATGATATGATGTGTCCGAGCTCGTGACTGCAACGTACACCATGTTTAGTGGCATGATCGTGTTTCAAATTGCTGAGAGCTTCTGGTGTGTTAGAGTGCAATAGCCTATTGACCTTATCTGGTTTCATGATTTCTTCTGTTTACTTCTGGCGTTTACTTGATTCAACATTGTTTCCTATCTTCTTGTATGAAGGAACAGAAGGTTCTATTTGGAGTACTGCTTTCAGTAGCAGGCAGTTTCTTTCCTTTCGCTCGGTGGCAATGAAACCTTGGGGACTCTATTGCGTAACTTATTACTGCTCAATTCTGTGGATGGTACAGGTGACCAATGGATGCCAACTGAAGCCCTCCGCCACTGCCCAGGCACCAGAAATTCAATTGTCTGATAAAAGCGGGGATAACAATTATTACACTCTGGTATGTTAGCTCTTCTATCTCTCTTGATTAGAGCTGCTTTTAATCCTCCTTTATTTTATTTTTTATTTGGGCAATCAACAGTGTCACGGTGTGTGAAATTCACTCTGAAAGAGTAGACATTTAACGATTGCACTGAAATGTAGATATGTGGCGATTGAAATCGGGGTTTCTTTGATCTAATTTGAAAGGTGCCTTGTAACTTGAATTTGTTCATGGATTTGTTGCAGGTGTTATTACCATTTAGGTTTGATGCTTGCACGGAAATCTGACATTCTTGGTCATGCTGGGCAGGTTATGACGGATCCAGATGCTCCAAGCCCCAGCGAACCAAGTTTGCGTGAGTGGCTGCATTGGTAATATCATAAATACACGCTGAAAGGTTCTTGATTTCCATGTATTTACTGAAGGAAATATGCACTTATACATCACTATATTGATTATTGCGTGAAGAACTTTTCGGTGGATGTTCCATCTGCTTTTTCCTCGTCATACTTATTTATGTCCACTTTGGCATGTAATCTGGTTATGTTGTTCGTTATTGAGACTCGTCTTCGACTCAAAAAGATTTAATTGCAGATAGCACAGGATGTAGTCTGGACTGATATTTTGTATTGATCTAACCAGGATTGTTACTGATATACCCGGAAACAGCGGAGGCTCAGAGACGAATACTGGTGAGAGTTAATCCAAAACATTCAATTTTCATCAATTATTACAGTCAAACGAGGAGATATGGTTCACCTATTTAGTGAAAATAATGCTATAATTTTGAGATAATTTTTTTCCAAGAGAAGCTAAGTTGATATAAAACGATTGGTACTCGTTTTTAATTTGATTTTTATGTTTTGCGGTTCTGCAGGGTTTTCATGGTTGAGTGAACAGGCTACTTCGACAAGCAGCTCTGGCAGAGAGTTAGTGCCATATATCGGTCCACGCCCACCAATAGGCATACACAGATATATTTTCGTTTTGTTCAAGCAGCCCTCACAATCATTTCTCATATCTCCACCTGCAGCGCGCAACAACTTCAGCACACGCAATTTTGCAGCGTACTATGGATTGGGTCTTCCTGTAGCTGCGACCTACTGCAATTCCCAAAAGGAGCCTGCTAGTCGAAGCCGTTGAGGAGTGAATAGTTCATTTGCACTGGTTTGTTACTAACATATGGCAAGAAGTGCGGAGTTAAACTGGTGTGTCAAGTTCTAAGTTTAAGTTAACCGTTCCCTATCACCAGCACTACGCCAGTTCACGTCGTCCGAGTTTATAGTGTTACTGTACTATTCATTCAGTTTCACTCAAAGTTCCTAAGAACGACTACTTAGTACCCAGGTATTATCCTCTACGAAATTCTTTGAACTTCAAAGACTCTTGCATATCACTGTCCCAACTTTGCTTATTACTGTTCGTATCTAACACTATGTGAATTTGATCATGTATTTAATTGGGTTCTGCATGAGCTGATATCATATTGGGAAACTGAATTCATTTAAGGAATTGATTTTCGCTTGAACAACAATTTACAAAAGTTTTTCAGTTAACCTTCAAGGTCGTGATGGAAAATATTTAACTATTCAACTAAAAAGATTTTTTATACAGATAAATTCAGCAATACAGCTAGCATTCGCAATATCAATGGAAAGAACTCGACCGCTGAAAGATCATTCTCTTCCTAATATCGCTGTCTTGTAGGTTCATAGCTTTTTAACTCCGAAAGAGAAAGAGATAGCAGTGAAAATAGATTTGTCAGTGGTGAATCAATTTGGGTGACAAATTTATAGCTGTAATTATCGAACAACATAATCGTGTAGCTTCAAATAACTTTAGCCGTAGTACTCTAAGAAACTCACTGGAGCGTTGCTGACCATCTTGAGTAACTCTTACTGCAACATAATCAGAATGCATGTACTTTTCTGAAGGTCAGTTGGCAAAGGTTGCAGGTTAAATACAAGGGAGCAACAACATAAGTTGAGATCCATCCAGATCTTTTACTTCACCCGTGTGAGCAAGGCGGCGCCGAAGATCAGGTGGAAAGTGAACAGGATTGATACGTAGAGTTCTTACCCGGGACCTGTATAAAGCTTAACGAGAAATCTTCTCGAAGCCTTCATAATGGCTTCTGATTTCATGCACTAGAAACTTTTCATCAAGATGTCTTATGAGAAATATTAGCCAATACAACCCCTGCACCTGCAATAATGTTGCAAATATTCGCGTGCACATATCTCTTTAGTGGCTCAGGCTTTCTGGCCTGCTGGTGCCAATGGAGTAGTATCGCAGTGCCGAAGTCTTCTGAACCAAATGTCGATTATAGCCAACAACCTGTCGGCATCGAAACAGTTTGCCAACGGCTGTGTCCATCCTCGCTTGTCTATTCCTCTCGAAGGTTGATACGTAGTCAACCTTATTTACTAAAGATCTGCTCCTGGTGCAGTAATCCGGAGATCTGCAATCCGTTAATGAGTGGCACAAGGCATTGCCCCGCGCGCACACATATGCATACTTTGATAGAGGAAAGCTCCTCGGTGATTTCTCTACAGTACACATCTCCAGCGGATGCGATTCTAAAGCTGATGGATTATCAACGAGATGTAGGCCACAATCAATAGCAGATGTTGCAGCGACTTTGGCATCTGCAGAACCTTATTCCTGAGTCTTATGTTCAGCTATTCTCCATGCAAGCAGATATTTGAATGCAAGAGAGAAAGACAGATATGATAACTCGTGTCTCATATCTTCTATCCTCTTGAACATGTGCAGAAAAGTAGAAACATGTCGATCCCTCTTTGTACATTTTTGTACATTCCGAAATCACTCTTCGCAGCGGATTGGTACCTCTATGGATGGAGGACAATGATTCGTGCTGGCCTCCCGCCATGGGTTAGCATGGTTCTGGTCAGTACCTTCTCAAGGCTGTCTCTTACAAATACGTGATTAAGACTTACATTAATATCATATTTGTAACATCACTTCTATGTTTTAGAATATCAGAACGACAGCATTCTGAATACTTTCTTAAATCATAATTTACTTCAAGTATACTGAAGTTTTAACACATGTAATGATTTTAAAATGTTAATGAATATAACAGTTCGTTGCATATTTTTATTCACACACATACATAATGAACGAAAAATTACTATAATTAAATTTCTTTAAAAATAACTGCCTTGCAGTAAAAGTTAAAATTAAAAATGAGTAATTTGAAATTTTAATCTATTATTATTTTTATTTATAGATAACATCAAATCATGTTAAGGTATGTTTCACATTCTGTTCTTAAAATGCAATTAGGTTTATGCAAGGTTAATAACTTGAATACCCTTTTGAATCATGTACATGTATATTGAAATTATAATTAATTACTTCATTCTTTCACTATGTAAAAAATATAATATAATATGAATATTTTTTTTCTAATTGCTTTGACTATTAAAAGATTTATTTGTAGGTAATTAGTTGATTATTAAAAGTACATATTAATTTTGAGATTTTTTTGGATAAGTCTTGATTTAGTTAAGTACAATCACAATATTGAAACATTATTATTATCATTATTAATTTTCTAATTTATTGGGATTACGACTTCTAAAGGAAATATACAAAATGTTTTAAATATTTCGTTGATAGATTTTATTGAATTCATTGCTAAAACTTATTTTCTTTCCATGAGATACAATTATGTCAACAAAATTTTCAAATAGATTTCCATAAAAAATGCTATTGTTGCAAATTATTCTTTTCTCACAGTTGAACTTACTTTCATGATTGTATAATTTCATAAATAGAAAAATTATTTTGATGGATGCTTTTAAGTTGATTAGTGATATGCATGCAACACACACCTTTTTACATAATTTACTTAAATGTTTGTGTTTGAAAATGCTTCGCACTGAACCTCAATTGATAAACTATGTTTACAAATGTAGAGCTAAATTCCATCAAAACGAATAATTCACAAATAATGAAAATTACAAGCGTTAGATTATTGAACTTTAAGGAAGGATCCACTTTCAATCAAATCTTTATCACTAATTTTCTGAAGATTTACTCATTCATTTTCGGTTCTTCTTTACACTTTGTGACAGTAATAAACATTCCAAAATCTGTGAGAAGTTTTTGCAGAAGTTTACTTTCTGTAGATGAAAAAATAGCAACTTAGATCTCCCGTTTTGAATATAGAATGGATCGTTCTATCCCTATGTTGGCACTAAAAGTGGGATATCTTTCAAATCGCAATGCGAGAAAGTTGAAGAATACAGAGGGGGTTGTGGCAGCCATTAAACAGGCTGTCAAGAGAAAGCCCTGCTAGACAAGATCAACAATGTCCAAAATAGTGATCTTACAGCACAAATTGATAGCAACTAGTAGACCATAGCCATGTCCAACGCCTTGTATCAATAAATTAGAGATTTTGTACAGTAGATAATCATTCAATTTTCACACAACTACTTTAGTAAGAGGACGCTATTCCATTTCCAATGACTCTTGTACTGTACCCACTTCCTGACAACCACATGAGCTATCATCTGTTGAGGCACTACTATTCTAGAATTTAGTGAAGAATACAGTACAAAATTCAACATTTAATTCTCCTCGTCGTCTTCGTCCATTAGGTCTTCAAAGTCCTCGTCGCCCTCACCTGAGGCCTCATTAGGGGGCTTCTTGGTAGCAGCTGGAGTTGCAGCAGGAATAGCCGCACCAGCAGCTTTCTCCTTTTTAGAAGTAGCAGAAGCGCGAGGGGCTGGCTCCTCAGCCTCAGCATCGTCATTCGCATCTTCCTCTTGTTCAACAACCTCAACATGTGGGTATCGGTTAAGGATCATCGCTGGGTCTTCACGGTTTCATCAAAAGAGAAAAGATATGGTAGTAGCTCAATAAAACCATCAAATTGTATTAGAGATCGATAAAATGACCTGCCGAGAGGACAAAAATGAAGCTTGTAGAATATTTGTTCATATCATGGACACTAATCAGAACAACATCCACATTTTGAGAAGCTTGAGAGAATGTTTAGTCTTACAAAAACAGTCCTGCCAACACAGACTTTCAACAGCAGCGTAAAAGGATATCGACATCACGTGCAGTCCCGCCAGCCATGATACTTTGAAGATCATTCTCCACTTGTTGAATCAAGTCTGGCTGTAGCCCAGAGACGACCAAATACATGGTAGTATGTTAATTTCCCCGACACAAATTCACATGATTTTTTATGACAAAAAACTGGAAAGCTTCAATTATGTTTAGTCTCTTTAGGTTGAGTAGAATTGCACTGTCTCGCTGATTACCTTGGTGCGAAATAAGTGGATTAGGATTTTCAATGATAGCACTCTAAAAGGTGGGTGAGGCGAGTTTCATTTTGGAAGTGGAAAGGTCTTAACTTACATTAATATCTGGTTCTCTACGAAAACGTCGTCTCCGGGCATCGCGCATGGCTGGAGTTAAACCATGTTTATACTCTGGTCCATCTGGGGCTGTATCTCCTCGCTCTCGCACCATAATTATCTGCAACCACGATGAAGTGAATGTTTCACAATGAGATAATTCCAGAAATATATGGACCTTCTTAACAATCAGAAGAAAGCTTAACCTAACGAGCATTCTCAAGTACGCAGGGCAGAGACAAATTTCCACTCAAGGTCATGCCTTCATAGAACCGATATAAGAGGCATCATCAGTGTATATATATTTTAATGCAATGATAATCTCGGTAAGGGACATCACAGGATTATCACATGCGCAGACGCTAGCATCGAAAAAAATCAACGGAGCCCAAACAAGGAAGCAAAACCTGTCCAATATCCGCTGTCTTGATTAGAACGTTGTCATCATATGTCTTGTAGGACTCAAGAACACAGGGCAAATCGTGCAATGACGCTGGAAACTGATCGTCTCCTATTGTGAATTTTCCTGTTCTCGCATCTGCACAGCACTAGCCTTGTATGAAGATAGTAAACTTTGGCCATGCTCTCTTCAAACACATTCAAATAATCCTTTCTAAAAACGACTGGTTTCTCGTGAGTTTTAAGCACGACTCTAAGTTCTACTATCTCAATCCTTTCATCATCCTCAATAAACAGAACTGAGACAAGCACACTTTTCAGCATCCATTCTTCTATCGAAGGACTGTGTCAGCGACCCCGCGAGCCATACTGATTATTCTATTTAAGTCCAAACCCATCATTTCCAAATTTGGTGGACAATTTCCGTGGAATTGCTGCGTGAAGCTCCTGACAATTTTGGCGGTGAGAATGGAAGAAGAATCAGACGTGCATCCTAGGCAGGTAGCTTCTGCAGCTAGAAGGTAGCTTTCGAAAGACAATTCTACACCGCCTGCTCCGAAAGTCTGTAAAACTGTGCGAATTCAAGCTCTCTATCAAAATTTGCGTACAACGCGAGGAAGTTGGTTGAGAGGAGCTGACCTTGAAAGGCGAGGTCGAGGAAATCATCGCTGGCACTTGCAGGGTCTTCGTTCAGGATTTTGTCTAAACGGTCTGCAACAGATTGCGGCACACGGAGAATGAAGTGCTCTTCCATATTCGAAGCACTCAAACTCACAAACCAAAAAAAATCACACCGCTATTTCCCTCAATTCCTCGCCTGAGCTTCCTACTTACAAAGCAAAAATTGAATATTCTTCGCTTCGTCACGTTCTTCACATTTTGACTCACAAGTTTCCTAGAGAAAATCTACACTTCGAATCCGCGAAAAGTTCTCGTTCTTATGAGTCGGTGAGAGTCCGCAGAGCTGGGTCTCAAAAAGGAGCCCTAGCCTACGTGGGAATCATAAACCCTAAATTTGGACTCAGTCCTCAAAATAAAAGCCAGTGAGTGTCGGTTCTCAGTAATTGCCCATCTCGATTGTTCCTTTGAGACGGTTTCTTTTGTGTCTTGTGGGTCAATTAAGGAATTAATTCCTTATTATTTTTTTGTCCTGTTTTCTTCTGATTTGGACCTCCCATGCTTGTCTGGTAATATCCTGAAATTACAGATTTTTTTTCTTTGCATGTTGATATGTGGATGCTGGCCAAATTTGCAGGTGAGATGCTCCACTCACTTGATCCTCAGGGTAGGGACTTTTCTTATAAATTCTGTCTTATTGTTTTCTAGTGTAGCCTCTTGGTAGCAAGACATCAACTTTATTCCCTTGTTGCAACCTGACTTTTTTTTTTTTCATTTTTTTTTCATTTTTTTTAATTTCTTTGGTAGGAATCCATAATCCTTGTCTAATGATTCTAGAGCTAGGCTCCAATTCCTTGAATTTCCATTTATTCATCTCCCTCAAACTTCCCAATCTCACTATATTTCTTAGACAATTTTTAATTTTATTACAACTCCCTTCTTTATTCTCTTATTGCTAGTCTCTAATTTCTTATCTTATTTCTTTAGCAACTTTAAATTTTATCAAAAAAATATTAATCTCTTATTTTATTTTGTAAGAAATTTTAAATCTTAGCACCAATCTTTGAAAATTGTTAAGGACACAAACTGGAAGAAGATACATAAACTTGTGGAATTTGTATCAAAAGGAAAGTGACAAAACAGAAGAAAGTATGTATATTCAAAAAAAAACTGGAATGGCTATTACCAAAGACTAAAAAACATAAGACTCTTGAAACTAAACTAAAAGCAAGAAAGGAGTTGACAAGAGTGAGGAAGGCCTCACTCTTGCCTCTATATATACTACTTAACTAAGAACTATGTGGCGATACGCTACAAGACCTCTAATACGCATCCAACTTACAAGACACATGTCTAATTTGCAAGGAAAGTTTCTTAGGTGTGCGCCATATGTCCAACTTATACTACAAGTGGTCAACATGTCGACACGTTGTCGAGGTAGAGAGAGTTTGCCTCAAGAAAGCACTGGGCTCTTGACTGTCACTAATTACTCAATCAAACTTCAAAATAACGGAAGTCCTAAGTTTATATATAAAATTTCCCTTTTTGGAGCAATTACACCAAATACATAAGCTTCAAGTAACCAACAACATCCAAATATGATAAAATCCTCTTAAACCTTATATACCCTTAAGTAGAAATTTTTCCAAACTTCAATACCTCATATCTCTTGATCCGACCATCCAAACTTATTCAAATTTTACATGAAGTACTGATGTATCCTTAGCAACTTTCACAACAAATTTCAACTACAAATTCATTACGGATCTTAAGATATCACCAAAACCCTAATAATAGCTTCAAACCCTAGTTTTTATACATCCACATGCAATTTTCTTCATATCTCACAAATTAAATATTTGAATGCCACAAATTTTTTATTTTATAGTTTCTTAACACAATTATCTATCTTTTCCAAAAGGATTTAGCCAAAAATTCATCTAAAAACTCAAATTATGGCTCAAATCATTACTATAAACAAAATTTCTCACTTACTACCTTTGATTTGGAAGCATTACCTTCAACTCCTTATAATTCCTTTATAAAAACTCCAAAAGCAACAATTCTTTCATAAAAGATATAGGCCTTGAAATCTCCATTCTAGTTGCACCTTCTGATCTTCAAAAACTGTCGTACAACTTATATTCACAAAAAAATAACAATATGTCTTAAATTAACACCTTAACTTCAAACGACTATAACTTCTTCACCTTAACTCCAAATCTTCTAATTTTTACTCATAAATTGTAGTCCAAACTCTAAACCTTACAATCTTGGCTTTTAATTCCCAAATGCTTTCTTCAAAGTCACCAAAATCCTTGTTAAGGTCGTAGGCAGCCTCCTCAAAGCCCATTGGGCATGGCCTTCCACTAATAGGAATGAAGATCCCCATTCCTTGCCTTCATCCAACCATGCCTTGCTTTCATCCCTCCTAATAAGCCTCCTACTAGTTAAGAATTTCTTCTTTAGACTCTAATCTCCTCTCAAGGCTTCATATTAAATATTTAGGTCCTATAATTTTTTTAAATGCTATAATCAAAATAGATAAAACTCAAAATAAAGTTTTTTATATCTACTCTCTTTAAATTAATGTATTAACCATTCTAACATACACCAAGACTTATGAACATATTATATGTCCTAACTAATTTTTACATATTATAAACAATTACAGTACGACAACATGGCCTCTTTTTTGGCCAAGTTTTCAACCTACCAATCACCTATAGACATGTATAAAGGCAAAGTAGTATCTATAAAGCTTTTAGAAAGCTTTTTATAAGATATTATCATATTTATCTACTTTAACTTATTTCTATCTATTCTTATTATCTAGATAATTATCAAGGTAAATATGTATGTCCGTGATATTATCTCCCCTTCTGGGAATCAGTTCCATAAGGAGCAGTGATTACATGTTGATGAAGTCCAAGATGCGTCAAACTATATTTGTCACATACTCTGATCTTTATTCCCTTCGACGATAGTTGATAGGTCCCTTCAACAATCGATAATGTTTCATATCAGGGCAAGAAGACCATCCTGATATTTGATCATTATTGAGGCCTTCATAACTTCCTTCAAACAAAACATTAGTAATACCATTAAGAGTGGTTTCTACCTCCAAAAGTATTACTAAACACCGAGAGTCTCTTTCAAGGTCGTGGTATCAAACGTGTTGTATCTTGCTATCTATTCGAGGAAGTACATGTCATTCTTAAGGATCTTCATTTGGAGTTTGTCGTTTCAAAGGTTGTGATAGTTGCAATGTCTCATCTAGTAGCTCAGTAAATGATAGTTCTTGAGTTAAGTGTGTTGGTTGTTGATTCTCCATATCCTAAGCACTAAAAAAATTCAAAGAATCAATGATACAAGATAGAATGAAATTTCCATTGGGCTTGCTTTGCTTTATAGCAAAGAATGTCTTGACTCTTCATTTTGATTTTGATAGATGTCGTTGATGAAAAAATTTAACTTTGGCCGATGCATTTATTAGATTTCTAGATGGCTTCTATATGTATTCATTAATGTCATATCCACGCCAATGTACAAGATATTCTAACCTATTTCGGACACCGCCTTAAATCTAAAACTTCTTCGACCTCAAATTCTTCATTATTGTCTACTTCTATAAGAAGTGGTGGTATTTGTCTCTTTCCTTGTATATTCATTGTCTTGTATGGCTCAAGTATAGATACATGGAACATAAGATGGATTTTCATAGACTCCGGTAGGTGTAATCGATAAGCAACTGGATTGATCTATTCACAAAGGAGAAATGGTCCAAGCCTACGATAATCTAGCTTGTCATAAGGATGAATAGTTTTAATATGATGATGAAGTAACCATACCTTATCTTCTACATAGAATTGAGGTTGTTCCTTGTAATAGACATTTGCATTGACTTTTTTTTGTTCTTAAGCTTTTTTTAATTGTGCCTTCATTGTTGCATGTAGCTCTAAAAATCAATTTGTCACATCTTCTATCACCAGATTATCAACTTTTAAAAATTCAAAAGTATCAAATTGTGGATCATAACCATAATTGGCAAAGAAAGATATTTATTGAATAGAAGAATGTACCAAATTATTATAAGCAAACTTTGCCAATGGCAAAAGAGTTGTCCAATCATCTTATTGATAGTTGATGGTACACCTCAAATACTGCTCTAAAACTTGATGTATCTATTTTGTTTGTCTATTAATTTGAGGATAGAAAGCCCAAGATAGTTTTATATCCACCTTTAATATCTTAAAAAGAGTTCTTCTAAAGCTTGATAAAAATTGTGTTCCTCTGTCTGATATAATATCCCTTGATAATCGATGATAGCGATACATGTTATCAAGAAAGAGTTTAGCTATTCCTTTACATGTGATAGATTCTGTACATAGTATAAAATGTGCCATCTTCGTGAAACAATCTACAATCACGAATATGGAATCATATAAAGTTAAAATTAAAAGATTCATGATAAAATCCATAGAGACATAAGAATATGATTGTTTTGGTATAGGTAATGGTTGGAAGAGTCTATAAGATTAATGATAAGGAGTTTTTGATCTTAAATAAATATCACATATTTGCACAAATTCTTTAACATCCTTTCACATTTGAGACCACCAAAAATCCTTAGATATAAGCTCTAAAGTCTTATTATATCCAAAATATCATATTATAGGAAAATTGTGATGAGCTTCAAGAGCTCGTAATCATACTTCTCTTTTTAGAACATATAAGTGTCCTTCAAAATAGAGTAGGTTCTCCTTAAATTCAAACTTGGAAGTATCTTAAGACTTAGAAGAATTATTTTTAATATCATGAACAAGAAGGTGTAAGGACATATTTGATTAGATCTGCTTGAAAAAAGTCAAATCAATAGTTAATGTTGATTTCATTGCTTGGAGATGAAATTATTCTGGCTTGAGTAAAATTATCTTTTTTTAGTCAAAAATTACTTCTTCTTCTTTTAGTGTAAGATAAGAATGTCTAAAAAGGACATCAGATAAATCTTTTTGTTTTTCTAGCTAATAAGTAATATTGAACTCAAATCTCGCCAAAGACATGCTCCAACGAGTTTGGTGATGATTCAAAACACACACTAATATAAAATACTCAAGGTTCTTGTGATCCATATATACTGTGACTAGACTTGAAGCACCTTCTAAATAATGACACCATTCTTAAAAAGAATCTATAATTGTAAGAAGTTTCTTGTCGTCGATCTTATAATTAATCACAGTTGCTAAAAAATTTCTTGAATAAAAAGCTACTAGATGAAGTTTGTCATCTGTCTCTATTTATAATAAGACTATATCCAAGGCAAAGTCAAATGCATCTGTTTCTATAAAAATTACTTTAGAGAAGTCAACGCAATATAAGATTGGTGAAGAAATAAAGCTTTCTTCAAAGCTTCAAATGATGCTTTTGCTTCTTTATTCTACTCGAGCTTGCCTTTATAAGTTAAGTGTGTAAATGACACTACAACTTGAAAAAAAATTCTTGATGAAGATTCAATAGTAATTGGTAAATCTCAAAAAATATTGTATATCTCTTACTGTTTTTGGAATCTTCTAATCCATGATTATGTGAATTTTTTTAGGATCCATTATTAGACCATTGTTTGTAATGATATATCCTAAGAAGTCAACTTGAGTAATGTGGAATACACGCTTTTCCATCTTGGTGTACAATCTCACATCTCTAAGTTTTTGTAACACACGACAAACATAAATTTCATATTCTTTTGTATTCTTATAGTAGATTAAAATGTTGTTTAAGTAATAAACAACAAAATCATCTAGAAACTCACAAAAAATATCATTCTTAAGATGTTGAAAAGTAGCTAGTACATTCATGAGTCCAAAAGGCATGACATTATATTCAAAGTATCCATATTTTGTTCAAAATGTAGTCTTCCATTCATCTCCCTCTTTAATGTAGACCAGATTGTATACTTTTTGTAGATCTATTTTTGTATAGATCTTAGCTTGATTTAATTGATCAGAAAGTCCAAATATCAAAGGCAAAGGATATCTATTCTTGATAGTGATCTTGTTGAGTCCTCGATTATTCATACACATTTGCAATGATTCATCTTTTTTCTTGATAAATAAGATAGAAGCTCCTGTAGGAAATTTTGAATGGCATATGAAATTCTTAGCTAAGTTTTCATCAATGTACTTTTTGAGTTCAGCCAACTCATTTTGTGATAAACTACAGATTGGACCAAATGACAGCTGAGTTCCTTCTTTAAAATTGATTGAACAATCATATGGACAATGCTCTGAAAGAATATCTATATTCTTCTTCTCAAAAATATCTTAAAAATCTTGACATTGACTTGAAATTTCACTTGAAATCTTTCCATCATTGAAAATGGATGTCACATAAATAACAAAACATGATCCTTTTTTTGTAGCATGCAAAAAAGGTTTTGTACCTACAAATACAGATTTGACTACACTAGACTCATGGCTTTTTATTGGATTAGAAAAACTCTTAATGATGTTTGGAAAAAAGTCAAGTTTATGAAAAATCTAATTTATCACAAGATTATATTTTTTTTAGCCACGATAAACCTAAAATGACTAGATTAAAGGGAGATCCAATTATATTAAAAATTAGGTGAGTAATATGACTATTTATTATTACATCTATAAGAAGTGTTCATAAAAAATATCTCCAGAAGATAACGGACGACTATCTATGACTTCTACATGTACAGGTTTAGTTTTTCATATTAACTATATATTATGTCTTTTAACAAATTCTTCATCTAAAAAACAAGTTGAGGCTCCTTAATCTATTAAGGCAGAGGCTTTGTGATTATTAGATCCTAAACACACATCTATTGTAAAACAAAGAGAGGGTTCTAAGGAGAGAATAAGACCTTCATTAGGAATTGTACAAGATTCTAGCTGCACGTTTCTTATTGTAGTTAGACAAATTTGTTTTTCAACATGTTTTCATCTTTGATAGCAGTACTATTCATTTTGTAATTGCAACATTTCTTTGGACAATATTGAGCAGTGTGCTTAGCTTCTCTACAATATAAACATAGTCCTTGTTGATGACAATGAATCTTTTCTTGTTCTGTTGTCGTGTTCTAACATGACTATATGGTGAAAATATAAATGAAAAAGATATTATTAATATTTAGTCATCTTGGATGTTAGAAACAGTGGCCAATTCCAGTGCCAATATTCAGGGTCAGTTAATGTCACCCCACTGACGTCATCGAACCAAGTACCCTCCATACCAATGGGACAACCATGATCATTTTCTAATCCTACATGGAAGAAGCCTAGTAGATATATACAGGTGGAGACACCCAATATGCATGATGGGGGTACAAAAAGACCACTTCGTTGTTTTTGTTGGAAACAGGTTGGTCATTATGCTAGTGAATGTTCCAATCCCAAAGCCAATGATGATTATGCGCCAGTGTATAGGAATTGCAAGCAGACAAGGCATAGTTATTAGTAATATAATGCTCCATCCAATTTCAATAAATGAGATTAGCACATCCAAAGCCAAGGAAAAATTGAAGAGATAAATCAAGGTCCTCAAGATTCTCTAATAAATTGGGTGGAATGAGTCCGAGCCGTTCTTACCAGGAATCGACAAAAGGAGAAAGGACTAATTGAATATTCAGGTGAGTCTGATGTGAAGGGTCAATTTGACCAAATTATGGGGACATCCAATCCAAGTCCTGGTATGGGCTTCTTACCCAGTATGAGACCTGACTTGGTTGGACAATCCAATGAGGTCCCAAATACGGAGGCTTTGGTTCCATTTCAAGCTGTTTCATTCTCTATGCCGTTTTAGGGGAAACATCCTTTCTGTAGAAAGATCTTCTTAAAGACAAGAATTTCGAGGAAGCGCCGTCGGTTGTTCTAATTTGGAGTCCAGGGTGGGAAAAAATGGGACCACATGGAGTTAAAAGGGAGGAGATGATAAGGAAAGGGACATTCGGAGATCAGGATTTTGGGGTTGGAGAGCTAGCTTCAAGCTCCTTTGAAAGGTGTAGAATTGGATTTATAGGATTTTGGAGAACTTTGACAATCGTTGCTGAAAGTCAGTGTTTGTATTGGTGATTTGGGTTTTTTTTGCAATAAAATTAAGGTTGATACTCTTGACTGTTTTGTGAAATTGGAGAAACTTCTACAGTTGAAATTTATAGGTGTCTAGAGGGTTGAGTATGCCGAGTGCATGCAAAAGTTTGTGTTAATCTGACGGAACAGATAGAGCTTATTTGACCATTAGTGTAAAGAAGTATCAGAAATTAGAAGATTGGGATTGTTTAAGGTTTGTGTAATATCTGGAGATCTACAAAATGGAATAAGGTGACTTTTGGCATGATAAGTCGAGGACTTCTAGGCGATAGTCAAGATGCATCAGTGTGGATTTATGACATTTTCTTGCAATCTGTAAGTTAGATTGGATTGAAACTTCTTAAGTATTTAGAAGGCTTGAAAAGATACTAGTGGTAGAAGTTTATAACAATTAGACGATCATATTGAGAATTATAGCTTGCCAAAGCTCACTGTCTAGGATTAGGATTTAAAAAATAAAAAATAAAAAAATAAAAAAATAAAACTAATAAATAACAAAAGATTTGTGCTTATAATATCTTGAAGTTATTAAAAATAGTATTTTTAAGTATTTTATAATGGAATTAAGCTTTTACATTGAAATCCGAAATAGTTTGTATTTAGATGGTTGAAACCCACTAGCCTACCCGGATACTTCCAAAACATTGTTTTAACTTCTACAGCCAGACGCCCGGTGCATTCTCAAATAAGATAGTACGTAATACGACACCGTAAGAAGTTTAAAAAATATTGCATCAATTTACATGTCTTCTACTTTTAAATGTTTAGATTGAGAAGTTGTTGATATTGTCATTGAATTATAATAACGTTAAGTTTTTCTTGTGGGATTTTCAAATCAAAACTCAAAAAGCCAATTATCACATTTCACAACAAAGATAATTGCTTGAGTCAATATCTGAGGATTAAGTAAATTGAGCATCAATTTCTTTACTTCATATTGTAATCCATAGAAAAATTGGCTGATGAGTGTTGCATCATCTCACTTGATATCTATCAATAACTATCAAAATTGTGAAGCGTATAATATCATTGATCAATTGCCTTATCGCAAGATACAAATCTTGTTAGTTGCAATACACATTGCATCATATTCTCCATACATAGATCAAACCTCTGCTAAGAATGCTTCCAAATTACCCAATATTAGATCACGTTGTTTAAGAAATGATGAAAACTATGATAAAGTAGAACTTTGAAATTTGTGTTCTAATAAACCTGACTTGTGATCCTTGAGTTGGATAACTTTGAGGTTATACTTCAATCACTAATTGTACCTGATTGATGAATCCTTGAAATTTAGATCTTGTGCCATCAAACTTCTCAAGCAATCTAATTTTTGGTTCTTTGAAACTTGAACAATGTTCCATTGTAGGAGTAATAGTATGGCTTCATATATACATTAAAGCAACTCTAATCATCTCTATATCTTCATTGCCTAATAATCTTGTTGCTTCTAGTGGTGGTAGATTGAGTTGATGCATTGCAAGCATTATCTCTCTCATTTGCTCTTGCATTTGAGCCATTGCACTCTTCATTTCAGCAAGCTTTGCCATGCTAGCACAATAAAAAGAAAGGTTTCTATTCACACAAAATAAAATACTCAAGAATCAAGAAAAAAAAATTCTAAAAACAATATCAATTTAGAAGAGAGTAATCTACAACTTCTAATACGCTTATGTCTTATCAAGAGAATGGAATAATCCACTCTTAATCAAGAAAAGAAAAAACTCTAATATTATATATGTATTCTTGTCAATCTATTAAGAATACAAATTAGAAGAAGATACATAAATTTGTAGAATCTAAGTCAAAAGAAAAGTGACAAAACAAAAGAAAGTATGTACATTCAAAAAAAATTGGAATGGCTATTATCAAAGATTAAAAAACATAAGATTCTTGAAACTAAAGTAAAAGCAAGAAAGGAGTTGACAAGAGTGAGGAAGGCCTCATTCTTACCTCTATATAAACTACTTAACTAAGAACTATGTGGCAACATGCTATAGGACCTCTAATACATGTCCAACTTGTAGGAAACATGTCTAATTTGCAAGGCAAGTTTCCTAGATGTGCGCCATATGTCCAACTTGTACTACAAGTGGTCAACATGTTGACACATGGTTTCTTTATTGGCCAAGTTTTCAACCTACCAATCACCTATAGACATATATAAAGCCAAAACAGTGTCTATGAAGCTTTTAGAAAGCTTTCCACAAGATATTATCATATTTATCTACTTTGACTTATTTCTACATATTCTTATTATTTAAATAATTACCAGGGTAAATATGTATGTCTATGATAAAAATACATGTTATTAAAAAATATAAAAAATTATGTTATTTCTTTTAAATAATAAAATATTATCCTTTAAAAAAAATTTAAATGATTTTTTAAAATTAATTATTTTATAAAAAAAATATTATATTTAATTTGAAGACTTATGTAATATTGTCTTCATGTATTTTATAGAAAATTATTACTTCTTTAGGATTTCTTTTATTTTTATAAATATATTTTTATGAAAGAAATTTTTATAACTTATATATTTATAATTATAAATTATTTATAAATAAGCTTTATATTATATATAAGGCTTTCTAAAGCATTTAAACATATCCTAACATCCTTTGTTATACCAAGTCATAACTAAAACATTTATCAGTAAGCTTGATTTCTAATAAGTTCAAAGAAAATCCATAATTTCCTTATAATAATCTATTTTTATACCATAATTTTTTTATAGTTTCATATCTCCATCTTTAACATGTATATAAATTCTTGGCCCCCATAACCCTCTTTATTTTGCATAAAATATAAAATTTGTAGCCAAACCTTTACAAAATATTTTTCTCCCATAAAAACTTTTTTTTTCTTAAATTTTAGAAATTCATATCTTTTGATCTTGTTATGTTAAAGAAAATGGAGGATAAGTTAGAAGGTAAAAGATATTATCTTAGATAAGTTGCTAATGGTCAAAATGCAATAAGAGGATGAAAGAAAGTTACCAAGGTGGCAGCTAGGATTATAGGTGGCAACTAGGGTTTAAAGTGGCAACTAAGTTAAGGGGAATCTAGGGTTTAGTTGGATGAAGGTAAGATGAATGCTAGCAAAAATGGATGTAAACTCTACCTATAAGTAAAAGATGTTGGAAGTGAGAGGCATCCCATTCTACACTTCTCTTATGTCTAATCTTGCTATTTTTTACTTACTTGTGTCTTGCTTGTTGTGTTTCTTTAATAGGTTATGGGCCCACACACACTTTGTTGTGCTATTCAAGTAAGTTGAAGTCATTTACTGGTTATTGTTCTTGTGTGAAATAGATCTTATGGTGTTTGTTGATGTTAGGGATTACATGATTTAATCTTGTGTTTTGACTTGTGGAGGTTTTGATTTGGGCCTTATAGACCTCTAACATCAGTTTGAAGGTTCTTAACTCATAGGATTGAGTGATTAAGACCTTATACAAAGACCTTGATAGTATCTTTGGTGTTGTGGTGAGAAAGTGAGTTTTATGAGTGGAAGAATTTGATAGTGAGGTTGATTGGAGTTCACATACTTGTTAGAAGCTTCAAAAGTTGATTTGGAAGTGTTTGGAGTGAAGAAAAATTCATTTGTTCACAAGAGGGCATTCTGAGATTTTGCTAGTATAAAATTGTTTTGGTGATTTTAAGCTTATAAAGACTCCTTTTCTTGATATTTTTTGATAGATCTCTTCTAAGACATAGCTTCAAGTGAGGGTGAAGATTTGAAAGTGATTGAGAAGTTTAGAGGTGACAATTTCTACCATTAGAAGGTCAAAATCGAGCTTTTGTTGGTGACTTTGGACCTTTGAGACATTATAGATGAAAGTGAAGAGCCTCCAAGCACGCATGCTAATGCTAAAGAGAGGAAGGACTTCACAAGACATGAAAAGAAGGCTTTTGGCATGATTGCCACTAATTTGGATGAAGCCAACTTTTCTCACATCATCTCTTGTAAAGGATGAGCAGAAGCATGGAAGACTCTTTGTAACATATATGAGAGGAAGAACTTGTCCAATATCATCTTAACAAGGAGGAAATTCTTCACTTACAAGATGGAAGAAGGTGAAGTCCTCATGGCTCATATCAATAAGATAAAGGCCATTTCTAATCAACTTGCAATTATTGACAAGCCTTTAGAAGAAAGTGATATTGTCATGACCTTGCTTATGAGCCTTTCTGAGTCCTACAACTATCTCATTGTGGCATTAGAGTCCATCAAGCTAAAAGAATTCACAATGGATTATGTGACGGCAAGACTTATCCTTGAAGTAACCAAGAGGAAAGAAAAAGAGCCTCAAAGTGAAGATTCGGCTTTCTTTTCAAGATGAGGCAAGAGAAGTCATTCTAACCAACGTGGCAATGTGAGAACTTGCTTCATTTGTGGAAAACTAGGTCACTTTGCTCGAAATTGCTATAAGGCTAAGAAAAGAGATAGAGAAAGTATAAACAATACTCGTGATGAATATAGAGGTGATGATTATGCATTTGGTAAGTAAAGGCACTTCCATGGCTGCTATGTCAAAGTGGATCATTGATTCTGGTGCCACCAAGCACATGACTCCATACAAGTGTTCATTTGACACTTATGAAGAGATTTCAACAGCAAATATCTTCATGACAGATAATGGCATAGTACAAGCTATTGGAATGGGTTCCATTATTATAGAGATTGTTGTGAAAGGCCAAATCAAGAAGATCAGATTGAAGGATATCTTACATATGCCAAAGATGAAGAAAAACCTCCTCACAGTGAGTAAACTTGTTTCACATGGTTGTAAAGTGTAATTTGATAAGAATGGGTGTTTTGTGAAGACATTAGAAGGAGATCATATTCCAAAGGGCTTTAGAAATGGCAACCTCTACTTCATTAAGTGTAAGAAGGTGAATGGAATTGAAGTGGCAGCATTTGCTAAATTTCCTCAAGTTCAAGACAAGTTTGATATTTGGCATCAACGCCTTGGTCATTTGAATGCCAAGAGCATGAAAGAGCTCCAATCCATAGTAAGTGGCTTAGATCTTGGTCATATAAGCCACAATACTATGAGACTTGTTTGTAAAGGTTGTATTCAAGGCAAACAACAAAAGGGCCTCATTTCCAAGTAGAGTTGTAACACGTACAACCAAGTTATTGGAGATTGTCCATTCTTATATTTGTGGACCTATGAAGATGCCATCAATAGGAGGTGTAAGGTATTTTATCATATTCATTGATGACTTTTCAAAGAAGGTGTGGATTTTCATCCTCAAAAAAAAGAGTGAGAGTTTCACAAGGTTTAAGGAGTTTAAGGCACTTGGGGAGAAACAATGTGAATGAAAAATCAAGGTATTGCATATGGACAATAGAGGTGAGTATATATCAAAACAATTTAATGATTGCTTAAAGATGCATGGTATTGCAAGACAAACTTCTACTCTTTATAGTCCACAACAAAATGGAGTTGCTGAAAGAACAAATCGGACCATTGTGGAGATAGCAAGGAGTATGCTTCATGCACAACACCTTGGATATGAGTTTTGGACAGAAGCAGTGGTGAATGGAGTGTACATAAGAAATAAGTGTCCTACAAATGCACTTACATCAATGATGCCGGAAGAAGCTTGGAATGGGAGAAAACCTTGTGTTTCTCACATGAGGACCTTTAGATGCATAGCATATGCAAAGATACCAAATTATATGAGATCAAAATTTGATGCAAAATGTACAAAATGTGTGTTTGTTGGATATTGAGAAGGTACAAAGGCTTATAGGCTCATGTATTTGGAGACTAAAAAGATCATCAAAATTTGTGATGTTGAGTTTTTGGAGCACAAGAGTGCTTGTGAGCACTTGGAGATGTGTCCACGTAAAAGTAATGGTGTATTTGTGGACACATCTTCAAATTCAGCCAAGAAGGAAGAAGACAAAGACAATGATGGTTGTAAAGGTGGAAATGAAGATGAAGAGGCAAAGAAGGTGGAGAAGAAGGCTTCTATAATTGCTAAGACTAGTAATGAAGAGTATGAAGATGTTGATGATGATGGTGATGAGGATTATAAATCTTTGAGTGAGAAAAGACTATCTTCAAAAGAAAAGAAGGTTAGAGGTGACCATGGAGTGCAACAAGTTGAGTCTTCTTCAAATGAAAGGAGATATCCTTTGAGAGATAGAAAACAACATCGTGAATGGTGGAAGGACCACATTTTTCTTTAAGTAAGTGAAGAACATGTCGATGTTGCACTTCTTGCTAATCTGTTGAATTTATGTGATGCAATAAAATCCACGAATGATATGAAGTGGGAGAATGCTATGGAAGAAGAATACAAATCACTCATGGACAATGGAACATAGAAATTGACTCAACTTCCACCAAATCGAGCTTCAATTGGTTGTAAGTAGGTGTTTAAAATAAAGAGAGATGTAATGGATAATATTATGAGATATAAGACAAGATTGGTAGCCAAAGGCTACTCACAAGTTGCTGATATTGATTTCAATGAGACATTTGCTCCCATGGCCAAATTCACCACTATTAGAACCATTGTGGCAATTGGAGCAGCAATGGACTTGGAGATGCACCAAATGAATGTGAAGACGGCTTTCTTGAATGGAGAATTGGAAGAAGATATTTACATGGATCAACCTCAAAGATTTGTTGAAGAAGGCAAACAACACCTTGTGTATAAGTTGAAGAAATCCTTGTATGGACTCAAACAATCATCAAGGGCATGGTACCAACGTATCGACACCTTATTTGTGAATGAGGGATTTGTGAGGAGTGAGGCTAATCATTCCATGTATGTCATGCAATCAAAAGCCTTCTTGCAGATTGTTATTCTTTATGTTGATGATTTAATCATCTTGACCAATACTTTGAAAAAGATGGATTAATTGAACGCAAAGCTAGCAAAAGAATTTGAAATGAGTGTTTTGAGAGAGTTCGACTATTGCTTAGGAGTGGAGTTTGTGAGAGATCAAGCTAAGAAGATCATTACATTGAGCCAAAAGAAGTACATTGAAGAAGTATTGAAACGGTTCAACATGGAGGAATGCAAGTCCATTGGAACACCTTTGGAGGCAAATTTGAAGTTAATGAAGGTTACGGATGAAGAATTTACTGAAGTTGAAGAAGAAATGAAAGATGTTCCATACAAGGTAGCAATAGGCTCACTTATGTAGGCAATGGTTGGTACAAGTATAGATCTTGTATATGCGATGAGTGTTGTGAGTCAACACATGTCAAAGGCTGGACCAATTCATTGGACAACCATTAAGAGGATCTTGACGTACTTAAAAGGTACTTTGAACTTCAAATTGTGCCTTAGAGGTGATAGTATTATATTGCATGGATATTGTGATGCGGATTGAATTGGAGATACAAATGATAGAAGATCAACAATGGGATATATATTCTTTGTTGGAGTAGGAGTAATTTCATGGAATTGCAAGAGACAACCAACAATTGCAAGGTCTACAATGGAAGAGGAATACATGGAAGCAAGTCATGGTGCAATGGAGACAATATGGCTAAGATAAGTTTTAGAAGACATTGGACTTGTGCAATTGGAAGCAATTCCAATGAAGTGTGACAATCAAGGATGCTTTGCTTTTGCCAAGAATCCAAAGCATCATTCAAAGACAAAGCACATTGACATTCAACATCACTTCATATATGAGAAGATTGAGATGAGAGTGATTGAGATGGAGTATTGTGCAACGGAAGACATACTTGCTGATTTGTTCACAAAAACATTGGTGAAGGATAGACATTACAAATTGACAAAGAGATTAGATTTACTAACCTTTGATCAATAGCAAAGTGAGAGTGTTATGTTAAAGTAAATAAAAGATAAGTTAGAAGGTAAAAGATATTATCTTAGATAAGTTGCTAATAGTCAAAAGGCACCAAGAAAATGAAAGAAAGTTACCAAGGTGGTAGCTACGGTTATGGGTGGTGGCTAGGGTTTAAAGTGACAGCTAAATTAAGAAGAATCTAGAGTTTAGTTGGATGAAGGTAAGATGAACGTTAGCCAAAATGGATGTAAACTCTACGTATAAGTAAAGGGTGTTGGAAATGAAAGGCATGTCATTCCACACTTCTCTTCTGTCTAACCTTATTGTTTTCTACTTACTTGTGTCATTTTTGTTGTGTTTCTTCAATAGATCTAATTTTTTAATTTTTTTAAATTTTTAGATAATATAGACTTAATCTACTATAGATCATTTGATATCTTAAAAACCTTGGCAAGTACTTTAAACTTTAATTTACAAACACATCAGTACTATTTTTTCTATATCTCAAAAATCCAAGATTTAAATACTACAAAATTTATGTATAAAATTTAGTAACATAATAATATACATTTTTAGAAATTTTTAGTCAAAATCTTGTCAAATTGCTCAAAATATAGCTCAAAATACAACCACTAGTAAATTGGGTCACTTATTGCTCTTAGATTGCAAGCATTGACTTCAACTTCCTATATCTCCTTCATTCTAGCTTAAAATTCATCATGCACAATGTGAAAAGTATAGCTAAGAAAGTGTTCTTTCTAACAGTATTTGTCAATTTTTTTTTTTTTTTTGTATGTGTATCTTTTGTCTAAAAAAGTGACAGTATATACAAAACCAACATCTTAATTTTGAGTGCCTATATCTCTTTCATAAAAACTCTAAATCATACAAAATTTGCACTAAAACTATAGCCATAAACCTAAACTTCTTGATCCTAGCTTCTTAAGTTCGAATACCTTCAAAAGAGTAACATTAATTCCTAATAAGGCCTCGATAGCCTCCTTGAAGTCCATTAGGCATGAATCTTGGCCATTAAGAATGGAGATTTTTATCATCCATCTCTATTCATTCATATGGTTGACTTAGCTACTCTTTTTTATACAAAAACCCTTCTCTAATCCTTTTTCTAATAAATTTTGCATAGTATGCATTTTAAACATTAAATAAAAGAAACAAATAAGATTTCAAGAGTCACCAATGTCTAATAAAGGTGGCTCTAAATATATAAAAATTATTATCGACATAAAATCAACTTCAATAATAGCCCTTCAAAGTAGTAATTTAATCACATTTTGTAATCAATCAAAATCTAATAACATAGCTTTTATTACATTGTATGATAAATTATATATTAGGTATATATGTGCATTTTTTCACTTGGTAGCCAAACCACAATATGGCAACTTTTTTAAAAAGATAGTGGAATTCCATTCATTAATGAGAAAGAATATCAAAGTTTACTTTTAAAAAATAACTATTTGATAAAAATTTGTAAAAATATTGGCTTTCCAACTTTTTTTTTAAATTGGTATATGCATAGACCTCAAGATTTCCATCAACAAACAACTTAAGGAGTTGTTAATTATGTCTTTTGTAATCTTTCACTTGGCATGTGGTATCCATAGAGAAAAAACCAATTTTAGGGATTTATAAATGCCAATTACAATGATGACTTAGATGATTGCATTTCGACAAGTGCATATTTTTTCTATCTTTGACCAACATAAATATCTTAGTGCTCTCAAAAACAAAACTCCATCTCAAGATCTTCTTGTGAATTTGAATATTGAGCTTTAACAAAATGAACATGCAAAGTTGTATGACTTATAAGGCTGATTGAAGAACTAGCCTTTGAAAATAAACAGCTCACAACATTATCAAACATAAAGTTGACAAAAAGTCCCATGTTAAATGAGAAGAAGACGCACTTTGAAAGAGATTGGCATTTCTCTAGACAAAAGGTAGAAAATGATACGATTAAGGTGAACTTTGTTCAAACATTGCAACAGTCAGCAGATATTCTGACTAAAGTCTTAAGCAAGAATAAGTTTGCAGCCTGCAGATCAAGGCTTTGTTTCAAAGCAGTTGATGAAGTAACTACTTAAGCTCGAACTAGCTATTATATATTTCTATCCAATCCACTTCGTATGAACTTCTCAGCTTCTTCTAGTGCTTTAAAACCCTTGTAGTATGCTTCTTTGAACTTGTTAACCTATTTTTTGCAATCAGCCCAACTTGTATAAACACAGGGCTGAAAACCACGCTGAATAGTTTAAAATTTGTGAGGTGTAGAAGTGTAGTAAGAATGTTGTAAAGCAGGCACCTCCGCAACATTGGAAACAGCTCTGTGAGACCTCTGATCTTGAGCAGAGCCTGAACTCGACACTAGTTGTGTTGTCACTCGCGTATCAACTTGAACAACTCATGTGGCCAACCTACTTGCAGTATTGATTCCTTCTGAAGATTTGCTTCCCACTTCAACAGGCAACACAAAATATCCAGCTATCAAGAGAACAATAGCATATAAGATGATGAACAACATCAACTCCGACAGTGGAACTGCAACAATAAGGTAAACATCAGAGCAAGAACAATCAACCTTATTCTCTCCATCGTAAATCTCATGGCGAGGTGATTAACGATGGAACTCAATTTACAGGCACCCGACCTTGCCACCCGAGTAGAAATGAGAGATATTTAGCATAGTACTCTCCAGGATGTGTAAGAGGAAGTGTAGAGAGCTTACGGTACAATAGCCTCATCCTAGATTTAACTACTACTTTTACTTCAATCCCTTAAATAACGGGATGCTGCCTGTATATATTCGTGTCGAGGAACTTTATCAAAAACTTAGTTCCACACTACTCCCTTATCGTTTAATACTTCGGTGTTCAGGGTTTAAACATACTCCAGCTTGTGGATACAGGCATTCAGTTCAGCCTTTGCCAGTTGCTAGAATATGATTATATCCACGCCGATCCCCATCCTGGCAACCTTCTTGCCACTCCTGATGGACTCCTGGCCTTTCTGGACTTTGGCATGATGAGTGAGGCTCCGGAGAGTGCTGAATATGCCATTAAAGGTCACATTATACACCTCGTTAATCGTATTTGTCATTCCATGGCTAGAGACTACAACGACTTGGACTTCCTCTCACGAGATGTGGAATTCCCTTCAATTGTGTCCGTGCTTCAGTCATTCTTTGACGATGTTTTGGGTGCTACAGTTAGCTAACTAAATTTCTAGACTACTATTGATGAATTGGGATCTGTTTTTATATCAATATCCTTTCAATCGTAGCTGTTGCTCACCCTGTTTGTGCTCCACTTCCCTGATGGAATAGAATTGGTTACATCCTTATTAGCATTGATGACAGCAATTTGATCACTAGTAGATGTTGGTATGATTAATCATCGAAATAATCTCTTCAAACGGAGCGTGAGTGTAAGTGTGTCCATTTGTGCCTTTTTGCTAACAAATTCTAATCTTGCTGATCAGTACCTGCTTATTACGCTCTCATCTCAAGGTCGTTAACGGTGTTGGAGAGACTCGCACTGACACCTACCCAAGTTTTAAATTTCCAGCGGCCTCTTATCCATATTTTGTTAAGCGATTGCTCACCAATCAGAATCGTTGCTTGTGAAATGCTCTGGTCGAACTTCTTTTTCAGGACGGAGTCTTCAGGTATTCTCAACCCTAAGCCATTTGCTGTCGAAATTTACGATTGCTCAAGTTCCACAATGTTTGCATCTCTGTTACTAGTTCGAGGAGGATTTATCAAGGCTGCTCTTTGCTGCATTTTCTACATGCTTTTTTTTGTTTTCATTTTAGGACACAATCAGAAATGAACAATGGAGCTGGAACACGTCATATTAGAATGCTTTTGACGACGTTTTGAGAGAATTGTAGGCTTTTGAACTAAGACACATATTGTGCTGGTGGCAACACTTGTTAACAAGAAAACGCAAGGACTCGGATTTCAAGGCAAACGATGTTGTGCAGCCCTTAGTTGAGCTACTGTTAGGGGAAGAGGGAGATGAACTACAGCTGCATGTAGAAAGTGAAGTTGTGTGATTGACTGAAGCTTTGATATTAGGCACTGCAATTGAAAACTTTAGGCAAGTTCCTGCACTTCTACGCGCGTTCTTTCCACCAGTTAGAGCCAGTGTTCAGGATCAAACAGGCATGCTCGCTTTGCGTGACCAACTGCTTAGAGAGTTTGACCCTCCGATGCTTCAACCCTCTGTGGAGATGTGTCTTTGACAAGCTCTTCCTTCCAGTTGTCTCTTCACTTCTTACGATGCTCACTTCGCTTGCCATAGCTCATGTCAGAGACTTATTTTGGTACATACTTCAAAGCATTACCATGCTTCATACACTTAGTAATGAACAGAAGATACTATTCCGGATGTCTATTTCTGTTGTGGGTGCAGGTGCTGTCGAGCCCAAAGACTTGCGCATTTGGAGGCCGCGTTGCCGGTAGTTGGACTCGCCGTTTGGCTGCACGCGCGTCACAGCAGTTGTTACGGCGGCACCTACGACCACAGCCTTACAATTTTCTTAGTATAATGGTCAGTTCTCCAACTACCACTATAGGAGTCAATTGTAGATTCAATTATAACTTCAGCATGGAGTCCATTGTTATAATTGAAGTGCAATCTCTCCTTTGCTATATGTGAAGAGCTCACGAATAGTTTTGCTGATTAGCTTGTGAAGCAGAAGAAAGAGGTTGCGGATGGCTTATATACTTCAAGAAACATTCTTTGATTAAAAATGTGGATGTACTATCCACTGGTTCCCGCTTCATAATGTAAAAAGACAGATTGTTACAGCTGCCGTCTATGCCCTCTTTCGCTATCTTTTGATTATAATCAATACCTACCAACTTGCAAATCACTGTCTTCCTATGTACGCACGTGCGAATGAGAGCCAAGCGATAAATTCATTGAGTGTAAGCAGTAAGCAACAATTCTCAAGTAGCGCACGGTGGTCCCTCAACATTTATTCATTGATGACTGCTACTGCAAATGTATTTCACATCAAGTCCCCTCGGTCGCTGTGCAAGTCACATACCCTAGAATAAAAAGATGGCTCAGGACTCGCCAACTGCGGATGGCGCACACGCTCACATGGCTGCGCAGAAGTTGATGACCATCTGATACCTACGTTAACGACTCGACCACCCGTTCCACGACAAGGACTACTGGTTGAGGTTATTCCAACCGCAGAGAACCCCAAACGAACCAGCAGTACAGCGCTTTGCTACACTCACTTTAATTTCTTCCAGAGTAACTCGAAGCTCAAATCGTTTGCTTACTGAGTCTACGGTGGACGACCGCACTTTTCGATGAAAGGAAAATCGTAGGTGCGAGCGGACATACATACACACATACGGAGCCCCCCAAATACCCTCAACTGTATGATCCGCGACCGGGGTCTAGTTTTTCACATCAGACCTTAAGACCGAAACATTTGATTGTACACTACAGTAACAGCCGTCAGAGCATTGTACAATACAGCACATGTGTGCAACCCACACCGGTGTGCGTCACAATGTCCTCGCGCAAATTTCTAATAAGAATCTCACATCGATCGGTGCTACTTGTTGAATATCACAGTACCTCGGGAGACTCGAATGTCGCGTCCCGAAGCCATTCGAAGAGGATCAATTCTTCAAGAATTTGTACTTTGCGTTACCTATCGCGGTAAGGACAGCGCTGCGACCCATGCACACTATACAAAGTGCACGCATGAATGCGCTGACAATCTTCACCGGTCGCAGTTGCGTCTCGTCTGACACATCCGACGCAGCAACATCCCTAATACAGTGCTCAAAGAACTTCAGATAGTGCTTTTCAATTACACAAAAAAGTCTCGACGAATTCAATCGCTATTTACTTGTATCTTCTTGCTTCCGAGAGCGGTGACCAGTTGAATGATGAGGATGGCTACGAAAATCTGGGCTAATGAACGCCCACGACGAGATCTTAAAAGATCCATTCGGAAATCGGCGAGCGTCAGCTGTATCCCATGGATAGAAAAAGAAAGCTTCAAGTGAGGCCCCCGTGGGACCCATTGTTTGTGGTAGGCATCAATCAAACCCCGCCTGGATGAGTGCGGATGGAAGACATTCGTCAATATCTTCTTTCTCCGGGACAGTTTGAGAAGGGTCTGCTTTGATTGTTTGGCTTGAGGGCTTGTGGGTTACGACGAGGATTTGGCCATCGTCGTTGGAAGGTTAGCTGAGTTTCCTGAGGAACTTCTCTTTCCACTACATGGTTGCTGTTGGGCTGGCACCCAATCTTCCCGGAGCCGCACTATCTTGCTGGAGCGTTTTCTTTCTGTCGCACCGCGTACTCATTCATTCGGGTTCGGGAGAATTCAAGGCAATTTTGGGAGGTTGTGGAGGTTGCGGATTCTAGAGGCACTGTGGCTTTGCATTGATTTTTCTGAGAATTTTCATTCCCAGGCCAAATTCGGGCACCTTCTGTCTTGTAGATTCTGTGGGCTTTGAGGTTCTAGAGCAGCTTTTGAGATTTCGAAGATTGGCAATTAACGCTCCGTGGGTTTGGATTGAGGTGCGTCTCACTCGTATGATTTAAAGAAGTCGTTTTAGGGGGGGGGGGGGGGGGGGGGGGGAGGGGGGGTTCGGAGTATTTTACGTCTTGCGCTGGTTTCCCTTTGTTCAGTACTGTTGATTTCTCGGTTGCTCTGAGTTCGGCGGTCTTTGTGGCCGCTTGCAGAGTTTGTGGGATTCTGATGGTTTATGCGGTTAGGGTAAATTGATGTTTATATTCTGTGTTGGAGCTTTGTCTTTTAAAGAGTTTCTCTATGTGTATCTCTACTTCCGCCACCAGCAATTGACGGTACTGCGGAATTCTGATGCTTGTGACGCACAGTGAATGCTGAGGTTTTTCAAGAAGGTGGGAATTACAGTGGATTGCTAGTATGTGGGCGGTTGGAGCCGCAGTGGCTGCACCACTTCGTGTGTGCACTCTCCCTTCTTCCTCGCCTGCGCAAGTGGTATGTGGAATCAACTCTCATAATGCCTCACGATGCCTCACCACCCAGGCTGTGGCGCAGCAGCCACGCGGATGCAGCACTTTCCACAGGATTGTGAAAGCCTTGGATACAGGGCGTCAGAACAAGCAGAGATTGAACAATTCCAGCTCCTTTGCTTGCCGGTGTTCTGCCTCAGGGGGTTTAGAGGACACGAGCAACTCGCTACGGGAGAATGACCATGCAAACGGCGGAGTCGCTGCACCTTCGTCAGTGTGGGATATCCCTTCTCAACACAAGCACATGCAGGTGTGTTGTCTGGCGATCTTAACTCAAATTGTATGTGCGCATGACGTGTGAATTTATCGAAATTAGACGAATGGTTAATTCTGCTCGCGGCTGTCTTGGATTCAGCGATTGATCGGACAGAAATGTCGATTCTGTTTAGGCTATCAATTATGAGCGTCTTAATTGTGCATCTTGCAAATTTTATACTAGGGTTACATGAGTTAGTGGAAGACTTCATTCGCTTCGTTACTTTGAGCTTCTGTCGCTTGAAAGAGCGTTAATTGGAACTGTTCCATCAGCTGTACCGAGCTAGCTTCGGGTGGGACTTCCTTCACTTGTGGAATGTGAACTAAGTGAACTTGTCGTTTCGCACAACACAAGATAAGATCAGATAGACTCGGGTAGTGGATGGTTGGGTGCGCTCTATTGGTCTATTGCTATTGGAATTTACTATAGCACAGGAAACAACGGCAACGAAGCATTTTAAGAATCACAGAATTGAAGAACTTGACGGAGACAGTGTGCGACTGAGCACGATGGGGTTCTGATTTTCAAAAAAAAAAAAGTCAGTAACTCATGATCTAGTAGATTGGTGTAAGAAAAAGAACTGTTTGGAAAGAGTTCTGGTAGAGTTCAACGATGAACAGGGTGTTGGATTTTTGAGTTTTCAGAGAGAACATTGTGAATTGTGTCAGTTCGGCACGGGCGCCAAATTAGGAAATCCATTGCGTCATATGCTAGGCGTTCGTAGCCAGAAGTTGCAAGGTTACTTGGAAAATATAATTTGTCAAGTCTAAGTAGGAAATTGATGATGAGTTCATGCCTGAGCAGGAGTCAGAGCACGAGAGTGATTGGGAGAGATGGCAGAAAGTTTTTGCTGAGGTTGAAACTTCTGAAAGTCTGGCCACTACTCTCAAGGTTAGTGACCACTTCATGAACATTGTCTTTTGTTGTCAAAGTATACATTTGATAATTTCTTCAGTTTTTGGTCTGGTTGGAAGAAGACTTTCGATCAGAATTTTGATACGTATGGTTGTCTTTTCAGTCCCAATTGGAGAAGGCTGTTGAGCAAGAGAATTTCCAAGCTGCCGCAAAATGTAAGGTTGCACTCGACGCTGTGACACAGAAAGATGTTGTAGCAGAGGTTATGAACGGCTTGAAGGTAAACTTACCTTATTTGTATTTAATTCAGTTTCTATTTGAAATCTGGAGTTGTTTACTGTCTGGCGCAGGTCTTCCACGGAAGGTTTAGTTGCAACATTCTTGGGTATCGTTCTTCTATATTACGTGTTGGAGTTGCTAATTCGAATCGTTCTTTTTATATCAGAAAGCTTTGGCTGAGGAACGCTACGACAATGCTACATTATTTAGGGACAAAGCGGGTGCTGGCCTGGTAAGTGATGTAGTTCCAGAATGTGTGTTGTTTAGGATACGCTAGGGTTTTGATGCTTAGACAGAAGACATTCGCTGCCTTGGAACTTTCTTTTCGAATAAGAACCCTGCGAATTTGCGCACCACAATTGGTTGAGTTAGCTAATTTGCAGTGACATATTATTCTGCATATTTTACTTCAAATTTGGCTGCCATCTTACGTGTGTCTGGCATGATCAGGTGGGATGGTGGGTCGGTCTTGCGGAAGGAGGAAACGACCCCTATGGTCGTATTATTAACATTTATGCTGCTCATGGAAGACTTGTTGCTAAAGGCTACAGTGCTAGGTTTGTTCATATGATTTCCACGTAATTTCCGAACTTCCTGTAAGGTTTAGCTTCATTAAGATATGAGGACACGATGGAGTACTCTGTATAATGTCTTTTGCGGCCAGCCTCATTAGAGATGTGGTTATCATACTTCTTCCAGGCAATTGGCTACTGCTGCAGCTGGTGTTCCGTTGTTTGAGATTTTTATTACAAAGGAAGGAGAGAGAGACTACGGGCTGCAGGTGATTTGTTGAATCAATTTTAGGCTTGGGATTGTAGATAATTTTGGTTCCTTCCTTCAAGAATGTCACGAACAGCATCCTTATGGCATTTGCATGAACTTGAGATGAAATTATGAATTTTTGTGGTCTGGACTACTACAAGTTAGGCTTGTAGCATGGCTTTAATGTGGTACAGTCGGCTTGGACAGGCTGTGTACTTGCAACGAGATACAGCAGTGACATCCGAACCCTCATCCGGCTTTTCAAAAGCTGCGGATGGAAATGTAGTGGATGTTGAGAACGCAGCCAGAGATGAAGATGCTAGTGATACTACGCAAGGATTGTCAGAAGACATTTCAGAGATTGGAAAGGGAAAGACTGATGATAGCGCAATGTCAGATGAGCCTTTGAGTAGAATTGTGAGTTTTTTGAAGGATCGCATGCCAGACGTGAAGCTGAAGGTGTTTAAGGTACTTTTTCAGTTTGTGGCTGGTGACACATCTTTGCATGCTGGACTCTGCAATAGTTTTGGGTTGATGACAGGAAAGTTTATGAATGGATGTTGAGCACCATTGGCGATCATTTCTAAATTAAATAATTTGTTGCCTCTCTAGGTTATTGCACCAGAAGGTGCGGAGAAGGATATACCCAAGATAGTGGAGCAGTTGATGGGGCAAGAGGATTCTATCAGCAGTAAGCAACAGGATCTTCCAGAGGCTAGCACCAACAATACTAATAGTAATAACACTTCTGAGAAGAAGGGATTAAGTAGCAAATTTCCTCTTGATGGGAAGATTCCAGTAGGAGGCATTGGGGAAGTTGAGAAGGAAACGCCCATTAGGTTAGTAGTAGGGGGAATTTTACAGAATAACGTGGATTCAGAACCCCCCAAGCTTCCTGTTCGGGTCCCTGCTAGAATCGAACGTCAAGGGCGAAATAGTTTTACGTTCCACATTGAAGATTCAGGTGGTACACCAGCCGGAGCTGCTCCAACTAAAGAGTCGACACCATCATGGAAAGTGGCGACCATTGCAACCCAAGCTTCAGCTGATCTGATGCCGGATGATGTTGCGAAAGTTCTTTGGAACGTTGAGAAGGTGCCCGTGAAGGTAAGTATTTGGAGTATTCTGGGTCTCCTTCTGAGCTGCTATTTCGGATGTCAAGTACAGTGTGGGATATGGCTCCTGTGTAAGGAACTTGGTGCTTGGTGTTTCGCACACCTCTTATTAAATGAGTAAATAGCAGAATTAGGACAAATTTAGGCTGCCTAGGTTTGATTGTAATTTGTGCTTTCATGTTTTAGGTCTCGAAGGAGATGGGAGAGATCATCAAACTGGCTGTTAGCCAAGCTCAAAGGCGACGTGGCTTGTTTCCCAGCACTAATTTCCGTCGAATCAATGTGTCCGACAGCAGCACTGATCCACTTTGTGGTTAGTATGCTCTTTTCATGTTATATTCGTTTATGGTTTTTTATGTTCTTGTTTAGTAATGATGATTCGCAACTTCGGTTGCTGCCAAAACCTTAAGTGTTTTTGTGATAGGGGACTTGCAAAGTATTTCGGGTCTTAGAATTTTAATATGTGCAGGACTATATATTGGCGCTTTTGGACCTTATACCTCGGAGGTAGTGCAATTGCAACGAAAATATGGTCATTGGGAAACTGGTGATTCTGGCTCGAGTGGCCAGAACCTGGAGTTCTTTGAATATGTAGAGGCTGTGAAGTTGACGGGCGACTTGAACGTTCCTGCTGGCCAGGTACTCCTTCTCCACTCTATTCTGCTTACGCACTGTGGTGTGAATGATCAGTTTGCAGTGATGTCTTAGATTTTTAGAGAGCATGCTTTATCAATTTGGCGTGTATGCTGTAACTCTCAATTAACCCCTATTTCTCCAATCAAATTGAGGGTTCGTTGTGTCTTGATTCTTTACTAATGGAAAATTAAGTAATGGGCGTATCTTGCAAACAGGTGACTTTCAGGGCCAGAACAGGACGAGAAAGCCGACTCTCTCACCGTGGAGCTTATCCCGAGGAACTTGGAGTGGTGTGTTCTTACACTGGATAGGCTTTTTTTCTAGTTTTAAGTTTGGATATTTGTCCTTTTAGAGGTTTACTTTTGATCCACCGGTGAAACTTGAGATCCTGCTTCGTAATTTCCTTAATGGCAATAACGGTTGGATAAGTTTCTTCTTTCTGTTTTCTTAAAAGAAATACGTAATTTAATTTAAATGAAATATCTCCACAAAACAAGCGCTATTTCTTCACAGACGCTTATTTATTTTTCTCCTTCGCAGGTAACAAGGTATAAAGGGCAAGGGAGGTTGGCTGAGCCTGGCTTTCGTAACCCCCAATGGATAGACGGTGAACTCGTGCTTCTAGATGGAAAGGTTAGTCTGTCGATTCTCATTCTACTTTTTATGGTATCTCCCCTGTATACTGCCCAAGTTTTGGCACATCGGATATTATCACATCAGATATGTTAAGAGATGAGTTTATGGAGATAAAACAGTGCATACCTTTGTTTGCAGGGCGGAGGTCATACAAATGGAGCGGCACTCGGCTTTGTGTACTCTGTTCCTGAGCGTCATTTTCTTGTGCTTTTCAAAAGGTTGAATCTTAGTCTGGATTAGGTCCTTGACTTGATTATATTCGCCACTCGTCAGTAGGATTATGTAGAGCGGAAACCAATCGATGGTCACAGTTGTGAACCACTACACTGAAGACACCAGGTGGGGTGGGGTTTATAGTTCATATAGAATATATCCCTTGTGGATGGCATGCATTGAGTGATGGGTATTGTGTGCGGAGCCCTTGTTATCACTGTACTCCACAGTATCTGGTGTAATTGGTGTACTGAAGTAATTTTGTAGAGTATGGTTGAGGTCTCCAACATTTGCCAGACCAAGAAAGTTTTCCAAGTCTTGAATCTGTATATCTTCATATTTAGTGAAGTTAGTTACACTGTTCTTTTTCCAGACTCAACCGCTCAATTTTTTCTCTAAACTTGTGGCATTTACATCCTGTGATTTGAAATATATGTCTAAATTGATCAATGCTAGGAAAGGTACTTGAAATTTTGGACTTGCACATCTCCATGATCTATATGATTGAGACAAGATGTGAATCACAGGCCTCTCACAAATGTGTCCTTTTCCTTAAATACTATTACCCTCCCTGTTCCCGTGATGAGATTGTTGTCAAGTCTAGTTTAGGATGTCGAAATAGGATAAATTTGTCCCAAATGCTAGAGGCTTTGCGTAATGTCTCCTCACAAAACCTACGGGTAACAGGAACAATGATCAGTAGACTCTTCTATTTGTAGTTGGTATAAATTTGCATCGAAGGTAAAACAGGCTTAAATGTTTTTATTCAATGAATTGTTCGTGACTGGTATCCTTTCACATCATCACTGGAGCTGATAAAGACTCATTCACAGCTGTTCATGTACAGACTGTCTCATGGTTTGTTGTTCAGGTTGCCAATGTCCATTTCAATCAAATGTATAGTATTTTGTGGTAACTAAACATAAAAGACATGCACAAAAGATGTCTACAATTACAATTAACCAAGTCATGAATGGGCCAGAAATATAAGCACCTTTGAACAAAAAATGTTAAACAAGCCATGCATGTGTGTGTGTATTCATAAATGTATTTATACAATAAATTCTGGCACAATAATTATTATTAGTAGTGAATAAATTAACAAGAGCTTATCACTTCTGTATTTGATTGAGTTTTTTTTTTTCTTTTTTTTTTCTTTTTTTTTTTGTCAAGCTTATTATTATTGTTGAATCTGTTGAGAAAGCATAAAAAATTTCAAAGATTGTAATATTTCTCTATAAATCATGATGTTTTGGAGATCTTCTAAAGAAAAATGTTCTTTATAAAAATAAACAATAAAAAATAGAAAAATACATATAAATATATTGGTGTAAAAGAAATGATATGTTTATGTGTTTTATTTATATCTTCTTCTGATGTATTTTATGTAGTCTAATTAACAAAAGTTTTTGATTAATTGCAGGAAGGTAGTCAATTTCTTCCACAAACAAAACATATACACTAGGCAATAATGTTTTACCACACATATTTTGGGAATAATAATTTACCGCAAAAAGCATAGTAATGGTTTGTTATGTTGTAGTTGTATTGTGTATTATGTCTTATTGTTGTAAAAGTCACAGCAAACTTGCCCATCCTTCAGGACTATCTTTATGGTGGTTCTGAAGGGGGAAGAGAGGACAACCTTTCTATCCCCTCCTTTGCAAGGGCACTACCCCTAGAAGATTTTATGCTTTTATTAGTGAGTAATTGCTCAACATGTTTCAGGATCACTTTCTTGTATTCGTTCCTAAGACTGGAGGTTTCTTCACCTTCACCGTTGCAATTAAGTTCACCTCTACCAATCCACTACGTTCCAACTGCTTCCTAATGAATACAAGTTTGATACTGTTCTTCTATTCAAGACAACAAATCATATCGGTTAGCCCGCTCCCCCAAAAATATAATTCAAGTAATTTAAAAACCAATGTATAGATTAAAAGAAAAAAAATCTAACATTAACCAAAATGTTACAAAGCACAAAATTTCAGCATTCCCCGCATGCAAGAAAGTGATAAATCTCGCCTGACCAAATCTAAAGCCAAGCCAGCATAAATCTCTCTGATTTCAACATCCAAAACCAAGGTTTGAGAAACGAAGATCAAGTTTTCAGGTTAGCGACGTAAGGGAGGTGTAAATAAATCAGACTATCACTTACACTGATTTATATGGTGTGCAGTTTAATCTGAATGATTGTCCATCAACATGTCATCAAAGAAAGTACTAAAAAGGAAGCATGAGGGCAACACTAAAGAGAAACCAATATGACCACATTAAATTGAACATTTACCGGAAGCTCTGTAAATTGCTACGACTACAGAAGCACAGCATGCAGTATAAGGTTCTTCAAGTTCAGCTAATGACCGAAAGTCCGGAAGGAGACTTGACTACCATAACGAAAATAGAAATGATGACAACAATGATGACACTCGTGATCGAAACCGACCATGTTCGACAATGCTTCCGAGAAAATTGTCCTGAGAGAACTTCAAAAGTCAACCCTAAGTGTCTCGAACAACTTAGCTCACTACTGACCTTTTGCACAACTTGCAGACCTTAGTCTAAATGACAGGATGCTAGTTTCGTTAATTACGCCTGAAGTCCTTGCGGGATGCCGCCTTGTGATAGTTTCGCATGAGCAATTATCCTTGATACGTTGCTAATATTTTCCTGTACCGAAACCACTTGGATATTAATGCGGTAGCACTCCACATATCAAGACACCTACAAGACAGACTACCTAGAGCCGGAAAGAGACTAGACCAGGCAACAGACTACATTCCAGAAGCAGCTACTTCAAATCTGAACCTCAAAGGTAGAGGCCGAGACGAATTTTGGTTTTACAAATTCCTGTACCAAACAAACACACGAATGCTAGCAGGACAACATACGGTAACCCTTGACTTAACAACAGGACTAACACAACTGAAGTAATTAAAAAATAAAAACGTAGATGCTAACCTTCCACCCAGCAAGCCCTCTCCGCAACTCTTGCCATTGTGCAGGTCCAAAAACTCGCTCAGTGCAACGACTGCAACATGGAGTGTCAAGAGCTTATGTTTAACAATGAGAAGACAGGCAATTACAACAACAAGACAATTGTCATACCTGCTAAAAACTGAACTCAACGGTATCACCCAGAAGCTGTGACACTTGTACAACATTATAAGCTATGCAGTAAAGAGAGGACGAGATATAATGAGAACATTCATTTCTTTGGCTTCGTTGATTTAGATCGAGACGCACCCTATAATAACAACTTGTCTCAGTTGATCCATCTTAGCCTCCAGAAGCTTTGCAGCAATAGCTCTCACTACCCAGTACTCAACCTCATCATCGGCAACCTGCCCAAGTCAAACGAAAATTTTGTAAATGGGAAACCTGATCACGGAATGATAAGGTCGTCAAGAATATCTCGTAGAGTGCGAAAAAGAGATAAGCGCCTTTATTAGGCTTCTACAATATACCTTCAAGGTATCTCGAATAACGGCGTAAGAAACCTCCCCAGAACCCGCAGTAGCAAGACCAACTAGTGACATCAGCCGCATCTTAGTCACACACTCCTCGTGCACAAGTCCTGCGTGCGCCCACAAGTCGTTAGTAAAGTTCAAGTTCTACAAAGTGATTTATATACTGGAAGATAGAACCGTAGGCAGAATAGCTAATGAGGCACACATACCATAAGTCTTCAAAGTATTCGAATCTGCTCCGTGAAAGTCGAGATAGTTCGAAAGACGTCCAGTCAAAAATATTTCGAGCAAACGATACACAGGCGCATATTTGGTGTCCTTTTCCAACTGTTTCACAGCTGGCATATCCAGTAGGTCACACTGTAGATCCCATACAAAACACACCAACAACAAGCGAAAGTTGAGTTTTGGTGTGCTTCCACATGCATGTGCTGCCCA
Organism: Physcomitrium patens; assembly: GCF_059467195.1. Taxonomy (NCBI): domain Eukaryota; kingdom Viridiplantae; phylum Streptophyta; class Bryopsida; order Funariales; family Funariaceae; genus Physcomitrium; species Physcomitrium patens. The sequence continues at coordinate 12,640,845 of NC_143423.1, read as the reverse complement.
AAGAGTCAAGTACGTGTGCAGACAGAACATGTCAGTACATATCCTAGCAACTCTATTGAAGGGTTCAAAGTTCCAATTCCTTACAAGGTAAACGCTCTGATCTCCAGACCGATGTTTCTGCGACAACAACCTTAGTGAGCACATGACTTCACTGAAACAACTTAAGGGATGGGAAATGAAAAAGGCAGGATATATGCTTCTACAAGCAGTACAAGCACGGAAAATTTGTAGTCAAAATAATCGATTTGAACCTGGAACATATCTGGAGACTTCACAAATTCGATGATGGCTCTAACAGCTTCCTCTTTCGCCTCACTCAGTGTGCTCTTATCCTCCCCAGCAAAGGTTTGGAGGTACTTGAACAGAAACGTATAAGAATCCTTCACATACCTGCGTGATTTCCATGTTTTTGAAAGGAGAAACCGATGGGGAAAAAAATGAATCACACTTAATGACGAATTTTAAGATGAAACCTGATTCACTAACATAAAGAATGCCAACGATAGTTTCACAGATCAGCTTCAACAACTGCTTCGAGAAGACTGGTATCCAGCAGGTTATATTTAAATTTCGATCGCCGTGATATAATGCCATAATGAACCATTGTAACGTAATAGATTACAATAAAAACGAATTGACCTTAGGTAAGACCAAACTAGAGATGCGAAACTTCATTCGAAACCTACCCTTTCTGTTCCTTCAGAATATTCGTTGCAGACAGGAAAACATCACGCTTGTCACTCTTGCTAATATTCCACTCGTGAATGAATGTATCCATACGCTTGAAGGTAGGTACAATAAGTTCTGTTACTTTCCCGGCCACGGCAAGCTTGAGTACTCTCTTGAATATTAAAAACCGACCATAGGGGTTCTCTAGCACATTGTACAAGTGAAATAGGCTGCAAGACCCACAAAACAAACCTCAGGTCAGAAAAACAAGATTTCTGAATTATAAGTAGACTGGAGGATGATGTAGTATAAGGGAAATATCTATGGATTTCGTTCCATAGCAACCTTGCACTAATCTTGTATAAAATGAAACCATTAAAATATATACACATTCGACGCAGATAGCCACCTCGAAGCAATATAAACTTTGTGCTCTTGCTCATGCCACTGCAGCAAATACATCCGCGTCCAAATCTCAATAAAACTAAGAGGGTTATGGCCGAAACGAGATACATTTTCAGTCGACTGACTGGCTTGTCAACGGGCTGAACGGTGAGCTTGTTAGCGATTTGGTCCGCCATGGCAAGTGCGTCATCCGGACTTTGTGCCTTCGATACCAGATTGGAGATAACTGTAAAAATGCACTCCATATCTACAGCACACAAGCATTGAGATTAACTTAAATAATATAAATTCGAGTGACATGTATGAAGAATCGGAAAATTCATTCCTTTCACGGAGTCTCGTCTAAATTACTGATACACGTCAAGAATAGGAAAAGGGTTCGATGGCTCTCAAAGGTCCATTATTCCACGAAAAATAGAATAGGCCCAATAAATCTTCGCCTCTAAGTGAGAAAAAGCACAGCAATTATGACTCCAATTAACCTAAACATGATCGCTGAAATATGAGAGGTATGAAGATCGAACACGTGATAAATACCTTTCTCAGAAGCATTCGCAAGAACGAGGTCTGCAGATGTGAGCAATAAGTTTACAAGATCTGGGTAGCGCCTATCAAACAGATACACTTGAGCTTCATTGCAATATTGAGCAACTGCAGGTCCCGCAATCTATACAGAAGACATGAAAACCGAGAGTTCGATCAACAGCAATAGACTTGTCACCCAAATCCATTGCAGCAGAAATCTACTACAAAAAATCGCCACTCCGTCATTTTCATCTCATAAATTCAGGCGACGAAACATTCAGTGCGTCGAGTGCCCGCCAAGCCAAGTCTGATAATTTTCCCTTAATTGACAGCTGAAAACTTCACATAAGTGACTCAAGATTGCACCCAGCCTGTCTCGACCTGAACATTGACTACTGCAAAAGTCTCAAAATGCGAAGAACCGAGTAAGTGCGGAAGACAAGTAATATCTCACATCGGGGCCGCCTTGAGACCACGCAAGCTCTGCAATGGTGCGGGCCACGGCCATCGTCGGCTCCTCCTCCGAGGTCTCCAACAAAGTCGTCATCGCGGCGTCGGCTTTCTCTGCACCTCTCCCTAAGGAAAAGAATCAACAACAGTCCGAGTAGTGGACAGAGGGGTAGAGAGAGGGAGAGAGAGAGCGGGAGAGAGGGGGAGAGCGAGAGAGCGAGAGCAATGCCGCTGAGAAGCAAAGACCTGGTCGAGGGCAAAGCTGTAGCGCAAAAAAGATGAGGGAGTTTTGCGATTAGGGTTTTCTCGGAGAGAGACGACTTGTCTATACTTCATGACGTCAGCCCTCGCGTATTTTATACGGTCTCGTTAGGAATGGCTTTCAAAGTTTTGAATTTGCGTTGGAGCATGACTTACATGTATTTATACGTATATATAAATATGTGTGTATCTGTGTATATGAGATGGTATTTACAGACATGTATTGGTGGTAAAGCTATGTAAGTATATCAAAATCTGAAACATTATAAATAGAAATATAGGGGAATTGAATGAATTTTATAGCGCTAGTGGAGTTTTCCTCTGAAATAACATGCCTTAGTCAGAAAATAATGTATCTTAAAGTTTTACAAACAATGGCTATGTTCTTCATATTGATTCCTTTTTAAGGAGTACAAATGAAAGAATCGGAATCTTCATGTATGAATCTTGTAACTTATTGAAAAGATGTTACATTTAAATTTAACTAGACATAGAACAATGTATCAAAAACCGTATAATAAAAAATTTAAAAAATGGATCATTATTGGGATCTTTTTATAAAAATGATAATGGTTAATTATTGTGAATGCCTTTGATTTTGGTTTATTTAAACAATTTGATCATCAAATAGATTGCCATAGAATAATATGATTCTATTTCAGATTTTTAGATTTAATAAATATAATAGTTATTGTTTTTTATAGTATATTATAATTTTTTTATGTTCATTAGATATTTGTATTATTCTTTAATCATATTTTCATAATATTTAATAAGTTAATTCAAATGTGTTACCATCTATGAGTAACTTTTGCAATGTTTTGAAATATTATAGATATATATATATATATATATATATATATATATATATATCAATACAACAATAGCTATTTTAAATATTATCTTAAACCTTAAATTTTTATTTATTTCTAATAATTGTAATATATGTTAAGTTATTTATTACTAATAAAATAATAGTTGATATTAATTTAAAACTATATATAAAATTATATAATATAGGTAATATTTAATTTTATACAAATCAAAACAAAGAAAAGAATCTCTAAAATTAAAGATTGTGCTAGAATATACCAATTCTATTAGTATTTGTAAGACTTAGAAAATTATATTATTAAGTTCTAACTTCTATAAAAAAAAGTTCAAATCAGATTTTATTGATTTGAATACATTGCGAAATTATACCAAGGCATCTACTTAACTATTAAAACTTAAGGGTGGTAAAAATATTAATATTTATATTTTAGTCAATTCATATATCTAATATAAGATATTAATCAAGCAATTTCCTTTATTCAAAGATTCTCCTATATAATGCTAATTATTGAATTTATAGTTATAATTATAGTTATTTAATATTTTATTTTTATAATAAAAAAGTAAAATTCTTTAAATTATAATTATAATAATTAAGCTCTTTATGATCTTCTATTTTATTTCATCTTGTTGTTATAAGTCTTTCCAAGCTCTATCAAATAGTCAAATACATTTTAGATTAATATGAATATAATAATTTATATAAACCAACGTTTATTCATAGTTGTTAATTTTAGATATCACATTGATTGAATAAAAAATTGATTAGTAGAACTATCTAAGTTAATAATATATATTACTAGAAAAGAAAACAAATCTTATTATTAAGTGTATATAAGTTCTAAATATAGTATTTTGAATGTTAGTAGGTCTAAAATTTGATAAATTGGAAGATTATTTCCACACTCATGTTTAATTTGAAAAAGGCTCATTGATTACTTTTAATTAATACTAGATGGTAGCTTCTCCTTAATTCTCTTTTATATTGAAATAATTGATTACAATAACTACTTTTAACATTACATTTTTACTTTCTATACAATAACACCACAAAAAAATGATAATAAAATATCTTTAAGAATATAGTTTTTTTAGAATTTATTATAATTTTTATTAGATATTTAAATATATTTATAGAAAATATACTTAATCTTCTTAAAAATAAATGTTACTTTTCAAAACTTAATATATTTTTATTTAAAAACGTCTTTTAGTCATATATATATATATATATATATATATATATATATAAGACAACACTCTAAATAGAATAGAGGTCTTATTCAACAAAATAACATGATAAATGCATAAAAATAATATAATAAATACAAATTATAAATTATTTATAACGATTTTGATAAAATTTATATAAAATCATCACGATATATTATTTGTATGGCTTTTTTGCCACAAAATAATCAAAATGTACGAACAATAATTTGCTCCAATACAAAAATAGATATTGATAAAAAAAATTTATAATCATTAAGGTGTCTTTAATAGAATTTATTTATATTATATAACAAATAACTATCATGAAAATTTTTATTTTCTTTATTTTATTACTAATTTATCTTTTAATTAACATATATATAGATATATATATATATATATATATATATATACATAAATGTTACACATTTTATCCTTAGTAGAATGGGAATATTTTATAAAAAATAAATTAATAACAAAAACCAAAATTCCAAAAATACACCAAAGTGTTTTTTGTAGATACAACTTCAGATTTGTTAATAAAGAATAATTATAACTAAAAAAAGACTTAGTCCTTCAAAAGATTTTAAAAATATTTTAAAAAGATTTAATGTATTTGTAGAATTTAAAGTATACAAAAATATGAATATATTTTAACATAAAAAGTAGATCTAAAATCCAAAATGGTATAAAAATCCAACTACTATATTTAATGTCATAGGACATATATCATGTCAACTTTTTGAAGGTATTTTTTTATAGAAACCAATGCATCAAATTTTTCTATGGGTGCAATTTTGTCACAAATAGGAGAAGATGATAAGCTCCACCTAGTAGCTTTCTATTCCAAGAAATTCTCAACAACCGAGATTAACTATGAGGTCCACGATAAAGAACTTCTTACAATTATGGATTCTTTTGAAGAATAGCGTCATTATTTAGAAAGGGCTTTTAGTCCAGTCATCATTGTTGTATTGTAACATGACTATATGGTAAAAGATAATAATATGGATCTTATCATAGAAGAACCAAGTTAAAAGATAAAGTAGAAAAATATGGATAAAAGATAGGAAGGTAATAAAACTTTTAGTAGTAATGCTGTCTTTTGAGAAAAGCGACTTCTACTTAATTTATAGGGCCATAAATAAGGTAAAATAAGGTATATTAGAAAAATAAAATATATAGGCATATATAGGAAGGAATTAGGAGTATATTTTAGCAAAAATTACCTAAGAAAAACTAAATATTGATATCCATAGAAGGCCGGTTATAAACCTGAGTTGAAAATAGATCCCGAGGTACAAAACCAACTTCCAATGATGATTTGGTAATTTTGATCTATTTCAATTTATTTTGTGCTTATTGTTAATTTAATTAATGAAGAATTTGTAAAATTTGAGTTCATATCAATAGTTCAAACATTATTTATTGAATTTCAAAATCTATTGTAAGATTGTTAGAAATTTATTTGAGATTTAAAAAATTGATTAGGATTTGATTAAGATTAGGATTTGGTTAAGAATTAGGATTTGGTTAGGGTTAGAATTTGGTTTGGTTTAGAATTGGTTTGAATTTCTTTAGAGTTTCTTTAGAATTTCTTTAGGATTTCTTTAAGATTCTTTAGGATTCTTTAAGATTTCTTTAAGATTTCTTCTAGATTTTTTTATATTTTTTTATAATTTATTTCAAAAAATAAATTATAAAATAATAAAATAATAATAATTGGACTTAATTGATGCTTGATTATATTTATTAAGCTTCTATAGAAATTTATATATAATTTTGACAAAGTGGTTAGAACTTGTTATTGCAAATTCTTTTTATCTTTTAGAGCTAAGTGCCAAGCATACTTTCAAGCGAGACTTCATGTAATACAACATAAGTGGTGAATCCATCGTGAAAAGCTTAAGATAGAAGGTGTTGAGTTTTATTGGTGGTTATTGAGATTGATTGTCCATTTCACAGAAAAAAGATTGATTTCAGAGCTTTTTGAGTTCTTAGAGCTTTAGAGACTACTTTAGAACACAATGGTAATATTTGGATTATCATGGAGTACTATAAGGCTTTATAGACATGTTGGAGCATTTTGAAGTATCATAAGGTACTTATTAGAGCATTTCAAGGGATATTTTTGAACAAAATGGAAGATGTGTCATCAAGGTTTTTGGATAGGTTGAATATTTTGGATGGACCAAATTTTAGTGAGTTTTTTAAGGCTTTTTGTATATTCATGGAATAACAAAAAATGATGCAAGCAATTGAAAAAGGTATCACAAAGGCATTGTAAGGAGTCATCAACAAATTTGGGAGGTTTGAAGGATGCAATATGACTAAGTTTTTACAAGTTTATATATGTGAGATGGAGACATATCAAATCCTTGAGGCAAAGATGATTTCAAGCTTCTATTTGGCTATTGAACCTAGAATTCATAAAAAAGGAAAGAAATTACTTGAAGAGGATGTAGAGACATGGTCAAAATTTCAAGAACTTTTGAAGGAAGAGTTTATTGATAGCGATGACGATAGGATTATTAAACAAAAGTTTTTAGATTGGATAGAGCTGCAACCAAGCAAGCATATAGATCTTTATGAGTTTTTGGAAGAATTTGAAAGAAAATTTTATCAACTCTCATCCTTAAAGAGGTGGTCATTGGATGTTGTAAAAATATAATTGCTTTTAAATGGTATTGATGATGCCTTAAGAGACAAGCTATTCATGCTTCTTGTAGATAAGTCTACAAAGAGTGGTAGTACTAATAATTGAGAGAAGTTGAAAGAAGTAGTGATTGTTTTAGCAAGGCAACAAGAAGCACAAGCTAAAAGAGTTGGAATATGGCCCAAGAAATCTTCTACTTTGGCTTTTATGTCATCTTTATCAATCCAAGAGATTAATCTTAAAAAAAAAAGAAATAAAAGAGTAAGTAAGGGACTTCAATGGAGGAACCAATTTTTTACAAATTAAAGAAATTGGATCTTACACCAAAGGTGGTGAAAGAAAGAACAAAGATTCTTTTCAAAATATTACTATAAAAGGCCAAGATATCCAAAAATTTATAGTTAATATGAATATCAAGGATTTAGAAACTAATGACAATGCGGTGTCGTATTATGTGGCATTTGGCTAAAAAATGCACTGGGCACTTGGTTGTAGAAGATAAAAAGAAAATTGCAATAACAAGTCCTAACAACTCTAATAAATTCTTAAATAAATCACAATTAAATATTAGCAAGTATAATCAAACTTCAATCAAATTCAATCAAAATTACAAAAGAATTATGTAAGAAACATAAAGTATTTCTAAAGATCTTTTAAAAAAATAATAAAGAAATAACATAGGAATTCAAAAATATACTAAAATATAAATCTTAATAAAATATTAAAATAGAAACTTTGATTAAATCCTAATAAAATCCTAACCAAATCTTAATCAATCCTAAATAAATCCTAGTCAAATCCTAACAAATCCTAATAAAATCTTAATAAAATCTTAAACAAATCTTAACCAAACCTTAATCAAATCCTAAACAAATTCTAATCAAATCCTAACCAAATTCTAACCAAATCATAGTCAAATCTTAACCAAATCCAAATAAAATCCTAATCAAATCTTAATCAAATTCTAACCAAATCTTAATAAAATCCTAATCAAATCCTAACTAAATTCTAATAAAATTCTAATTAATCTTAAATAAATCATAATCAAATCTTAATCAAATCTTAACCAATTTCTAATCAAACCGTAAACAAATTCTAATCAAATCTTAAACAAAATCTAATAAAATTCTAACCAAATCTTAGTCAAATCCTAATCAAACCTTAATCAAATCTTAATCAAAATCTAATCAAATTCTAATCAAATCTTAATTAAATCCTAACCAAATCTTAGTCAAATCCTAACCAAATCCTAATCAATCATCAATAAATCTCAATCAAATCCTAAATAAAATCTAATAAAATCCTAGTCAAATCCTAACAAATCCTAACTAAGCCCTAAACAAATCTAAACAAACCTTAACCGAACTCTAATCAAATCTTAAACATATTTTAATCAATATATCCTTATCAAACTATTTTATTGATTTTAAATTTCTCACATACATAGAAAAATAAGTCTATTATTCACACTTATAATTTTCACTCCAATTCAATCAATAGATTGCAAGAAATCATAGAAACCCTCACTGGACCTAAAATTCTACTTTCTAAGATCTTGACTCACTTAAACCTCAATAATCCTTGATTCAATCCTTTGATCAAGTTAAAACTCACAACATGTATTGAATATATATATACCCACAAATCCTCAAAATTTTACCTACAAATCTATTGCCAAACTTATGAAATTCTTAAAAAATTATCATCCACTTTATTTCACAAATCCAAAGTCATCCAAAATAAATCCCAACTTTGCAAAGCTCTTGTAAAGTCAATTTATACTTAAATCACATCAAATCAACACTCAAAGAAAATCTATCAAGTCAACTCCCAAATCCTATACTTTGATTTCCAAAAGAACCCCAAAATCGTCATTAGAGCTCAATTTTGTTCCTCAAGATCTGATTTCGACCTTGGTTCATAATTGGCCCTCTCCGAGTATCAATATCTAGTTTTTCTACATAATATTTGCTAAAAACTATTCTTAATTTCTTTCCAAAGGTGCTTATATTTTTTATTTTTCTAATCTACCTTATTTTGCTCTATTTGTAGTCCTACAAAGTAAATAGAAGCCTATTTTACAAAAAGGCAGTATTATGACCTTTAATTTTTTTATCCCTTGACTATTATCTATTTTTCCAAGATAATTTGTTACAATATATTTGAAATAAGATCTTCTAAAATTTGATATTTTCTTCATCTTTTCACTTATTAGCCATTTTACATCATAACATCTATTCCTCCTAACCCATGCATCCTTCAAAATGCACCAAGTTTCTATATTATTTTTATGTAGAATGGCCTTCATCCTAATCAGATTCTTAATCTTCAACTTGTTCTTCTTCTTCTATCTCAATATCCCCTAATAGATTTTTTTCTTTATTAAAATAAATATCTTCACCTCTTTATTTGAAGAATTTAATTTGCTTGCCTATTATAAGTATCTTCAATTCTGTACCATCAAATTCTTGTAACAAATATATTCCATTGTGACATACTTGTTTTACAATATAAGGCCCAAATCACCTCTTTGCAAATTTTTTAGCCATGCTATGTTGATTGTCTAAGCTACTATTATAAATTAACATCCAATATCCATCTTCAATTGCTTTAGGTTATAGTTGATGTTTTTTTATCAAATCTTTCTTAATTTCTTTCTCTTGCTTCTTTCAACCTCATTATTGCTGCTTTAATATCATTAGGTCTTCTTTCTAATTATTGAATTCGTAATGCTAAAAGTTCTTCCATATTGAGATCATTCTTCCAAAGTAATACGTCCCATGTAGGCACTACCTCTTCTATTCGCATTATTGGTTTTTGTCCATAGATTAATTTAGAAGGTATGTAATCAGTTATTGAATTGTGACTTGTACGATCTGTCTATAGTACAAATGATAATAGCTTAGGCCATTCATGTGTTTTGCCATTGCATGCGATTACTAATGCCTTAACAATAGGTGAATGCCCATGCTTACTCTTTCTATTACCTTTTAGATTATATATTGGTATTAATGAAAGTTTAATTCTTATTCTACTAAAGAATTCTTGTGCTTCCCTTGCATCCATATCACCCCTATTTGTTGTCATTCTTTCAATACAACCATAGCAAAACATAATATCTTCAGTACCTTTTGTTCTTAATACTCATCTTTCAAATATATTTGATAAATCTTTTTGTGTAAGTACCAAATATTTCATTTGCCTAAGTCCCATTAGGATTGCTTCCAAATCTATCACCCATTTATAATGTAAAGCTAAAGGATATATTTGGTGTAATCTATCTTGATGCCAAATATTTGAATATACTTGAAATTTTTTATAAGATTTTATAAAATTTGCTAAATATTTGTGCATGCTCTTCTACCAATATTTTTCTTTCAACTAAGTAAATGTTGCCCAAATACCTTGATGCCCAACTTATTGACTCTCATGAAATTCTTTAATGATCTTTTGTTGCATCTTAATCCTATTTACAACTTGTTGTCGTATTCCACCCTTCTTTTTGGATGCTTCCATAAAAACCCATTTTGAAGAAAATATCCATATATTTTCTTCAAATCCTCTTAAATTCTTTGTCCATCCAACCTTCTTGCTATATTAATGTATTTAACTATTTTCCTATATACAACCATTTACCATCATATAATTCTTCTGAGAATAATTTAAATAGTATAGCCAAAGACCACCCAATCTTTCTTACATACAAAAATGAATAAAAGTGGATGCGGAAATTTTCTTCATCATCAATCATATCATCTTCATCATTATGTCGTGCTTATTGTCATGATATAATACAACTATATAGTGAAATTATAATCAAAATTGAATTTCTAATTAATATCTAATTATCTTAGTTTAATTATAATTTGAGGTATCTAAACATGGCTTTAATAAAAGCCTCTTAGGTTATTTTCTTATCTTAATAGTTAGTAGGTTGAAGGTTACTTAGTAATTTTATCTTCTATGTTATAGAGACTCTTCTACTATCTTAGAAAGACCATAAATTAATAAAATCAGATTAGAAGAGGTAAATAATTAGTATAGTTGATACTAAGGTTAAGTTGAAAGTAGGTTTGGACTAAAGAATCCTTAGGATAGGATAGATTGATACCCGGGGGTCGACTACTTGTGAGATAGGGTCAAAATTAGACCTCTGGCCACTAAAACAACGGCCTAGGGCAAAATAGGATTTCATTTGAAGATCAAAGGTTAAGATTTGAGAGCTAGCTTGAAGCTCTTTCCAGATGCATAAGAGTGGTTTTTGGAAGGTTTTTGAAGACTTAACAATCATTGTTCAAATTTAGGGTTTGTATTGGTGACTTGGATTTTGTATAAGATAATTAGGGCTAGCAATTTTGGCTAGTTTGTACAATTGATATAGCATCTATAGTTCAAAATTTGATACTATTTGGATTTTTGAGTTTGCTAAGTGTATACAAAATTTTGTGATAATCTAATGGCGTGGTTTAGAGATATCTAGTTTTTAGTATAAGAGGATTTCAAAAGTTGGTAGTTTGAGGTTAGATAGGATTTCTGTGATATCTAGAGATCTACTAGTCGGATTAAGGTGAAATTTGGCATGGTATTGAAGGAATTATAGATCAAGCTGTATACTAATTTTGAGTCAAAGTTAATAGTTAAAGAAGGAGAAATCATTGCTGGGGTTTTTGCTTTACTTTTCAAGTTGGTAGCTGAGTGATATCAGTGCAATTTTTGGAAGTTTTCTCACAATCTGTAAGTTGGATTGGGCTAAAAACTCTTGAGCACATAGAAGACTTATATTGACAATTGTATGAAAAATTTTACATCAAGTGGATGATCGGATTAGATGTTATAGCTTGTTAAAGCTCACTGATTAAGATTGGGCTTATAAGAAAAATCTAAATTGCTTAAATATGAAAGTAACAAGATAATTGGGATTTATGTATGATTAAGGCTACTAAAAAGAGTATTTTTTAGCACTTTTGAATTGAAATTCAGGTTATATTCTTCTCGTATAGGTGAAACCTATTAGGATTTCTTGGATACTTATTAAACACAACCTCATCTTCTACAGCTAGGTGCCTGGTGCATTTTTAAACAAGACAACATGTAATACGACATCGTGACAATATTTTTGGAACCGCATTGTCTTTTTTCAAAATATACTTGAATTCAAGATTCATAGATTTTATATATGCAATCTACCTTAACATTACATTATCTGGTGTTAAACAACTCGTAATCATGACCAATAAAAGTAGACAATGTGTTTCTATAACTACCAATGTACTAATCAAATACTTTCTTTTATTTTTCATAGCTATTACTATACTCCATAATTCTCTTTTAATTTGTATATATCCCCTTTGTCTAGCATTCAAAACCCTTGCTCCAAACCTTACTACATATCTATTATCTTGTTCATCATCTTATCCAATTGCCTAGCCTATTCCAATTGGACTTGCATCCATTGTTAATACCACTGGTCTTCCACACTCAAAATTTATTTTCTTCAAAGTTGGAGGTGAAGAAAGAAGATTTTTTAATTTTTCAATAGCTTTTCTTTATTCTTCTTTCTATTGAAATTTTTGATTCTTCCTTACCAACTCATATAATGGGTCTGCTATATGTGCAAAATGTAGTATATATATATGATAGAAAATACATGCTCCCAAAAACCTTCTAACTTCCGTTGTATTTGTATATTCTTTCATCTTTTTTATAACATCAATTCTTTCTATATTGGGCTTGCGTCGACATGATCCACATATATGTTCAACCACAAAAACTCTCTTAATTCCAATTATTGATTTTGCCTCTGATAAGGTTAAATGAACCTCTTGTAATCTTGTCAAAATCTTTTCACAATCATCATTATGATCTGCTACAAACTTCTTATACCTCTTTAAATTCAAAGTCTCATCTTTTCTTTTTTCTTCACATCCTTTAATTGGCACATCATCTAAACAAGAAATTATTATACTTAGAATAAAATTTATTAATATCTTATGCATTCCATTCATCATGTGTGCCACAAAATTTATAGCTCCTTGTGGTAAGGTACACATTCTGACCAATCCTAATGATATCTTCATAGTTGTTAAATCTCTACTTTGCATTGCCAATTGAAATTGATCGTACCTCAAATAAAGATCTTCCATAGAATAAATTTCTCTTCTTACAAATGCCTCTACAAACTCATCTATAATTGGACTTAAGCCCATGTTTCTAATAGTTATCTTATTTACCAATTGCATATCTTGAATAAACCTCAATGTCTCATTTTTTTTAGGTACTGTGAATCACCAATTGAAATATAGTGTAATAGATGGTTCTAAAATTTCCATCTTAATCTTTTCATTGAGCAATTCAACTAGCTTTGGCAAATGGGCCTTTGAAACAGGAATTGGCTTCAAATTCCATGGTTCATGTAGAATTATAAAAATAACCATAGGTGCTACAATACTTGGATTAATGCACCCTATTTCATGTAATTCAAATGCAAATGCCTTATCATGTTATGAAAGCATTTCTTTAAAAGATCTCTCCTCATCTCTTATTAAAAATTTATCACATCCAATTTTCAAACCATCTAATGTCAAATCATCCTTGAATTCATGACCTATTTTCTTTGGATTTGTTAAGTTTGGTTGCATAAAAGCTCTTTTAATCCTTTCTTCAAAATCCGATGGTAGTGACAATGCCACTGATTTAACCTTTCTTACAACGATCTTATATTTTGTATTTATATTCACTTTATAATTATCCATATATTCTTTTTTTTCCATCATAAAATTGTTTAGAATGCACATTTATTATCTTATCACTTCCTTCAAAATCTTTGTTCAATGATATTTATAAATCATCCATAGTATCACTAAAATAAGTTTTTTTAAATATCCTTAATATGTATTCATCTTTATCAATCACTCTACATTTTTTTAACTCATGTTCTACACTTTTGACATTTTTCTTATCTATCTTTCTAAAATTATTTATATTTTTGAATAAGATATATCCATCTCGTGATAATCATATAATATCCTCATTGTTTTTACTAAGTGAGAAGCCTTCACTCTTTTTACCATTGCAATCTTGCTTTACAATGGCATCTAACAAAAATCCTTTGAGTCTTTAAGATCTTCAAATTCTTTGTGTATCTTTGGCAAACGATGTTCTCTCAAACTATCCCAATTTCTTCCATGATTTATACAAACTATTGAAAATTGCACTACATTCTTTCCATCTTGACTTCTTATCCTTGCATAACCTGATCTATCATCCATAACCTTTGTCTCCATTCGTGTGGTAGTAATATATGGTTGTTCCAATATAATAGGATATATAGACATATCTTGCATAAAGAAATTTTGTTTATGAATAACATCTCCTATTGTCACCTTGATATTTGGACAAGCTCCATACAAATCTTCCTTTGAATTATTTGTTGCTCTTATCATCCACCCATGCTCAATATCAATAGGCCAATTTTCTCTTTTATATAATTTTGTTGATATTAAATTGATTTTAGAACCATGATCAATCAGTGCTACAATTCGTTCTTCTAATTCTCCCAATTTTACTAAATTTTCTATAGTAGCCCTTATTCAACGACTTTGAAAATAATGACTAGAAGTTTGAATCATATCTTCTTTCTTTATAAATTTGACTAGTGAAACATCTTTAATAATTTGTATTCAACTTTCTCATCTTCATTGCTTCCTATTGTCTTTGTACTTTGTACATTTGATATCATAGTATCACTAATAGATTGTTATTTTCTTTTTATTGTATCAATAATAACTTCATGAAACTCTCATTTTGCAATTCTTAGAATTTCATCAATTGTGAATTCAACCTTTTCACTTAAAATCCACTCCTCAAATACCTTCTTCAAATTTGTAGGAGCTTCTATATCTGATTATAATTTATAAGCAAGAACCTTTGCTTTTTCTTTCACAATCTCTTTTTCCTTTATAGAAATATTCTCTACTGTCTCTTCATACATAAGATTCTTCTATTGTCATGTTTTCTCTCCCCTTGAAATTCTTTTTGATGGCCCTTCATGATTTTCATCTCTCCTTTGTTTTTCTTCTATTAATGCTTCATGTTGACTCTTTACAATATGAGTATGAGCTGATAATCTATCTACTAAATCATCCCACTTAATAATTTGCCAAATATTATTGTCAATATTTTTTAAATCATCTCTAGTAAATTTTTTCTTTTCAGCATAATTCATTGTACTTGACCACAAAGAATTAGATTTTCTTTGATACTCAAGATTTATACTTAAATATTTATTTGGATTTGCTTCCATCAAAAATGTTGATGCTTTATTATTTGAAATTATATGCACTTTAAAAGCATCTCCCACAAATACCTTCATTCTTCCTTTATCAAAATTTGTCTCTAATTTTTTTCTACTCTCTTTTAAGTATATCATACCATCTTTAAAAAAAACAACTCCTTTGCGTAGCACCTCTGAAAAATCTTCATACTCTTTTTTTGAATGATCTGTGCTATCACACCACATGCACTGATGCACTATACCTTCCATTGCTCTTAATTTTTGTTTTGCTGACATTCTTGATGTTTGCCTCTTCTCCTCAAGTTTTGCAAATTTAATTTGTAAATCTCCCATTCCATGTATGATTTCATCCATGCTTATTTCTTATTTCTTTGATATAGATATTGAAGGTTGAATCATAGATGTAAGATGAGTAGAAGCTATTTTTGCATAAGATGCTTGCAAAGGTTTTTGAACACCCACCTTGTCCTTTCTTCTTTCTTGTTTTGCAAGTAATCCTATTGCTTCTTCTACTTTCTTCTATTTTATTGTCAATCTTTCTTCTTCTTCTTCTTCTTCTTCTTCTTTATCTTTATTTTTTTTTTAAACTTATCTTGTAATTCTCTATTAGTTGCTTGAAGAAATAACTCTACTTTGTTTGAATATAATAATTATCTTTCATTTTTTGATAAACAAAAATATTTCCTTTCAAACTCTCTCAATAATTCTATTGCTTGGAGATCCTTCTTAAGTCTTTCAATCCACTCAAAAAATAGCTTTTTTGTAATCCTGTCACTATCTTCTAAAAAATACTCATTTTTTAATGCTTGAGATAAATTTTTCCATGAACCTCCAGATTATCTTATAATAGATTTTACATAACTTCTTATTTCAGGTATAGTAGCCATTTAAAATAATTGAACCATCTGTCACGAACATACTCATGTAAGCTAGTAATTACATATACAAATAGGTGGAAGTAAGTAAAAGTAAGTAAAAGTAAGTTAATTCTATAGTATTTAATATGGTAGCTTCCTAAAAGCTTCATAGATGCTGATTTGACTTCATAGGTATCTTTAATTGACTTTTTGGATTAGAAACGTGGTCAACAAGTTGGCCATGTGTCACACATCTTGTTAGCTTGAAGATTAAGCAAATTATGTAGCGCACATGTAGAAAAACTTGCCTTGTAAGTCAAGGCATGTGTCCTACAAAGTCAACACATATTGGAGGTCCTATAGAATGTCGCCACGTAGCCCTTAGTTAGATAGTATATATAGAGATAATAGTAAAGCCTTCTTCACTCTTGTCAACTCCTTTCTTGCTTCTAGTCTAGTTTCAAGGATCTTTAATTTTCCTGTCTTTTGGCAATAGCCATTCTAGTTTCTTTTTCAATATACATATTTATTTATTTATATTTTTTTACCTTTCTTTGAGTAAAGGATCACTTGTCTGAATTTCTTTTTTATCGAGTTATTGTCCTTGACAGATTGACAAGAGTACACCTACAATATCAGAGCTTTGTTTAATCTTGATTAAGAGTGGATTACCCCTTTTTCTTGATAAGATATAAGCATATTAGAAGTTGCGGATTACCCTCTTCTGAACTGATATTGTCTTTAGTATTTTTTTTCTCCTTAAGTCCTCTCTTCTATTTGTCTTGAGCGATATTAGACATCTTCTCTTTTCTAAGTGTTATCATGGCAGAACTTATTGAAATGAAGAAGACAATGGCACAAATGCAAGAGCAATTGAGAGAATTAATACTTGCGATGCATCAACTCAATTTACCATCACAAGGAGCAACAAGATTGGCAGGAAGTGAAGATATAGAAATGGGTGGAGCTGCTTCAACATCTGCACCAAATCATATCCTTTCTCCTATGGTGGAACGTCCTTCCAGTGTTAGAGAACCAAGAATTGTCCTACCCGAGAAGTTTGATGGCACCAGATCCAAGTTTTGAGGATTTATCAATCAAGTACAACTTGTGATTGAACTTCAATCCCAAAGCTATCCAACTCCAGAATCGTAAGTTAGATTCATTAGTACGCTTCTTTCAGATTCAGTACTATCGTGGTTTTCATCTTTTCTTGAATGACGAGATCCAATATTAGATAATCTAGAGACTTTTCTGGTGGAGTTTCGATCCATGTATGGAGAATATGATGCAATTCGTATTACAACCAATAAGATCCATATTTTATGACAAGGCAATCGATCAGTAACGTTGTACGCTTCACAATTTTGATAACTTGTAACTGATATCAAGTGGGATGATGTTGCACTTATTAGCCAATTTCTCTATGGATTACAATATGAGGTAAAAAAATTAATGCTCAACTTACTTGATCCTCAAACATTGAGTCAAGCAATTGACTTTGCTGTGGAGTGCAACAATCGCCTTTTTGAATTCCAATCTGAGAACCGACCTCAATGTTACTATAATTCAATGGCAACACCAACACCTCTTCAACACATACATTCAAAAGTAGAGGATATGCAAATTGATGCAGTATATTTCAAACCTCTTACTGAGTAAGAAAAGACTCGTCATTATCAAGAAGGATTATGTTTATATTATAGAGAACCAAAGCACACTACTCAACATTGTCCAAAGAAACAACGTAATCACAAAATGAGGAGTATGGCTGTGAAAGAAGAAAATATGTCGGAAAATGAGTTTGTCCAGCTACAATAGGGACTGTGCGGCTGGAACCTTGCACAACATCTAATAAAGGTCCTATTCTCTCCTCAGAGTCCTCTCCTTGTTATACATTAAATGTTATTTTAGGACCTAAATATTACAAAGCCTCTGCCTTGTGTCACGGACACAAAAATACAGACTCGAGATCTAAGAAGAAGTTCAACAAGAACTGACAAGAACTAGATTAATCAGATGAATACAAGAACAACACCAGAGAGGTGAGCTAGAGCTCCAAGAGATGTGTTGTCCAGACTGAAGAACTCTTCAGTCTCAATTCTATTATATACTCCTATTTAAGAAGCTTCTCAAGCAACTTCTACCAACTACGAAGCTTCTAGAAGGTTCCAGAGACTTGCTTCTAGAAGGTTCTAGAAACTTGTCTCTAGAAGGTTCTAAGGACTATGTCTCTAACATTACCCCCTCCTTTAGCTTCGAGGTCTCTAAGAAGCAATGTTGTTAATCAATACCAATGCAAAAAAATGAAGATCTGTCGCATAACGTCTGCTATGAATTCCAACTGTTGTTCACGAGGCAAGTGGTTCATCGGCCCTTGAAGCCAACGGTAGTGGCCCACTCCTTCAACTTCTGACCAAGCATGAACTTTCGTGTCGTCATTGTGAAATTGTCTTGCAAACACGCCTTCTGGCAGACCATCGTAAGCAGGCTCGGACTCAAATACAATATTATTCAATCAAGACAAAAGAAAGGCAAAGCTTATCAAAAGATCTCCAAATAATTCATCACTCTAGAAACTCCAAGCACCACTTGTATAATCACTTCAATAATAGTGCAAAGTACCAAAGCAAAAGCAAAATAGCCTCAATCTACAAACAAGTACTTAGTAGATTATTAATTTGTAAGAGAATACAAATAGACAATAAGTTATATAAAATAAATACATTACTTATTATTGAAGAATTCTAATCCATTATGAATGATATTCCCTCTTTCACAACTAATGTGATCTCCTTTCAATTGAAGTGCATGTTCTACTACTAATCCGCCTTCTCTCCAACAAAATGATTGTGAATCATCAAATTAACTCACTTGTGTATTTAATGTAAAACAAATATAATCATTATGCTTAAAAACACAATAGATGGGAAATAGTGTAGGAATTTTGAAACAAATAGAGATTAAAATGATAGTTGTAGAATTAGATTTTGTAGTCTTTGATTTTTATAATTAAGATAGAGAGCTAAGATGGAATCCTTGATTCAATATAATCCAAAAAGAATAAAATAAAATAAAATAAAATAAACAATGTAGTAGTTTTAAACAAATAAAACGTAAGGAAAATAATAGAATAGAAAAGACAAATGTTGAGAGTAGGAAGAGAAAAGAAAAGCAGAAAGAAAGAGGAGGGAGAAAAAAGAAAAGCAAAAAAGAAAGAGTGGGGAACAGAAAAGAAAAATAGAAAAGAAGAGAGAGAGGAAAGAGAAAAATAACTAAATAAAAACATAGAAAGAAAAACTAGAAAGAAACATTGTTGGCCAGATGGATGCCGGCCGGATCTCTTGGAGGAGGCTGTTGGGATCCGGGGTAGTTTTGGACCCCGGCCGGCCGCATTATCGTCTCTCTCACTTTTCTCTTTTTCGTTTTGTGATCCAGTGAGAAAGCTCCGAGAATTTCAATGTGTCTCCCTCACTTGCACGTATTGCCACGGTGTTTCTCATTGTTCCATTGAAGTGCTACAATGCAGCATCTTGTGTTCCAGTGATCAGCGTGGAGCTCCTATTTGGTGTTGTTTGGCAAGGAGGTGTTGGCATTCAAGAGTGGGCGGTGCCCTCCACAGGTCGACGTAGTTGGAGCTGATGTTCTTCTACGGCACTGGATGCTCTTTGGCGGTTGTTGCAGCGGTGTTACAAGGCCTCCCTTGCTGTTGGGGTGTGCGTTATCAGTTACATTGCCTCATAGGTCCTGTTTTTTTCGCAATTCTGCACTGTGCATCGGCAGCGGCAACTTGTATTGAATTTTCTTACTGCGGTGCGATTCAAGAAAGGAGACGCTAGCCGGGGCTACTATTCGATTCTGCAGCATCAATCATGCTGTGGAGCGTGGCTCCTTGTTGCTAGTTGCTCGTGCTTTGTTAACAACGTGAAGTTGAAGAGCCTGGTGGAAGGTGCCTTGGCGTTGGGAGTGATTCTCTTATTGTCGATGGCTGCTACTCTCCTGTCTAGATTTCGGTAGACTCGTGGCCGCGGCGTTCAATTTCAACTCCAGCTTGCGAGGGACGGGACGTACTACACCGGAATCCCCTTCTTTGAGGCGCTGAGTGGACTCCGGCCCAGACCTTCCCTCCTCTGTGTGGAGATCCCAAGTAGGACTGTTTGCGCAAGTTTCTTAGTGTTGCTGGTGGTAAAAATGCCGAGCTCAGGATTGCAATTTTAGTGGACATTACGTGACATTGCTCCACTGCTGATCGGAAGATAGAACGGAAGCTAGGAAGGATTAAGAATGTTCATCTAAAGAGAGATTCGCCGTCTTATTGTTGCATTGTTGCCGCGGATGCAAGCAAAGCGGTCGTAGATTGAGTCTGTTGTTCTCCTTCCGTTGCTCTTTCTTTTCAAGACGAGAATGTGTGGCGCATTTTTGGGGTGGAGCTGGAATTTTAGCGTGTGGCAGATGTAGCACCAATGTACTTTCTCATAAAGTATGCCGGAGTTCTCTATTCGACAACTTTGGAGGTGGTTTCGTTCACTTTCTCTATCAAGTACTACTTGAAGAGAATGTTTATATTTATGCTTCATGATTTCCGAGCACCACACAATTGACTCCTCCTCTTTGCGTGAGTGTCTGATAACATTGTTCTAGTTTCATCTGGAAATTCTGCTCATTGCCAATACTGAAGAAATTGATTCGTTGAGAATTGTTTCTGAACAATGGCAATAGGTGCGGCCTCGCCCTTTTGTACATGGTTTTCCGCAGCATATGTGTCCAGTGCTGTTGCCGGGTTCGGAATTGATGTTTTGTAGAGAGGCTTTTGAAAGCTACATCAGAGGATTGCAGGCAAAGTTAAGTCATTTCACCACATGGTTGGGTTGTTGGTTTTTACAGCAGCTGTGGTTCTCTAGTGTAGCACTTGAAGGCTTGGTGCTCAGTGGATAAAGGTTGCAACTAACTTGTAGTGCCCTGAAAGCGGACCTTGCGTAACCTCTGGGAACTGTCAATGCACTCAGGGCAGCGAAGGAGATTGTGATTTAGTCGTGGAAGATTTATCTAAAGGAAGGAACTTGTTACTTGGTTGGTAAACTGGTGCGATTGAAGACGTTGCTGCGGCCTGCTCGAACAAGAAGCTGCGGTAGCTGGTTTTGACTCCAGGTACACTTCTGCGAGAGGAGTGTATTGGGAGATTGGGAAGATCAGAACGGCAACAGTTGGAGCAAAGTACTGGGTGGGGAACTGTGGACATCGGCCCTCTGCGTTGCATTCAATTTTGGTTTTTTCTTCTGTGCGGTGAACTAGGATTCAGCACCTACCCCTCTTCAAAGACCTCGTATGTGGTGAGAAACTTGGTACAGATTGAAATTAGGATTGGACGAATCTCCACTTGGATGAGAGAAGTGAATGATGTTAGGTTAGATTTGAATGAACTTAGGTTAGGATTTAATTATGTTAAAATTAGATGTGTTCCTACAGAATGAGAATTAAATAAAGGATGAATTTTAAGTATGGATGTGAACTTATACTTGGATGATTTTTTGTTAACGAATGAATCTTAACTAAATAAAAAATAAACAATAAACAAATAAATAAAAGGAAAAAAGCCTTAAGATATGAATTTTTCTTAGTGATTTATTATTTTAAGTGTGAGTAAGTAGTAAAGGTTTTGCTTGATTGCTAGGTTGATTTAAGAGGTGTAAAGAGTCATTGATTAAGATTTGAATAATAGCTACAACTTCTAAAAAAACTACATAGTAATTCACTTGTTGTAAACTAGAATAAACTTCCAACTAATGGAGGTTTATTTACCTCACAATGGTCCATCAAAAAACTCAATTATTGTTATTTAATTGAAAATTCAACAAAGAATATTAGAATGTCTTGTCCTTAGTGGATAGAATTCATCCAATTAATCCATCTTTTGAGATTAAAACTCTCTCAATTGGCTTAATAAGCGGTGTAATATGATTACATCAGCATCCTAGTACAAACTACTCTAGTCATCTCATATATTGTAATATTTCTTTATAGAGCAATATCGCTTCTATATATTTTATTGTTTCATACATATATAAGCATGTAATTTATTTCAATACAATCATCCTCTTGTGCATTATCAATACAATCACATGAATATGGATTGAGTAAATCAAAGAAATAACCTAATTTCTAGATGGTTTTCATGATTTGTGCATAGTTAAAATGTGCTCAACACTCAACTGTTTGATTTCAAGTGCCTAGTGTCTCTAGAAGTTGAACACTATTGCAAGTCAAAAGTGACAAAGAAAAAAGTGACTTTGAGAACTACATCCAAAATTCATGTGATAAAAATTAGAGGTACTGCAAAAAGTGCAATATCAAGAGAATATATGCATTGTAATGTTGTAGCATTGCAATAATACAAAAAAATATGTTGATAAAAATAAAACAATCATCATTGCCAAGATGGAGGTAGAAAGATGGTATATTCTATACTTTGTATACATTGTTAGTCTTAATTCTAAAAAAAACTATAATCTACAACTATTTTAAAATTTTAAATAATTAATTCTTAATTTTCAAATCCTTAAAAATTACAACAAATAGTTTTGTTTTTCATTTTAATAATTATTAATACTTGGTCTTAGTATATATCCACACATTAGTCAAAACAATTGCCATAGTGCACATAATGTATCCTAATAGATTACATACATCTTATACAAATAGTGTTTGGATTATTTATACTTTAACTTTTAATGAAAATTCTTATCCACAAAAATATCAAAAAACAAAAAAAAAAAAAAAAAAAAAAAAACATGTTATTGTATTTCATTGTATTTTTTTGTTATAACTTATACTTATATATAAAAAGTTGTAAGAAAATAACATTCTAAGTCTACTTATGAGTCCGAATTGCATTTATGATTTAGTCACTTTATTAGTATTTCAAGATACACTATACTAGTAGTAATAGTTTTATTTTTAATATTATTTAAATAAATAACTCTAATATATTATACTAGTAGTAATAGTTTTATTTTTAATATTATTTAAATAAATAACTCTAATACATCTAAAGAAGTACATCAAGATAGAGCTACACACAATTGCCTATCAATAAAAATTAAAGTTTAAAGATTTGTACCAACAAACTATAATGATTATCTTTGGAAATTATTGATGGTTATTGCTTATGTAAGTTATTTGAGAAATTTCCATTGTTGCAATTTAAAATATTTTTTTATAATAAAAATAATATTATTATTCTTGAAAGAAAATTAAATTGGTCCTTATAATATCTATTTAGTGGTCTTTTTTTAATCTAAATGATCTATAAGTCTTATAACAACTAAGCAACAATTAATGAGCAGACCATAACGACATAATAAGGCAACAAATTTTGAGTTCCAACTTTAATTGAAATATTCTATTTGACTCCAACAATTTAAAATATTATATTTAGATACAAATTTCTATTATTTACTTTATCTTTTTTAATAATTGAATATATATATATATATATATATATATATATTTAAAAAATTAAAAATTTGTAAGAAATGTTTTAAAAACTTAATTATTGATACCATCAACATCATTTTTTATGCTTAAAAATAGACTAATTTATTAAATAATTATTTGTGTGCATCTCTTTAACTTCAATCTTGTATAAAATGCTTTGATTTAAGATTCTATACTTGAATGTACAATCATGTGATTAGCAAGGATATTATATTTTATCATAGATAAATTATGCATAAACAAATTCTAATGTTTTATCACATACAATTTCATCAATACATAAGAAATGTTTTACCAAATAAAAATAATAATAATATGAAAAAATTTATTTTTATGATCAAAATTAAAATAGTTTCTAAAAGAATCATTTTGAGGTATTTTTGTATTTCTTTTTTTGAGAAAATAAATAAATAAAACTGAAATTCATATTCCTTATTGTATTTCCAAAATATTGAATAGAAGCACCTATAATATTCTTTTGCCCTCTTTCATAACTACAAGAAGAATTTGTCAAAAAACTCTAATTAATATAATAGTAATTATATAAAAATAAAAATGAGGAAATAATATATATATATATATATATATATATATTTTAAATATATGAAATGTCATCTTTTGGAGGTTTTATTTTTATTTTTATCATACGTCTATAAATTAATTAGTAGCATAAATCATCTCAGTTACTTTTCTAGAATTAATTACATAAATTTGCAAGATATGATGGTGTGCATTAAAGCAAAATAATAGCTAATAATGTTTGTGATTTTTTTTAATCTTTTATTTTTTTTGCTTCTTCAAGAAATTGCATCTATTTTTTTTATTTTTTTATTTTTTTGTCTTTTAATAATATCAAATCTACACATAAAGTTTAAAATAAAGAATTAAACTCTTAATTTTTTTTATTATTTTTTTTCCAATTTTTTAAAAGATTCAGGTCCTCAAATAAAAATGAATAAAATCTTGAGATAGAATATCTCACCTACATTAGGATCAATAAAATGCAATCTTTCCATTGAAAATCTATATTAGTATGTTTTCAATGTATTGGTAATTATATTACAAATTAAATGCTATAGAAATTACTTTTTATATATATTAGCAAGTAAAACATATAAAAGTACGTGTTTTAAATATTTCATAAGTATTTTCAGCATTTTTATTTTTAAATATGTCAAAAGAAAAATATTGGTTTTGAATTTAGATTAGATTACATCATAAGATACTCCAATAAAAGAAATAACAATAAAGACCATTTCTACAAGACATTGCAATCCAAATGACATTCATGTTGGGTGTTATCTTTAATAAATAAAGATTATAATATAGGCTCTAAAATCTTATATCTTATGTGTTAATTTGTTTTACACATCCTTTATTTACTTATTCTTAGACTCTAAAAAAAAAAAAAAAAATTCCAATAGATTTGATAGGACATTGTTATTTCACATGAATATTAAAAACAATTGTTATAGTTTTTTATTTGATGAATTATACATAATAATTGTATTATTCTAAAAATAACATAATTATGATTCTATTAATGTGTTTTTATTTTAAAACTACTTTTTTTTATAAATTTTCTATTAATATTTTATATTATTATATGCTTAATTCAACTTTTTAAAGAGTACATTGGATTAAATTTACTTAATTTAATGTTATTGAGTTATAAATTTTAACTGTTATTGTTGATTCACACATGATACTATTTATTTAATGTATAAATAGCTCAAAGATCAAGTTAAAAATTTCAAAGTTTTATTCAAGCATATACTAATTCTGTAAATAGGTAAAATTTTAATAATTTTTAAATAACTTCTACCATCATTGTTATAGAATTCTAAACAGTCCACTTTAAGAGGAAAAAAAATAAAATAAAATAAAATAAAGAAAAGAAGACTTCAACATCTTTCACAACGAATTTCATTATATATATGTATATATATATATATATATATATAGATAATATTTTTTCACAACCCAAGAATATAGTCAAGCATGATTTAATATAATTCTCAAGTCATTGTTGAGTTATTCTCAAAACTAAGTTCAGTTTTGAGTTATTCTCAAAACTAAATATTCTTTATATATATATATATATATATAATATTTTATCACAACCCAAGAATATAGTCAAGCATGATTTAATATAATTCTCAAGTCATTGTTGAGTTATTCTCAAAACTAAGTTCAGTTTTATCTTTCATAATATAATTTGAGTAATGAGCAACTTTTTATAAATATAAAACAAGGTAAGAAGGAAATTATTCTTAAATTTTAAAACAATATACCATTATTGACTTTTTGTAAAAAGCATCTCACAAAAATTTACTTATCTTATATTTATTTATTTTTAAATTTTTATCTAAGAAGGCTTTATGCCAAAAATATGGTTGCATGACAATCAATTCTTCTATAGTAAAAATTCAACAATGCATTTTGTTGCTAGACAATTCATTATATTTGGTCTTTCAAAAGAAACTTATTACATAAAAACTTTTATACTACCAACAAGGTGTTTTTTTTCTTTAGTTTATCATGTAATAAAACATTAAAACTCTTTCACAAAATCAAAAAGATTATGACTTTTAATATCTAAGAAGTACCAATATTTACAAAAGTATATTACAAAACAAAGTATTATAATAATTAAGTTTTAGATGAACTTATATTATACCATATTTTAAGTATATTTTATTAAAAATATAATTTCAAAATCTATTGATAAAAAATAAAAAAAATAAATTTATAATATCCAAATAATTAAATTATATCCAAATTTTGTATTCTTTGTAGTATTCTCTTATTGTAGATTATTCTTTTGAATGAAATAGTTGATAAAAAAAAAACATGCTAATTCTTTGTCACTTCAATTTCTAATTTAAGTTTTGTGCAATTTTGTTTATGTATGAATGTTCATCTATATTAAATATTTTTTAAAAAAATGGACACAACTATGCCGCCACCAAAGTAGATTCTACCAATGACATTATATCATAATCAGAATGTTAATTAATCCTACTACTCAGATCAAAAAGCATTATGTGCACTTTCACGAAGCATTAGAAAGGTATATGTTCCATTGTTAATTTATTAAAGATACTTAATGTTTTTATTAAATCATGCATGTAAATTTTCTCATAAAATTTATATTTATATTTTACTAATTGACTGAAATAAATCTAATAATGCAGTTTAATACTTTACTTAATGCTAGTTGCTATTTTTGATATCTACCAAAATATATTGTAATCCAAATAAATGAGTTGGAATATAGCTTCTAAGATATTGCCAAATAGAACTAAATAAAATATCATCACATGAATTTAATAAACATAAATAAATTAGCTTCTTTTTAATAAATGGTTGTTGTAATGTTACTTTATTAACTGAAACATTATAAAAAAAAATTATGATTAAATTTATATTAGCTAAAATTTAAGGTATGACAATTTCTTGACGTAGATTTTTTTTGTCGTGATTTGCTCAACTTTGTAAAATCATGTAGTATTAAACAGATGGTTAGAATTATTGTTATAATACAAAATTAAAAAAAAAATTTAAAAACATTAATCACATATAGATCATGAAATCAAAGGAAACATACATAGTTAATAGAAAATTTGTTACTGTAGAAAACATAACTATCTGATTTTCATCTATTAGCCTTAGAAATAAAATCTTTTCACATAAGAAACAAAACTATCAATAATACATAACTATATAGAGGAATTAAACTTGTGTGAATTTACTTTGTGAATATTATACACACAATTCAAAGCATTCAAATTAAGTATGTAAATATGCAACATCCAGAAAGGTTAATGTGAAAAACTTTCTGGTACCCATAAATATTGAAACTTTTATGTTTAGCATGCTAATCTTGCCTGGTTGTTACCAAAAACAATACCTCATATGCACCTTCACGTATTATCTCCAGGTTTGGAGAATAATTACATGACCACTACCTTAGATATGTAAGTAAAATTAGAATTCTTAGTATCACATAGCAAAATTTCCAAAAATTAAATAAAATAAAGAAATAAAATAAATATCTCTTCAAAATCTCTCATCATCAAAGCTGGTCTGAGAACACTACGAGAATAAATAGACACTTTAGTTACGACAACATACTCACAACAACTATAAACAATCCCTACACATATAAGCATAGTCTCCTAGAACATGGCAAAACGCCATTAGTTCAAGATCTGAAATAAAAATCGACTGATAAAATCCCAACATACCGGATCAATCAGTTCTACAATTTGATGGCATATCAACCACTCAAATTGTCTTGCCAGAATCGATACCAGGGTTCACTGGAACTTTCACCCGCCTGCCGTGTAATCCGCCTCGCTGTAGACCCCTAATTCTTCTCCCTGCAGCACAAAGCAATCCTGCAGTTGCTTCCCCTCGATTTACCAAATAATAGCACAGGGGTATACTCCTTTCTGATCCCCCCAAAAAAACAAGTTCACACATTGCTCGGCACCCTTTGCTTCCTTGAAGACCCATGTTACTTCTGCAGTCGGAGGAAGGATTCTGGGTTTTGGAGACAGTTGGCCTCCGTCCCCGAACTGCCTGCAATGCCAGGGATTCAAGCGAGAATTCAGTCTCATGCTGCCGGGATCTTTCCCACTTCCATCGTTTTGGGAAGACTACGGCAGCGCAGAAACACAAGGTTTGCGAGTGGAAACGAAGCTGGACCAGTTCCCGCTCAATCAACGCTGGCCACATGCCAATCTGAATTGCTCCGATTGTCCCACCTTGCCGGATGCACAGAGGTTTGCACACGTTACGAAGGCGTGTCTGAAGCACGAAATACTGCATTCCCGGTGCTAACCAGGGTCCTCTCGTGCATTGCGTCTTCCATCTTGCCACGACGGATAAAGCCACCGCAGCCTTTGCTATCTGATGCTCATGTCCCACTGACAGCCCTGGCTTTCACAGTTTGTGAGATTTGACACCTGTGGGGCTAGAAAAGTGGGATCTGCAATGCAATGGTACTCGTGTTGTGCATGACGCTGAGGATAGCGGCTTCAATTTCCTATCATATTTCCCCAACCACGATACCCATGCAATCTCTGTGCAGATCGTTGCCGACGTCTGCGATCCAGTTCTCGGTTCCCTCAATAGAGACGATTTGTGGGATGATGCAACACCTGTGTGTTTGGACAAAAATATACCTCCTCAGAAGTTCCTGACACTGCAAAGCTTCCGGTCCAGAAATTCAATCACTGTGGCATGACCGGCAAATGGGACTTGACAAGCGCACGATTCCAATGCGATCACATATCAAACGAGCTCCAATGTGGAGGACTCTCACACAACTTGCCTGCCATCAACGGCACTCAGCGTATAAAACTTTGCATCGACCAGTGCCATCTCCGTGTGCTAATCACCATACTACCCCTCAGCACGCGGCAAGGCAAACTTAGCTGCGGCATCCACGTCCATACGCGACAATACAAAGCTTCAATCGACTCTTCCAAACTTCTGTATTCAAATAAAGGTGCTTGACTGTTTTATTCCAGATACATGTCCCTGAATACGAGATCAAGTACCCAATCATTTAATCCTTTTACAATCGCTCTGCAGAACTCCCTACTTCCAAGGATTCCCCTCAAACGTTCTACCTGCTCGAGCTTCCAAGAATGAACACTCACGATACACTTAAATTCTACATCTCCACACGTTGTCGTCTCGTCGATGGGGACTGCAAGATCCGCTTCACACGGACGGATGGCCGGCCAGTTTTCGCACGCCCATCTCGGACCGCGGAGCGCCGCCATGTTCCCACCAATCACAGCGACTGTTGCTACCGACGCTGCGCTCGGCTTCGAGGTCCGCTACAATCTACCTACCTGAACTGGGATCCTTCCCAGGTCTGTCCGAACCTCCAGTACCCGCCCACGGCTTTGTAAGTCGTCAAAGTGCGCCCGTCGCCCGTCGTAATCTGGAAAGACAGTGCTCCGCTCATCCTCGTTTTGCATGTCCACAGCGCGCCCCAGTTGCGCCACATGGGCACCCAATATCCGTTTCCTCCCCTGACCTTCACTGCCTTCAAATCGCCCGCCCCTCCCACGTTGTGAATCAGGATCATCAAGAAGTACGGGTTGCCTCCGATGGTGAACCGAATTCCGCCGCGCTTCGCACACCGGACCTTCCTGTAATACACCGGAGCCACTCCTCCCTCACGCCGTGCCAGCGTCAGGAAAGCAGGCATTGGCAAGTCGAAGTGAGGTCTCCAGTTGCACCAACCTCCGTGCGACCCTGGAGGGCACGAGTTTGTTGCGGTCACGGTGATGGTGCGAGAGTAGCTCCAGCACCAGTTGTGCACGGTTCGGGTTGGCGTCACCCACTTGCACCGCAACTGATAGCACCCGCCGCATGCCTTTCCCCCCTGGAACAGAGGATAACTCAACGCTGCGGTCATCGCCCCGTATCCCATCGCAAAGGTGTTCGGATACCCGCAGGCGCCTCCCTGCGTGCCCCCGCCATTAGCTGTTCCATAGTACGTGATGTGCGCCTCGTTCCACCCGTACGGCGCTCCCACCACGCAAGGCAGGACGCTCAGCGCCATCAAGGCGGCCATGCCAATGCAAGCTGCGACCTTCATGGTGGATGCAGCGCCCGGGGTCCTCATGACGACGTGTTAGAGCTGGTCTTAGCCGAGATGCGAAGCTGTGTCTGAGTGGGGACGAAGTCTACAGACTCGGTTTCTGTGGTGCGCTCATCAGGATGAGATGGTACATGAACTTGGTCCTGCAAGTGGAGGGATCGAAGGGAGCTCACGGCCTAATACATCAGATGCAGCGGGAATGTAAGGACTATCGTCTTCGGCGCTGCACTTATACCACCACCGCATTTCTCCTGGACGATGCGATTTCTCCTACGATTTCTGGCCAGTATTCGTAGAATAGTTCATCCATCTAACTATAACAAGTGCAGGTTCCGAAGCATTTGGCGGGCGCATACTGGTAAAAGCAAATTGTCTTCCCCCAGTTGCCAAGGCTGTCAGGCTTCGTCTGAACAGTGCATATTGAGCTCGGAGAAGCAGGCTGATTTCCAGCCAACCCGGCGCATTCGGCAAGTCACGTCACTCCTTGTATTAGAAACCCTGGTTGCATCCCCTCGTCACTTCGTGTCGCAGTAACTCTCTATTCAATCGACTGGCTCCGCCGTCGTTGGCCGTCGGATCGCAGCTGCTGCTCAGATGCAATCTCAACCGCCGATCGGATTTTTGGGAACGGAGGGGAGAACGTAGGGGAACCAGGGGGGCGGGCAGGTTGGAGGCCGGGCAGTTGGAGGGCGGTAGGGTGGGAACTCAGAACCCATTCCTCCCGTTGGCATGGGTGTTGAATTTTGTTCAGGGGCTACCTCACAATCCCACTTTGCAACCATCACTCTTGCTTTAAACCTTTTTTCTTTTCTTTTTTTCTTTTTTTTCTTTTTTTTTTCTCTCTCTCCTGTCATACACAACAGCACTCAATGTACATGATACTTTTGTTTCCAGGAAGAACTCTTGCAGCTCATAAATGTTTAAGGTAGTATTAGAATTTTTTATTAAATATATTATAATATATATTTATATACATATAGTGTAAAAAAATTAGAATTTTTTGAAAATGTATTTAAATTTTTTACATCACATTAGCATAAAACATAATGATCCAAAAAAAATAGAAAAAACCTTAAACATGGTTATTTAGATAATTTTTAGAACTATATAACATATATTATTTTAATATAAATAAATTTAAAATTTAAAAATAAAATAATAGGGTTTTAGTTTCATGACAAAAATATAGTTCAACTTTATAATGATAGTCTTAAAACTTCAATAATGTACAAAATACCTTGGTTTTGAGATATTGGATTCTATAAACATCCATCTTTTATTTTTTTTGTGGTATATCCTTTGTATTCATAGAATCCAATATGTATAATTAAAAAAAACTCTAAATTAATTTATTCATAAAAAAATGGTCTATATATATAATAAATTAACTTTTCATAAGAGCTATTAGTCTTGAAAACAATACAATAACAAAACCTTGTTATCAAAATGAATTAATGTTGATTTTTGCAATAGGCATCTACATTGACCATTTGTCAAGGACAAGAACTCGATGAAAAAACAATTCAGACAAGTGAGCCTTCACTCAAAGAGAGGTAACAAAATATATATAAACAAGTATATATATTAAAAGAGGAACTGGAATGGCTATTGCCAAAAGACAAAAAAGCTAGAGACCCTTGAAACTAGACTAGAAGCAAGAAAGGAGTTGACAAGAGTGAAGAAGCCTTCACTCTTGTCTCTATATATACTATCTAACTAGGGGCTACGTGGCGACGTTCTATAGGACCTCTAATATGTGTTGACTTTGTAGGACACATGCCTTGACTTACAAGGCAAGTTTTTCTACGTGTAGGCCACATAGTTAGCTTGATCTTCAAGCTAACAACATGTGTGGCACATGGCCAACTTGTTGACCACGTTCCTAATCCAAAAATTCAATTAAAGACATCTATGAAATCAAAGCAGCGTCTAGGAAGTTTTTAGGAAGCTTCCATATTAAATATTATAGAATTAACTTACTTTTATCTACTTTTACTTACTTCTACCTATTTCTATCTGTAATTACTAGCTTACATGATTATGGCCATGACATTACCCCCCCTTCTAGGGACGAGTTCCACAAGGAGCGGTCATCATATGTTGAGGAAATCTATGATGCGACGAATTGTATTCGCCACATACTCTGATCTCTGTTCTCTTCGAAGATGATTGATAGGGCCTCTCAATCATCGGTAGTGTCCCATACCAGGGCGGGAAGACCACCCAGTTCTTTGATCATTGTTGAGGCCTTCGTAACTTCCTTCGAATAGAATATTTGGAACACCATCAGGAGTTGTTCCTACCTCTAGCAAAATCACCAAACATCGGGAGTCCCTTTCCAAATCATGATACCAAACGCGTTGTATCTCACCATCTATTCGAGGAAGAACATGTCATTCTTGAAGATCTTCATCTCGATTGTGTCGTCTTGAAGGTTGTGACAATCGTAATGTCTCGTCCGGTAGGTCAGCAAATGAAGGCTCTTGAGTTGAATCCGCTGGTTGTTGGTTCTCCATCTCCTAAGCGCCACTACTACAACGAAGCTACGAACAAGAATTGAAAGTAGAATGTTATCTTGCCTAGATGTTGTTTCTTTTTATAAAGAAGGTTTTCATCTTGATTTTGATGGATGTCATCGATGAAAAGCCTCCACCGCCTTTGCTGCATTTGTAAGATTCTTTATTGGCTCCCATGTGCGTTCACTAATATCATATCTGTGCCAATGGATAAGATATTCTAATTTATTTCGGCGCCGCCTTGAATCTAAGATTTCTTCTACTTCAAACTCTTCATTATTGTCCACTTCTATAGGATGAGGTGGAGCTTGTCGTCTTCTTGGTATGTCCACTGTCTTGTATGGTTCAAGAAGAGACACGTGGAATACTTGATGGATTTTCATTGACTCTGGTAGATGTAAACGATATGCAACTGGATTGATTTGTACAGGAATAGAAAATGGTCCTAGCCTTCGATAGTCCAACTTGTTACAAGGACGAGTGGTCTTGATATTGTGACGAAGTAGCCGTACCTTATCACCCAAGATGAATGATGGTTGTTCCTTTCGATAGACATCCGCATTGGCCTTTTGTTGTTCTTGAGCCTCTTTTAACTTCACCTTCATCGTTGCATGTAGCTCTGATAAATGAATTGCCAAATCTTTCGCAGTAGGATTATCAACTTTTGAAAAGTCAAAAGTATCAAGTCATGGATGATAATCATAATTAGTAAAGAAAGATGTTTGTTTTGTAGAAGAGTGTACCGTGTTATTGTAAGCAAACTCTGCCAATGGCAAAAGAGTTGTCCAATCATCTTGTTGGTAATTAATGGTACATCTTAAATATTACTCCAAAACTTGATTAACACGCTCCGTTTGTCCATCAGTTTGAGGATGGAATGCCGAAGATAGTTTTATATCTACTTTAAGAATCTTGAAAAGAGTTCGCCAAAATCTTAATACAAATTGAGTTCCCCTATCTGATATAATATCCTTGGGTAATCCATGATAGCGATAGATATTATTAAGAAAGAGCTTAGCTGTTTCTTCACCTGTGATAGATTTTGTACATGGTACAAAATGTGCCATCTTGGTAAAACGATCTACTATCACGAATATAGAGTCATAAGAACCTGAGATTGGAAGATCCGTGATGAAGTCCATAGAAATAGAAGACTATGGTTGTTGTGGAATGGGTAATGGCTGAAGAAGTCCAAAAGGTCGATTACGAGGAATTTTCGATCTTGAGCAAACTTCACATGATTGTACAAAATCTTTAACTGCCTTCCACATTTGAGGCCACCAAAAATCCCTAGATATTAGCTCCAAAGTCTTATTATATCCAAAATGTCCTGCTGCTGGGAAGTCGTGACGAGCTTGAAGAATACGTAAACGTGCTTCTCCTTCTAGAACATATAGGCATCCTTCGAAATAGAGTAGGTTGTTCTTGAATTCAAATTTAGATGGATCATGAGATTTAGAAGAATTGTTCTTGATATCATGAACAAGAGGGTGTGAAGACATACTTAACTGGACTTGCTTAAAGAAAGTTAAATCAACAGTCAATGTTGATTTTATTGCCTGAAGATAAAATTATTTCAGCTTCAAGAGAACCGTTCTTTGTTGCTCAAAAGCTACATCTCCTTCTTTTGGTGCAAGATAAGAACGTCTAAACAAGGCATCGGATAAACCTTGTTGTTTTCCTAGCCGATAAGTGATGATGAACTCAAATTTTGATAAAGACATGCTCCAACGAGCTTGGCGACGATTTAATACGCGGGCTGACATAAAATATTTGAGGTTCTTATGATCCGTATACACGGTGATTGGACTAGAAGCGCCTTCTAGATAATGACGCCATTTTTGAAAAGAATCCATAATTGCAAGAAGTTCTTTGTCGTGGATCTCATAATTGATTTCTGCTGCTAAGAATTTTCTTGAATGAAAGGCTACTGGATGAAGTTTGTCATCTGTTCCCATTTGTGATAAAACTGCACCTAGAGCAAAGTCTGATGCATCTGTTTCCATAAAGAATGCTTTGGAAAAATCAACATGATACAAGATTGGTGCAGAAACAAACGTTGTCTTTAAAGATTCAAAAGCAACTTCCGCTTCTTGATTCCATTGGAGTTTGTCTTTACAAGTCAAACGTGTAAGTGGAGCTGCAACTCGAGAGAAGTCTTTGATGAAGATCCGATAGTAGTTGGCAAA
The DNA here is from genome assembly GCF_059467195.1 of Physcomitrium patens. Lineage (NCBI taxonomy): Eukaryota > Viridiplantae > Streptophyta > Bryopsida > Funariales > Funariaceae > Physcomitrium > Physcomitrium patens. The sequence continues at coordinate 12,605,856 of NC_143423.1, read as the reverse complement.
TCCCAAAAAACATTGGACATCTCTTACCGTTTTTGGGATCTTCCAGTCTATAATAGTTTGAACTTTCTTAGGATCCATCATAAGTCCATCATTCGAAATGATGTAACCTAAGAAATCAACTTGAGTAGTGTGGAATACACACTTTTCTATCTTGGCATAGAGTCCTGCATCTCTTAATTTTTGTAACACACGACGAACATGAAGTTCATATTTTTTTGGATTCTTAGAATAGATCAAGATGTCGTCTAGATAACATACCACAAAATCGTCCAAAAACTCTCAAAAAACATCATTCATTAGATGTTGAAAAGCTGCTGGTGCATTTGTAAGTCCAAAAGACATGACATTGTATTCAAAATGTCCATACCTAGTTCGAAACGCAGTCTTCCATTCATCATCTTCTTTGATGCGTACTAGATTGTATGCTCCCCGAAGATCTATTTTTGTATAGATCTTAGCTTGATTCAGCTGATCAAGAAGTTCGGATATTAAAGGTAGTGGATACCTGTTTTTGATGGTAATCTTGTTGAGTCCTCGATAATCAACACACATTCGCAATGATCTATCTTTATTCTTCACAAATAGAATTGGAGCTCCTGCCGGAGATTTAGAATGTCGTATGAAATTCTTGGCTAGATTTTCTTCAATATACTCCTTGAGTTCAGCCAACTCATTTTGTGATAAACTATAGATTGGTCCGAATGGCGGTTGTGCTCCTTCTTGAAGGTCAATTGAGCAATCATAGGGACGATGTTCTGGGAGTGTATCCGCATTCTTTTTTTCGAATACATCTTGAAATTCTTGATATTGGCTTGGAATGCGACTTGAAGTCTTTTCACCAGTAGAAACGGGTGTAGTATAAATAATGTATGGTGATTCTTTCATAGCAGCATGCAAGAAAGCTTTTGCACCTATAAATACGGGTTTAATTGAATTGGACTTATGACTCTCTACTTGCTTAACTACACTATTAGTTATACTTTCAGACAAAGTGAGAGTTCGGGAAATCCAGTCTATTTGAGGGTTGTATTTTTATAACCACGATAAACCTAAAATGATTGGATTAGAGGGAGATCTAATGATATTAAATACTACAAAACTATTATGACCATTGATTATTACTTCTATAGAAGGGGTTTCGTGAGTAATATCTCCAGAAGACAATGGACGACTATCTATGACTTCTATATGAAAAGGTTTAGTTTTCTTTACTAAAGATATGCTATGTCTTTTAGTGAATTCTTCATCTAAAAAATACGCTGAGGCTCCTGAATCTAACAAGGCAGAGACTTTGTAATGTTTAGGTCCTAAAATAACATTTAATGTAAAACAAGGAGAGGGCTCTGAAGAGAGAATAGGACCTTTACTAGATGTTGTGCAAGGTTCCAGCCGCACGGTCCCTATTGTAGCTGGACAAACTCGTTTTCTGACATATTATCTTCTTTGACAGCCATACTCCTCATTTTGTGATTGCGTCATTTTTGTGGTAGGGACATAGTCCTTAGACCTTTCTAGAGACAAGTTTCTAGAACCTTCTACAAAGAAGTCTGTAAAAACTTCTAGAAGATTCCTTGAATATTTTCTTAGAATATTCTTCAAAGATTCCCTAAAGATTCTTTGAAGATTCCCTTAAGATTCGCTTAGAAGGCTCTAGAAGATTTTTAGAATATTCTAGTTGATTCTAGGAAGTTACTTGAGAAGCTTCTTAGCTCTTGGGTAGTTGCTCGAGATGCTTCATAGTTCTTGGGAAGCTTCTTGATGCGCTTCCTTAGAACCATAGGCCAGTAGTATATATAGGAGTCGAGGCTGAAGAGTTCTTCAGTCTCGACAATGCATCTCTTGAAGCTCTAGCTCAATTCTCCTAGCATTACTCTTGTACTCATCTGATAATCTAGTTCTTGTGATTTCTTCTTGAACTTCTTGTTTAGATTTCTTGTTTGTATTTTTGGTCCGTGACAGTTTGTCAAGACTACCTTTATCTTAATATCAGAGCTGAATCCTTCTTGTTTGAGAGCGGATTACTCCTCTTCTTGAAGGTATTCTAGCGCTTTCGGGGTTGCGGATTACCTTCCTCTAAACTGATATTTTCTCAATCACAATATCAGAGCTTAGTTCTTTGAGGCAGAGAGTAGACAACCCCTTTCATTGAAGATACTTGAGCGTTCTAAGGGTTGCAGATTATCCTCTCTTGAACTGATATTAATTCCTTCTTTTTGTTTAGCATAGCTAGTAGAAAAGACTGTTAACATCGATTTCAGAGCTTTGCCTTTTTGATAGAGTGCGGATTACCCCTCTTCTCGAAAGCATTGAGGCATTTTTAGAGGTTGCGGATTACCCTCCTCTAAAACTGAAATCGTTTAGTGTTTTTTTTTCTTTTCTCTTCTCCGAGTAGATTTTAGTGACAGGTAGTGCTACAATTTTTTCCAAGAGACTTAGCAATTTCTTCTTCTCTCAAAATTTTAATCCATCTATTCTCTAAATATGGAAGTAGGCCAGGTCATAGACAGTGCATCTCCACAAGTAGACAATAGAGTGGCAACTCTTGCAGATCTTCAAGCTCTTATGAATAGTGTACGAAAGGAGATTGTATTTCTTTGCAATCCAAGTAAAGAACCTCAAATTGATCTAGTGACCGAAGAAGCTAGACGTGAAATTCATAGCCTACAACAAGAGATTATTCGACTGAGAGAAGCAAGACATGTGTCACATACGACCCCTATAGATACTTCAAGGATTAGTACGAAAGAACCAAAAGCGAGTATGCCAGACAAGTTTGACGGAACAAGAGCCAACTTCTGAGGTTTTGTGCAACAAGTACGGCTTTACCTACGCCTATACCCTTCTCGTTATCCGAATGGATTTACCCAGGTTGCTTTCATAGGTACTCTTCTATCAGGAAATGCTCGCTCTTGGTTTGCTCCACTATTGGAGAAGGATTCTCCAATATTGTACGACCTAGAGGCTTTCATAGAAAGACTTACTGCTGCGTTTGGAGATAGCGATCGAGAAAGAGTGGCTAAAAGAAAGATACAAAATCTGCGACAAGGATCACGTTCTGCTGCAATCTATGCTGCAGAATTTCAACAGCTTACATGTGATCTTGATTGGAATGATAAGGCATTCATGACACGATTTCGATATGGACTGAGAGATGATGTCAAGAACTTATTGATCACCATGCCTAAGGCGGATACTTTAGAAGAACTTATATCTCAGGCAATTATTTGTGACAACCGCCTCTTTGAATTACGACAAGAAAGACGATCAGGCTGGAGAAATGATGGAGCATTTTCTACATTTTCAAAAGGTCCAGAGAATCACTCCACAGATCTTGAACCCATGCAAATTGATGCGGTACGTTTCAAACCCCTCACAGTTGAGGAAAGGAAGCGACGGTTTGAACAAAATTTGTGTTTATATTGCGGAGAAGCGGGCCATAAAGGTGTAGATTGTCGGAAGAAACAGAAGCCTCAAACAACAAGACTCAGGAGTACAAACATGCAGGAAAACAAGGACGTCCAGCCACAATAGGGACCGTGCGGCTGGACATCTCTACTTCCAAAATTAATCAAGGTCCCTTTCTCTCAGCTCAACCTTCAGATTGTTTTATGGTACCTTTACATCTGGGTATTCAAGAACTACAAGTTGATGCTTTATTAGACTCGGATGCATCCACTTGCTTTATAGATGAAGAGTTTGCCAAGCTTCACAATATTTCTCTTGTAAAGAAACTTAAGCCTGTCCATGTAGAAGTCATAGACGGACGACCATTGTCTTCGGGCAATGTTATCCATGAAACTAAACCATTGAAGGTACATCTTGAAAACCATGAGAGCAATATTGTGTTTAATGTTATCAAGACCCCTTCATGTCTTATCATTTTGGGACTATCTTGGCTTGATAGATATAATCCATTGATAGATTGGAAGTTGCGAAAAGTGACATTTCCAACAAACTCCTTGAAGGTGGAATCTGCCAAGACAATGTCTAGAAACAAATCCTTGTTTATAGGTGCAAGGGCTTTCATGAAGGAAGCCAAGCAAAATATACCTCTTGTCATCTTCGCAACTCCGACTCAAGAAGATGCAACTCCGACTTTGGTTATTCCAAAGCAGTATGAAGAATTCAAAGATGTCTTTGAAAAGAAGAATGCTGATATGCTGCCAGAGCATCGACCCTATGACTGTGCCATTGAATTGCAAGAAGGAGCAATACCACCTTTTGGACCAATCTACAATTTGTCGCAGACGGAGTTGACTGAGTTGCGGAAGTATATTGACGAGAATCTAGCCAAGAACTTCATCCGTCATTCAAAGTCGCCAGCTGGGGCACCAATCTTATTTGTGAAGAAGAAAGATGGCTCACTACGGATGTGCGTGGACTATCGAGGTCTCAACAAGGTGACAAAAAAGAATCGCTACCCACTGCCTTTGATCTCTGGTCTTCTAGAACAACTTGGGCGTGCAAGGATTTTTATAAAGATTGACCTAAGGGGAGCTTACAACCTTGTGCGAATCAAGGAAGGAGATGAATGGAAGATAGCTTTTCGAACAAGGTATGGCCATTTTGAATACAATGTCATGCCATTTGGTCTTACTAATGCTCCAGCGGTCTTTCAACACATGATGAATGACATCTTTCGAGAGCATCTAGACGATTTTGTTGTCATCTATCTAGATGATATTTTGATATTTTCTAAGAACGAGGAAGAACATGAGAAGCACGTTCGTCTAGTACTCAAAAAACTACGGGAGCGAGGACTCTATGCCAAATTGGAGAAGTGCTTATTTCACTAAACTGAGATGGAGTTTTTGGGATTTATCGCGACTACGGAAGGCTTGAAGATGGATCCAAAGAAGGTGGAAGCAATCATGTCTTGGGAAGTTCCGAAGACGGTTAGGGACGTACAATGTCTTCTTGGATTTGCTAACTACTATCGGATCTTCATCAAGAATTATTCTAAACTTGCTGCCTCCCTTACTTGGTTAACGTGCAAGGACAAGCTCGAATGGGGACCTATCGCAGAAAAAGCATTCCAAGATTTGAAGATGGTATTTACTATAGCTCCAATCTTGGTACATCCGGACTTTACAAAGGCCTTTTATTTGAAGACAGATGCTTCGGATTTTGCTTTGGGAGCTGTACTTTCACAAATGGGCGTAGATGAGAAGCTCCATCCAGTTGCGTTCTATTCTCGAAAATTCTCTGCTGCTGAGATCAATTATGAGATCCACGATAAGGAACTCCTTGCTATAGTAGATTCTTTCCAAGAGTGGCACCACTTTCTCGAAGGAACTACACATCCAATGACCGTATATACAGATCACAAGAATTTGGAGTATTTTATGTCGGCTCGGGTTTTGAATCGGCGTCAAGCTTGGTGGAGTATGTCGCTATCCAGGTTCGACTTTGTTATTACTTATCGGCTTGGGAAGCAACAAGGGTTGTCCGATGCATTATCAAGGAGATCATATCTCGTGCCAAAGGCTGGAGATGCAGCATTTGATCAACAGTGCACGACATTGTTGAAGCCAGAGAAATTTCGGCTCAACGCAGCTATTGTACCAATTGATGCTGACTTCCTCGACCAGGTACGAGCCGCAACCATTAAAGATTCTCTAGCCCTTGATATCAAGCAACATGCTAGTGATGATAAATTCAAGATGGAAGGAGATCTAGTATATTTCGAAGAGCGGTTGTATATCCCAAAAGGGCCAACACGACTCCGAGTTCTTCAATCTCGTCATGACTTTCCAGCTGCGGGACATTTTGGATTCAATAAGACCTTGGAACTTATTTCTCGCGATTTCTGGTGGCCTCAAATGTGGAAGGATGTGAAAGATTTTGTTGTATCTTGTGACATTTGTTCAAGATCCAAAAACCCTCGACATCGGCCTTATGGACTTCTACAGCCATTGCCTATTCCGCGCCGACCATGGTCTTCGGTTTCCATGGACTTTATTACGGATCTACCACCATCGAATCCATTTGACAGCATTTTTGTTGTCATAGATCGACTTACAAAGATGGCACATTTTGTCCCTTGCAAGAAGACATCGTCAAGCGAAGACACAGCAAGACTCTTTCTTGATAATGTGTATCGATATCATGGTCTACCAGATGATATCGTATCGGATCGAGGAACCCAGTTTGTGTCAAAGTTTTGGAAATCTCTTTTTGAAATATTGAAGGTGGATATCACGCTTTCTTCGGCATTTCATCCTCAAACGGACGGCCAAACAGAACGGGTGAATCAAGTTTTAGAGCAATATTTACATTGCACCATCAACTATCAACAAGATGATTGGGCCGCATATCTACCGCTAGCCGAGTTCGCATATAACAACACCCTTCATGCGTCAACTCAACAAACGCCATTCTTTTCCAATTATGGACACCATCCGAAGCTTGACTTATGGAGTTCGTCAACGATTAACAATCCGGCAGCTGAAGGATTGGTGAAGGAGCTTTCGCAGCTTCAAACTACATTGAAGCTTCAATTGCAAACTGCCCAAGAATCTTACAAGGCGTCCGCGGATAAATTTCGGAATCAGGCACCTAAATTCACGATTGGAGACAAAGTTTGGCTGCTTCGACGAAATATTAAGACCAAGCGGCCATGTGACAAATTGGACTATCGGAGATTGGGACCATTTGTTATCCAGAAGCAGATCAATCCTGTAGCGTATCGTCTGGAGTTACCAGCTACTATGAAGGTACATCCTGTCTTTCATGTTTCTTTGTTGGAGCCTTATCGAGAATCGTCTTTTCCTAGAAGAGTACAATGTCTACCACCTAGCATAGAAATAGAGAACCATGAAGAATACGAGGTGGAAAAGGTCCTGGATTCACAGCAAAGACGGGGTAAATTAGAATACTTTGTGCATTGGAGCGGTTACGATATTAATGAACGAACATGAGAGCCGGCCGAAAATCTCACGAATGCGCCGCAAAAAGTACAGGAGTTTCATCGATGATATCCTGAGAAACCCAAGCCGGTTCAATGATAGCTTCTTACTGAAGCTTGCTCATCCAGAAAACAGAAAAGAGGAGAGAGCACCACCAAAATCCATAGTTGATGTAGTCATTCTCTCCAAGATAGCGTAGAACTTTGTTAGTAGCCCAAATTTGTTCTTATTGTTTTAGCCTTTGAATATGGATAGCCAAGATACTACACTTGTCATGTCATCTCAAGCAACTAGCTCACGAAGACGACCGCGAGATGAAGAACCGCCTGCACCACGACGACGTCGAAGGATTCCGAGCAACAGATCGCTGGTGATTGTATTTGAGGTCGAGCCTGCCTACAATGGTCAACCAGAAGGAATGTTTGCAGGACAATTTCACAATGAAGACACGGAGGTTCATGCTTGGTCAGAAGTTGAAGGCGTGGGCCACGACCGTTAGCTTCAAGGACCATTGAATCACTTGCTTCGTGAACAACAATTGGAGTTCATAGCAGAGGTTATGCGACAGATCTTCATTTTCTTGCGTTGGTATTGACTGACGATAACATTGCTTCTCGGAGACCTCGAAGCTAAAGGAGGAGGTGATGTTAGGGACATAGTCCTTAGACCTTTCTAGAGACAAGTTTCTAGAACCTTCTAGAAAGAAGTCTCTAGAAACTTCCAGAAGATTCTTTGAATATTCTCTTAGAATATTCTTCAAAGATTCTCTAAAGATTCTCTGAAGATTCCCTAAAGATTCCTTTAGAAGGCTCTAGAAGATTCTTAGAATATTCTAGTAGATTCTAGGAAGTTACTTGAGAAGCTTCCTAGCTCTTGGGTAGTTGCTCGAGAAGCTTCATAGTTCTTGGGAAGCTTCTTGATGCGCTTCCTTAGAACCATAGGCCAGTAGTATATATAGGAGTCGAGGCTGAAGGGTTCTTCAGTCTCGACAACACATCTCTTGGAGTTCTAGCTCACCTTTCTGGTGTTGTTCTTGTACTCATCTGTTTAATCTAGTTCTGCCACTTCTTCTTGAACTTCTTGTTAGATTTAAAGTTTGTATTTTGTGTCGATGACATGCTATGGACAATGTTGTGCAGTGTGCTTTGATGGTCCACAAAATAAACATAATCTTTCTTGACGACGACGAGTCTTTTCTTGCTCAGTAAGAGGTTTGAAATGTACTGCATCAATTTGCATATCCTCTACTTCCGAATGTATGTGTTGAAGAGGTGTTGGTGTTGCCATTGAATTATAGTAACGTTGAGGTCCACTTGTACGGTTCTCAGATCAGAATTCAAAAAGATGATTGTCGCACTTCACAACAAATTCAATTGCTTGACTCAATGTTTGAGGATCAGGTAAGTTGAGCATTAATTTTTTTACCTCATATTGTAATCCGTAGAGAAATTGGCTAATAAGTGCAGCATCATCCTACTTGATATCCGTTGCAAGTTGTCCAAAATGTGAAGCATATAACGTTACTGATCGATTGCCTTGTCGTAAAATACGGATCTTATTGGTTGCAACACGAATTGCATCATGTTCTCTATACATGGATCGGAACTCCGCCAAAAAAGCCTCTAGATTATCGAATATTGGATCTCGTCGTTCAAGAAAAGATGATAACCACGATAGTGCCGAACTTGAAAGAAGCGTACCAATGAATCTAACTTGTGATCCTGGAGTTAGATAGCTTTGGGGTTGTAGTTCAACCACAAGTTGCACTTGATTGATAAATCCTCAAAACTTGGATCTGGTGCCATCAAACTTCTCGGGTAGGACAATTCTTGGTTCTCTAACATTTGAAGGGCGTTCCACCATAGGAGAAAGGACATGGTTTGGTACAGATGTTGAAGCAGCTCCAACCATTTCTATATCTTCACTTCCTGCCAATCTTGTTGCTCCTTGTGGTGGTAAATTGAGTTGATGCATCGCAAGCATTAACTCCCTCAATTGCTCTTGCATTTGTACCATTGCACTCTTCAATTCAAAAAGTTCTGCCATGATAATACTTAGAAGAGAGGAGATGTCTAATATCGCTCAAGACAAATAGAAGAGAGGACTTGCGGACAAAGAAAATACTAAGGACAATATCAGTTTAAAAGAGGGTAATCCGCAACTTCTAATACGCTTATATCTTATCAAGAATAAGGGGTAATCTACTCTTAATCAAGATTAGACAAAGCTCTGATATTGTAGGTGTACTCTTGTCAATCTGTCAAGGACAAGAACTTGATGAAAAAACAATTCAGACAAGTGAGCCTTCACTCAAAGAGAGGTAACAAAATATATATAAACAAGTATATATATTAAAAGAGGAACTGGAATGGCTATTGCCAAAAGACAAAAAAGCTAGAGACCCTTGAAACTAGACTAGAAGCAAGAAAGGAGTTGACAAGAGTGAAGAAGCCTTCACTCTTGTCTCTATATATACTATCTAACTAGGGGCTACGTGGCGACGTTCTATAGGACCTCTAATATGTATTGATTTTGTAGGACACATGCCTTGACTTACAAGGCAAGTTTTTCTACGTGTGGGCCACATAGTTAGGTTGATCTTCAAGCTAACAACATGTGTGGCACATGGCCAACTTGTTGACCACGTTTCTAATCCAAAAAGTCAATTAAAGACACCTATGAAGTCAAAGTAGCATCTAAGAAGTTTCTAGGAAGCTTCCATATTAAATATTATAGAATTAACTTACTTTTATCTACTTTTACTTACTTCTACCTATTTCTATATGTAATTACTAGCTTACATGATTATGGTCGTGACACCATTTGTTGTTCTTGAGTTTTTTTTTAATTGTATCTTTTGTCATAGACATACATAATTATTTAAATATGAAGTATCAGGTAGTAGATAAATGAAGATAAATTTAGTAATATCTTGTGGAAAAACTTCTTAGAAGCTAAATTGTCACAAAATTTATTTTTACACGTATTTGTAATTAATTGATAGATTCAAAACTTAGCCAACAAATTGATTATGGATCATATATGTTGGCAACTTATGATAGAAGTTGGATGTATGGCACGCAAGTAGAAAACTTATCTTACGAGTTTGATACATGTCTTAAAAGTTTGTCATATGTTGGTGGTTCTATAAAACATTGCCATGTAGCTCTTAATTAGATAATATATATGGAGGTAAAAGTGAATCCTTCTTCACTCTTATGAATACCGTTTTTGTACCTAATCTTATTTCAAAAGCCTTTAGTCTTTTTATCTTTGGCAATAATTATTCTAATTCTAATATTATACTAATTTTTAATAAATATCTACTCTTTTTTAGTGACATAAGAATATATTGAGGATTTTATTGTTTGTGATTCATGTCCTTGACAATTTGATAAGATTACCAATTCATTGTTCTTATTTTATTTTAAAAATAAGTAAATTATTCCATTAATTTTATTGTGCTTTAAAGGTTGTAGTCTATCCATCTTTAAACTATTATTGGTTTGTCTTCTAAAATTATATCTTATCTTAAAGAAATTGGATTATCTCTCTTTGTAAAAAAATTTTATTTGGTATTAGAGTCATAAATTTCCATCATTTAATTTAATTTATAGATTTATTAATATTATTTGTTATATATATATAAATATATATATATATATAAATATATATATATATATAAATATATATATATATATAAATATATATATATATATAAATATATATATATAAATATATATATATATATAAATATATATATATAAATATATATATATATATATATATTTTGTAGAATTACATATGGATTTGTAACTATTATAATTTTTTATTAGCTTGTCAATATTTTTAAGGTAGAAATTTTATGTATTATTAACATCAATGATGGAGGTACTATTCCTACACCTAAACAAGAAGTTAACTATGAAGTGTTACAAACATATAACTGAAGAAGGTTCGAGAAGGTTCTATGAGATACTTGAAGATTGTAAGAAGGTTCTTGTAGATCCTAAAATATTCTAAATGGTTCCAGTAGGTGCTAAGAAGATTCCAAAAGATTCTAAAAGATTCTAAAAAAGTTCTAAAAGGTCATAAGAGATCTTGGAAGGTTTTAGGATGCTTTAGATGATTTAAGAAGTTGTCGAAGAAGGATCTTAGGTTTGCTTTGTTTTCAAGCCTCATAGAAACTTCTTAAGAAGCTCTTTGGACCTAGTATATATTAGAGTTGAGGCTGAGGAGATTTTCAATCTTGACAACTCACTTTTTGTGGTCTAGCCAAGACCTTCTTACCTTATATGCAATTATTGTTCTATTGTCAAGCTTATTCTTTTTTTTGGTCTTAAATCCTTGTCTTATATACAATCTTTCATAGTTTGTCAAAATTGCCATAAAATAATATTAAAAGCTTGATCTTTCTTCACAGAGAATGGATCACTTCTTTTTTTATAAATACTATAGCATTCTAAAGAGTACAGATTATCCTCTCTTAGATTAATATTATTCTTTTCTTAATATTCTTTTGTTTTTTTTTCTTTATATTATAGATCATTTTTTTTTTTTTTCTTTGAATGCATATATCTTTTTGATTTTTTATGGTAGAAGGTGGAAAATTCAATATGACAAACTCCAAAGAGATCAAATTAGATTCTGTTATTAATGTTCTTGAAGCATTGAGGATCAAGACAAAGACTTTATCAAAGTAGAATAGATAACTATATATGACCATATATAATGGTCAAGGAGCAGAAGTGCCTCAACTACCACATCAAATAATAATAGAAGTTCCAAATTCTCAAATGACTATATTTGCTTCAACAAACATAGAAGGTACATCCACTCAAGGTAATGATTTAATAACAATAATAGCAAAAGAATCAAGGATCAGCCTTTCAAAAAAGTTTGATGGCACTTGCTCAAAATTTTGTAGCTTTGTAAATCAAGTACGACTAATCACCTTGCTTCTACTTCAATGATATTCTACTAAAGCATCTTGTATTGATTTGGTTGGAATCTTGTTCTCAAGTCAAGCTTTATCTTGGTTTGTTCCATTATTTGAAAAGAATTTCCTTATATTGCACAATTTTGAAGCATTTTTGGTAGCATTTACGGAAGCATTTTTTGAACATGATAAGGTTTGTTCTTCAATAACTAAATTTGAATTCTTTAACAAAGAATGTGTTCTGCATCAACATATGCTTCAGATTTTTGACAATTAACATGTGATATAAATTGGGTAGAAGATGTGTTGATGAGCCAATTTCATTGGAAATTAAGAGACAATGTCAAGAACTTATTGTTGTTTATGCTAGATTCTCAAACACTTAATGAAGCCATTAGTCAAGCCATGAAGTGTAATAACCATTTATTTCAACAATGACAAGATAAATGTTCTTCAATTACATCACATGTATATACTAATTATTCTGCAACTTCTTTACCATCCAATTCTAATGAGCATTTCGAAACAAAAGATATGTAGATTGATGCGGCTTGCTTCAAACTTCTTTCTGAGCTAGAAAATAAACATCAAAGGGAACTTGATCTATACTTATATTATGGAAAACTTAGCCATAAGGTTGATAATTATTCAGAGAAATGCCAACATACATATTGAATGAGGAGTATGGCTACATCATTAAAAGCTTTGTAGGTAAACAATGGTGTCCAACCATAGTTAAAACCTTGATACAAATTATGGTCCATAATTCAGCATAATATTATTTGGCAATCGAAGATAATAATAGATATTACCAATAAAGAGTCTTGTCATATCTTCACTAGTAATTGACTTCTTACAAGGTATATAATATGTCATCTTGGTCAATCGATCAACAACTATAAAGATAGTGGCAAATAAACTAGATGGTGGAAGATTTGTAATGAAATCCATAGATATAGAAGACCATGATTGTCTTAGAATAAGAAGGAGTTGAAGTAGTTCATATGGCCGATGTTGAGGATTCTTTGACCTTAAACAAATATCACATAATAGTATGAATTCCTTAATATCCTTCTATATTTTAGGCCACCAAAAGTCTCTAGATAGAAGTCCCAAGGTCTTATTAAATTCAAAATATCTGGATGGAAGGGAGTCATGGCATATTTGAAGAACGCGGAGGTGAGTTGGCTCTTCAAGGATGAACAATCATTATTCAAAGAACAAGGAGTTGTCTTCAATTTTGAATTTAGAAGACTCTTTAAGAAGATTGTTGGCAAGATGCTTGATATTAAGAACAAGAGGATTTGTAGTTGAAGCTTTATAAATCTGATGAAGAAATGATAAATCTACAAGCATTGAAATATTGATAGCTCAAAGATGAAATTATTCAAGCTTTAACGAGGTTGTCCATTATTAATCATATACTGCCTTACTTTCTTTTGGTTTAAGGTGCGAATATCTTGATAATGCATCTAATAAATTTTATTGGCTTTCAGGTTGATACGTGATGCAAAAGTCAAATCATGATAAAGATATAATCTAGCATACTTGGCAACAGTTCAAAACTTAGATTGACATAAAATATTCAAGATTCTTATGATCTCTATATACAGTTACCTAATGAAAGGTGCCTTCAAGAAAGTCGTGCCATTCTTGAAAAGAATCCATGATGGCAAACAATTCTTTATTGTAGATTTCGTAATTGATTTCTGCTAGTGAAAATTTTCTAGAATGAAATACAATTGAATGAAGTTTGTCATCTTCTCTATATTTTGACAAGACTACTTTCAATGCAAAGTTTGGTCTCTATAAAGTAGGGCTTGTTGAAATCTAGATGTATGAAAATTGGAGCTATTATAAAAGCATCTTTTAAACTTTGAAAAACTTTATCTACTTCACGGCCCTAATTCAATTTGTACTTGTATATCAACTGTGTAGGTGGAGCAACAATCTCAGAGTAATTCCTAACAAAAATCTTATAGAAGTTTGCAAATTTAAGAAAACATTGGACATCACGTATAATTTTTGGCTTTGTTCAATCGATAATTGTTTGTATCTTCTTTAGATCTATAAAAAGGCCTTTATTGAAAATAATATATCCAAAAAATTCAACTTGAGGTGCATGAAATACACACTTTTCCAGTTTTGCATATAGCCCAGTACTTCATACCTTTTCAACTCAAGGCACACATATTTTTTGTCGTTTTTTGAATGTTTGGAAAAGATTAGAATATGATCCAAAGAGATCACAACAAATTCATCAAGATGCTCACAAAATATGTCATTCATTTAGTATTGGAAAATAGATGATATATTAATAAGTCCAAAATACATGATATTCTATTCAAAATCTCCATACCTAATGCAAAATATTGTCTTCCATTCAACTGTCAAGGACAAAAACTTAATAAAAATAAATAAATGAGTGAAACTTCTCTCAAAGAAAGATGACAAAATAGAAATAATTCAATATGAATATTAAAAAAAAAAAACTGGAATGGCTATAGCCAAAAGACAAGAAATCAAGAGATCCTTGAAACTAGACTAGAAGCAAAAAAGAAGTTGACAAGAGTAAAGAGGGCTTCATTCTAGTCTCTATGTATACTATCTAACTAGGTACTATGTCGCAATGTTCTATAGGACCTCCAATATGTGTTGCCTTTGTAAGATACATGCTTTGACTTACAAGATAAGTTTTACTATGAGTGGGCAATATAATTTGCTTAGTCTTCAAGCTAACAACATGTTGTCACGGACCAAAAATACAAACAAGAAATCTAAACAAGAAGTTCAAGAAGAAGTGGCAGAACTAGATTAAACAGATGAGAACAAGAACAACACCAGAAAGGTGAGCTAGAACTCCAAGAGATGTGTTGTCGAGACTGAAGAACCCTTCAGCCTCGACTCCTATATATACTACTGGCCTATGGTTCTAAGGAAGCGCATCAAGAAGCTTCCCAAGAACTATGAAGCTTCTCGAGCAACTACCCAAGAGCTAGGAAGCTTCTCAAGTAACTTCCTAGAATCTACTAGAATATTCTAAGAATCTTCTAGAGCCTTCTAAAGGAATCTTTAGGGAATCTTCAGAGAATCTTTAGAGAATCTTTGAAGAATATTCTAAGAGAATATTCAAAGAATCTTCTGGAAGTTTCTAGAGACTTCTTTCTAGAAGGTTCTAGAAACTTGTCTCTAGAAAGGTCTAAGGACTATGTCCCTAACATCACCTCCTCCTTTAGCTTCGAGGTCTCCGAGAAGCAATGTTATCGTCAGTCAATACCAACGCAAGAAAATGAAGATCTGTCGCATAACCTCTGCTATGAACTCCAATTGTTGTTCACGAAGCAAGTGATTCAATGGTCCTTGAAGCTAACGGTCGTGGCCCACGCCTTCAACTTCTGACCAAGCATGAACCTCCGTGTCTTCATTGTGAAATTGTCCTGCAAACATTCCTTCTGGTTGACCATTGTAGGCAGGCTCGACCTCAAATACAATCACCAGCGATCTGTTGCTCGGAATCCTTCGACGTCGTCGTGGTGCAGGCGGTTCTTCATCTCGCGGTCGTCTTCGTGAGCTAGTTGCTTGAGATGACATGACAAGTGTAGTATCTTGGCTATCCATATTCAAAGGCTAAAACAATAAGAACAAATTTGGGCTACTAACAAAGTTCTACGCTATCTTGGAGAGAATGACTACATCAACTATGGATTTTGGTGGTGCTCTCTCCTCTTTTCTGTTTTCTGGATGAGCAAGCTTCAGTAAGAAGCTATCATTGAACCGGCTTGGGTTTCTCAGGATATCATCGATGAAACTCCTGTACTTTTTGCGGCGCATTCGTGAGATTTTCGGCCGGCTCTCATGTTCGTTCATTAATATCGTAACCGCTCCAATGCACAAAGTATTCTAATTTACCCCGTCTTTGCTGTGAATCCAGGACCTTTTCCACCTCGTATTCTTCATGGTTCTCTATTTCTATGCTAGGTGGTAGACATTGTACTCTTCTAGGAAAAGACGATTCTCGATAAGGCTCCAACAAAGAAACATGAAAGACAGGATGTACCTTCATAGTAGCTGGTAACTCCAGACGATACGCTACAGGATTGATCTGCTTCTGGATAACAAATGGTCCCAATCTCCGATAGTCCAATTTGTCACATGGCCGCTTGGTCTTAATATTTCGTCGAAGCAGCCAAACTTTGTCTCCAATCGTGAATTTAGGTGCCTGATTCCGAAATTTATCCGCGGACGCCTTGTAAGATTCTTGGGCAGTTTGCAATTGAAGCTTCAATGTAGTTTGAAGCTGCGAAAGCTCCTTCACCAATCCTTCAGCTGCCGGATTGTTAATCGTTGACGAACTCCATAAGTCAAGCTTCGGATGGTGTCCATAATTGGAAAAGAATGGCGTTTGTTGAGTTGACGCATGAAGGGTGTTGTTATATGCGAACTCGGCTAGCGGTAGATATGCGGCCCAATCATCTTGTTGATAGTTGATGGTGCAATGTAAATATTGCTCTAAAACTTGATTCACCCGTTCTGTTTGGCCGTCCGTTTGAGGATGAAATGCCGAAGAAAGCGTGATATCCACCTTCAATATTTCAAAAAGAGATTTCCAAAACTTTGACACAAACTGGGTTCCTCGATCCGATACGATATCATCTGGTAGACCATGATATCGATACACATTATCAAGAAAGAGTCTTGCTGTGTCTTCGCTTGACGATGTCTTCTTGCAAGGGACAAAATGTGCCATCTTTGTAAGTCGATCTATGACAACAAAAATGCTGTCAAATGGATTCGATGGTGGTAGATCCGTAATAAAGTCCATGGAAACCGAAGACCATGGTCGGCGCGGAATAGGCAATGGCTGTAGAAGTCCATAAGGCCGATGTCGAGGGTTTTTGGATCTTGAACAAATGTCACAAGATACAACAAAATCTTTCACATCCTTCCACATTTGAGGCCACCAGAAATCGCGAGAAATAAGTTCCAAGGTCTTATTGAATCCAAAATGTCCCGCAGCTGGAAAGTCATGACGAGATTGAAGAACTCGGAGTCGTGTTGGCCCTTTTGGGATATACAACCGCTCTTCGAAATATACTAGATCTCCTTCCATCTTGAATTTATCATCACTAGCATGTTGCTTGATATCAAGGGCTAGAGAATCTTTAATGGTTGCGGCTCGTACCTGGTCGAGGAAGTCAGCATCAATTGGTACAATAGCTGCGTTGAGCCGAAATTTCTCTGGCTTCAACAATGTCGTGCACTGTTGATCAAATGCTGCATCTCCAGCCTTTGGCACGAGATATGATCTCCTTGATAATGCATCGGACAACCCTTGTTGCTTCCCAAGCCGATAAGTAATAACAAAGTCGAACCTGGATAGCGACATACTCCACCAAGCTTGACGCCGATTCAAAACCCGAGCCGACATAAAATACTCCAAATTCTTGTGATCTGTATATACGGTCATTGGATGTGTAGTTCCTTCGAGAAAGTGGTGCCACTCTTGGAAAGAATCTACTATAGCAAGGAGTTCCTTATCGTGGATCTCATAATTGATCTCAGCAGCAGAGAATTTTCGAGAATAGAACGCAACTGGATGGAGCTTCTCATCTACGCCCATTTGTGAAAGTACAGCTCCCAAAGCAAAATCCGAAGCATCTGTCTTCAAATAAAAGGCCTTTGTAAAGTCCGGATGTACCAAGATTGGAGCTATAGTAAATACCATCTTCAAATCTTGGAATGCTTTTTCTGCGATAGGTCCCCATTCGAGCTTGTCCTTGCACGTTAACCAAGTAAGGGAGGCAGCAAGTTTAGAATAATTCTTGATGAAGATCCGATAGTAGTTAGCAAATCCAAGAAGACATTGTACGTCCCTAACCGTCTTCGGAACTTCCCAAGACATGATTGCTTCCACCTTCTTTGGATCCATCTTCAAGCCTTCCGTAGTCGCGATAAATCCCAAAAACTCCATCTCAGTTTAGTGAAATAAGCACTTCTCCAATTTGGCATAGAGTCCTCGCTCCCGTAGTTTTTTGAGTACTAGACGAACGTGCTTCTCATGTTCTTCCTCGTTCTTAGAAAATATCAAAATATCATCTAGATAGATGACAACAAAATCGTCTAGATGCTCTCGAAAGATGTCATTCATCATGTGTTGAAAGACCGCTGGAGCATTAGTAAGACCAAATGGCATGACATTGTATTCAAAATGGCCATACCTTGTTCGAAAAGCTATCTTCCATTCATCTCCTTCCTTGATTCGCACAAGGTTGTAAGCTCCCCTTAGGTCAATCTTTATAAAAATCCTTGCACGCCCAAGTTGTTCTAGAAGACCAGAGATCAAAGGCAGTGGGTAGCGATTCTTTTTTGTCACCTTGTTGAGACCTCGATAGTCCACGCACATCCGTAGTGAGCCATCTTTCTTCTTCACAAATAAGATTGGTGCCCCAGCTGGCGACTTTGAATGACGGATGAAGTTCTTGGCTAGATTCTCGTCAATATACTTCCGCAACTCAGTCAACTCCGTCTGCGACAAATTGTAGATTGGTCCAAAAGGTGGTATTGCTCCTTCTTGCAATTCAATGGCACAGTCATAGGGTCGATGCTCTGGCAGCATATCAGCATTCTTCTTTTCAAAGACATCTTTGAATTCTTCATACTGCTTTGGAATAACCAAAGTCGGAGTTGCATCTTCTTGAGTCGGAGTTGCGAAGATGACAAGAGGTATATTTTGCTTGGCTTCCTTCATGAAAGCCCTTGCACCTATAAACAAGGATTTGTTTCTAGACATTGTCTTGGCAGATTCCACCTTCAAGGAGTTTGTTGGAAATGTCACTTTTCGCAACTTCCAATCTATCAATGGATTATATCTATCAAGCCAAGATAGTCCCAAAATGATAAGACATGAAGGGGTCTTGATAACATTAAACACAATATTGCTCTCATGGTTTTCAAGATGTACCTTCAATGGTTTAGTTTCATGGATAACATTGCCCGAAGACAATGGTCGTCCGTCTATGACTTCTACATGGACAGGCTTAAGTTTCTTTACAAGAGAAATATTGTGAAGCTTGGCAAACTCTTCATCTATAAAGCAAGTGGATGCATCCGAGTCTAATAAAGCATCAACTTGTAGTTCTTGAATACCCAGATGTAAAGGTACCATAAAACAATCTGAAGGTTGAGCTGAGAGAAAGGGACCTTGATTAATTTTGGAAGTAGAGATGTCCAGCCGCACGGTCCCTATTGTGGCTGGACGTCCTTGTTTTCCTGCATGTTTGTACTCCTGAGTCTTGTTGTTTGAGGCTTCTGTTTCTTCCGACAATCTACACCTTTATGGCCCGCTTCTCCGCAATATAAACACAAATTTTGTTCAAACCGTCGCTTCCTTTCCTCAACTGTGAGGGGTTTGAAACGTACCGCATCAATTTGCATGGGTTCAAGATCTGTGGAGTGATTCTCTGGACCTTTTGAAAATGTAGAAAATGCTCCATCATTTCTCCAGCCTGATCGTCTTTCTTGTCGTAATTCAAAGAGGCGGTTGTCACAAATAATTGCCTGAGATATAAGTTCTTCTAAAGTATCCGCCTTAGGCATGGTGATCAATAAGTTCTTGACATCATCTCTCAGTCCATATCGAAATCGTGTCATGAATGCCTTATCATTCCAATCAAGATCACATGTAAGCTGTTGAAATTCTGCAGCATAGATTGCAGCAGAACGTGATCCTTGTCGCAGATTTTGTATCTTTCTTTTAGCCACTCTTTCTCGATCGCTATCTCCAAATGCAGCAGTAAGTCTTTCTATGAAAGCCTCTAGGTCGTACAATATTGGAGAATCCTTCTCCAATAGTGGAGCAAACCAAGAGCGAGCATTTCCTGATAGAAGAGTACCTATGAAAGCAACCTGGGTAAATCCATTCGGATAACGAGAAGGGTATAGGCGTAGGTAAAGCCGTGCTTGTTGCACAAAACCTCAGAAGTTGGCTCTTGTTCCGTCAAACTTGTCTGGCATACTCGCTTTTGGTTCTTTCGTACTAATCCTTGAAGTATCTATAGGGGTCGTATGTGACACATGTCTTGCTTCTCTCAGTCGAATAATCTCTTGTTGTAGGCTATGAATTTCACGTCTAGCTTCTTCGGTCACTAGATCAATTTGAGGTTCTTTACTTGGATTGCAAAGAAATGCAATCTCCTTTCGTACACTATTCATAAGAGCTTGAAGATCTGCAAGAGTTGCCACTCTATTGTCTACTTGTGGAGATGCATTGTCTATGATCTGGCCTACTTTCATATTTAGAGAATAGATGGATTAAAATTTTGAGAGAAGAAGAAATTGCTAAGTCTCTTGGAAAAAATTGTAGCACTACCTGTCACTAAAATCTACTCGGAGAAGAGAAAAGAAAAAAAAACACTAAACGATTTCAGTTTTAGAGGAGGGTAATCCGCAACCTCTAAAAATGCCTCAATGCTTTTGAGAAGAGGGGTAATCCGCACTCTATCAAAAAGGCAAAGCTCTGAAATCGATGTTAACAGTCTTTTCTACTAGCTATGCTAAACAAAAAGAAGGAATTAATATCAGTTCAAGAGAGGATAATCTGCAACCCTTAGAACGCTCAAGTATCTTCAATGAAAGGGGTTGTCTACTCTCTGCCTCAAAGAACTAAGCTCTGATATTGTGATTGAGAAAATATCAGTTTAGAGGAAGGTAATCCGCAATCCCGAAAGCGCTAGAATACCTTCAAGAAGAGGAGTAATCCGCTCTCAAACAAGAAGGATTCAGCTCTGATATTAAGATAAAGGTAGTCTTGACAAACTGTCACGGACCAAAAATACAAACAAGAAATCTAAACAAGAAGTTCAAGAAGAAATCACAAGAACTAGATTATCAGATGAGTACAAGAGTAACGCTAGGAGAATTGAGCTAGAGCTTCAAGAGATGCATTGTCGAGACTGAAGAACTCTTCAGCCTCGACTCCTATATATACTACTGGCCTATGGTTCTAAGGAAAGCGCATCAAGAAGCTTCCCAAGAACTATGAAGCATCTCGAGCAACTACCCAAGAGCTAGGAAGCTTCTCAAGCTACTACCCAAGAGCTAGGAAGCTTCTCAAGTAACTTCCTAGAATCTACTAGAATATTCTCAGAATCTTCTATAGCCTTCTAAGAGAATCTTTAGGGAATCTTAAGAGAATCTTAAGAGAATCTTTAAAGAATATTCTAAGAAAATATTTAAGGAATCTTCTGGATGTATCTAGAGACTTCTTTGTAGAAGGTTCTAGAAACTTGTCTCTAGAAAGGTCTAAAGACTATGTCTCTAACACATGTGTGGCACATGGCCAACTTGTTGAATACATTTCTAATCCAAAAAGTAAATTACGGACACCTATAAAGTCAAATCAACGTTTATAAAGCTTCTAAGAAGCTTCTAAAGCAAACATTATAGAATTAACTTATATTTACTTATTTTTACTTACTTCTATCTATTTATATATATAATTATTGGCTTACATGCATTGTCACGGCCATAATCATGTAAGCTAATAATTACATATACAAATAGGTGGAAGTAAGTAAAAGTGGGTAAAAGTAAGTTAAATCTATAATATTTAATATTGAAGCTTCTTAGACGCTTCTTAGACGCTGCTTTGACTTCATAGGTGTCTTTAATTGACTTTTTGGATTAAAAACGTGGTCAACAAGTTGGCCATGTGCCACACATGTTGTTAGCTTGAAGATCAAGCTAACTATGTGGCCATCACGTAGAAAAACTTACCTTGTAAGTCAAGGCATGTGTCCTACAAAGTCAACACATATTAGAGGTCCTATAGAACATTGCCATGTAGCCCCTAGTTAGATAATATATATAGAGACAAGAGTGAAGGCTTCTTCACTCTTGTCAACTCCTTTCTTGCTTCTAGTCTAGTTTCAAGGGTCTCTAGTTTTCTTGTCTTTTGGCAATAGCCATTCCTGTTTCTCTTTCAATATATATACTTGTTTATATATATTTTGTTACCTCTCTTTGAGTGAAGGCTCAATTGTCTGAATTGTTTTTTCATCGAGTTCTTGTCCTTGACAGATTGACAAGAGTACACCTACAATATCAGAGCTTTGTCTAATCTTGATTAAGAGTGGATTACCCCTTATTCTTGATAAGATATAAGCGTATTAGAAGTTGCGGATTACCCTCTTTTAAACTGATATTGTCCTTAGTATTTTCTTTGTCCACAAGTCCTCTCTTCTGTTTGTCTTGAGCGATATTAGACATCTCCTCTCTTCTAAGTATTATCATGGCAGAACTTCTTGAATTGAAGAGTACAATGGTACAAATGCAAGAGCAATTGAGGGAGTTAATGCTTGCGATGCATCAACTCAATTTACCACCACAAGGAGCAACAAGATTGGCAGGAAGTGAAGATATAGAAATGGTTGGAGCTGCTTCAACATCTGTACCAAACCATGTCCTTTCTCCTATGGTGGAACGCCCTTCAAATGTTAGAGAACCAAGACTTGTCCTACCCGAGAAGTTTGATGGCACCAGATCCAAGTTTTGAGGATTTATCAATCAAGTGCAACTTGTGGTTGAACTACAACCCCAAAGCTATCTAACTCTAGGATCACAAGTTAGATTCATTGGTACATTTCTTTCAGGTTCGGCACTATCGTGGTTTTTATCTTTTCTTGAACAACGAGATCCAATATTAGATAATCTAGAGGCTTTTTTGGCGGAGTTTCGATCCATGTATGGAGAACATGATGCAATTCGTGTTGTAACCAATAAGATCCGTATTTTACGACAAGGCAATCGATGAGTAACGTTATATGCTTCACAATTTTGACAACTTGCAACTGATATCAAGTAGGATGATGCTGCATTTATTAGCCAATTTCTTTATGGATTACAATATGAGGTAAAAAATTAATGCTCAACTTACCTGATCCTCAAACATTGAGTCAAGCAATTGAATTTGCTGTGAAGTGCGACAATCATCTTTTTGAATTCTGATCTGAGAATCGTACAAGTGGACCTCAACGTTACTATAATTCAATGGCAATACCAACACCACTTCAACACATACATTCGGAAGTAGAGGATATGCAAATTGATGCAGTACATTTCAAACCTCTTATTGAGCAAGAAAAGACTCGTCGTCGTCAAGAAGGATTATGTTTATATTATGGAGAATCAAAGCACACTGCTCAACATTGTCCACAGAAATGACTCAATCACAAAATGAAGAGTATGGCTGTGAAAGAAGATAATATGTCAGAGAACGAGTTTGTCCAGCTACAATAAGGACCGTGCGGCTGGAACCTTGCACAATATCTAGTAAAGGTCCTATTCTCTCTTCAGAGCCCTCTCCTTGTTTTACATTAAATGTTATTTTAGGACCTAAACATTACAAAGTCTATGCCTTGTTAGATTCAGGAGCCTCAGCGTATTTTTTAGATGAAGAATTCACTAAAAGACATAGCATATCTTTAGTAAAGAAAACTAAACCTTTTCATATAGAAGTCATAGATAGTCGTCCATTATCTTCTGGAGATATTACTCACGAAACCCCTCCTATAGAAGTAATAATCAATGGTCATAATAGTTTTGTAGTATTTAATATCATTAGATCTCCCTCTAATCCAATCATTTTAGGTTTATCGTGGTTATAAAAATACAACCCTCAAATAGACTGGATTTCCCGAACTCTCACTTTGTCTGAAAGTATAACTAATAGTGTAGTTAAGCAAGTAGAGAGTCATAAGTCCAATTCAATTAAACCCGTATTTATAGGTGCAAAAGCTTTCTTGCATGCTGCTATGAAAGAATCACCATACATTATTTATACTACACCCGTTTCTACTGGTGAAAAGACTTCAAGTCGCATTCCAAGCCAATATCAAGAATTTCAAGATGTATTCGAAAAAAAAAATGCGGATACACTCCCAGAACATCGTCCCTATGATTGCTCAATTGACCTTCAAGAAGGAGCACAACCGCCATTCGGACCAATCTATAGTTTATCACAAAATGAGTTGGCTGAACTCAAGGAGTATATTGAAGAAAATCTAGCCAAGAATTTCATACGCCATTCTAAATCTTCGGCAGGAGCTCCAATTCTATTTGTGAAGAAAAAAGATAGATCATTGCAAATGTGTGTTGATTATCGAGGACTCAACAAGATTACCATCAAAAACAGGTATCCACTACCTTTAATATCCGAACTTCTTGATCAGCTGAATCAAGCTAAGATCTATACAAAAATAGATCTTCGGGGAGCATACAATCTAGTACGCATCAAAGAAGATGATGAATGGAAGACTGCGTTTCGAACTAGGTATGGACATTTTGAATACAATGTCATGTCTTTTGGACTTACAAATGCACCAGCAGCTTTTCAACATCTAATGAATGATGTTTTTTGAGAGTTTTTGGACGATTTTGTGGTATGTTATCTAGACGACATCTTGATCTATTCTAAGAATCCAAAAAAATATGAACTTCATGTTCGTCGTGTGTTACAAAAATTAAGAGATGCAGGACTCTATGCCAAGATAGAAAAGTGTGTATTCTACACTACTCAAGTTGATTTCTTAGGTTACATCATTTCGAATGATGGACTTATGATGGATCCTAAGAAAGTTCAAACTATTATAGACTGGAAGATCCCAAAAACGGTAAGAGATGTCCAATGTTTTTTGGGATTTGCCAACTACTATCGGATCTTCATCAAAGACTTCTCTCGAGTTGCAGCTCCACTTACACGTTTGACTTGTAAAGACAAACTCCAATGGAATCAAGAAGCGGAAGTTGCTTTTGAATCTTTAAAGACAACGTTTGTTTCTGCACCAATCTTGTATCGTGTTGATTTTTCCAAAGCATTCTTTATGGAAACAGATGCATCAGACTTTGCTCTGGGTGCAGTTTTATCACAAATGGGAACAGATGACAAACTTCATCCAGTAGCCTTTCATTCAAGAAAATTCTTAGCAGCAGAAATCAATTATGAGATCCACGACAAAGAACTTCTTGCAATTATGGATTCTTTTCAAAAATGGCGTCATTATCTAGAAGGCGCTTCTAGTCCAATCACCGTGTATACGGATCATAAGAACCTCAAATATTTTATGTCAGCCCGCGTATTAAATCGTCGCCAAGCTCGTTGGAGCATGTCTTTATCAAGATTTGAGTTCATCATCACTTATCGGCTAGGAAAACAACAAGGTTTATCCGATGCCTTGTTTAGACGTTCTTATCTTGCACCAAAAGAAGGAGATGTAGCTTTTGAGCAACAAAGAACGGTTCTCTTGAAGCTGAAATAATTTTATCTTCAGGCAATAAAATCAACATTGACTGTTGATTTAACTTTCTTTAAGCAAGTCCAGTTAAGTATGTCTTCACACCCTCTTGTTCATGATATCAAGAACAATTCTTCTAAATCTCATGATCCATCTAAATTTGAATTCAAGAACAACCTACTCTATTTCGAAGGATGCCTATATGTTCTAGAAGGAGAAGCACGTTTACGTATTCTTCAAGCTCGTCACGACTTCCCAGCAGCAGGACATTTTGGATATAATAAGACTTTGGAGCTAATATCTAGGGATTTTTGGTGGCCTCAAATGTGGAAGGCAGTTAAAGATTTTGTACAATCATGTGAAGTTTGCTCAAGATCGAAAATTCCTCGTAATCGACCTTTTGGACTTCTTCAGCCATTACCCATTCCACAACAACCATAGTCTTCTATTTCTATGGACTTCATCACGGATCTTCCAATCTCAGGTTCTTATGACTCTATATTCGTGATAGTAGATCGTTTTACCAAGATGGCACATTTTGTACCATGTACAAAATCTATCACAGGTGAAGAAACAGCTAAGCTCTTTCTTAATAATATCTATCGCTATCATGGATTACCCAAGGATATTATATCAGATAGGGGAACTCAATTTGTATTAAGATTTTGGCGAACTCTTTTCAAGATTCTTAAAGTAGATATAAAACTATCTTCGGCATTCCATCCTCAAACTGATGGACAAACGGAGCGTGTTAATCAAGTTTTGGAGTAATATTTAAGATGTACCATTAATTACCAACAAGATGATTGGACAACTCTTTTGCCATTGGCAGAGTTTGCTTACAATAACACGGTACACTCTTCTACAAAACAAACATCTTTCTTTACTAATTATGATTATCATCCATGACTTGATACTTTTGACTTTTCAAAAGTTGATAATCCTACTGCGAAAGATTTGGCAATTCATTTATCAGAGCTACATGCAACGATGAAGGTGAAGTTAAAAGAGGCTCAAGAACAACAAAAGGCCAATGCGGATGTCTATCGAAAGGAACAACCATCATTCATCTTGGGTGATAAGGTACGGCTACTTCGTCACAATATCAAGACCACTCGTCCTTGTAACAAGTTGGACTATCGAAGGCTAGGACCATTTTCTATTCCTGTACAAATCAATCCAGTTGCATATCGTTTACATCTACCAGAGTCAATGAAAATCCATCAAGTATTCCACGTGTCTCTTCTTGAACCATACAAGACAGTGGACATACCAAGAAGACGACAAGCTCCACCTCATCCTATAGAAGTGGACAATAATGAAGAGTTTGAAGTAGAAGAAATCTTAGATTCAAGGCGGCGCCGAAATAAATTAGAATATCTTATCCATTGGCACAGATATGATATTAGTGAACGCACATGGGAGCCAATAAAGAATCTTGCAAATGCAACAAAGGCGGTGGAGGCTTTTCATCGACGACATCCATCAAAATCAAGATGAAAACCTTCTTTATAAAAAGAAACAACATCTAGGCAAGATAACATTCTACTTTCAATTCTTGTTCGTTGCTTCGTTGTAGTAGAGGCGCTCAAGAGATGGAGAACCACAACCAGTGGATTCAACTCAAGAGCCTTTATTTGCTGACCTGCCGAACGAGACATTACGATTGTCACAAACTTCAAGATGATGCAATCGTGATGAAGATCTTCAAGAACGACATGTTCTTCTTTGAATAGATGGTGAGAAACAACGCGTTTGGTATCATGATTTGGGAAGGGACTTCCAATGTTTGGTGATTTTGCTAGAGATAGGAACAACTCCTAATGGTGTTCCAAATATTCTATTCGAAGGAAGTTACGAAGGCCTCAACAATAATCAAATAATTGGGTGGTCTTCCTGCCCTGGTATGGAACACTACTGATGGTTGAGAGGCCCTATCAATCATCTTCGAAGAGAACAGAGATCAGAGTATGTGGCGAATACAATTCGTCGCATCATAGATTTCCTCAACATATGATGACCGCTTCTCGTGGAACTCGTCTCTAGAAGAGGGAGTAATGTCACTGTTGTAATCATGCAAGCTAGTAATTACATATAGAAATAGGTAGAAATAATTAAAAATAGGTAAAAATAAGTTAATTCTATAATATTTAATATAAAAGCTTCTTAGAAGCTTTGTAGACGCTGCTTTGACTTCATAGGTGTCTTTAATTGACTTTTTGGATTAGAAACGTGGTCAACAAGTTGGCCATGTGCCACACATGTTGTTAGCTTGAAGATCAAGCTAACTATGTGGCCTACACGTAGAAAAATTTGCCTTGTAAGTCAAGGCATGTGTCCTACAAAGTCAACACATATTGGAGGTCCTATAGAACATTGCCATGTAGCCCCTAGTTAGATAATATATATAGAGACAAGAGTGAAGGCTTCTTCACTCTTGTCAACTCCTTTCTTGCTTCTAGTCTAGTTTCAAGGGTCTCTAGTTTTCTTGTCTTTTGGCAATAGCCATTCCTGTTTTTCTTTCAATATATATACTTGTTTATATATATTTTGTTATCTCTCTTTGAGTAAAGGCTCACTTGTCTGAATTGTTTTTTCATTGAGTTCTTGTCCTTCACATGCATATGTCCATGATATTACCTCCCTTTTAGGAACGAGTTCCATAAGAAGCGATCATCATATGTTGAGAAAATCTATAATGCGATAAATAATATTCAACATGTACTCTTATCTTTGTTCTCTTTAAAGATGATTGATAGGACATCTCAATTATGCATAGAGTCCCTTAGTAGGGTGGAAAGACCACCCAATTATTGATCGTTATTGAGGCCTTCATAATTTCCTTGGAATAAAACATTTGGAATACCATCAAAAATTGTTCCTACCTCTACTAAAACCACCAAATATGAGGAGTCCTTTCCAAAGTCATGATATCAAATGCATTATATATCTCCATCTATTCAAAGAAAAACATATCGTTCTTGAAGATCTTCATCTCGATTGCGTCGTCTTGATGGTTGTGACAATTACAATGTCTCATCTGGCAGGTCAACAAACAGAGGTTCTTCATTCAAATCCGTTGGTTATTGGTTCTCCATCTCTTTAGCATCACAACTATAAAGAAGCTACAAACAAGGATTGAAAGTAGAATGTTATCTTGCCTAGATCTTGTTTCTTTTATAAGGAAGGTTTTCATCTTGATTTTAAAAGATATCATCGATGAAAAGCCTCCATCGCCATTGTTGCATTTGCAAGATTTTTTATTGGCTCTCATAAGCATTTATTAATATCATATCCGTGCCAATAGACAAGATATTCCAATTTATTTCGGTGCCGCCTTGAATCTAAGACTTCTTCTACTTCAAACTCTTCATTATTGTTAATTTCTATAGAAGGAGGTAGAGCTTGTCTTCTTCTTGGTATATCCATTATCTTGTATGGTTCAAGAAGAGATATGTAGAATACTAGATGGATTTTTATTGACTCCAATAGGTATAAACTATATATAATTGAATTCATTTGTGTAGAAATAGAAAATGGTATAAGCCTTCGATAGTCCAACTTGTCACAGGGACGAGTGGTTTTGATATTATGATAAAGTAAGTATACCTTGTCACCTATGTGGAATGGTGGTTATTCCTTTTGATAGACATCTGCATTGATCTTTTGTTGTTCTTGAGCTTCTTTTAAGTGAGCCTTCATCGTTGCATGTAACTCTAACAAATGAATTGCCAAATCTTTTGCCACAAGATTATCAACTTTTGAAAAATCAAAAGTATCAAATCGTGGATGATAACTATAATTGATAAAGAAAGGTATTTGTTTTGTAGAAGAATGTACCGTGTTATTGTAAGCAAACTCTGCCAATGGCAAAAGAGTTGTCCAATCATCTTGTTGGTAGTTAATGGTACATCTAAAATACTGCTCCAAATCTTAATTAACATGCTTTGTTAGTCCATCAATTTCAGGATGAAATGTTGAAGATAGTTTTATATACATTTTTAGAATCTTAAAAAGAGTCTGCCAAAATCTTGATACATACTTAGTTCTCCTATCTGATATAATATCCTTGGGTAATCCATAATAGCGATAGATATTATCAAGAAAGAGCTTAGCTGTTTCTTCACCTATCATGGATTTTGTATATGGTACAAAATATGCTATCTTGATAAAACGATCTACTATCACAAATATAGAGTCATAAAAACCTAAGATTAAAAGATCCATGATGAAATCCATAGAAACAGAAGACCATGGTTGTTTTGGAATTGGTAATGGCTGAAGAAGTCCGTAAGGCCGATGACAAGGATTTTTTGATCTTGAGTAGACAGCACAAGATTATACAAAATCTTTAACTGTTTTCCACATTTGTCGCCACCAAAAGTCTCTTTATATTAGTTCCAAAGTTTTATTGAATCCAAAATGTCCTACTGTTGGAAAGTTATGAAGAGCTTGAAGAACACATAATCGAGATTCACCTTCTGGAACACATAGGTGTCCCTCAAAATATAGTAGATTATTCTTGAATTCAAACATAGAAGGATCATGAGACTTTGAAGGACTTTTCTTAATATCATGAATAAAAGGATTAGAAGACATTTTTGACTGAACTTGCTTAATGAAAGTTGAATCAGTAATTAGTATTGACTTCATTGCTCGAAGATGAAGATGCTCTGGCTTTAAGAGAATTATCAGTTATTGATCAAAAGCAACATCTCCTTCCTTTGGTGCAAGGTAAGATCGTCTAAAGAGTGTATGTGACAAATCTTGTTGTTTTTCTGGTCAATAAGTGATCTTGAATTTGAATCTTGACAAAGACATACTCCAATGGACTTCGCAATGATTCAAAACACGTTTTGACATAAAATATTCATGATTCTTATGATCCATATACACAGTGACTGAGGTAGAAGCACCTTTTAGATAATGGCACCATTCTTGAAATGAATCCATGATTGCAAGTTCTTTATCGTGGATCTTATGGTTGATCATGACAGCTGAAATTTTTTTGAAATAAAAAGCAATTGGATGAAGTTTATCATCTGTTCCCATTTGGGACAATATGGCACCCAAAACAAAGTCTGATGCATATGTTTCTATAAAAAAATGGCTTAAAAAAATCAACACGATACAAGATTGGTATAGAAACAAAGGTTGTCTTCAAAGCTTCAAATGCTACTTCCCCTTCTTGATTCTATTGAAGTTTGTCTTTACAAGTCAAATGTGTAAATAGAGCTGTAATTTGAGAGAAGTCTTTGATGAAGATCTGATAGTAGTTGGCAAATCCCAAAAAGTATTAGACATATCTTACTGTTTTTGAGTTCTTCTAATCCAAAATAGTTTGAACTTTCTTAAGATCTATTATAAGTCCATTATTTGAAATGATGTATTCCAAGAAGTTGACTTGAGTAGTATGAAATACATACTTTTCTATTTTGGCATAGAGTCCTGCATCTCTTAATTTTTGTAACATACAATGAATATGAGGTTGATATTCTTTTGTATTCTTAGAATAGATTAAGATGTCATCTAGGTAATAGATAATAAGATCATCTAAAAACTCCCAAAAAACATCATTTATTAGATGTTGGAATGCTGCTGGTACATTTGTAAGTCCAAAAGGCATGACGTTGTATTCGAAATGTCTATACCTTATTTGAAATGCAGTCTTCCATTCATCTCCTTCTTTGATGCGTACTAGATTGTATGCTCCTTATAGATCTATTTTTGTATAGATCTTTGCTTGATTCAACTGATCAAGGAGTCCAGCTATCAAAAGTAGCGGGTACTTATTCTTGATGGTGATTTTATTGAGTCCTCTATAATCGACATATATCCGCAATGATCCATCTTTTTTTTTATAAATAAAATTAGAGCACCTATTGGAAATTTGGAATGGCATATGAAGTTCTTAGCCAGATTCTCTTCAATATACTCCTTGAATTTAGCCAACTCATTTTGTGATAAATTATAAATTAGTCTAAATGACGGTTGTACTTCTTCTTGAAGGTCAATTGAGCAGTCATAGAAACAATGTTCCAAAAGAATATCCACATTTATTTTCTCAAATACATCTTAAAAATCTTGATATTGGCTTAAAATACAACTTGAAGTCTTTCCACTAGTAGAAACAAGTGTGGCATAAATGACACAAGGTGATCCTTCTTTTGCAGCATGCAAGAATGCTCTTGTATCTACAAATATAGGTTTGATTGTACTAGACTTATGACTTTCTATTTGATTAATTACACTCTTAATTATACTTTAAGAAAAGTCAAGACTATAAGAAGTTTAATCTATTTTAGGATTATATTTTTCTAGCCATAATAAATCTAAAATGACTTGATTAGAAAGAGATCTAATAATATTAAATATTACAAAGCTATTATGACCATTAGTTGCTACTTCTATAAGAATGGTTTCATGAGTAACATCTCTTGAAGACAACGGACGACCATTTATGACTTCTACATGAACAAGTTTAGTTTTCTTTACTAAAAGTATGTTATATCTTTTAACAAATTCTTCATCTAAGAAGCATGCTGAGGCTATTGAATCTAATAAGGCAGAGGCTTTGTGATGTTTAGGTCCTAGAATAATATTTATCATAAAATATGGAGAAGGTTTTGAGGAAAAAATACGACCTTCACTAGATGTTGTACAAGGTTCAAGCCGCATGGTGTTGTATTACATATTGTTTTGCTCAAGAATGCACTGGGCACTTAGCTGTGGAAGGTGAAATTATGTTTCATAAGTAGCCAAGAAACCCTAATAGGTTTCACCCATGCAAGAAGAATATAATCTGAATTTCAATTCAAAAGTGCTTAAAACACTCTTTTTAGTAGTCTTAACCATACATAAATCCCAATTACCTTGTTACTTTCATATTTAAGTAATTTATAGTTTTCTTGTAAATCTCAATCCTAATCCATGAATTTTAACAAGCTGTAACATCCAATCTGACCGTCCACTTCATATGGAATTTTTCATATAATTGTCAATGCAAGTCTTCTAAATGTTTAAGAATTTTTAGTCCAATCCAACTTGCAAATTGTGAGAAAACTTCCAAGAATTGCACCAATGTCACTCAATTGCCAACTTAAAAAGTGAAGTAGAAATTCGAACAATGATTTCTCCTTTATCAACCGTTAACTTTGTCTCAAAATTGGTGTGTAGCTTGATTTTTAAGTCTTCCAATATCATGCTAATTTTCACCTTAATCTAATCGATAGATCTTCAGATATCATAGGAACCTTATTCAACCCCAAACTGCCATGTTCTAAAACCGTCTTGTGCTAAAAAACTAGATGTCTCTAAATCACACCATTAGATTATCACAAAATTTTATTTATACTTAGCACACCTAATAATCTAAATAACAGTAAATTTTCAACCGTAGATGTTGTGCCAATTGCACAAACTAGCAAAAAAATTTAGCCCTAATTATATTATATAAAATCTAAATTACCAATACAAACCTTGACTTGAACAACAATTGCTAAGTCCTCTAAAATCCCCTCAAAACAATTCTTATGTCTTTGGAATAAAATTCAAGCTAGCTCTCAAATTCTAACCTTTGATCTTTGAATGAAATCCTATTTTGTCCTAGGCTATTGTTTTAGTGGCCAAAGGTCTCATTTCGATCCTACCTCACAAACAGTCGACCCTTGGGTATCAATCTATCCTATCCTAAGGATTTTTTAGCCCAATCCTACTCTCAACTTAATCCTAGTACCAACTATACTAGCTATTTATCTCTTCTAACCTGATTTCATCAATTTATGGTCTTTCTAAGGTAGTAGAAGAGACTCTATAACTAGGTAAAATTACTAACTAATTTTCAACCTACTAATTATTAAGATAAAAAAATAACCTAAGAGGCTTTTATAACATCCATGTTTAGATACCTTAAATTATAATTAAACTAAGATAATTAGATATTAATTAGAAATTCAATTTTGATTATAATTTCACTATATAGTTGTATTACATCACGACAACGATTCCTATTGTAGCTGGACAAATTTATTTTTTGACATGCTATCTTCTTTAATCACCGTACTCCTCATTTTATGGTTCCATTGCTTCTTTGGGTAATGTTGAGCAATGTGCTTAGGTTTCCCATAATATAAGCACAATCCTTCTTAATGATGACGAGTCTTTTCTTGCTCAGTAAGAAGTTTGAAACGTACCACATCAATTTACATATCTTCTACTTCTGAATGTATGTGTTGAAGAGATGTTGGTATTGCGGTTGAATCATAATAACGTTGAGGTCCACTTGTACGGTTTTCAAATCAAAATTCAAAAAGACGATTGTTGCACTTCATAGTAAAGTCAATTGCATAACTCAATGTTTGAGGATCAGGTAAGTTGAGCATTAATTTTTTTATCTCATATTGTAAACTGTAGAGAAATTGGCTAACAAGTGCAATATTATTCTACTTGATATGTGTTACAAGTTGTCAAAACTGTGAAGCATACAACATTACTAACCGATTGCCTTGTTACAAAATATAGATCTTGTTGGTTGCAACACGAATTGTATCATGTTCTCCATACATGGATCGTAACTCCACCAAAATAGCCTCTAGATTATCTAATATTGAATCTCTTCATTCAAGAAAAGATAAAAACCATGATAATGTTGAACTTGAAAGAAGCATACCAATGAATCTAACTTACGATCTTAGAGTTGTATAGCTTTGGAATTGAAGTTCAATTATAAGTTGTACTTAATTGATAAATCCTTTAAACTTTGATCTGGTACCATCAAACTTCCCCGGTAGGGTAATTTTAGGTTCTCTAATACTGAAAGGGCGTTCCACTATAGGAAAAGGGACATGATTTGGTGCAGATGTTGAAGCAGCTCTAATCATTTTTACATCTTCACTTCCTGCCAATCTTTTTGCTCCTTGTGGTAGTAAATTGAGTTAATGCATTGTAAGCATTAATTCTCTCAATTATTCTTACATTTATGCCATTGCACTCTTTATTTTAGCAAGTTCTGCCATGATAACACTTAGAAAAAATGATGTCTAATATTACTGAAGAGAAATAGAAGAGAGGGCTTGAAAACAAAGAAAATACTAAAGACAATATCAGTTTAGAAGAGGATAGTACACAACTTCTAATACACTTATGTATTATCAAGAAAAATGGCTAATCCACTCTTAATCAAGATTAGATAAAGCTCTGATATTATAAGTAAACTCTTGTCAATCTGTCAAGGACAAGAACTTGATAAAAATAAATAAATAAGTGAGACTTCTCTCAAAAAAAGATGAAAAAATAGAAATAATTTACAATGTATTTTAAGAAAGAAATTGGAATGGCTATTGCCAAAAGACAAGAAAACTAGAGATCTTTCAAACTAGACTAGAAGCAAGAAAGGAATTGACAAGAATAAATAGGGCTTTACTATTGTCTCTATATATACTATCTAATTACGGGCTATGTGGCAATATTCTATAGGATCTTCAATATGTGTTGACTTTGTAGGACACATGCCTTGACTTACAAGGCAAGTTTTGCTACATGTGGGCCGCATAATTAGCTTGGTGTTCAAACTAACAACATAAGTGGTACATGGCTAATTTATTGACCACGTTTTTAATCCAAAAAGTCAATTAAAGATACATATAAAGTCAAAGTAATGTCTATGAAGCTTCTAAGAAGCCTCTATAGCAAACATTATAGAATTAACTTACTTTTACTTATTTTTATTTACTTTTAATTACTTTTATTTATTTATACATGTAATTACTGGCTTACATAATTATGTCCATGATATCATCTCATTTCTTAATACATACCAAATTATATGTACTTCATAGATCAATCTTTGTAAAGATCTTTGCTTGACTAAGTTGATCAAGAAGTCCAAATATCAATGGCAATGGATATCGATCCTATATTGTGATTTTATTAAGACCGCAATAATCGACATACATCTTTAAATATCCATCTTTCTTATTCACAAATAATATAGGAGCATAAGGTGGCAACTTGGAATATTAAATAAAATTCTTAGCCAGATTTTTATCAATTTACTCCCTAAAAGTCGAAAGCTTATTTTGGAAAAAATTGTAGATGGATCCAAAAGGTAGTTGAGGACCTTTTTGAAGGTCAATTGCATAATTATTAAGGTGATGCTTTGGTAGAATGTCCACATTTTTCTTTTCAAATACATCTACAAAATCTTAATATGCCTTTGGAATTGTTGTTATAGCAACTACAGATTTCAATCATGGATTTGCATAAATAGTAAATGTAGTATCCTATTTTGCCACCCTCACAAATGCTTAAGCTTCAATCGGTAAAAGATGTTTAAATTTTGGCTTATTAGATGTTAGAAGCTTTTTTAAAGAATTGAGAGTTCTATGATCTACTAGAGGCAATTCTAACCTTAAAAATATCCAATCTATCTATAGATTTAATTATCAAGCCATGAGAAGTCAAAATGACTACACGTGCTCATAATCTAATGACATTAAATACTACTTAACTGCTATGGATGTCAAAGGTTATTTCTAATGAAATTATTTCATGAGTGACATCTCTAAAGAATAAAGGTCGACCATCTATTATTTCTACATGTACCGCTTTGGATTTTTTAGCCATACAAATTTTCTTTGATCTAAAAAATTCTTTATCAATAAAACATGTAGAGGCTTTCAAGTCAAGTAATGCATGACACTTTAGTTTTATGACTCCTAATTTTACAGGTATATTAAAACAATGAGAAAGGTTGACAGAAAGTACATGACTTATTTTGGTTTGTGATAGTGAAGAATCTAATTCTATGGTGTCATATGGCGTGATTTTTTATTTAGGAATACATTGGATATCTAGCTGTAGAGAGTTTAGGTTTCACTTGTATATTATGCCTTAGCTCCCAAAAATCCTCTTCGCTTTGTATAAAAACTCAAAATATATTAAAATCCTTCAAAACATTTTTCTTCCCACAAAGACCTTTTTACATCAGATTATAGGATCTCATATATCTCGATCCAACTGTTCAGTTTGTTTCAAATTTCTACATAAGATAGATACTATTCTTAACCCTTACCACAACAAAAATAAATCGTACATCTACCACCGATCTTTCAGCATCTTAGAAACCCTAGCAGGTGCACAAAACCCTATCTTACAAGCACCCAAAAACTATTTTCCCTATATCTCAAAAATCCAAACTCTAAATTCCAAAAAACTTCTGTAGAAAGCTTTATTACAAGATTATACACAATTTTGGAAATTTTGAGTCAAAACCTTGTCAAATTGTTTAAGATATAGCTCAAATAACAAGTACAAGTAAATCGGGCTACTTACTACCCTTCGATTCCAAGTGCTGATTTCAACTGCCAACATCTCCTTCATCAAAGCTTGCAATTTGACAAACAGTAGGCATAAATTGTAGACAAAAAAGTGCTCTCTCCAACTCTAGTCGCTGATCTTCGTTTGCTATCTGTATGCATGCGAAATGCCCCAAAGAGTGACACTAGGTCCAAAAACTAACACCTTAACTTTGAGCACCTATAACTTCTTCATAAAAACCCCAAATGACACAAAATTTGCACCAAAACCATATCCAAAACCCTAAACCTTCTGACCCCAACCTCAAAAGTTCGAATGGCCTCGAGAAACTAACCCTAGTCCCTAATATGGCCTCGGGCAGCCTCCTCAAAGCCCATTGGTCATGATTTTTGACCAATAGGAATGGAGATTTTCATTATTCATCTCCATTCATCTGTATTGGTGCCCTAACTACTCCCTTTGCTACCAAAATCCTTCTTCAATCCTTTCTCTTATAAGATTTACATCATTTATGTACTAAACACCAAATAGAAGAACCATAAAGAAGTTTTTAAAGGTCACCAATGTCTAACAAAGGTGATTTTAAATATTTAGAAAATACTATCAATCAAAACCAATCCTAAAAGCCATTATGAAAGGAAAATAAAGTTATACAAATTCTAAAGTAATCTTTTCAAATAACCTCTTCTCAAGGTAATAATCAAATTATATTCTACAACCAATTAAAATCTACTAACATGGCTCTCATCATGTTACTTAATAAATTATATATTAAGTACATAATTACATTATTTTTATATAAAAGCCGAACCATAACAGGACAACAGTCTCTACTATAGTTAAATACCATTGTTTACCTACAAAGCTTTTAATGATGTAGCCATACTCCTCATTCAATATGTATGTTGGCATTTCTCTGAATAATTATCAACCTTATGGCTAAGTTTTCCATAATATAAGTATAGATCAAGTTCCCTTTGATGTTTATTTTCTAGCTCAGAAAGAAGTTTGAAGCAAGCCGCATCAATCTACATATCTTTTGTTTCGAAATGCTCATTAGAATTGGATGGTAAAGAAGTTGCAGAATAATTAGTATATACATGTGATGTAATTGAAGAACATTTATCTTGTCATTGTTGAAATAAATGGTTATTACACTTCATGGCTTGACTAATGGCTTCATTAAGTGTTTGAGAATCTAGCATAAACAACAATAAGTTCTTGACATTGTCTCTTAATTTCCAATGAAATTGGCTCATCAACACATCTTCTACCCAATTTATATCACATGTTAATTGTCAAAAATCTGAAGCATATGTTGATGCAGAACACATTCTTTGTTAAAGAATTCAAATTTAGTTATTGAAGAACAAACCTTATCATGTTCAAAAAATGCTTCCGTAAATGCTACCAAAAATGCTTCAAAATTGTGCAATATAAGGAAATTCTT
Source organism: Physcomitrium patens (assembly GCF_059467195.1). Classification (NCBI taxonomy): domain Eukaryota; kingdom Viridiplantae; phylum Streptophyta; class Bryopsida; order Funariales; family Funariaceae; genus Physcomitrium; species Physcomitrium patens. The sequence goes on along the minus strand of NC_143423.1, from coordinate 12,567,954 downwards.
TTCAAATAATGGAACAAACCAAGATAAAGCTTGACTTGAGAACAAGATTCCAACCAAATCAATACAAGATGCTTTAGTAGAATATCATTGAAGTAGAAGCAAGGTGATTAGTCGTACTTGATTTACAAAGCTACAAAATTTTGAGCAAGTGCCATCAAACTTTTTTGAAAGGCTGATCCTTGATTCTTTTGCTATTATTGTTATTAAATCATTACCTTGAGTGGATGTACCTTCTATGTTTGTTGAAGCAAATATAGTCATTTGAGAATTTGGAACTTCTATTATTATTTGATGTGGTAGTTGAGGCACTTCTGCTCCTTGACCATTATATATGGTCATATATAGTTATCTATTCTACTTTGATAAAGTCTTTGTCTTGATCCTCAATGCTTCAAGAACATTAATAACAGAATCTAATTTGATCTCTTTGGAGTTTGTCATATTGAATTTTCCACCTTCTACCATAAAAAATCAAAAAGATATATGCATTCAAAGAAAAAAAAAAAAAATGATCTATAATATAAAGAAAAAAAAACAAAAGAATATTAAGAAAAGAATAATATTAATCTAAGAGAGGATAATCTGTACTCTTTAGAATGCTATAGTATTTATAAAAAAAGAAGTGATCCATTCTCTGTGAAGAAAGATCAAGCTTTTAATATTATTTTATGGCAATTTTGACAAACTATGAAAGATTGTATATAAGACAAGGATTTAAGACCAAAAAAAAGAATAAGCTTGACAATAGAACAATAATTGCATATAAGGTAAGAAGGTCTTGGTTAGACCACAAAAAGTGAGTTGTCAAGATTGAAAATCTCCTCAGCCTCAACTCTAATATATACTAGGTCCAAAGAGCTTCTTAAGAAGTTTCTATGAGGCTTGAAAACAAAGCAAACCTAAGATCCTTCTTCGACAACTTCTTAAATCATCTAAAGCATCCTAAAACCTTCCAAGATCTCTTATGACCTTTTAGAACTTTTTTAGAATCTTTTAGAATCTTTTGGAATCTTCTTAGCACCTACTGGAACCATTTAGAACATTTTAGGATCTACAAGAACCTTCTTACAATCTTCAAGTATCTCATAGAACCTTCTCGAACCTTCTTCAGTTATATGTTTGTAACACTTCATAGTTAACTTCTTGTTTAGGTGTAGGAATAGTACCTCCATCATTGATGTTAATAATACATAAAATTTCTACCTTAAAAATATTGACAAGCTAATAAAAAATTATAATAGTTACAAATCCATATGTAATTCTACAAAATATATATATATATATTTATATATATATATAACAAATAATATTAATAATTCTATAAATTAAATTAAAAGATGGAAATTTATAACTCTAATATCAAATAAAAAATTTTTACAAAGAGAGATAATCCAATTTCTTTAAGGTAAGATTTAATTTTAGAAGACAAACCAATAATAGTTTAAAGATGGATAGACTACAACCTTTAAAGCACAATAAAATTAATGGAATAATTTACTTATTTTTAAAATAAAATAAGAACAATGAATTGGTAATCTTATCAAATTGTCAAGGACATGAATCACAAACAATAAAATCCTCAATATATTCTTATGTCACTAAAAAAGAGTAGATATTTATTAAAAATTAGTATAATATTAGAATTAGAATAATTATTACCAAAGATAAAAAGACTAAAGGCTTTTGAAATAAGATTAGGTACAAAAACGGTATTGATAAGAGTGAAGAAGGATTCACTTTTACCTCCATATATATTATCTAATTAAGAGCTACATGGCAATGTTTTATAGAACCACCAACATATGACAAACTTTTAAGACATGTATCAAACTCGTAAGATAGGTTTTCTACTTGTGTGCCATATAGCGCACTTCTACCACAATTTTCCAACATATATGATCCATAATCAATTTGTTGGCTAAGTTTTGAATCTATCAATTAATTACAAATACGTGTAAAAATAAATTTTGTGACAATTTAGCTTCTAAGAAGTTTTTCCACAAGATATTACTAAATTTATCTTCATTTATCTACTACCTGATACTTCATATTTAAATAATTATGTATGTCTATGACAAAAGATACAATTAAAAAAAAACTCAAGAACAACAAATGGTGTCACGACCATAATCATGTAAGCTAGTAATTACATATAGAAATAGGTAGAAGTAAGTAAAAGTAGATAAAAGTAAGTTAATTCTATAATATTTAATATGGAAGCTTCCTAGAAACTTCTTAGATGCTACTTTGACTTCATAGGTGTCTTTAATTGACTTTTTGGATTAGAAACGTGGTCAACAAGTTGGCCATGTGCCACACATGTTGTTAGCTTGAAGATCAACCTAACTATGTGGCCCACACGTAGAAAAACTTGCCTTGTAAGTCAAGGCATGTGTCCTACAAAATCAATACATATTAGAGGTCCTATAGAACGTCGCCACGTAGCCCCTAGTTAGATAGTATATATAGAGACAAGAGTGAAGGCTTCTTCACTCTTGTCAACTCCTTTCTTGCTTCTAGTCTAGTTTCAAGGGTCTCTAGCTTTTTTGTCTTTTGGCAATAGCCATTCCAGTTCCTCTTTTAATATATATACTTGTTTATATATATTTTGTTACCTCTCTTTGAGTGAAGGCTCACTTGTCTGAATTGTTTTTTCATCAAGTTCTTGTCCTTGACAGATTGACAAGAGTACACCTACAATATCAGAGCTTTGTCTAATCTTGATTAAGAGTAGATTACCCCTTATTCTTGATAAGATATAAGCGTATTAGAAGTTGCGGATTACCCTCTTTTAAACTGATATTGTCCTTAGTATTTTCTTTGTCCGCAAGTCCTCTCTTCTATTTGTCTTGAGCGATATTAGACATCTCCTCTCTTCTAAGTATTATCATGGCAGAACTTTTTGAATTGAAGAGTGCAATGGTACAAATGCAAGAGCAATTGAGGGAGTTAATGCTTGCGATGCATCAACTCAATTTACCACCACAAGGAGCAACAAGATTGGCAGGAAGTGAAGATATAGAAATGGTTGGAGCTGCTTCAACATCTGTACCAAACCATGTCCTTTCTCCTATGGTGGAACGCCCTTCAAATGTTAGAGAACCAAGACTTGTCCTACCCGAGAAGTTTGATGGCACCAGATCCAAGTTTTGAGGATTTATCAATCAAGTGCAACTTGTGGTTGAACTACAACCCCAAAGCTATCCAACTCCAGGATCACAAGTTAGATTCATTGGTACGTTTCTTTCAGGTTCGGCACTATCGTGGTTTTCATCTTTTCTTGAACAACGAGATCCAATATTGGATAATCTAAAGGCTTTTTTGGGGGAGTTTCGATCTATGTATGGAGAACATGATGCAATTTGTGTTGCAACCAATAAGATCCATATTTTACGACAAGGCAATCGATGAGTAACGTTATATGCTTCACAATTTTGACAACTTGCAACTGATATCAAGTAGGATGATGCTGCACTTATTAGCCAATTTCTTTATGGATTACAATATGAGGTAAAAAATTAATGCTCAACTTACCTGATCCTCAAACATTGAGTCAAGCAATTGAATTTGCTGTGAAGTGCGACAATCATCTTTTTGAATTCTGATCTGAGAACCGTACAAGTGGACCCCAACGTTACTATAATTCAATGGCAACACCAATACCTCTTCAACACATACATTCGGAAGTAGAGGATATGCAAATTGATGCAGTACATTTCAAACCTCTTATTGAGCAAGAAAAGACTCGTCGTCGTCAAGAAGGATTATGTATATATTATGGAGAATCAAAGCACACTGCTCAACATTGTCCACAGAAATGACGCAATCACAAAATGAGGAGTATGGCTGTGAAAGAAGATAATATGTCAGAAAACGAGTTTGTCCAGCTACAATAGGGACCGTGCGGCTGGAACCTTGCACAACATCTAGTAAAGGTCCTATTCTCTCTTCAGAGCCCTCTCCTTGTTTTACATTAAATGTTATTTTAGGACCTAAACATTACAAAGTCTCTGCCTTGTTAGATTCAGGAGCCTCAGCGTATTTTTTAGATGAAGAATTCACTAAAAGACATAGCATATCTTTAGTAAAGAAAACTAAACCTTTTCATATAGAAGTCATAGATGGTCGTCCATTGTCTTCTGGAGATATTACTCACAAAACCCCTTCTATAGAAGTAATAATCAATGGTCATAATAGTTTTGTAGTATTTAATATCATTAGATCTCCCTCTAATCCAATCATTTTAGGTTTATCGTGGTTATAAAAATACAACCCTCAAATAGACTGGATTTCCCGAACTCTCACTTTGTCTGAAAGTATAACTAATAGTGTAGTTAAGCAAGTAGAGAGTCATAAGTCCAATTCAATTAAACCCGTATTTATAGGTGCAAAAGCTTTCTTGCATGCTGCTATGAAAGAATCACCATACATTATTTATGCTACACCCGTTTCTACTGGTGAAAAGACTTCAAGTGGCATTCCAAGCCAATATCAAGAATTTCAAGATGTATTCGAAAAAAAAAATGCAGATACACTCTCAGAACATCGTCCCTATGATTGCTCAATTGACCTTCAAGAAGGAGCACAACCGCCATTCGGACCAATCTATAGTTTATCACAAAATGAGTTGGCTGAACTCAAGGAGTATATTGAAGAAAATCTAGCCAAGAATTTCATACGCCATTCTAAATCTTCGGCAGGAGCTCCAATTCTATTTGTGAAGAAAAAAGATAGATCATTGCGAATGTGTGTTGATTATCGAAGACTCAACAAGATTACCATCAAAAACAGGTATCCACTACCTTTAATATCCGAACTTCTTGATCAGCTGAATCAAGCTAAGATCTATACAAAAATAGATCTTCGGGGAGCATACAATCTAGTACGCATCAAAGAAGATGATGAATGGAAGACTGCGTTTCGAACTAGGTATGGACATTTTGAATACAATGTCATGTCTTTTGGACTTACAAATGCACCAGCAGCTTTTCAACATCTAATGAATGATGTTTTTTGAGAGTTTTTGGACGATTTTGTGGTATGTTATCTAGACGACATCTTGATCTATTCTAAGAATCCAAAAAAATATGAACTTCATGTTCGTCGTGTGTTACAAAAATTAAGAGATGCAGGACTCTATGCCAAGATAGAAAAGTGTGTATTCCACACTACTCAAGTTGATTTCTTAGGTTACATCATTTCGAATGATGGACTTATGATGGATCCTAAGAAAGTTCAAACTATTATAGACTGGAAGATCCCAAAAACGGTAAGAGATGTCCAATGTTTTTTGGGATTTGCCAACTACTATCGGATCTTCATCAAAGACTTCTCTCGAGTTGCAGCTCCACTTACACGTTTGACTTGTAAAGACAAACTCCAATGGAATCAAGAAGCGGAAGTTGCTTTTGAATCTTTAAAGACAACGTTTGTTTCTGCACCAATCTTGTATCATGTTGATTTTTCCAAAGCATTCTTTATGGAAACAGATGCATCAGACTTTGCTCTAGGTGCAGTTTTATCACAAATGGGAACAGATGACAAACTTCATCCAGTAGCCTTTCATTCAAGAAAATTCTTAGCAGCAGAAATCAATTATGAGATCCACGACAAAGAACTTCTTGCAATTATGGATTCTTTTCAAAAATGGCGTCATTATCTAGAAGGCGCTTCTAGTCCAATCACCGTGTATACGGATCATAAGAACCTCAAATATTTTATGTCAGCCCGCGTATTAAATCGTCGCCAAGCTCGTTGGAGCATGTCTTTATCAAAATTTGAGTTCATCATCACTTATCGGCTAGGAAAACAACAAGGTTTATCCGATGCCTTGTTTAGACGTTCTTATCTTGCACCAAAAGAAGGAGATGTAGCTTTTGAGCAACAAAGAACGGTTCTCTTGAAGCTGAAATAATTTTATCTTCAGGCAATAAAATCAACATTGACTGTTGATTTAACTTTCTTTAAGCAAGTCCAGTTAAGTATGTCTTCACACCCTCTTGTTCATGATATCAAGAACAATTCTTCTAAATCTCATGATCCATCTAAATTTGAATTCAAGAACAACCTACTCTATTTCGAAGGATGCCTATATGTTCTAGAAGGAGAAGCACGTTTACGTATTCTTCAAGCTCGTCACGACTTCCCAGCAGCAGGACATTTTGGATATAATAAGACTTTGGAGCTAATATCTAGGGATTTTTGGTGGCCTCAAATGTGGAAGGCAGTTAAAGATTTTGTACAATCATGTGAAGTTTGCTCAAGATCGAAAATTCCTCGTAATCGACCTTTTGGACTTCTTCAGCCATTACCCATTCCACAACAACCATAGTCTTCTATTTCTATGGACTTCATCACGGATCTTCCAATCTCAGGTTCTTATGACTCTATATTCGTGATAGTAGATCGTTTTACCAAGATGGCACATTTTGTACCATGTACAAAATCTATCACAGGTGAAGAAACAGCTAAGCTCTTTCTTAATAATATCTATCGCTATCATGGATTACCCAAGGATATTATATCAGATAGGGGAACTCAATTTGTATTAAGATTTTGGCGAACTCTTTTCAAGATTCTTAAAGTAGATATAAAACTATCTTCGGCATTCCATCCTCAAACTGATGGACAAACGGAGCGTGTTAATCAAGTTTTGGAGTAATATTTAAGATGTACCATTAATTACCAACAAGATGATTGGACAACTCTTTTGCCATTGGCAGAGTTTGCTTACAATAACACGGTACACTCTTCTACAAAACAAACATCTTTCTTTACTAATTATGATTATCATCCATGACTTGATACTTTTGACTTTTCAAAAGTTGATAATCCTACTGCGAAAGATTTGGCAATTCATTTATCAGAGCTACATGCAACGATGAAGGTGAAGTTAAAAGAGGCTCAAGAACAACAAAAGGCCAATGCGGATGTCTATCGAAAGGAACAACCATCATTCATCTTGGGTGATAAGGTACGGCTACTTCGTCACAATATCAAGACCACTCGTCCTTGTAACAAGTTGGACTATCGAAGGCTAGGACCATTTTCTATTCCTGTACAAATCAATCCAGTTGCATATCGTTTACATCTACCAGAGTCAATGAAAATCCATCAAGTATTCCACGTGTCTCTTCTTGAACCATACAAGACAGTGGACATACCAAGAAGACGACAAGCTCCACCTCATCCTATAGAAGTGGACAATAATGAAGAGTTTGAAGTAGAAGAAATCTTAGATTCAAGGCGGCGCCGAAATAAATTAGAATATCTTATCCATTGGCACAGATATGATATTAGTGAACGCACATGGGAGCCAATAAAGAATCTTACAAATGCAGCAAAGGCGGTGGAGGCTTTTCATCGATGACATCCATCAAAATCAAGATGAAAACCTTCTTTATAAAAAGAAACAACATCTAGGCAAGATAACATTCTACTTTCAATTCTTGTTCGTAGCTTCGTTGTAGTAGTGGCGCTTAGGAGATGGAGAACCAACAACCAGCGGATTCAACTCAAGAGCCTTCATTTGCTGACCTACCGGACGAGACATTACGATTGTCACAAACTTCAAGACGACACAATCGAGATGAAGATCTTCAAGAATGACATGTTCTTCCTCGAATAGATGGTGAGATACAACGCGTTTGGTATCATGATTTGGAAAGGGACTCCCGATGTTTGGTGATTTTGCTAGAGGTAGGAACAACTCCTGATGGTGTTCCAAATATTCTATTCGAAGGAAGTTACGAAGGCCTCAACAATGATCAAAGAACTGGGTGGTCTTCCCGCCCTGGTATGGGACACTACCGATGATTGAGAGGCCCTATCAATCATCTTCGAAGAGAACAAAGATCAGAGTATGTGGCGAATACAATTCGTCGCATCATAGATTTCCTCAACATATGATGACCGCTCCTTGTGGAACTCGTCCCTAGAAGGGGGGGTAATGTCATGGCCATAATCATGTAAGCTAGTAATTACAGATAGAAATAGGTAGAAGTAAGTAAAAGTAGATAAAAGTAAGTTAATTCTATAATATTTAATATGGAAGCTTCCTAAAAACTTCCTAGACGCTGCTTTGATTTCATAGATGTCTTTAATTGAATTTTTGGATTAGGAACGTGGTCAACAAGTTGGCCATGTGCCACACATGTTGTTAGCTTGAAGATCAAGCTAACTATGTGGCCTACACGTAGAAAAACTTGCCTTGTAAGTCAAGGCATGTGTCCTACAAAGTCAACACATATTAGAGGTCCTATAGAACGTCGCCACGTAGCCCCTAGTTAGATAGTATATATAGAGACAAGAGTGAAGGCTTCTTCACTCTTGTCAACTCCTTTCTTGCTTCTAGTCTAGTTTCAAGGGTCTCTAGCTTTTTTGTCTTTTGGCAATAGCCATTCCAGTTCCTCTTTTAATATATATACTTGTTTATATATATTTTGTTACCTCTCTTTGAGTGAAGGCTCACTTGTCTGAATTGTTTTTTCATCGAGTTCTTGTCCTTGACAAATGGTCAATGTAGATGCCTATTGCAAAAATCAACATTAATTCATTTTGATAACAAGGTTTTGTTATTGTATTGTTTTCAAGACTAATAGCTCTTATGAAAAGTTAATTTATTATATATATAGACCATTTTTTTATGAATAAATTAATTTAGAGTTTTTTTTAATTATACATATTGGATTCTATGAATACAAAGGATATACCACAAAAAAAATAAAAGATGGATGTTTATAGAATCCAATATCTCAAAACCAAGGTATTTTGTACATTATTGAAGTTTTAAGACTATCATTATAAAGTTGAACTATATTTTTGTCATGAAACTAAAACCCTATTATTTTATTTTTAAATTTTAAATTTATTTATATTAAAATAATATATGTTATATAGTTCTAAAAATTATCTAAATAACCATGTTTAAGGTTTTTTCTATTTTTTTTGGATCATTATGTTTTATGCTAATGTGATGTAAAAAATTTAAATACATTTTCAAAAAATTCTAATTTTTTTACACTATATGTATATAAATATATATTATAATATATTTAATAAAAAATTCTAATACTACCTTAAACATTTATGAGCTGCAAGAGTTCTTCCTGGAAACAAAAGTATCATGTACATTGAGTGCTGTTGTGTATGACAGGAGAGAGAGAAAAAAAAAAGAAAAAAAAGAAAAAAAGAAAAGAAAAAAGGTTTAAAGCAAGAGTGATGGTTGCAAAGTGGGATTGTGAGGTAGCCCCTGAACAAAATTCAACACCCATGCCAACGGGAGGAATGGGTTCTGAGTTCCCACCCTACCGCCCTCCAACTGCCCGGCCTCCAACCTGCCCGCCCCCCTGGTTCCCCTACGTTCTCCCCTCCGTTCCCAAAAATCCGATCGGCGGTTGAGATTGCATCTGAGCAGCAGCTGCGATCCGACGGCCAACGACGGCGGAGCCAGTCGATTGAATAGAGAGTTACTGCGACACGAAGTGACGAGGGGATGCAACCAGGGTTTCTAATACAAGGAGTGACGTGACTTGCCGAATGCGCCGGGTTGGCTGGAAATCAGCCTGCTTCTCCGAGCTCAATATGCACTGTTCAGACGAAGCCTGACAGCCTTGGCAACTGGGGGAAGACAATTTGCTTTTACCAGTATGCGCCCGCCAAATGCTTCGGAACCTGCACTTGTTATAGTTAGATGGATGAACTATTCTACGAATACTGGCCAGAAATCGTAGGAGAAATCGCATCGTCCAGGAGAAATGCGGTGGTGGTATAAGTGCAGCGCCGAAGACGATAGTCCTTACATTCCCGCTGCATCTGATGTATTAGGCCGTGAGCTCCCTTCGATCCCTCCACTTGCAGGACCAAGTTCATGTACCATCTCATCCTGATGAGCGCACCACAGAAACCGAGTCTGTAGACTTCGTCCCCACTCAGACACAGCTTCGCATCTCGGCTAAGACCAGCTCTAACACGTCGTCATGAGGACCCCGGGCGCTGCATCCACCATGAAGGTCGCAGCTTGCATTGGCATGGCCGCCTTGATGGCGCTGAGCGTCCTGCCTTGCGTGGTGGGAGCGCCGTACGGGTGGAACGAGGCGCACATCACGTACTATGGAACAGCTAATGGCGGGGGCACGCAGGGAGGCGCCTGCGGGTATCCGAACACCTTTGCGATGGGATACGGGGCGATGACCGCAGCGTTGAGTTATCCTCTGTTCCAGGGGGGAAAGGCATGCGGCGGGTGCTATCAGTTGCGGTGCAAGTGGGTGACGCCAACCCGAACCGTGCACAACTGGTGCTGGAGCTACTCTCGCACCATCACCGTGACCGCAACAAACTCGTGCCCTCCAGGGTCGCACGGAGGTTGGTGCAACTGGAGACCTCACTTCGACTTGCCAATGCCTGCTTTCCTGACGCTGGCACGGCGTGAGGGAGGAGTGGCTCCGGTGTATTACAGGAAGGTCCGGTGTGCGAAGCGCGGCGGAATTCGGTTCACCATCGGAGGCAACCCGTACTTCTTGATGATCCTGATTCACAACGTGGGAGGGGCGGGCGATTTGAAGGCAGTGAAGGTCAGGGGAGGAAACGGATATTGGGTGCCCATGTGGCGCAACTGGGGCGCGCTGTGGACATGCAAAACGAGGATGAGCGGAGCACTGTCTTTCCAGATTACGACGGGCGACGGGCGCACTTTGACGACTTACAAAGCCGTGGGCGGGTACTGGAGGTTCGGACAGACCTGGGAAGGATCCCAGTTCAGGTAGGTAGATTGTAGCGGACCTCGAAGCCGAGCGCAGCGTCGGTAGCAACAGTCGCTGTGATTGGTGGGAACATGGCGGCGCTCCGCGGTCCGAGATGGGCGTGCGAAAACTGGCCGGCCATCCGTCCGTGTGAAGCGGATCTTGCAGTCCCCATCGACGAGACGACAACGTGTGGAGATGTAGAATTTAAGTGTATCGTGAGTGTTCATTCTTGGAAGCTCGAGCAGGTAGAACGTTTGAGGGGAATCCTTGGAAGTAGGGAGTTCTGCAGAGCGATTGTAAAAGGATTAAATGATTGGGTACTTGATCTCGTATTCAGGGACATGTATCTGGAATAAAACAGTCAAGCACCTTTATTTGAATACAGAAGTTTGGAAGAGTCGATTGAAGCTTTGTATTGTCGCGTATGGACGTGGATGCCGCAGCTAAGTTTGCCTTGCCGCGTGCTGAGGGGTAGTATGGTGATTAGCACACGGAGATGGCACTGGTCGATGCAAAGTTTTATACGCTGAGTGCCGTTGATGGCAGGCAAGTTGTGTGAGAGTCCTCCACATTGGAGCTCGTTTGATATGTGATCGCATTGGAATCGTGCGCTTGTCAAGTCCCATTTGCCGGTCATGCCACAGTGATTGAATTTCTGGACCGGAAGCTTTGCAGTGTCAGGAACTTCTGAGGAGGTATATTTTTGTCCAAACACACAGGTGTTGCATCATCCCACAAATCGTCTCTATTGAGGGAACCGAGAACTGGATCGCAGACGTCGGCAACGATCTGCACAGAGATTGCATGGGTATCGTGGTTGGGGAAATATGATAGGAAATTGAAGCCGCTATCCTCAGCGTCATGCACAACACGAGTACCATTGCATTGCAGATCCCACTTTTCTAGCCCCACAGGTGTCAAATCTCACAAACTGTGAAAGCCAGGGCTGTCAGTGGGACATGAGCATCAGATAGCAAAGGCTGCGGTGGCTTTATCCGTCGTGGCAAGATGGAAGACGCAATGCACGAGAGGACCCTGGTTAGCACCGGGAATGCAGTATTTCGTGCTTCAGACACGCCTTCGTAACGTGTGCAAACCTCTGTGCATCCGGCAAGGTGGGACAATCGGAGCAATTCAGATTGGCATGTGGCCAGCGTTGATTGAGCGGGAACTGGTCCAGCTTCGTTTCCACTCGCAAACCTTGTGTTTCTGCGCTGCCGTAGTCTTCCCAAAACGATGGAAGTGGGAAAGATCCCGGCAGCATGAGACTGAATTCTCGCTTGAATCCCTGGCATTGCAGGCAGTTCGGGGACGGAGGCCAACTGTCTCCAAAACCCAGAATCCTTCCTCCGACTGCAGAAGTAACATGGGTCTTCAAGGAAGCAAAGGGTGCCGAGCAATGTGTGAACTTGTTTTTTTGGGGGGATCAGAAAGGAGTATACCCCTGTGCTATTATTTGGTAAATCGAGGGGAAGCAACTGCAGGATTGCTTTGTGCTGCAGGGAGAAGAATTAGGGGTCTACAGCGAGGCGGATTACACGGCAGGCGGGTGAAAGTTCCAGTGAACCCTGGTATCGATTCTGGCAAGACAATTTGAGTGGTTGATATGCCATCAAATTGTAGAACTGATTGATCCGGTATGTTGGGATTTTATCAGTCGATTTTTATTTCAGATCTTGAACTAATGGCGTTTTGCCATGTTCTAGGAGACTATGCTTATATGTGTAGGGATTGTTTATAGTTGTTGTGAGTATGTTGTCGTAACTAAAGTGTCTATTTATTCTCGTAGTGTTCTCAGACCAGCTTTGATGATGAGAGATTTTGAAGAGATATTTATTTTATTTCTTTATTTTATTTAATTTTTGGAAATTTTGCTATGTGATACTAAGAATTCTAATTTTACTTACATATCTAAGGTAGTGGTCATGTAATTATTCTCCAAACCTGGAGATAATACGTGAAGGTGCATATGAGGTATTGTTTTTGGTAACAACCAGGCAAGATTAGCATGCTAAACATAAAAGTTTCAATATTTATGGGTACCAGAAAGTTTTTCACATTAACCTTTCTGGATGTTGCATATTTACATACTTAATTTGAATGCTTTGAATTGTGTGTATAATATTCACAAAGTAAATTCACACAAGTTTAATTCCTCTATATAGTTATGTATTATTGATAGTTTTGTTTCTTATGTGAAAAGATTTTATTTCTAAGGCTAATAGATGAAAATCAGATAGTTATGTTTTCTACAGTAACAAATTTTCTATTAACTATGTATGTTTCCTTTGATTTCATGATCTATATGTGATTAATGTTTTTAAATTTTTTTTTTAATTTTGTATTATAACAATAATTCTAACCATCTGTTTAATACTACATGATTTTACAAAGTTGAGCAAATCACGACAAAAAAAATCCACGTCAAGAAATTGTCATACCTTAAATTTTAGCTAATATAAATTTAATCATAATTTTTTTTTATAATGTTTCAGTTAATAAAGTAACATTACAACAACCATTTATTAAAAAGAAGCTAATTTATTTATGTTTATTAAATTCATGTGATGATATTTTATTTAGTTCTATTTGGCAATATCTTAGAAGCTATATTCCAACTCATTTATTTGGATTACAATATATTTTGGTAGATATCAAAAATAGCAACTAGCATTAAGTAAAGTATTAAACTGCATTATTAGATTTATTTCAGTCAATTAGTAAAATATAAATATAAATTTTATGAGAAAATTTACATGCATGATTTAATAAAAACATTAAGTATCTTTAATAAATTAACAATGGAACATATACCTTTCTAATGCTTCGTGAAAGTGCACATAATGCTTTTTGATCTGAGTAGTAGGATTAATTAACATTCTGATTATGATATAATGTCATTGGTAGAATCTACTTTGGTGGCGGCATAGTTGTGTCCATTTTTTTAAAAAATATTTAATATAGATGAACATTCATACATAAACAAAATTGCACAAAACTTAAATTAGAAATTGAAGTGACAAAGAATTAGCATGTTTTTTTTTTATCAACTATTTCATTCAAAAGAATAATCTACAATAAGAGAATACTACAAAGAATACAAAATTTGGATATAATTTAATTATTTGGATATTATAAATTTATTTTTTTTATTTTTTATCAATAGATTTTGAAATTATATTTTTAATAAAATATACTTAAAATATGGTATAATATAAGTTCATCTAAAACTTAATTATTATAATACTTTGTTTTGTAATATACTTTTGTAAATATTGGTACTTCTTAGATATTAAAAGTCATAATCTTTTTGATTTTGTGAAAGAGTTTTAATGTTTTATTACATGATAAACTAAAGAAAAAAAACACCTTGTTGGTAGTATAAAAGTTTTTATGTAATAAGTTTCTTTTGAAAGACCAAATATAATGAATTGTCTAGCAACAAAATGCATTGTTGAATTTTTACTATAGAAGAATTGATTGTCATGCAACCATATTTTTGGCATAAAGCCTTCTTAGATAAAAATTTAAAAATAAATAAATATAAGATAAGTAAATTTTTGTGAGATGCTTTTTACAAAAAGTCAATAATGGTATATTGTTTTAAAATTTAAGAATAATTTCCTTCTTACCTTGTTTTATATTTATAAAAAGTTGCTCATTACTCAAATTATATTATGAAAGATAAAACTGAACTTAGTTTTGAGAATAACTCAACAATGACTTGAGAATTATATTAAATCATGCTTGACTATATTCTTGGGTTGTGATAAAATATTATATATATATATATATAAAGAATATTTAGTTTTGAGAATAACTCAAAACTGAACTTAGTTTTGAGAATAACTCAACAATGACTTGAGAATTATATTAAATCATGCTTGACTATATTCTTGGGTTGTGAAAAAATATTATCTATATATATATATATATATATACATATATATAATGAAATTCGTTGTGAAAGATGTTGAAGTCTTCTTTTCTTTATTTTATTTTATTTTATTTTTTTTCCTCTTAAAGTGGACTGTTTAGAATTCTATAACAATGATGGTAGAAGTTATTTAAAAATTATTAAAATTTTACCTATTTACAGAATTAGTATATGCTTGAATAAAACTTTGAAATTTTTAACTTGATCTTTGAGCTATTTATACATTAAATAAATAGTATCATGTGTGAATCAACAATAACAGTTAAAATTTATAACTCAATAACATTAAATTAAGTAAATTTAATCCAATGTACTCTTTAAAAAGTTGAATTAAGCATATAATAATATAAAATATTAATAGAAAATTTATAAAAAAAAGTAGTTTTAAAATAAAAACACATTAATAGAATCATAATTATGTTATTTTTAGAATAATACAATTATTATGTATAATTCATCAAATAAAAAACTATAACAATTGTTTTTAATATTCATGTGAAATAACAATGTCCTATCAAATCTATTGGAATTTTTTTTTTTTTTTTTAGAGTCTAAGAATAAGTAAATAAAGGATGTGTAAAACAAATTAACACATAAGATATAAGATTTTAGAGCCTATATTATAATCTTTATTTATTAAAGATAACACCCAACATGAATGTCATTTGGATTGCAATGTCTTGTAGAAATGGTCTTTATTGTTATTTCTTTTATTGGAGTATCTTATGATGTAATCTAATCTAAATTCAAAACCAATATTTTTCTTTTGACATATTTAAAAATAAAAATGCTGAAAATACTTATGAAATATTTAAAACACGTACTTTTATATGTTTTACTTGCTAATATATATAAAAAGTAATTTCTATAGCATTTAATTTGTAATATAATTACCAATACATTGAAAACATACTAATATAGATTTTCAATGGAAAGATTGCATTTTATTGATCCTAATGTAGGTGAGATATTCTATCTCAAGATTTTATTCATTTTTATTTGAGGACCTGAATCTTTTAAAAAATTGGAAAAAAAATAATAAAAAAAATTAAGAGTTTAATTCTTTATTTTAAACTTTATGTGTAGATTTGATATTATTAAAAGACAAAAAAATAAAAAAATAAAAAAAATAGATGCAATTTCTTGAAGAAGCAAAAAAAATAAAAGATTAAAAAAAATCACAAACATTATTAGCTATTATTTTGCTTTAATGCACACCATCATATCTTGCAAATTTATGTAATTAATTCTAGAAAAGTAACTGAGATGATTTATGCTACTAATTAATTTATAGACGTATGATAAAAATAAAAATAAAACCTCCAAAAGATGACATTTCATATATTTAAAATATATATATATATATATATATATATATTATTTCCTCATTTTTATTTTTATATAATTACTATTATATTAATTAGAGTTTTTTGACAAATTCTTCTTGTAGTTATGAAAGAGGGCAAAAGAATATTATAGGTGCTTCTATTCAATATTTTGGAAATACAATAAGGAATATGAATTTCAGTTTTATTTATTTATTTTCTCAAAAAAAGAAATACAAAAATACCTCAAAATGATTCTTTTAGAAACTATTTTAATTTTGATCATAAAAATAAATTTTTTCATATTATTATTATTTTTATTTGGTAAAACATTTCTTATGTATTGATGAAATTGTATGTGATAAAACATTAGAATTTGTTTATGCATAATTTATCTATGATAAAATATAATATCCTTGCTAATCACATGATTGTACATTCAAGTATAGAATCTTAAATCAAAGCATTTTATACAAGATTGAAGTTAAAGAGATGCACACAAATAATTATTTAATAAATTAGTCTATTTTTAAGCATAAAAAATGATGTTGATGGTATCAATAATTAAGTTTTTAAAACATTTCTTACAAATTTTTAATTTTTTAAATATATATATATATATATATATATTCAATTATTAAAAAAGATAAAGTAAATAATAGAAATTTGTATCTAAATATAATATTTTAAATTGTTGGAGTCAAATAGAATATTTCAATTAAAGTTGGAACTCAAAATTTGTTGCCTTATTATGTCGTTATGGTCTGCTCATTAATTGTTGCTTAGTTGTTATAAGACTTATAGATCATTTAGATTAAAAAAAGACCACTAAATAGATATTATAAGGACCAATTTAATTTTCTTTCAAGAATAATAATATTATTTTTATTATAAAAAAATATTTTAAATTGCAACAATGGAAATTTCTCAAATAACTTACATAAGCAATAACCATCAATAATTTCCAAAGATAATCATTATAGTTTGTTGGTACAAATCTTTAAACTTTAATTTTTATTGATAGGCAATTGTGTGTAGCTCTATCTTGATGTACTTCTTTAGATGTATTAGAGTTATTTATTTAAATAATATTAAAAATAAAACTATTACTACTAGTATAATATATTAGAGTTATTTATTTAAATAATATTAAAAATAAAACTATTACTACTAGTATAGTGTATCTTGAAATACTAATAAAGTGACTAAATCATAAATGCAATTCGGACTCATAAGTAGACTTAGAATGTTATTTTCTTACAACTTTTTATATATAAGTATAAGTTATAACAAAAAAATACAATGAAATACAATAACATGTTTTTTTTTTTTTTTTTTTTTTTTTGTTTTTTGATATTTTTGTGGATAAGAATT
Organism: Physcomitrium patens; assembly: GCF_059467195.1. NCBI lineage: Eukaryota > Viridiplantae > Streptophyta > Bryopsida > Funariales > Funariaceae > Physcomitrium > Physcomitrium patens. The sequence continues at coordinate 12,550,576 of NC_143423.1, read as the reverse complement.
TTCATTAAAAGTTAAAGTATAAATAATCCAAACACTATTTGTATAAGATGTATGTAATCTATTAGGATACATTATGTGCACTATGGCAATTGTTTTGACTAATGTGTGGATATATACTAAGACCAAGTATTAATAATTATTAAAATGAAAAACAAAACTATTTGTTGTAATTTTTAAGGATTTGAAAATTAAGAATTAATTATTTAAAATTTTAAAATAGTTGTAGATTATAGTTTTTTTTAGAATTAAGACTAACAATGTATACAAAGTATAGAATATACCATCTTTCTACCTCCATCTTGGCAATGATGATTGTTTTATTTTTATCAACATATTTTTTTGTATTATTGCAATGCTACAACATTACAATGCATATATTCTCTTGATATTGCACTTTTTGCAGTACCTCTAATTTTTATCACATGAATTTTGGATGTAGTTCTCAAAGTCACTTTTTTCTTTGTCACTTTTGACTTGCAATAGTGTTCAACTTCTAGAGACACTAGGCACTTGAAATCAAACAGTTGAGTGTTGAGCACATTTTAACTATGCACAAATCATGAAAACCATCTAGAAATTAGGTTATTTCTTTGATTTACTCAATCCATATTCATGTGATTGTATTGATAATGCACAAGAGGATGATTGTATTGAAATAAATTACATGCTTATATATGTATGAAACAATAAAATATATAGAAGCGATATTGCTCTATAAAGAAATATTACAATATATGAGATGACTAGAGTAGTTTGTACTAGGATGCTGATGTAATCATATTACACCGCTTATTAAGCCAATTGAGAGAGTTTTAATCTCAAAAGATGGATTAATTGGATGAATTCTATCCACTAAGGACAAGACATTCTAATATTCTTTGTTGAATTTTCAATTAAATAACAATAATTGAGTTTTTTGATGGACCATTGTGAGGTAAATAAACCTCCATTAGTTGGAAGTTTATTCTAGTTTACAACAAGTGAATTACTATGTAGTTTTTTTAGAAGTTGTAGCTATTATTCAAATCTTAATCAATGACTCTTTACACCTCTTAAATCAACCTAGCAATCAAGCAAAACCTTTACTACTTACTCACACTTAAAATAATAAATCACTAAGAAAAATTCATATCTTAAGGCTTTTTTCCTTTTATTTATTTGTTTATTGTTTATTTTTTATTTAGTTAAGATTCATTCGTTAACAAAAAATCATCCAAGTATAAGTTCACATCCATACTTAAAATTCATCCTTTATTTAATTCTCATTCTGTAGGAACACATCTAATTTTAACATAATTAAATCCTAACCTAAGTTCATTCAAATCTAACCTAACATCATTCACTTCTCTCATCCAAGTGGAGATTCGTCCAATCCTAATTTCAATCTGTACCAAGTTTCTCACCACATACGAGGTCTTTGAAGAGGGGTAGGTGCTGAATCCTAGTTCACCGCACAGAAGAAAAAACCAAAATTGAATGCAACGCAGAGGGCCGATGTCCACAGTTCCCCACCCAGTACTTTGCTCCAACTGTTGCCGTTCTGATCTTCCCAATCTCCCAATACACTCCTCTCGCAGAAGTGTACCTGGAGTCAAAACCAGCTACCGCAGCTTCTTGTTCGAGCAGGCCGCAGCAACGTCTTCAATCGCACCAGTTTACCAACCAAGTAACAAGTTCCTTCCTTTAGATAAATCTTCCACGACTAAATCACAATCTCCTTCGCTGCCCTGAGTGCATTGACAGTTCCCAGAGGTTACGCAAGGTCCGCTTTCAGGGCACTACAAGTTAGTTGCAACCTTTATCCACTGAGCACCAAGCCTTCAAGTGCTACACTAGAGAACCACAGCTGCTGTAAAAACCAACAACCCAACCATGTGGTGAAATGACTTAACTTTGCCTGCAATCCTCTGATGTAGCTTTCAAAAGCCTCTCTACAAAACATCAATTCCGAACCCGGCAACAGCACTGGACACATATGCTGCGGAAAACCATGTACAAAAGGGCGAGGCCGCACCTATTGCCATTGTTCAGAAACAATTCTCAACGAATCAATTTCTTCAGTATTGGCAATGAGCAGAATTTCCAGATGAAACTAGAACAATGTTATCAGACACTCACGCAAAGAGGAGGAGTCAATTGTGTGGTGCTCGGAAATCATGAAGCATAAATATAAACATTCTCTTCAAGTAGTACTTGATAGAGAAAGTGAACGAAACCACCTCCAAAGTTGTCGAATAGAGAACTCCGGCATACTTTATGAGAAAGTACATTGGTGCTACATCTGCCACACGCTAAAATTCCAGCTCCACCCCAAAAATGCGCCACACATTCTCGTCTTGAAAAGAAAGAGCAACGGAAGGAGAACAACAGACTCAATCTACGACCGCTTTGCTTGCATCCGCGGCAACAATGCAACAATAAGACGGCGAATCTCTCTTTAGATGAACATTCTTAATCCTTCCTAGCTTCCGTTCTATCTTCCGATCAGCAGTGGAGCAATGTCACGTAATGTCCACTAAAATTGCAATCCTGAGCTCGGCATTTTTACCACCAGCAACACTAAGAAACTTGCGCAAACAGTCCTACTTGGGATCTCCACACAGAGGAGGGAAGGTCTGGGCCGGAGTCCACTCAGCGCCTCAAAGAAGGGGATTCCGGTGTAGTACGTCCCGTCCCTCGCAAGCTGGAGTTGAAATTGAACGCCGCGGCCACGAGTCTACCGAAATCTAGACAGGAGAGTAGCAGCCATCGACAATAAGAGAATCACTCCCAACGCCAAGGCACCTTCCACCAGGCTCTTCAACTTCACGTTGTTAACAAAGCACGAGCAACTAGCAACAAGGAGCCACGCTCCACAGCATGATTGATGCTGCAGAATCGAATAGTAGCCCCGGCTAGCGTCTCCTTTCTTGAATCGCACCGCAGTAAGAAAATTCAATACAAGTTGCCGCTGCCGATGCACAGTGCAGAATTGCGAAAAAAACAGGACCTATGAGGCAATGTAACTGATAACGCACACCCCAACAGCAAGGGAGGCCTTGTAACACCGCTGCAACAACCGCCAAAGAGCATCCAGTGCCGTAGAAGAACATCAGCTCCAACTACGTCGACCTGTGGAGGGCACCGCCCACTCTTGAATGCCAACACCTCCTTGCCAAACAACACCAAATAGGAGCTCCACGCTGATCACTGGAACACAAGATGCTGCATTGTAGCACTTCAATGGAACAATGAGAAACACCGTGGCAATACGTGCAAGTGAGGGAGACACATTGAAATTCTCGGAGCTTTCTCACTGGATCACAAAACGAAAAAGAGAAAAGTGAGAGAGACGATAATGCGGCCGGCCGGGGTCCAAAACTACCCCGGATCCCAACAGCCTCCTCCAAGAGATCCGGCCGGCATCCATCTGGCCAACAATGTTTCTTTCTAGTTTTTCTTTCTATGTTTTTATTTAGTTATTTTTCTCTTTCCTCTCTCTCTTCTTTTCTATTTTTCTTTTCTGTTCCCCACTCTTTCTTTTTTGCTTTTCTTTTTTCTCCCTCCTCTTTCTTTCTGCTTTTCTTTTCTCTTCCTACTCTCAACATTTGTCTTTTCTATTCTATTATTTTCCTTACGTTTTATTTGTTTAAAACTACTACATTGTTTATTTTATTTTATTTTATTTTATTCTTTTTGGATTATATTGAATCAAGGATTCCATCTTAGCTCTCTATCTTAATTATAAAAATCAAAGACTACAAAATCTAATTCTACAACTATCATTTTAATCTCTATTTGTTTCAAAATTCCTACACTATTTCCCATCTATTGTGTTTTTAAGCATAATGATTATATTTGTTTTACATTAAATACACAAGTGAGTTAATTTGATGATTCACAATCATTTTGTTGGAGAGAAGGCGGATTAGTAGTAGAACATGCACTTCAATTGAAAGGAGATCACATTAGTTGTGAAAGAGGGAATATCATTCATAATGGATTAGAATTCTTCAATAATAAGTAATGTATTTATTTTATATAACTTATTGTCTATTTGTATTCTCTTACAAATTAATAATCTACTAAGTACTTGTTTGTAGATTGAGGCTATTTTGCTTTTGCTTTGGTACTTTGCACTATTATTGAAGTGATTATACAAGTGGTGCTTGGAGTTTCTAGAGTGATGAATTATTTGGAGATCTTTTGATAAGCTTTGCCTTTCTTTTGTCTTGATTGAATAATATTTTGTATTATATTTTTATCTTTTATACTTATTATGGATATTCCATAGATAGCTTGATATTTTATTTTTAAATTTTATTAAATTACTAAATATGTATTGTACAAAATAAGAAAGATAAGATATGTTATTATCTTACAACGTCCAAGTCATGAACAATGTATATTTGGCATTGATTATTGAAGTGGGAGTAAATTTGAATTAACAAGCTATATGCTTATTTTTTTTATTTTTTTGATTTAGAATATTAATAATATTTTAAGATTGGAAAATCCAAGAATTTATGTCGTAAGACAAGGAGTGATCTTTGGAATATATAATAACTAAGAAGATTGTGAAAAAATAGTAAGGATTTTAGGAGTATGATATAAGAAATTTAAATCCTATTAAAAGGCTATTTATTTTTTAGGAGATGACAAAATTATGCATTAATACTATGAAGAATAAAAAATAGATTAAAAAAATCTATTACCAAATTATAAATAGTACTATGTAAGAGAGGTTTGTTTCTATATTATTGTCTATAAAAGTAGTTGTAGAAGATATTTTTGGCAAAAAAATAATAGAGTTTTATTCTATGTTGTTTGAATTTTGTTTAAGAAAGAGCTTTTGTAAAGATATATGTAAATTGAAAACTTGTAGATATGTAATTTACACTATTTTTTTCAAATTTCACTATGTCTTTTATGAAATGATATTACATTTCTATATAGTTGGTTCTTGCATGAGATACAAGATTTTTTATAAGTTTGATGGCATATTAATTATCACAATGTAGGAATAAATAATAATAGGCTTGCATATCTAATCAAATGTTTTTGTTGATATTTCTAAAAGATAGTGAAGAAAATAAGTTATTTATTATTTCAATGTCGATAAATAATCTCTTAAGCCATATAGCTTCAAATGTCCTAATTAAGAGACTCATATAATTTAATTTTGTAGAGAATTTTGTGACTATTGATTGCCATTTGCTCTGCCAAGTGATAGCTACTCTAATTAGTATGAAACAATATCTACTAGTAGGCTTTCTATTTTTTTAGACAGAGAGTCCAATCTAAATCTGTATAGCTGTATATGTTATAAGAGTTATTGTATTGATAGAATAGATCAAAATTGATTGTTCTTTTGATATATCTTAAAATATGTTTAACTACTTCTAAATGAGGTTGTTGTAATTTTGACATGAAACTTGAAATTGTGTTGACTTCAAATGCAAGGTTGGATCTAGTAGTTATAAAAAAGATAAGCTTATCAATATTTTGGAAGTACTTATGAGGATCTACTTATAGAGATTTTATATCTTTAAATAATATTAGGTCCAAAGATAAAGGTACATGTTCTTGTTTTAATTCATTTATATCTAATTCTTTTATGATATCAAAAAAACATCAATATTATAATAGAAAGATATACAATGATAGGGATTTAAATTCTATCTTTAAATATTTAGATTTTTTTCTAAGTCTATTATGTCAAATTCAACATATAATTTTTTCTTTAGCTAAGATATAATGCCCAAATTTCCTTTAGTTAAAAATAGGTCATTTATATAGACAGCTAATATAATTCTATTGTTTGCTTTGCCAAAGTAATATAAGTTGTAATTGCTTGTACTATGAATTATACTCAGTAAATATAAGATTTTTTTTGTGAAATTATATCACATGCATAGGCTTTATTTTAAACCATATGAGACACATTTTGCTTACATATTAGATTCTCTTTGTTAGATTGTGAATACCTTAGAAATTATTCTATATAGACTTTGTGTCTGAGATGACCATAAAAAAAAGTTGTTTTGATATTTAAGTGGTGAATATGATGTTTTTTGTATATTGATGTAGTTGATTAAATTTTAATATTTGACTATTTTATCACAAGTGTAAAGACTTTGTCAAAATCCACTCTATATTTTTATTTATAGCCTTATACAATAAGTCTAGCTTTTTGGCATAGATGATCTTTATTTACTCTTAGTTTAAGCTTAAATACCTACCATGTATTGATGATATATTTTCTTGGAGATAAAGATACAAGGTTCCAAACTTTATTCTTTGCTATAGAATATAGTTTAAGTAATATTGATGTATACTGGTTGAGATTTTATAAGGCTTATTTGATAGAAATATTATCCTCCTCTATATGTTTTATTGTAGTAAAGCATATGTTAAAATATTTTGTCATTATACATAAGATGTAGTTTTTTAGTCTAACAATTTGTCTTTAAAATTTGGAAGATGGTCTTAAAAGTAATTGTAGTATTGAGTTTTCTTACTCATGATTGTCAGCTTATTAAATTGAAGATTCTTGTATAGATATTGAAAAGTCAAGCTTAAGTAAATTTCCTATAGATGGAATAAAGAAAGATTTATTTAGTGGTTGAGATAAAAAGGTAGATTTGAGAAGTAAAGATGGTGCAGTATTTAGGTAAATTTGAGAGTCAAAAAATTTGTAGAATATTGTTTGAATATGGATCAACTATTCTATGAAGTCTAATTTTATTTTTATCTAAATGAACATTTTTGGAGATCAATTTTTATTACTATTATTGTCAAAATATTTATAGGCCTTTGATTTGTTATTATATCCTATTAATATATTATACTAAGCTTTTATTTGTAATTTATATTTATATTTCAAATATATGTATGTTGAACAACTAAAAATACAAAGATAAGAAATATCAAGTTTTTTTTCTATGAATAGTTCTAGATGAATAATACAATAGAGAATTTGATGTAGAATTTGATTAAATACGTAGTTTGTAGTTTGAGAATCGTCTTCTTAAAGATAAGTTGGTAGTTTTGCTTCAAATATTAGGATCCTTATTATTTCAAATAAATAAGAATTTTTATTTGAAACAATGTGTTGTGTTTGTAAGTTATCTTTAAATTCCATTGTTTAGACAATAAATCTTGAAGTCTTTAGAAAATTATTTTATTCCAAAGTTTTATTGAATCCATTTGAGATGTAGTAGCTATATTGGCTAAAGTATTGTTAGGTGGTATAGATATATGAGCATGGAAAAAAATATCAAGTTTGTATAGTTTATTTCTTTTTTTTCTCCATACTTATAAAAATAATATTTTGTGGATTTTTTTTTAAGAAGATCTAGCAACTTTGAGGTCCAAATAGGATACAATATCTAAAGTTGGTCAATTTTTCAACCAAAAGAAGATTTTAAATTATGCCATGAACATAATAAACTTGATTCAAAACTTTAAGACCTTGATAAAGGCATAATTCTTTTAAGAAAAGAAGATGATTTTGAATTGAATAGCAAAAATGATGAAGACAAATTTGATGAAGATATAGAGAACATAATATAAATCAAACAAGATTTGGATTATTTGATACATATTAGAAGATGTATAAGTTTAGAAAAGATAGATGTTATATGGTAATACAACTATATAATAAAAAAATAAAAATATGGATGTTATTATAGAAGAACCTAGTAGAAAGGTGAAGTAAAAAAAATAAAAGATAAATGATAGAAATATAATAAAAAGTTTAGACTTGATGCTGCCTTTTATAGAAGGGACTTCTATTTATTTTGTAGGAATATAAAAGCCTAAAATCAAAATAAATAAGATAAATAAATAATATAGATAAATTTAAAAGAAAATTAAAAATAGTTTTAAGCAAAAATTACCTTATATTATTAAAAAATTATATCTAAAGTGGACCACTTGTCAACTTATGTCAAAATCAAACCTTTAGGTATAAAACTACACACCTACAACAATTCCAAGGTTCTTTTGTCAATCCGAGATTATAATTTGAGAGAAAAATTAAGAAGAGATTTTTTAGTATTGTTTTTATGTCATTTAGATGAATATTAGGATTTTGAAGAATTTTCAAAATTAATAATATATTCAATGAGTTTTGATTTTGAAAAATAAAAATAAGTTTATAAATTTTAAGATTTTATGAATTTTGTAGTATATTTATAATTAAAAATTAAAAAGTTTTTTTATTGAAAATATGTGTAAAAATTTTGAAGTCAATGAAGTTGTTAGATTTAAGTATATGAGGATTTTTTTGGATTATGGTATTAAATAATTGAGATTAAGATTAGTGAGGGATTTTATAATATGGTAATATTTTCCAATTTGATTGAAACAAAAATTGTTGAGAGAAATTTGACTTGAACATCTATACAAAATCAAAATTATAAAGAAATTGAATGGTTTAGCAAAGAGAATTCTTTGATGAAAGATGAACTTTCAAGTTGAAAAAGGAGGGCAGTCAATAATAAAGAAGTTTTGGAAGCTTTTCTTATAATTATTTTGTTTAATCTTCTTCAATTTTTTTATACTTATTTCTTACTAAAATATTATAAGGTGTGCAAACTTTGACTTAATATTAATAATTTAATTATTAATTATTGAATTTTTAATCTACTATAGGATTATTAAGAGTTGTTTAAGATTCAAGTATTGATTAAAGATTGATTAGGATTGATTTAGAATCTAAGATTTAATTAAGGTTTTAATTAGAATTTTATCTAAGATTTGATTTAAAATTTAGTTAGAATTGATTTAGGATTTTATTAGGATTTATTGAAGGCCACATTAGAATTTGATTAATATTTAATTAAGATATCTATTTTTGATATTTATTTAATATTTTTATATTATATGTATTTTTTATTAAGATTAATTTATTATTTCTTTATATTTTTATATAAGTTTTTGAGACTTTTTTTTGGATTTAATTAAAAATTGATTAGTATTGTTATAATTTAATTAGAATTTATTTATGATTCTATTAGAGTTATTATGGTCATCTTATTTCAAGTTCTATTTTTCTTTCCAGAGCCAAGTGTCCAATGCATTTTCAAGTAAACCTCATATAAAACAATAATGGGTGCAATTCAAATGCATATCTCTTTCTTACTTGTCTCTTCTTCTATTGGCGTACTATTCTAAACCACTTTAGCTTTGGCTTATATATAATGTCTTAGCTTCTAAAAATTCCTTTATTTTGCACAAAAGCTCAAATTATAACAAAATCCTTCAAAATATTTTCTTCTTGCAAAGGATATTTTTACCGTGAACTTTGGAAACTCATATCTCTTGATCCAATTGTTCAGTTTTTTTCAAATTTTTATGTAACATAGATTTTATCCTTAAGCTTTATGACAAAAAATATGAACTTTAAATATATTATCAATCTTCTGACATCTTAGAAATCCTAGAAGGTGCTCTAAGTCCTAATCTACAAGCACTTGAATACTATTTTCTTCACATTTCAAAACCCAAAAATTCAAATGCTACAAAATTTAAACATAAAGTTTATCAACATGATTATGCACAATTTAGAAAATTTTGAGCCAAAATCTTGCCAAATTGCTCAAGATATAGCTCAAATCACAACCACTAGTAAATTGGGTCACTTAATATCCTTAGATTTGAAGTGCTGATTTCAACTTCCAATATCTCCTTCATTCTAATTTGTTATATAGGATCAATAATTGGATATAACATGTTATATCCAAAAGAGTGACACTATGTACAAAATCAACACCTTTACTTTGAGTGCCCATATTTCTTTCATATAAACTCCAAATCACACAAAATTTACACCAGAACCATAGCCAAAAACCTAAATTTATTGATCTTAGCCTCCAAAGCTTGAATGACCTCTAAAAGAATAACCTTAATCCCTAATAAGGCCTTGTACAGCCTCCTTGAAGTCCATTGGGCATATTTTTTAGTCAATAGGAATAGAGATTTTCATCATCTATCTCCATTCATTCATATGGATGCCCTAACTTTTCTTTTTGCTACCAAAATCCCTCTCTAATCTTTTTTCTTTTAAGTTCTATATAATATAAGTCCTAAACATCAATTAAAATAAATAAAATAAGACTTCAAGGATCACCAATGTCTAACTAAGGTGACTCTAAATGTATAAAAGTTACTACCAATAAAACCAACTTCAAAAGTCATTATCAAAAGAAAATAAAGTTATGTAAATTCTAAAAGAAACTCTTTTAAACAACCTTTTTTTAAGGTAGTAATCTATCCACATCCTATAATCAACAAAACCTAGTAATATGGCTCTTATTATATTTTCTAGTATATTATGTATTAAATATATAAACACATTATTATCACATGGTAGTTGAACTACAACACGACAATATTTAGAAAGGGCATCAAATAAATCTTATTATTTTTCTGGCCAATAAATGATATTGAACTCGAATCTTGACAAAGACATGCTCTAATGAACCTAATAACAATTCAAAATACATATTGACATGAAAAAATTTTAGATTCTTCTGATTTGTATATGTGGTGTTGTATTACATGAAATCTTATTTGAGAATGTGCTGAGCACATAGTTGTAGAAGATAAAAGGAATTTGTAATAATAAGAATAAACAATCTAATAAAATCATATATAAATTATTATAAAAGCTTAAAAAATTTAAATAAGTATCAATTAAATTCAATTATTATTTATTTATTTATTTATTTGAATTAAATTATATATATAAAAAAAACACAAGAAAATCCTAAAGAATCCTAAAGAAATTTTAAAAAATCCAAACCAAATGCTAAACCAAACCTACATCCTAACCAAAACCTACATCTTGACCAAATCATAACTTTAATCAAACCCTAATCTAGTTTTTAAATTTCAAATAAATTTCTAACAACCTTATGATAGATTTTGAAATTCAATAACTAATGTTTGAATCCTTGATTTCAACTCAAATTTTGCACATTCTTTACTAATTAAATTTAGAATAAGTACAAAATAAATTAAAATGATCAAAATTATCAAATAGACAATAATCCCAAAAATGCTCTCAAGTGTTGGCTGGCCTCCTTCTCCAACTTTGATGCCTATTTTCTAGAGCCAATTATTCCTGATTGAATTGTTACTTTGCTTCTAAACTTTACACACTTTTTACAAAATTAAGCTAACTACCTCTATGAAATTTTTTGCTTCAATCAAATTAGCGGATTGAGAAATATCTAAGAAAACCTCACTTGTCATCAAAACTTTGAATTCTAAGACCATAATCCACAAAAACCTTCATGCTTTTCAATCTAATTATTTGATTAAATTCACATTCATAGTACACATCAAGCACAATTATACACACAAATTTTAAAAATTTCTCTTATAGATCTATTATAAAACTCTTGAAATTGCCTAAAATGTCAATCCTATTTTATTTTCTAAAAACTAGAATCATTGAAAACAAAATCGACTTTGCAAAGCTTTTACAAAGTCATTATCTACCTAAAACCTTCAAAATTAATGCTTATAGAAATCTTATAAAGTTTGCTCTCTAATTATATTCTTTGATCAACCAAAGAACCTCAAAATCATCATCGAGGCTTGATTTTGTGCCTTGGGATTTGATATCGACCCTGGTTGGTAACTAGTCTTCTTTGGGTATCAATTTTTGTTCCATTTGAAGTCAATTCTATTTAAATCAACTCCTAACTCCTTTCTACATATGCCTATATCTTTTATTTTTCTAATATATATTATTTTTCCTTTTTTATGGCCCTACAAAGTAAGTAGAAGTCACTTTTTTAAAGAAACAATAATACTATTAAAAGTTTTACTACCTTCCTATCTTTTATCTATATTTTTTTATTTTATCTTTTAATTTCGCTCTTCTATAATATGATCAATATTATTATCTTTCACCATATAATCATGTTACAACACTACATCCATCTCCTTTAAACTTCTGCATCCTTTGGTATTCATCAATTAATCCAACATTGTTTGATTCATACTATGTTTTCTATGTCTTCATCCTAGTCATCTTCATCATTATTGCTATTCAAGTCAAGTTCATCTTCTTGTCTTAGAAGATTTATATCATCAATAAGGTCTTCTATATTTATTTTTTTTTATCTTTGTTTGAATATCTTCACTCGCTTCCTTACAATTGGTATTTTTAACCTTGTTCCATCTAACTCTTGAAATGAATAAGTTGTATTATCATGAACAATTATTACTAGAAATGATTCAAAACATTATTTAAAATTCTTTTTTAAATACTATACTGGTTGTCTAAGCTACTATCATAGACCAAAATCCTCTTCAATTGTCTTAGATCTTACTTGATTTTGTTTAGCAAATTGAATCTTATTTTTTAATTTATTATTTTTTTATTAATTTTTTTTAAATGCCAATAAAATTTGAATCAAAGGCACATATATCTTGTAAGAGTACCTCCCTTTTTATATCTCTATAGTCTTGCTTTATAGTGATAGTTCTTTATTTTTTATTTTTTTTTAATGCTAATGTTTCTATTTATTCTACATATGCATGTATATTGGAAATATCTTCCTTTACTCATGACCAAATCAATGGAAAGGTACAAAAATTGAAATGAAAAGACAGAATTGAAATTTCTCTCACTTAACTATATACATCTTACTTGTATCTTTTTTTTTAATTCTTTGATTCCAAATCCTATTTGAGATGTTCATGTAATTTTAAATCCATTGAATTTGTCTTTATATTTTTAGATTTTTAGATTTCCAATCCTTGAATTTCATACTTGATGATGAACCTTATCTTTGTCAAAATCCAATTGTGTCTCCATTACATGTGCATTATCAATGTAATCTTGACTTTGGTCCAAAAGAGAAGTCTTCACAATTAACTTAATCATAGCCAATGACTTTGCACCTTTATCTTTTATTTCATAATCTTTATTTGCCACATAATCATATATAACATCCCTCATATCTTCTTGAATGTATTGAACCAAGGTCGAAATCAGACCCTGAGGCACAAAATTGAGCTCCAATGACGATTCTAAGATTCTTTTAGAAATCAAAGTATAAGATTTGGGAGTTGACTTGATAGATTTTCTTTGAGTGTTGATTTGATATAATTTGAGTATATATTGACTTTACAAGAGCTTTGTAAAGTTAGAATTTGTTTTGAATGACTCTGGATTTGTGAAATAAAGTGAAATACCAAAATCTTCCATCATCTTCTAATATTCCTAACTCATATAATTTTGTTTTAATTTTTTTTAATTTTTTTTTTTAATGTGAATAAAACTTGAATCAAAGGCATCTATATCTTATAAGAATACCTCCCTTTTTATACCTCCATAGTCTTGCTTTACAATGATACTTCTCAATTTTATTTATTTATTTATGTTTTAATACCAATGTTGATATGATATAAGATTGGTGCAAAAATAAATGCCAACTTTAAAGCTTCAAATGATGCTTCAGCTTCTTTGCTCTAATTAAGTTTGTCTTTGCATGTAAGATATGTAAGAAGAGCTGCAACTTAAGTAAAATACTTGATAAAGATTTGATAGTAATTGGCAAAGTCCAAAAAGTATTATATATCTTTTACTATTCTTGAAATCTTTCAATCTATAATAATTTGAACATTCTTTGGATCTATCATAAGTCTCTCATTGGAAATAATATATCCTAAGAAGTCAAGTTGAATAGTGTGGAATATACATTTTTTTAATTTAGTATACAATCTTGTATTTCTAAGTTTTTATAACTTATGAAAAATATGAACTTCATACTCTTTTCTTTTATTAGAATTGATTAAAATGTAGTCCAAGTAATAAACAATAAAATCATCTAGAGATTCACAAAAAACTTCACTCATAAGATATTGAAAAATAGTTGGTACATTTGTGAATCTAAAAGGCATGACATTATATTCAAAGTATCCATACTTTGTTCAAAATGTAGTATTTTATTCAAATCTTTCTTTAATATAGACCAAGTTTTATTCTTTTTATAGATCTATTTTTATATATATCTTAGCTTGATTTAGTTGATTAAGAAGTCTAGATATCAAAGGTAAAGAGTATCTATTCTTCATGGTAATCTTATTGAATCTTTAATAATCTATACACATTTGTAATGATCTATATTTTTTCTTCACAAATAAGATAAGAGCTCTAACAAGAAATTTTGAATGATGTATGAAATTATTAGTCAAGTTCTTGTCAATGTACCTCTTGATTTTAGCGAACTCATTTTGTAATAAACTGTAGATTGGACCAAATAGTGGCTGACTTCTTACTTTAAGGTTGATCAAGCAATCATAAAGATGATGCTCTACAAGAATATTTATATTTTTCTTCTCAAAAAAATCTTGAAAATCTTGTTATTGACTTGAAATGCTACTTAAAGTCTTTACATCATTAAAAATGGGTGTAGCATAAATAACAAAGTATGATCATTCTTTTACAATATGCAAGAAAGCTTTTATACCTACAAGTATAGATTTAGCTATATTAGATTTTTGGCTTTTCACAAAACTCTTAATAGTGCTCTAAGAAAAGTAAAGTTTATGAGAAATCTACTCTACCAAAGGATTATGTTTTTTTAACCACGATAAATCTAAAATGATTGGATTAGAGATAGACCTAATTATATTAAAAATTACATAATTATTATGATCATTTCTTGCTATATCTATAGGAAGTGTTTCATGAATAATATCTCTAAAAGATAATGGATAGCCAACTATGACTTCTATATATATGGATTTAATTTTTTGTACTAACAATATTCTATGGCTTTAAAAAAATTCTTCATTTAAGAAACAAGCTAAGGCTCTTGAATGTATTAAACAAGAGGCTTTGTAATTATTAGGTTCTAAATACACATCTATTATATAACAAGGAGAAGATTCCAAGGAGAAGTTAGGACCTTTATTAATACAAGATTCTAACAACATGGTTCCTATTGTAACTGGGTAAATTTATTTTCTAATATTTTTTCAACTTTAATAGTTGTACTTCTCATTTTGTAGTGACATTGTTTCTTTGGACAATATTGAGAAATGTACTTAGCTTTTTTACAATATAAATAGTATCCTTCTTGACAATGACAAGTCTTTTTTTGTTTAGTAAGATATTTAAAACGTACTGCATCAATTTGTATGTCTTCTACTTCTTGATGTTTATATTGAAAGGTCATCGGTGTTTTCATTGAATTATAATAGTGTAGAGGTTCTTTTGCACAATTCTTAAATTGAAACTCAAAAAGTCAATTATCATGCTTTACAACAAAATCAATTATTTGACTCAATGTTTGAGGATCAAGTAAGTTGAACATTAATTTCTTTACTTCATATTATAATCCATAGAGAAATTAGCTGATAAAGGCAATATCATCCCACTTGACATCAATCATTAGTTATCAAAATTGTAAAGCATATAATGTCATTGATCGATTGCCTTATTGTAAAATATAGATTTTATTAGTTGTAACATGAATTACATCATGTTCTCTATACATGGAATAAAACTCTGTCAAAAAAAATTTCTAAATTATCTAATATTGGATCTCATCATTCAAGAAAAGATGAAAACCATGATAATGCTGAATTTGAAAAAAATATATCAATGAATTTAACTTGTGATTCCAACATTAGATAGCTTTGGAGTTGAAGTTCAATCAAAAGTTGTACTTGATTGATAAATCTTCAAAACTTGGATCTTGTGCCATCAAACTTCTCAAATAAGGCAAGGTTCTCTAATACTAAAAAGATATTTTACTATAAGAAAAGGAATGTGATTTGGTGTAGATATTGAAGTGACTCCAATCATGTCTGTCTCTTCACTTCTTGCTATTTTTGTTGCTCGAAGTGGCAATAAACTAAGTTGATGCATCGCAAGCATTAATTCCTTCAATTGCTCTTGCATTTGTATCATTGCACTCTTCATTTCAAGAAGTTCTACTATGATAACACTTTAAAAAAAAAAAAAAAAATCTAATATTGCCCAAGACAAATAGAAAAGATGACTTAAAAATAAAGAAGATACTAAGAATAATATTAGTTTAAAAGAGGATAATCTACAACTTTTAATATGTTTATGTCTTAGCAAGAGAAAGGAGTAATCTATTCTTAATCAAAAAAAGATAAGGCTCTAATATTGTAAGTGTACACTTGTCAATTTGTCAAAGATATGAATTGAAAGAAGATGTTTAAACCTAAGAAATCTATGTCAAAAGAAAAGTGACAAAATAGAAATAAAGTAGTATATATATTAAAATAGAAATAAAGTAGTATATGTATTAAAATAAAATTGAAATGGCTATTGCCAAAAGATAAAAAAAATAGAGATTCTCGATTCTAAACTAAAAGTAAGAAAAGAATTGACAAAAGTGAAGAAAGCTTCACTCTTGCCTCTATATATATTATCTATTTAGGATCTATGTGGCGACGTTTTATAAGATTTCCAAAAACGTGTTGACTTTGTATGACATGTATTTTGACTAACAAGACAAGTTTTCTATATGGCCACCACAAAGTTAGCTTATTCTACAAGCTACCAATACATATGAAACATGGATAGCTTGTTGACCAAATTTCTAACCTATCAATCAACTACAAATATATATAAAGTCAAAATAGTATCTAAGAAGCTTTTAGGAAGCTTTTTAAAAGATATTATGAAATTAATTTACTTTTGCCTAATTCTACTTACCTAAGTAATAATTATAGTAGGTATATATTTGTGACACATACATATTTATTCAAATAATTACCTACATGATTAGCTAGAAGTAGATAAAAGTAGATTAATTTTATAATATCTTCTAAAAAAGCTTCTTAGAAGCTTTATACATACTATTTTGACTTTAAATGTGTTGGTAATTGATTGATAGCTTAAAAACTTGGTCAATAAGTTAGCTATGTATCACATGTGTTGGTAGTTGATTGATAGCTTAAAAACTTGGTCAATAAATTAGCTATGTATCACATGTGTTGGTAGTTGATTAATAGCTTAAAAACTTGGTCAATAAATTAGCTATGTATCACATGTGTTGATAGCTTATAAAATAAGCTAACTATATGGTGTATATATAGGAAACTTATCTTGCAAGTTAAGACATGTATCTTACAAAGTCAACATGAGTTGGAGGTCCTATAAAACATTGTCATATAGCTTCTAGTTAAATAGTATATATGGAAGTAAGAATGAAGGAATTTAAGTTGAAGGTCTTATAAAACATTGTCATATAGCTTCTAGTTAGATAGTATATATTGTCACGGACATACTCATGTAAGCTAGTAATTACATATATAAATAAGTAGAAATAAGTAAAAATAGATAAAAATAAGTTAATTCTATAGTATTTGGTATAAAAGCTTTCTAGAAGCTTCATAGATGCTGCTTTGACTTCATAGGTGTCTTTAATTGACTTTTTGGATTAGAAACGTAGTCAACAAGTTGGCCATGTGCCACACTTATTGTTAGCTTGAAGACCAAGGTAACTACGTAGCCCACACGTAAAAAAACTTGCCTTGCAAGTCAAGGCAAGTGTCCTACAAAGTCAACACATATTAGAGGTCCTATAGAATGTCGCCATGTAGCCCCTAGTTAGATAGTATATATAGAGACAAGAGTGAAGCCTTCTTCACTCTTATCAACTCTTTTCTTATTTCCAGTCTAGTTTCAAGAGTCGTCATGTTTTCTAATCTTTAGCAATAACTATTCTAGTTCAATATATTATCACCTTTGAGTGATTTATAAGTATTTTTGAGTGACAGAAGAGTGTATTGAGATTATCTTTCTTTGGAGTTCATGTCTTTGATAGTTTGAAAAGAGTGCTAACATATTATTTCTGTCTTATTCTAGAAGTGAGTGTATTATCTCACTTCTATTATTGTATTTTGAAGATTATAGACTACCTACCTTTAAATAAAAAAATCTTATTTTCCAAAATTGATCTTTTCCTTAAAGAGAGTGGATTACCCCTCTTTGTGGAATTTGTTTTTAGAGGTTGCAGATTACCATCTTCTTATTTAAATTTTGAATTCGTTTGAGTTATCTATGGAAGGAAGAATCATGGATGCTACACTTGGTAGAAGTGAAAATAGATTTGTAACTATTGTAGATCTTCATGATTTTGTCAATACTCTTAGAACCGAAATTTCACGCATCACCAACACCAACTATAGAAGCACTGTTCCTACTACTATGGAAGAAGTTCAGAGTCTACGCCAAGAAGTTGTGCAGTTGAAGGAAAGAAGTCGATTAGCCTCACAACCAAATTCTACGAATTTTGCTTCTACAAGCTCGAAGGAGGCAAGGATTAGTATGCCTCAAAAGTTTGATGGAACAAGATCAAGATTTTGAAGGTTTTTGCAACAAGTTAAATTCTACTTAAGGTTGCATCCTTTCCAATACCATGATGGATTTACTCAAGTTAGATTTATAGATGCACTTCTATCTGGAAGTGCTCTCTCTTGGTTCGCACCTTTGATGGAAAAAGATTCAAGACTACTCTATGATTTGAATTCATTCTTGGAAGTATTTACGGCTACATTTGGAGAAAGTGATCGAGAAAGGGTAGCAGAGACCAAGCTTGTATCACTACGACAAGAATCACGTTCAGCCACCACGTATGTTGCTGAATTCCAAAGTCTTGCTTGTGATGTGGACTGGAATGATAAAACCCTTATCAATCAATTTTGCTATGGATTAAAGGATAATATCAAAGATTTGTTATTGATAATGCAAAAAATAGATTCTTTAGAACAATTCATTGGTTAAGCTATTGCATGTGATAATCATTTATTTGAAAGACGTCAAGTACAATAATATGGCTGGAGAAGAACAAGTCAAGTCATGGCAATACCTTCTAAGTTTTTGGAAACCTTTCCATCAAGGCCAGAGCCAATGCAAATTAATATGGTACGTTTTAAACCCCTGAGGGAGTAGGAAAAGACTCGACGACATTAAGAGGGCTTATATCTATATTGTGGAGAAGCTAAATATACTACTCAACATTGTCCAAGGAAGAAACGCAATCACAAAATGAGAAGTACGATTGCAAAAGAAGACAATGTGTCAAAAAACGAGTTCTTCTAGCTACAATAGGAACCGTGCGACTTGAATCATGTGCAACACCTAGTCAAGGTCCTATTCTCTTCTAAGATCCCTCACCTTGTTTTACAATAGATATGTATTTAGGACCCAAAAATCATGAAGTCTTTGCATTATTAGATTCAGGAGCCTCAACTTGTTTCCTAGACGAAGACTTTATCAAAAAATAAGAAATATCATTAGTGAAGAAAATCAAACCCGTGCATGTGGAAGTTATAGATGGTCGTTCGTTATTTTTTGGTGATGTTATCCATGAGACTGTTCCTTTAGATGTAGTAATTAAAGATCATAATAGTGTAGTAATATTTAATGTGATACGATCTCTTTTGAATCCAATCATTTTAGCACTATCTTAGTTAGAAAAGTGCAATCCTCAGATAGATTGGATTTCCCGTAATCTTAACTTTCTTAGTATTTTATTTCGAAATTCTATTAATCAAGAAAAAATACATAAGTCTAGTGCATCTAAGTCCTTACTAGTAGGGGCAAGAGCTTTCATGCATGCAGCCAGAGAAGGGTCATCTTTTGCTATATATGCCACACCCATTTCAGATAGTAAAAAGATGTCAAGTAGTATTCCTAGTTAATATCAAAAATTCCAAGATGTTTTTGAGAAGAAAAATGTAAATATTCTTTCAGAACATCGACCTTATGATTGTTCAATTGATCTTCAAGAAGGAGCTCAACCGCCATTTGGACCAATGTATAGCTTATTGTAAAATGAGTTGGCAGCACTAAACGAATATATTAACGAGAACTTGGCTAAAAACTTCATACACCATTCAAAATCTCCACGAGGAGCGTCAATCTTATTTGTAAAGAAAAAAGATGGATCTCTACGGATGTGTATAGACTATCAAGGCCTTAACAAGATTACCATAAAAAACAGGTATCCTTTACCTTTGATTTCAGGACTTCTTGATTAACTCAATCAAGCAAAGATCTACACAAAAATAGATCTATGATGAGCATACAACTTGGTCCACATCAAAGAAGGAGATGAATAGAAGACTACTTTTTGAACTACGTATAGACATTTTGAATATAATGTCATGCCTTTTAGACTCACAAACACACCAGTTGCTTTTCAACATCTTATGAATGATATTTTTTGTGAGTTTTTAGATGATTTTATCATTTGTTATTTAGATGACATTCTAATCTACTCTAAGAACATAAAAGAACATGAACTCCATGTTTGTCATGTATTACAAAAATTAAGAGATGCAAGATTATATGCCAAGTTAGAAAAATATATATTCCACACTACTCAAGTTGACTTTTTAGGATACATCATTTCCAACGAAGGCCTAATGATGGATTACAAAACTATCATAGATTGGAAGATTCAAAGAACAGTACGAGATGTGCAATCCTTTTTGGGCTTTGTAAATTACTATCGAATCTTCATCAAGAACTTTTTTCAAGTTGTAGCTCCACTTACGTGTTTGACTTGTAAAGACAAATTTAAGTAGAGTAAAGAAGCTGAAATAGCGTTTGATGCTTTAAAGAAGGAATTTACTTCTGCACCAATCTTGTATTGTGTCAACTTTTATAAGGCATTTTTTATGGAAACAGATGCATCAAACTCTGCCTTGGATGCCGTTTTGTCACAAATGGGAGCAGATGACAAGCTCCATCCAATAGCTTTCCATTCCAAGAAATTTTCAGTAGTCGAGATTAACTATGAAATCCACGATAAAGAGCTTCTTGCAATTGTGGATTCATTTCAAGAATGGCATCATTATCTAGAAGGCGCCTCAAGTCCAATCATCGTATATATGGATCATAAGAACCTCGAGTATTTCATCTCAATTCACATATTAAATCATTGTCAAGCTCGTTGGAGCATGTCTTTATCAAGATTCGAGTTCATCATCACTTATCGACCACAAAAATAACAAGGTTTGTCTGATGCCTTGTCTACACATTCTTATCTTGCACCAAAAGAAGAAGATGTAGCTTTTCAGCAACAAAGAACGGTTTTTTTGAAGCCGGAGCAATTTCATCTTCGAGCAATAAAATCAACATTGACTGTTGATTTAACTTTTCTTAAGCAAGTCCAGTTAAGTATGTCTTCAAATCCTCTTGTTCATGATATCAAGAATAATTCTTCTAAATCTCATGATCCCTTTGAATTTGAGTTCAAGAACAACCTATTCTATTTTGAAGGATGCCTATATGTTCTAAAAGCAGAAGCATGGTTACATGTTCTTCAAGCTCGTCACGACTTTTCAGCAACAAGATATTTTGGGTACAATAAGACTTTGGAGCTGATATCTAGGGATTTTTGATGGCCTCAAATGTGGAAGGCACTCAAAGATTTTGTACAATCATGTGATGTTTGCTCAAGATCAAAAACTCCTCATCATCGACCTTTTGGACTTCTTCAGCCATTACCCATTCTAGAACAACCATGGTCTTCTGTTTCTATGGACTTCATCATAGATCTTCGAAGCTCAGGTTCTTATGACTCTATATTTGTAATAGTAGATTGCTTCACCAAGATGGCACATTTTGTGCTAAGTACAAAATCCATCACGGGTGAAGAAAGTGCTAAGCTTTTTATTGACAATATCTATCGCTATCACGAGTTACCAAAGAATATTATATCAGATAGGAGAACTCAGTTTGTATCAAGATTTTGGAGAACCCTTTTTAAGATTTTACAAGTCGATATAAAACTATTTTCGGCTTTTCATCCTCAAACTAACGGACAAACAGCGCGTAAACCAAGTCTTGAAGCAATACTTAAGATGTACCATCAACTATCAATAAGATGATTGGACAACTCTTTTGCCATTGGCAGAGTTTGCTTATAATAATACGGTGTATTTTTCTATGCAACAAATACTTTTTTTTACCAATTATGGTTATCATCCATGACTTGACATGTTTGATTTTTCAAAAGTTGATAATCCTGTGACAAAAGATATGACAAATCGGTTGTCAGAGTTACATGCAACAATAAAGGCGCAATTAAAAGAAGCTCAAGAACGACAAAAGATAAATGCAGATGTTTATCGAAAAGAACAACCACCATTCTACATGGGTGATAAGGTATGATTACTTTGTTACAATATCAAGATCATTCATCATTGTGACAAGTTAGACTATCAAAGGCTTGGACCATTTTCTATTTTTGTACAAATCAATCTAATTGCATATCGTATACATCTACCGGAGTCAATGAAAATCCATCCAGTATTCTATATATCTCTTCTTGAACCATACAAGATAGTGGACATACCAAGAAGAAGACAAGCTCCTACTCCTCCTATAGAAGTGAACAGTAATAAAGAATTTAAAGTGAAAGAAGTCTTGGATTCAAGGCGGCAACGAAATAAATTGGAATATCTTATCCATTGGCATAGATATGATATTAGTGAATGCACATGGGAGCCAATAAAGAATCTTGTAAATGTAGCAAAGGCAGTAGAGGCTTTTCATCGATGACATCCATCAAAACTAAGATAAAAATCTTCTTTATAAAAGAAATAAGATCTAGACAAGATAACATTCTATTTTCAATCCTTCTTTGTAGCTTTTTGTAGTTGTGATGCTAAGGAGATGGAGAACCAACAAACAATGGATTTGACTCAAGAGCCTTTATTTGCGGCCCTATCGGACGAGACATTACGATTGTTACAATCTACAAGACGACATAATCGAGATGAAGATCTTCAAGAACGACATGTCCTTCTTGGAATAGAAGGCGAGATACAACGCGTTTGGTATCACGACCTTAAAAGGGACTCCCGATGTTTGGTGATTTTATTAGAGGTATGAAGAACTCCTGATGGTTTTCAAATATTTTATTCGAAGGAAGTTATAAAGGCCTCAACAACGATCAAATAACTAGGTGGTCTTCCCACCGTGGTATGGGATACTACCGATGGTTGAGAGGCCCTATAAATCATCTTCGAAGAGATCAAAGATCAGAGTATGTGGCGAATACAATTCGTTGCATCATAGATTTCCTCAACATATGATGACTGCTCTTTGTGGAACTCGTCCATAGAAGGAGGGGTAATGTCACGGACATACTCATGTAAGCTAGTAATTACATATATAAATAAATAGAAGTAAATAAAAATAGATAAAAGTAAGTTAATTCTATAGTATTTGATATGAAAGCTTCTTAGAAGCTTCAAAGACACTACTTTGACTTCACAAGTGTCTTTAATTGACTTTTTGGATTAGAAACATAGTCAACAAGTTGGCCATTTGCAGCACATGTTGTTAGCTTAAAGACCAAGCTAATAATGTGGCCCACACGTAGAAAAACTTGCCTTGTAAGTCAAGGCAAGTATCTTACAAAGTCGACACATATAAGAGGTCTTGTAGAACATCGCCATATAGCCTCTAGTTAGATAGTATATATAGAGACAAGAGTGAAGCCTTCTTCATTCTTGTCAACTCCTTTCTTATTTTTAGTCTAGTTTCAAGAGTCGTCATGTTTTCTAGTCTTTGGCAATAGCCATTCTAATTCAATATATTATCACCTTTGAGTGATTTCTAAGTATTTTTGAGTGACAGAAGAGTGTATTGAGATTATCTTTCATTGGAGTTCATGTCTTTGATATATATATATATATATATATATATATATATATTGAAATAAGAATGAAGCCTTTTTCATTCTTGTGAATGCCATTTTAGTCTTTAGTTTTGTTTCAAGACTTTTTAATCTTCTTGTCTTTGATAATAGCCATTATAGTTTAATATTATATCATCTTTGAGTGATAATTTAATCTTTTTGAATGATACAAGAATATTTTGATCTTTTAGTTATAAAACATTCATAACTTTGATAGTCATTGGCAAACAATATCTATATTTAATTGGTAGATTATTATAGTCAATTTTGATTAGTGACATGTCACTTATAATGAGATTGATGGCTTTAATTGTGAGATTGAATGCTACTTTGATTTTGAGAGCAATACATAAATTTTAGTTGACACTGTTAGCATTGCATCTATGCCTCCCAAGTACCATTCCAAAGCTCTATGCTAATTCGTGTATATTACTTAGAAATTCATTTGGTATTGTCTTCAATATTATTTAAATTGATATCTTCATGTCTACTAGTTTGGCTAGATTAAACCTAGGATTCAAAGCTGATGAATACAAGTAATCTATCTACATATACTTGAAGTATGCATTAAGAATTTTGAAATAACAACTTATACTAGCTAGTTACTTGAAAGAAGCTATATTTCATATCATAACCTAATTTCATATGTTCACAGGTTTTCCTAGCTAAGGTTCCAATCTATTCTTGCAAAACCTTTGGTGCTTGCTTTCTTTCCACAAACTGTGATATTCGCATACAAATGTTGCTGCTCAATTCTGGATTGGACACAAAACTTATTTTAGATTGCAATGCGTGAAGCTTACAAGCTCACGAGGACTCTTAGCACCAAGGCGGAAGAGCTCGCCGGAGCCTCATTGCGACGGGTCTGCCGTATATTGACATTTGGGTACATGTGAAGTCTGACAAGCTTGGCGATGCAAGCATGCCATTTTGCAAGTCCTGGTATGCAGCCGCCGAGCAAAGAATCTTCATCTGCGGCGTCCGACAGACATGAAGAATCTGCAAATTCTGAAGGTGGCGGTAAACTAACTTGCATTGTCGCTGCATCCGCAACCCCTCTTTGCATTCTACTCGAACCTCGCGAAGTTGAATCTCACGTCCGCTTATAATCTGTGCGGCATGAGCCTGTAGAGATCTCCTCGATTTCGCCAAGTTTGCGAACTGAACGACTGCTGCAGCGAGTCGGATGGAATGCGCACAGTTGGCATATATGGTTTGACAACATGGCGACGAGAATGAAATCGGGGTTTCTAATACAGGATGTGATGTGACTTGCCGAATGCGCCGGTTGGCTACAAATCAGCCTGCGGCTCAGAGCTCAGTGTGCTCTGCTTAGACTAGGCCTGACAGCCCTCGCATTGGGGACAAGGCAATGTGCTTTAACCGGTATGCAATCGCTCAGTACTACCACACCTGTACTTGATGTAATTAGAAGGACGAACTATTCCACGAATACGGGTAAGAAATCGTAGAAGTCCCGCATCCTTCAGGAGAAATGTGGTGGTGTATAAATGCTCCGCTGAGCACTTTGCTTCTTGCGTTCTCGCTACATCTGTTGTAGCATACCGTGATCTCCCTAAGTTCCTTCCAACTGCAGGCCATCTAAATCAAGCAGCCTTGATCATCAGTTCCCGATGTGCGCACCACAGAAACCAAGCCTGTAGACTTCGAGCCCACTCAGATACAGCTTTCCATCTCTGCCCATACTAGCACGACCAGGTGGCCATGAGGACTTCGGCCGTAGTATCCAGCATGAAGGCCGCAGCTTGCGCTGGCGTGGCCGCCTTGATGGCGCTGAGCGTCCTGCCTTGCGTGGTGGGAGCGCCGTACGGGTGGAGTGAGGCGCATATCACGTACTACGGAACAGCTAGTGGCGGTGGCACGCAGGGAGGCGCCTGCGGGTATCCGAACACCTTTGCGATGGGATACGGGGCGATGACCGCAGCGTTGAGTTATCCTCTGTTCCAGGGCGGAAAGGCATGCGGCGGGTGCTATCAGTTGCGGTGCAAGTGGGTGACGCCAACCCGAACCGTGCACAACTGGTGCTGGAGCTACTCTCGCACCATCACCGTGACCGCAACAAACTCGTGCCCTCCAGGGTCGCACGGAGGTTGGTGCAACTGGAGACCTCACTTCGACTTGCCAATGCCTGCTTTCCTGACGCTGGCACGGCGTGAGGGAGGAGTGGCTCCGGTGTATTACAGGAAGGTCCGGTGCGCGAAGCGCGGCGGAATTCGGTTCACCATCGGAGGCAACCCGTACTTCTTGATGATCCTGATTCACAACGTGGGAGGGGCGGGCGATTTGAAGGCAGTGAAGGTCAGGGGAGGAAACGGATATTGGGTGCCCATGTGGCGCAACTGGGGCGCGCTGTGGACATGCAAAACGAGGATGAGCGGAGCATTGTCTTTCCAGATTACGACGGGCGACGGGCGCACTTTGACGACTTACAAAGCCGTGGGCGGGTACTGGAGGTTCGGACAGACCTGGGAAGGATCCCAGTTCAGGTAGGTAGATTGTAGCGGACCTCGACGCTGAGCGCAGCATCGGTGGCAACAGTCGCTGTGATCGATGGGAACATGGCGTCGCTCCGCGGTCCGAGATGTGCGTGCGAGTATAGGTCGGCCATCCGTCTATGTGAAGCGGATTTCGCTGTCTTCATCGATTGGGAATCAAAGTTGGAGATGTGGAATGTAAGTGTATCGTGAGTGTTCATTCTTGGAAGCGCGAGCAGGTAGAACGTTTGAGGGGAATCCTTGGAAGTAGGGAGTTCTGCAGAGCGATTGTAAAAGGATTAAATGATTGGGTACTTAGTCTCGTATTCAGGGACATGTATCTGGAATAAAACAGTCAAGCACCTCTGTTTGATTACAGTGGCTCGGATGGCTCAATTCAAGCTTTTGTATTGGTGCGTATGTACGTGAATGCCACAGCCCGGTTTGTTTTGTCGCGTGTTTGTGTGATGTGGTACTTGGCACATGGAGATGGAGTTGGTGGATGCAGAGTTTGTGCACCGTAGTGGCGTGGATGGCAGACAAGTGGGCGGAAGCCGTCCACATTGGGATTCGTTTGATATGTGACTGGGCTGCAATGGTGCGATTGTTAAGTCCCATCTGTCGGTTATGCCACAGTGATTGAATTTCTAGACCGGAAGCTTTGCAGAGTTGTGAAGTGCTGAGGAGGACTGGTATATATTCAGACACATAGGTGGTACACAAGCCCACAAATAGTCTCAATTGAGGGAACCATAAACTGTATTAGAGACATTTGGAATAATCTGCGCAAAGAATGCATCGATAACGTGGTTGGGAAAATATGATATCGAATTGAAACTTGGAAGGAGGGATCGAAAGAGCGTGGGACTTGTGCCCAAACTGAGTCACTTAGAGTAGGTGTGAGATCAGTGCATGACTTGAGAGTGAGGTAGATAGCGATTTTGCAGAACAGGCACCCAGGCCGTAATCTATACGTGTTTACACAAATGTTGGGTACTTGTCTCAAATTTTTTAAACAGATTACTGATGGGCAACCAATTATTATGAGTCCCTATAATAATTCTACAATGGAGGTTTTAAATAAAATCACAAAATCATTTATAAACAATTAGACATGTTAAAAGGTAAGGATATGATAAAATTTTCTTGTTAGAGGAGCCATTAAGATTTTATGTTCATCCAATGCCATGTTCATCCAATGCCATGTATCAATTGGTACTTATTGTACATGTTGTGTAAGAAAAATTGGGATTAATTCTTGTAAATTTTATAATTAGAAAGAAAAACTCTGTTCTTGAACTTCAATTTTTTTGTGTTGTTAAGAGAGTGCTAAGGATTTTAATGTTGTTTGAATACCATTTGTGAGGCCAAATTAGCTTTTAGGTCACATCATTAAATGACCTTGCTCTACCTTTGGATCCAAAAATGTCAAATAGCTTGGAACAAGTGAAACTAAAGAAGTTTAAATCTTAAATATTCTATTTGTGGATTTATAAAGTTTTTGTTGGAACTCCTAAAAGTCAAGCGACACACATGTTAGTGAGTCATTAGGATTTGGCCATAAAATCCTTGTGTTGGACCTTGAGAGGAATGGTTGCAAGATTAGTGATATTTTTTTAGTAACACCACTTCAAAAAGTTAATTTGTTTTTAGTATAATATTATTATTTAAAGTTTTAAAAAAACTATAGCATATCACAAGTATTAGGAAAAACATATAATTTTTAAATATATAATTTTTATCTTTTAAAAAAGTATCTTTTATCAATTTATTATAATTATTTTTAAAATGTTCAATAGTTGTTTCTTGCTTTTAATCTTTGTGTTTTTTTTCTTTTTTCTTTTTTCTTTTTTTTTTCTTTTTTTAATATCAATCTAGTTCATATTGTTATTCTTTCATATTTTTTTCTTAAACTTTTGAATCTTATAAAATATAGTAATTTTATTTCTATTATTACTATTTAAATATTTTATTTAAAAGGTAGTATTTTCTATTTTTTATTTTTTATTTTAAATCACTAAAGAACCTTTAAAAATTAAAAAAAATAAAAAATAAAACTTTATGTATTCATTTAATATTGGTTTTGATGATTTGTTTCTTTTGAGAAATTTAATTATTTCTATTTAAAATATTATTTTATCAATATGAATACTTAATTTGATATTATTTTTTTATTTACTATAAATATATATTATTAAATATTATTTAAGATAAAAAAATAAAAATCCAATATTAACTATTATTATTCAAAATATTATAGAAATCACACTTCAAAAATAAAAAATAAAATAAAAAATAAAAAATATAGAAAACATGTTAGATTAAAACATTTTTATTATTATTTAAAAAAATTATATTTTAAAAGTTATAGTGTTAAAGAATTAATAATTACATCTTTCATAAATTTTATAATTTAGATTCTAAATGTGATTTTGTAAGATTTTAATATTTAACCAACCAAACACTAAGATCAAATCACTCAAATAAAAATGATATATCTCTAGCATATTGTACATTAACTTCTTTTTTTAATATTTTTGTTGACATATTACATATATTTGAAGTTATAGGATCTCTTTTCCTCACAATTATAGTTTTAAAATATTTTTAATATTTAAAAATACATTTGAGATAATAAATCAATTTTTTAAGATATTTTTTGTTTTTTTACAATGTAATAAGCAATATTATGTTTTCTAACATCTAGTAGGCTTTTTAAAAATTTTGCATAAAAAGAAGAAATATTTTTCTAATTTGTGGCTTATATGAGATTTTTTAAATTATTATGATGTAGTTGAATATATAACATGACATCTAAAAGGTAGATCAATTTGAGCTTATTACATTTATAAGAATAGAAGATAATGTTTCTGAAAAATTCTAACATCAGATGTTAGAAGAAGCTATTGGCTTTCAATTAGTAACAACATATTGTAGACCTCTCTTCTAAAGCAAGGTCAATTTTTCATTATTAGTTTATTTTAAAAATCTGTTTATACTATTTTATAAAATATTTTTCCAATATTAAATTTTTACACTTATTCAATGTATTCATTGTGAGGTGTTTGGAGATGTAAATTTATTCTTTTTGCAATTATTCAATATTTTATTGGAATTTAGCATCTGGGTAGAACTTTTATTCATACTGAACTTTTTTTTTAATTTTTAAAAATTTCATTTAATTCTTTTATCTACACATTCTTCTACACTATAAGGTGGTTAAAGTATGAGTTATTATCCAAAACTTTATGATTTAAATAATCTCTATTTTTTTACTAATACGAATGTGATTTCAAACTAATAAAACTAAAATATTTATTTTCAAATTTCGTTATAAATCTTTGATTTATTTTTGTTTTTATTTTTTAAGAATATACATTAGAAAATTGTGATGTCTAGTTTTATTATACTTTAAAGCTATATTGACTACACTTGGCCTAATTTCATATGCCTTGTTCTTGTTAAGCAAATAAGACAATGTTGGAGTAATTTATACACCTATTCTACTACTATATGTATTAAAATTCACTACAAACTGGTTTTGAGTAAAATATTATTATTTTTAAAATAAAATATATTTCTCAAAAATAATTATTTATGATTATTAAAATCTGTATATTGTTTTTTTTAAATGGTGATGTTAAAAATATTGTAGATTAATATTTAAAACATGATCTATATATATATATATATATACTTGTGTCTAACTTTTTCGGATTATTAAAATCTTGTATATTTTATAAGTTATTAATCAATTTTATAATGATTTTTAGTGGTTTTTATAATTATAAAGTAGAATTACTTTTTTCTTATACAGTAACATCAAATATAATGCATATACTACATTGTTTGTTTTCTTAATCCATTTTGTTTTATACATTTAGATATTTATTTTTATAAAAAGCCACATTTTGTATAAGGCATTTTAATGTTAAATAAAAAAAAAAAAAAAAAACAACAAAAAACAAAAAAAAAAACAAAAAACCAAACAAATAAACAATCAAACAAACAAAATAAAATATACAAAAAAAAAATAAAAAAATAAAAAAAAATGGGTGTTTTATTATTTCCAAATATTTTGAAATTATAAATTCTTTTATTTTAGCATTAATTATATAATTTTACATTAAATCTTTTATTTTTAATTATATAATACAATGGCCTTCTTAGTAGCTAATATATTTATACTTATTTCTATATTTAAATAATATATCTTCTTTATTTTTTTATTTTTTAAATTAGAACATCAATATATATTTTTAAATATTTTTTTAATTATTTTTTTTTCTCTAAATATGATAAATTTTTTAAAAAATAGGTTTTTAAAATTCACTTAAATAAAAATTGTTCTAAAAAAATTTTTTTTTTTGGCATTATAAAATATAACTATTGCATTGAAAAATATTAGTTGGAATTTTTTAAAACTTATATTTTATAATTTTTATTAAAATCACTTTTCATCTTTTAAGACTTGAATAAATGTCAAGAATTATTGTTTTATTATTTTATCTCAATACATAAAAATACTTCACTTTAAATAATTTTTGAATTATATCTTTATTTTTTGTAACAAGTTTAAATAATCTATAGCCAAAATATCTTTCTATAAACTTATTCTTTCTATTTTTATATATTTTAGCAATATATATTAACAAAAATCTTCAAATTCTAAAATACTATAGATGTTAATTATGACATTAAGTTTTAATATGAGTAATCAACATGTAAATATTGTATATTACAATTTTACATTCTAATATTATGTAATATAATTAATTTAAAATAATCTCTTATATGATATTTTTTTTTAATAATTTTTAAAAAATCTATATATCTGTGCTAAAATTCTTTTGTTCTACATGATGGTAGCATGTGAAAGGTTTATGATACTACAAATATAAATTATTTCTACATTTAATGCTATTCACATCAAAAGTCCTTTAATTTTTTACAAAATAATTAAAGAATAAAGTTCTTCATAATGTAGATTACCTAAAAGAGCTAAAAGATATTTAAACTCAAATCATTAATCTCAAATTATTAATCTATACCACTACACTTTTCTTCCAATATTTTAGATACACCCATTATTTAGCTGCTCACACAAATTGATATAACTACCTAATATTCATAGATAATAGATGGATGAAGTTTGACTGCAAGATATATGCATGTTTTATAAAATTGATTTTAACACCACATAACAAGTAGATCATATTCATGTTACTTTCAAATTATGTTGAAGAGTGCAAATTAAAAAAACAAATCATATATAATCCTAAAATATGTTAAAATATCAAGAATATCCTTATATTTTTAATGATAGAAAAGCTATCCCTTATTTTTGTGATAATTATAAAAGTAGCATTAAATTTGATAAGATATATCCATATTCTTGTTTTAGATGAATTTAAGGTCCAAACCACATGTTGTGTAGATGTTAGCATAGCACTTTTTTGCACAATTTGGGCACCTCGTATTAGATGTTGTTGCCACCGCTGCCATAACAATTTTTTTGTTTCAACCTCCAACTTCAAATTAGAGTGGTATAGTGATAGAATGTTGAAAGAGACAAAAATAACTGTAAGTTTATTAAAAATATAGATTTTAGAACAAAAGTACTACAATTTATATAAACTAGTGGCCTAATACACATGAAGGGGGATTATGGTACAAGGATGTGAAGTAGCCAAGAAAGACACATGTAGATATTGCAAGATACTACATGCAATTGGATAATAAAAATATAATTGAAGCTAGGCCAAAAGCAAGCATAGAGGCAATGCATGTGTCCAAGAGTCCTTTCTAATTTGTGGTTCTTGATTGTCTTTCTACTTCAAACACTAGTTTGATCTTAGATTACTTCAATTTTATGGAGTCTCCAAAATTAAACTCATAGTTTGACTTCAAGAGCCACTTAAGTAATAATGACAGCACTAATAAATATTTGCTAGTTGCAAAGAGAGGTTAGAAAGCTTGCAACAGATTTGAGTTGAGTAGTGAATTAAATTAGTTAATATTGATCTCTTAGAGCCTAGTCATTAAGTCATCCAAATTAATTTTGTATAAATTATCTATATAATTATGCAGAAGTATTACAAGCATATATATATATATATATATATATGCCAATAATTATCCAAATAAAATAAATAGATAGAAGTAGATAAATGTAGATTAATTTGATAATATTTTGTAGAAGCATCTAAGAAGGCATTGTACTTTGCCCATGCTTTGGCATATTGCGACTTCATATGCCTTGTAATATTGTCTATGAAGAAAGGAATTGAAAATGTTTTCACTTTCATAATTTGTTTTTGCTTATACCCTATGAAATCGACCTCTTCATAGTTGAGCTTCTCACAAAACAAGGACTCCATTGATAGAACTTGGTCAATATTCTTATCTTGTGGATTTGGCACAAGGTTGAACCTCATCTCCACAAAGAATTTCCAAGGGGTCTGCAATTCCTTCACTATGGTGAATTTGACATGCATACTTTGACATGATTGTTGTCACTAGACATTGGTATTTCTCTACATGGATCACATCATGTAGTGCCTCTCTCAATTGTCCAAAAGAATACTGTTGGGGCCTTATTTTAAGGCATTTCACTAAGCTTTTTCTATGAAAATTAAGTTTTTTTTTGGAAAAACCCTAATTTAAAGAGGCTTATTGATAGTCCTACAAAAATCTCCAAAGTTATTGTAATTAGTAAAAAAAAGAAATTATGATATTTAATAGATGTAAATCTGTAATATAATAGAATTTTTGTTTGGTAAAATAACTAACGATCATACCAAAATTACTAATAACATATGTCTTTGACAATGTAAAAAAGTATGTTATCCTTTCATGTATGTTGTCATTACATGTACACAATTTCTATCCAGTAAAATATTTAAAGATGAGGATGTTGTTCTAATTGTCTTTATTCAAAACAAAGTTATGAGACCTGACAAAAAAAAAAAAAAAAAAAAAAAAAAAAAAACTCTCATTAGATAATTGAGATAATGATTAAGTTGTTTATTGTGATATTACAATTTTAGTTATTGAAGTAAACAAGAACTGTCTTTGCTAATACCACTCAAGAAACCTGTATGGTTCTATTGATATTCAAAGTTATATTATTTATTTTTATTGTTAATTAATTAATTTATTTTTGGACTGATATTTCCTTACAGATTGTTGATTTATGACTTGGCCAATTAAAAAAATCTTGTGTCAAACAACCCTGGTTTGCAATAGTATATGAATAAAATAATTAAAATAATAAGAGAAATAATAACTTATTTTTGAAAAAAAAATACTTTCAATAAAAAAAACATTGAGTAAATTAAAATTATTTTTCTTCAATCTCTCTTGTGTTCAAATTTAAATTATTCTATTGGGATCCATGAAAAAGTTCAGAAGCTCAAGCATCGCATTCACCATGTCTGTATATAAACATCCACAAATCATGTTCATATGAAACATCTACACTAACAGAAGAAAACTTCAAAAAGATTGCAACAGCACTTCCCGGATTGTAGAAGATACACAATTCGGAACGCAGGTAACACACTTTCAAACATGAAAAATATAAGCTTAGAAAAGTCCATTTGAAAAACTAAAATAGAATACACTGTTTGCTACGCACTGCCCCTCCGCTCAGTCAGAAATAAAGTAGTGGGTGAATCCAGAAAGGCTCACAACAGTAATCAGAGTAACCGGTGAAGTGATACTTTCAAATTGTGATAAAGGTGGTAAATAAAAAAAGAGGGGGGGCCGTCGAAACATGACTTAAGGGGGGGAACGGGGGATTGCAAAAATAGGGCGATATCGTCAACTGAAAGGTCCCAAAGGCCGTGAAGGGGAACGAACAAACGAGTGGTGAATCGAGGCGGGTGCAGTGCGCGCTGTGAGCATTCATGGCCTATCTAACATGTCGTTGAGCGATGTGCGATGCCGAGTTTCTAATACAAGGCCGTCTGGGACTTTGTCGAATGCGCCGGTTGGCTACAAATCAGCCTGCTTCTCGGAGCTCAATATGCTCTACTGCAGGTGCAGCCTGACAGCCTTGGCACCGCGGGGGAAGGCAGTTTGCTTTTCCCGGTGTGCGATCGCCAAGTACTTCCGCACCCGTACTTGTTGTAATTAGAGGACGAGCTATTCCCGGATTCTTGGTCAGACATGGTAGAAGCTTCGCATCCTCCGGGAGAAAAATGTGGTGGTGTGCATAAGTGCTGCGCCGAGGCCGTTGGTCTTCGCATTCTTATTGCTTGTGTCGTCACGGACCGTGAAGTCGTTGGATCCCTTCCACCTACAGGGCCAGTACATGAAGCAGGCCTTGATGGTCTCTTCCGGATGAGCGCATCACAGCAACCGAGTCTGTAGACTTCGAGCCCACTCAGACACAGCTTCGCATCTCTGCCCATACTAGCTCGACCAGGTGGCCATGAGGACTTCGGGCGCAGTATCCAGCATGAAGGCCGCAGCTTGCGTTGGCATGGCCGCCTTGATGGCGCTGAGCGTCCTGCCTTGCGTGGTGGGAGCGCCGTACGGGTGGAGTGAGGCGCATATCACGTACTACGGAACAGCTAGTGGCGGTGGCACGCAGGGAGGCGCCTGCGGGTATCCGAACACCTTTGCGATGGGATACGGGGCGATGACCGCAGCGTTGAGTTATCCTCTGTTCCAGGGCGGAAAGGCATGCGGCGGGTGCTATCAGTTGCGGTGCAAGTGGGTGACGCCAACCCGAACCGTGCACAACTGGTGCTGGAGCTACTCTCGCACCATCACCGTGACCGCAACAAACTCGTGCCCTCCAGGGTCGCACGGAGGTTGGTGCAACTGGAGACCTCACTTCGACTTGCCAATGCCTGCTTTCCTGACGCTGGCACGGCGTGAGGGAGGAGTGGCTCCGGTGTATTACAGGAAGGTCCGGTGCGCGAAGCGCGGCGGAATTCGGTTCACCATCGGAGGCAACCCGTACTTCTTGATGATCCTGATTCACAACGTGGGAGGGGCGGGCGATTTGAAGGCAGTGAAGGTCAGGGGAGGAAACGGATATTGGGTGCCCATGTGGCGCAACTGGGGCGCGCTGTGGACATGCAAAACGAGGATGAGCGGAGCACTGTCTTTCCAGATTACGACGGGCGACGGGCGCACTTTGACGACTTACAAAGCCGTGGGCGGGTACTGGAGGTTCGGACAGACCTGGGAAGGATCCCAGTTCAGGTAGGTAGATTGTAGCGGACCTCGACGCTGAGCGCAGCATCGGTGGCGACAGTCGCTGCGACTGATGGGGAAATGGCGTCGCTCCGCGGTCCGAGATGGGCGTGCAAAAACTGGACGGCCATCCGTCCGTGCGAAGCGGATCTCGCAGTCATCATGGACGAGACGACAACGTAGAAAGAGTGGGTTAAGTGTACCAATAGTGTTCATTCTGGGGAGCGCAACTAACTGTAGCGGTTTAGGATACTTGGAACCAACGGATTCCGCTGGGCGATTGTAAATGGATTAAATGATTGGGGTACCTAGTCTCGTATTCAGGGACATGTATCTGGAATAAAACAGTCAAGCACCATCGTTTGATAACAGAAGTTTGGAAGACTCGATTGAAGCTTTGTATTGTCGCGTATGTGCGTGGATGTCACAGGTCAAACTGCCTTGTGGCGTGTTGAGGAGGTTTAGAGTGGTGTTCAGCACATGGAGATGGAGCTGGTGAATGCAGAGAAATAACTATGAATGAAACGATACGGTGGCTCAATGCTTTAAATATTAATAGCAATTTGTTAGAAATGTTTTAAATTAAGTTGTTTAAGAAAATTTTTGAAGATACGTTATTGGAATTCGTGTGAAATAGGAAAAAATTACATCAAGAATACTTCCATATGGATTTACCTTGTCGTAAAGTAATTTGTATATTCGTATCTTTTATTTGTTTAATTGACAACCAAGTATTACAAAGATTAGTATTATTAAAATTAATAGTTGTTGCTTAAAGGAAACGTTAAAATTAATTTAGTATTTAATACTAGGTTATTTTACTTAGCTGCAATAAAAATGAAAATCATAATTAATTATTATTATTATTATTATTATTCGAATTTTTTCTTTAGATATATTTTTTTAAATTTGAAAATAATATTATATTTTAAATCCATGAAAAAAAAATAATTAGAAATAAATATAAATACGTTGAAAAGATAATATGATTTTAAAATCAATCTTAATAATTATTTATATATATATATATATATATATATTTATATATTTTAAATTTTCGTATTTTAGTTATTTTAGATAAAATAAATCATCAATAATCATTAGTAATGTCAGAAGAATAAATCAAAAAGTAAAATATATGACAAAACAAATTGCTTTTATAAACAATTAAAACAAAATAAACTAATTTAAGTGAATGACAATAAATTTAGTTATTTCAACAAAAAATAATTGTATTTCTATTTACTATTCTATAAACATCTAATAAATCAATCAAAAAATAAAATATCTATTATTAGATTATTAAACCCATTATTTTGATATCTTATTTTTAAATGAGTATTTTAATCTTTAAAAACAATACTTGCTCAACCAATCATTAAATATTATCCATTAAAAATTGGAATCATAAACTTCTATAGTTAAAAAAATTATAATCATTTTATTTTAAAAATATTATATTAATAGAAGACAAAATATTATATGTAGTTTTTTAAAATATAAGGTGGTTATGGAATTTAATGAAAATATTTATTAAAAAGTACTATTTTAAGCATATTTTTATAGAATTTGGTATATTTTTATATGACATATTATTTGTACAATGAGATATTAATAGAATTTTAAATTTTATTATATTATGAAGTATTTTTTTATTTTTATTGAATAATTTTTATTTTTTTATTTATTAAATTGACTGATAACGTCTTTTAGGAGTCAAAACTTATAGACTTATTTTTATAGAGATATAAAATAATTATTAGCCTAATTGATATAAAATTATTAATTTAAAATTTTAATTTATAAGAATTTCAAATTCTATATTATATCAGAATGAAGAAAATATATATGTAAATGTTATTTAAAATTATAAGTTTAAAATAAAACAATTGATTTTAATAAAAATTATAGCTATTTTTGGCCTTCATTGTCAATTGGATGGACAAGCAGAGCATGTAAACTAAGTTTTGGAGTAGTTGTATTTTAGGTGTATCATCAACTCTCAACTTGATGATTTAACAATCCTTTATGTTATTTGCAAAGTTTTCTTATAATAATATGGTACATTTTTTTAGGTAACAAATATCTTTTTTTCTAATTATAGTTATTATCCATGACTTCATGTTTTTGTTTGTTCAAAAGTTGATAATTTTTTGGAGGTGGATTTGGCAAAAAAAATTATGAGCTACATTCAATAATAAAAGCACACTTAAAAGAAGTTCAAGAACAACAAAAGATTAACATGGATGCCTATCACAAGGAGCAATCTCAATTCCACATTGGCCCCAAGATATGGTTACTTTGTCACAATAGGAAGACTAGCTATCCTTATGAGAAGTTGGATTCCCATAGACTTAGGCCATTTCCTATTTATGATCCAATCTATTTTTTTGTTTATTAATTACATCTATTGGATTTTATGAAGATCCATTCCATATTATAGGAATGTGAAGGTATATTTCACCTTTTAATCCAAATTACAAGATGGCCTCAATTCAAAGTTGCTTGTAATTGGTGGTGTGAAGTAAAGGAAGCAATTAACAACATCAAAAGAAGTCCAAACATAAAATAAATGAAATCAACAAAATCAAATAATTACACAATCCAAAACTTGGTCACAATCTATTTACTAAATTTTTACCAAATAAAAAGTAAAATAAAAGTAAAAGTAAAAAATCTATTTTTAGAAATATAATTTTGTTATGTTTCCAATGGTCTAAGAAACATATAAATCCGAGTTACTATAAGTATGTTATGAAGGTTTAAAAATAAATAAGTAAATAAATGAAAATTTAAGTGAATATATTTTATCTCAAGGGTAATTTGTTTATAGATCAAGGATTTGAGCAACACCAAGGCTCACATGTAGTGTGTATGGATTTCTAAGAAAGGCTACAAGGCTTTAGTCTTATTCTCTTAATTACCTTCAAGGTGCTACAATCCATATGGAATTTGTGCACTTCCTTGCTTTCGAAGACTATACTAGCTAATGGTTCTCCTATTTTCTACTAGTATATCCAATATTTTTACATTTTTGACTTCACCATGGTGTTCAAAAACACCCAATTAGCCTATGAACCTTACATGGCCTTCAATTCTTGCTCCATTTCTTCATAATGGCTCCCAAAATAATAAAATTTATTTTTATCAAAGTCTTAAAAATTGCTCTAAATTTTTAAAATAAATTCTAAATAAAATTTAAAAATTTTGAAAATAATTTTATAGTAATAATATCAATTTAAGACTATAATTTTTTATCTTGATAATTTTTCATAGTATTAGAATCAATTTAAATCCACTATAAATCCTACTTTTTATATAATTAATTAAAAAGACATGATGTTTTTTTACATGCTTCTTTTAACTACTAATTAATATTTATATTTTTTTTTATAATTTATACATATAGATAGAAGACCAATGTAAATAATGATCTTAATAAAAAATCTTTAATATTCAATAATAAATAAAAATTCTAAACCAACTAAGATAATTATCTCTAAGACTTATTAAAATTCTATTTCTACAATTAACATTCTAATTTTTTATTTTTTTAAGGATTTCTATATTACTCAACATATTTTGTGATTTTAAGCATTCTAAATGCATCTTTTTTCCTTAAAATAACTAATGAGTTGATTTTATGACTTACAACATATCTCTTCTTGAGCCATATAAGATAGTGAATATCTCAAGAAGAAGTCAAATGCCACGTCTTCCTATGGAAGTAGATAATAAACAAGAATTTGAGATTGAAGAAGTACTAGATTCAAGGTGGCACTGAAATAGGTTGGAATATCTTGTTCATTGGCATAAATATGATATTAGTGAATGCACATGAGATCCAACAAAGAATCTTGTAAATACAAAAAAAAAAAGTTGAGGCGTTTTATTGATAACATCCATCAAAATTAAGATGAAAAATAGTAAATCTTTGCTATAAAAGAAATAAGATCCAAGAAAAATAATATTCTACCTTCCATCCTTATTTGTAGTTTTTATGTGTTTGTGATTTTAGAGAGATGAAAAATCAACAACTTATAGATTTAACTCAAAAGCTATGGTTTCTTGACTTATTGGATAAGACATTGTGATTGTTACAACCTTCAAGATGACGTAATTGAGATGAAGATCCTCAAGAATGACATGTTCTTTCTTGAATAGATGGCAAGATACAATATGTTGAGTATCACAACTTTGAAAGAGACTCCCAAAGTTTGGTGGTTTTATTAGAGATTGGAATGACTCTTGGTGATATTCCAAATGTTTTATTTTAAGAGAGTTATGAAGGCCTTAAAAACGATCAAAGAATATAGTAGTCTTCTTGCCCTAATATGTGACACTATCTTTGGCTCAGAGTATTATAGATATCTAATAAGAAGATTTTAGAATCATTCTTAGAATATTCTATTAAATTATAGAAGATTCTATAAGATTCCTAAAATATTTGAAAAGATTGAAAAAGATTTTTAGAAAGTTTTAGAAGGTTTTTAAAATATTTCATGCTATTATATTTATAACTTTATAAATTCTAAAATTCTTAGAATACTTCATATTATTATAATAAAAATTATAATATTTCATGCTATTATATTTAAAATTTTCTAAAACTTATGAAATTTTAAAAATAAATTTATAATTTAAATTTTTTTATAAATTATAAAGCACATTTTGATAAAATTTGATATATTTTTTATATCATATATTATTTATATACTGAAATATTAATAGAATTTTAGATTTTATTAAATTATTAAGTATTTTTTAATGAATCCGTGGTCCAAACTCTATTACTTTAGATGTAACTAGGTCTAAAATGTAGTAGATTTGAATTTTTCTTTTGGACTTAGCTTTGATTTAGAAACAACTTCTTAATAACCTTAAATCATAATTAGATTATTATAATTTTTAGCAGATATTTATTTGTAAGTATTAACTTCAAAAATAATTTTCTTTGCATTTAAATTGATAAGTTTCAATCACAATTTATGCTAATTTTAATTTTTTACTAACTAATAATTAAAATTGTATTGCATATAATTTAAATATTTTCTTGATATTTGATTTAGGATTTGATTAGGATTTAGGATTTTATTACAATTTGATCTAGAGTTTGGATTAGATTAGGATTTGATTAGGATTAGATTAAGATTTAGGATTTGATTAGAGTTTGATTAGGATTTGATTTAAGATTTGATTAAGATTGGTTTGGGATTTCATTAGAATTCATTGAAAGTTATATTAAAATTTGATTATGATTCAATTAAGATTTCTATTTTTGATATTTTAAAAGATTTTTTTAATATTTCTTTAATATTTCTTTAATATTTTTAAAATATTTTTTTATATTATATATATTTGATTTAGATTAATTTATGATTTCTTTATGTTTTTTTTATAAGTTCTTGAGATTGTTTTTGGATTTAATTAAATATTGATTAACATTTTTATAATTTAATTAAAATTTGTTTTGGATTCTATTAGTGTTGTTAGGATCATCTTGTTACAAGTTCCATTTTTCTTTCTATAGCATAGTATTTAGTGCATTCTTAAGCAAACTTCATATAATATGACATTGTCAAATTTGCCATAAAATAAGCCATTTATCTACTCATGGTTTCTTCACAACTATACAACATTAAATCTTAGGTTTTTTTTGGATTGACCATTTTGAGGTAATAAAATAGTCTTGTCAAAATTTTTTCATTGAAAATGATGATGCAATACAAGCATGTGAGTCTTTCTTCTTTGAGTGGTCATTATGGCATTCTTTAAATCCTTGTAAGTATCCTTGTATTCTTTAAACATATATTAGGTGTTCCCATTTTTGCCAAAATTATCCATTATTTGGCATTGTTGATTGTAGAAAGAAAAATACAGATATATTTTTGAATTCTTATTGATCATAGACTTGGTATGATTAAAATTTGTAAGTTATGTATATATGGTAGGTTTGTATTCAATAGTTTTTTGATGTACTACAAAAGCAAGATTGAATTTATCAAGGGCACTCCTATTAAGAACTTTTATTTTAATTGTGTGAGCGCCAATGTTACATTTGTATTCTATTTGTTGAAAAATCAGTATACTCAAGTGAAAGAATTAACATCTTAGAAGCATTATCATTATGAGGATGTAATTTTTTTTTTTTTTTTTTTTTTTCTTTCTTATATAATGTTATAATCCATTAACTAAAATACTACAATACTTTGTCTAAAATTTGTTCAAAAAATGTCATTGTATTAAATCAAGTAACTATGCTTCTCATAGAATACTATACAATACAAAACGTTTAATGAAATCAAATAAGCAATCATTTTTTATTGTTCAAATTTAGACTATTGCCTCAAAATCCTAATACAAAAGATGCAACTCAAATTGTACAGGCTTTGTCCATGCAGTATTATTGTGGCTTAAAAGTATAGATAATTGTGAAACTCCTAAAACCTAAGAAGTAGAAAAATATTATTTGGAATGATATAAAAGAGGATATTGAAATAATATGCACTAGTGCAATTTGCTTCAATCTCATGGCTAGAAGATCAATAAAGTTTAATTTGTTATTCAAGTTTTGATTCTATTTAAATAATTAATTTATAAGCATATTAAGAATAAAAAAATATAAGATTATGTAGATGCATATTAGTATCTATAAGTTTATAAAATAACTAATAAAAATATAATTTCCAACAAAAATCTTTTGAATTATTTAGCTTTTTAAGCTATCCTTCAATATAAGTTTAGTGCATCTTAACTTATGATGCTCAATTTGAATAGAATTTAAAGGATTATTTAATATAGAATATATGTAAAAATATAT
Source organism: Physcomitrium patens (assembly GCF_059467195.1). NCBI lineage: Eukaryota > Viridiplantae > Streptophyta > Bryopsida > Funariales > Funariaceae > Physcomitrium > Physcomitrium patens. The sequence continues at coordinate 12,508,346 of NC_143423.1, read as the reverse complement.
CTTTTAATATAATATATATATATAATTTATAAGATATCAAATAGATGAGAAATTTATATATTTACTAATGAATAATCTCTAAAATGTAGTTGTTATGTCAAAAAATTGACTATGTTCTTCATGAATTTATTTTTTTCTAGCCTTACTATGATTAAGCCGAATACATGGATGACACAATATTGTAATGGACTACATCAAGAGGTCTTTCTTTTCATATTTCAAGTATGCTTTCATTGGAAGAACTTCTCATTTGAACAAATATATAACTAGTAAGTTAAGTCTATTATTTCATCTATGTATTGGCAATGTATGTTTTGTAATTGTAGTAAAAATGAGTTATTCTAGCTCTAAAGTGTATTATTTTTAAAATATATTTCATTGATGCTTGTAAAATCTTATCACAATCATCTAGATTGTAGAGCTTATATATTTTTGGTATATCATCATATTATTAGGTCTTAATATGGATATTATAGACTATAATTTGAAATTATCTCATAAAGTCATTTTCTACCTTATAGGTTGTTTTATTTAAGCTAATGATATTGGCTTTGGTATTACCAAAAACCTTAAAAATGTAAAATTATTTTTAAAATTTGAACAATTTTCTTTTATTTCAAAGCATATCTTTGATAAAAAAAATACTATTTTATCTTTCTTACATGCAATTGAATTTTTTTATATCAAAGTTGTTAATTAAAGCTTCTAAAGAAGTTCTATTATTGAAGCAAATAAAATTAACATTTGGAGCTATTGTACAAGATATAAAGAATTTTGTGCATCCTCATGTAGATGACATTATATTTGGAAGTTCTATAATAGGTTGATATGAAAGAAGGATTATATATCTAGGAGATTAAGATATCAAGAATCATGATTCTTGTAATAAATGTTAGTTTTTTTTAAAGATATTACAAATAGAGAGAACGTCTCAAGAGCAATGCATCAAACTTCTTGGAATTTTATTCCTAATGATTCTTTAGAGGCTACAATAGATATTGCCATGAGTTTGCTACTAGTGATAAAAACCATCAAGCTACAAGAATTCTTATTAGAACAACAAGCCTAAAAGATATATAAAAATCTTGCAAAACAAACGTTACAAATGGTCAACCTTCAAGACTCTTATTCTTTTGTCCATGCAAGGGCAATGGCATATTAGTCTTTTCTACTTTGTGGAGTAGCTTTAGAAACCAACTATGGCACATCTTTCTATTGTGATGTTGCATCTCAATGATCCCAAAGCTCAGAATTAGAGATATGTTGGATTCTTCGAGCACATCTATTTTGTAAAAGGTTCT